>NC_073249.2:119388125-120004531 GCF_029289425.2 Pan paniscus
CAATCAGAAGCTCATTATGATTACCTGGTTTTGTTGTTTGTTTGTTTTAAGAGAGGGTCTTTCTCTGTTGCCCAAGCTAGAGTGCAATGGTGTAGTCATGGCTCACTGCAGTTGGGCTCAAGCTATCTTCCTGCCTTAGCCTCCCAAGTAGCTGAGACTACAGGCTCATGCCACCTTGCCCAGCTAATTTTTAATTTTTTTTGTAGAGATGGGGTCTTGTCATGTTGCCCAGGCTGATCTCAAATTCCTGAACTCAAGTGATCCTCCCATCTCAGCCTGGAAATGTGCTGGGATTACAGGTGTTAGTCACCATGCTTGGCAAATAATTATCTGTTTGAAAAACGTGAGGATCTGAACCTAATTAGTGGCAATGACGATGGTTCCAAGGGGGCAGGATCAAAGTTAACATCAATAGGACATAGTGAGGGAGAGAGAACAGGGAGAAGTCTGGGACACCTTTTAGGTTTTGGCTTCAGTGATGACACTGATGGAAGTGCCACCATTCAATAAAACAGAAATAGGATCCAAGAATAGGATTCTGGGTGAAGATTGATTAAGTTTGGGGAATGTTGGATTTGAGAGGACTTTGAAATAATGAGGTAGAACCACTTAGTTGGACGGATGAGTCCGGGACTCATGTGTGAATTTTGGGTTGAGCACATACATTTCACAGTAATTGGCCCATGAGGTGATAGTTGACATTATGACAGTGGTTGTGATAGAATTTGTAGAGTATGTAAAATCAGGGGAAAAAAGAGGACTAGGGTGAAAACTTAAGGAACAATAACTTTCTAAGAAGCAGATAAAGAAGAAACTATGAAAGACTGAGGAGGAGGCAGAAATTTAGGATGGACAGATGAACAATTTTAACAGCAATAACAACAACAGATAGAACATCCCGATGTCCCTGAAATGAAAGGAGGGATGCAGTTAAAAGAATCAAAAGCTGAAGCCAAGAATAATAAATGAGTAAAAAGTGTGATTATAATCATTATGGAATCTTTCATAACAATAGGGATCAATGTCAGTGTAATGGTGGTGGGTAGAATTCAGATTCATCTTTGAAAAGAAAATGTCTCATATTGTGTCTCATGATTTTTTGGTGTCTAGTTGGTCTTCTTACAGTTTGAAATTTTTGATGGAAATGGAGCCCAGACATATTAGATTTATCACATTATAGAGAGAAAACCAATAATAATGGTTTATTTGTAAAAATGTTTTCTTTAGTATGTCTTAGTTTTAATTTGATGAAAGTAGTACTAAACCATATCTTCCAAATAGGAACTGGTCAAACATACCACTGATTCAACTGAGAAGGCAAATCTGAAACTGGCTCTTGATGCCATGAAGGTAGGGCAGATTCATCAGTAATTTGTTTGTATTTTTTATTCTTGCCTAAAGACAATGGAATTCAAATTGCATATATATATATATATATATATACACACACACATATATATACACATGTATATACACAAACATATATATACACATAAATAAAATATTATGACATGCCTATGTATAATACACATTTGTTTTTAGTGGAGACAACTGGATTTTTTTTTTTTTTACTGGAATAGGTATCCTTGCATGGATTTAATTGTTAGACAACGCATAAAACTAAGAAGTATATTAAAATCACTTAGATACAAGTATAAAAACTTTCATAACCATGGGGAATTATTTAATATCATATTTTTTTCCCATTCTTTTCATGGTGACTAATAGAAAACATTGGCTTGTGTAAGTCATAGGCCAGCTGGTGGCTTCAGAACCCCGTGTAACTTATTTTCCTCATATGAGGGTATCTGCTAGGTTTACCCTTGTGGATGCTATGGCTTAATACAAGTGAATTTCAGTTTGTTCAGTTTTCAGGAAAATACAAAAATTATGAATAGAAAAGACACACATTTTGAACATACTGGGGAAGATGTAAAACCTCAGTTTCCACATTATGTTGAATAAAAATGACTTTGAAACGAAATAATATTTGCCAATAACTTAAAGCGTAGGCAAATATTTGTTCTTTAAAACAAAATGGCAAGGTGACCCTGCTCAGAGCAGTGCATAATTACTTAACTCTGTCCTTGTACCAATTCGTGTTAGCTTCGCTGTTTGGCTGATGGTCTACCACTAACAGGAAACACCACATAATTATTTATTATTATTATTAAAAAGTCAAACCAAGTTCCAAATTTTAAAGAAGTCGTTTATGGATCTATCCTATGAAAAGTCAGACTTCTGTTTAGAACAAAGTTAGGAACTGCTTTTTGCAGAGTTCTGTCCCTACTGTTGCAGATGAATTTAAGAGGGTAGAGAAAAAAGAAAAAGAGCTCAGAAAACAGGAAAATCTGGAGCACATGTAACAAAAATAGCTAGTTACAGTATGGAAAGATTAGCTAATGTTTCCTCAAATATGAGAAAAGACATTTTAAAATAGGTGAAGGCACATGGAAAGACACGGCCAGCATTTTATGTTCACTTTAATTCATGAATTAAATTTAGTTCCAGCATGTTGTGCTATTTAGTTCCTCACCCCTCCTTTACTTCTCCTGAATCCATAAACGGGTTAACTCTTTAAAATTGAACCAGTTTCCTTGACCGAATGCTCTCAGGAACCAAGAAGACTAGCTGATTGCAAAAATAAAACAGTCTTACTAGATTCATTATCTAACTTTTGGTTACTTTTCTCATGCTAATCGTTCATGATTGCCCTTCTTCTAACCTGTGTAAAAATATCATGCTCTCAAGGTCAGTAATTAACGTGCTTGGAATTTCTATTCTTCCGACCTAGTTTTCTTTTTGTTGCTGTATTGCGGTATATTTTGTTTTGTCTTTTAAGGCAACAACATCCTGACTCTTCTCAGTGGTGTGACAAATGACAGCTCTTCAGTCTTCCCAGCTGTACTTCAGACATTTTAAAATTGCCTCTGTGATGCAGCTTTGATTGACTGGGCATTCATTTTACTGTCTTTGAAAAGTTACAGTGGTTACTTTTACCACTAATGGAATTAATGATGTGTTTTCTTTCAAAGCAGTTTGCATCTCTAATCTTAGTGTGCCTTCTTTTTCTACCCTTTTCTTTATTGTCTAGGACTTGGCACAATATGTGAATGAAGTGAAAAGAGATAATGAGACCCTTCGTGAAATTAAACAGTTTCAGCTATCTATAGAGAATTTGGTATGTAATTATCTTTCCATCCAGCTTCCCCTCACCCCCACATCAACGACATTCTAGGAGTTGTTGTTGAAGAAAACATAGTTTACCTTCAAGTTTCTACTGTTGGAGGTTGTTGCCAATCCCTTTGTTTGGCAGTGTTCATGTGGGTGTCTGAGGGCACCTGCGACCTGCTTGTGTCTAGGGACTTTGTGATGGCTTGTCCCTCTTACCTTAGTCACACTCTGCCTCTTCTCCCAGCAGTCTGAATCTAAATATAGGAGCCCACTTTTTTTTTTCTTTTCTTCCCCTCATCCCCCTACATACTCATGGCTGATTCCTATTCATTTATTCATTTTACATATATTTGCTGTGTGACTATTATGACCCAGACACTTTGCTTGGGGCTGGGACTGTAACTGTGAACAAGATGGTCTCAAGATTGAGGAGACAGTTTAAAAAAAAAAGAGTTAAAAATGCCATATTGAGATTAGTGCTGTGAACTGGCTGCTATAACTGAGGATTACAAGGGGAGTCCTAGTTTAGATAAGTTGGTTGGAAAAAGTCCTTTTAAGTCATTTGAACTGAGACCTAGCAGATAAGAAGCAGCCAGCCACACGAAGATCTAGGGGAAAGTGACCCAGGCAGAAGCCGTAGCAGGTGAAATGCTCAGAGTTGGGCAAGAACCAGGTGTATTCAAGAAGCTGAAAGGTAAGAGTGGCTGGAAATGGAGAGTGAAGGGAAGGATGGTGGGCTCTGAGCCATGAGGAATGGGCAGGGCAATTACATAACACAGCCTTGTAGGCCAATATGCTGAATTGGGATTTTATTGTGACTGCAGTGGGAAGCTATTAAAAGGTTTCTATCAGGGAGTATTACAACAGACTGATTGACATTTCAAGAAGACCCTGTAAGCAGGCAGCCCAGCCAGCAAGCTGTTGAAGTGGTTTCAAGAGAGGATGCAGCCCTGGATTAATCTGTGGGCAGTGCAAATAGAGATGAGTGAATTTAAGATACATTTTTGGTAGAGCAGTTTCATCGCTGCTTTCTCTGAAACATTGTGAACCTGTCTCTTTCTTTTCACACATGCAGCCACATACCCATTTCAGGACACCATCATCTGCCAGTTTTCCAGTCACAGTAGCCTCTCATCATCTCTTCATATAGTTGCATTTCCAAAATGTGGATTTCTCAATTTACTCTCTTTCTCAAATTTGTCAAGATTTTTTTGTTGTTGTCTTCAAGATTCAGTCAATATTCCTTGGCATGATATTTAAGGTCCTCAGTGATCTGGACTTAAGCTATTTTCCTGAACCCCTCCAGCTAATAACTGCCCGTACACTTTACATTGTGGATATTTTGCTGTATTATAAGGTCTCCAATTTGACATACGTTTCTACAGTTCTGCCTTCGATTGTAATCTCAGAGCCTAGAATGTTTTTTTCCTATTCCCTATCAAATTTATTCAAGGTGCATCTAAAATAAATCCCTTTTCCTAATCTCCTATTATTTTTCCTCTTTAGAATTCCATAGCATATTTCTTGGACAGCTGTGTAGCCTTTAAAAAATTGTGGTAAAATATATATAGCATTGGCCGGGTGTGGTGGCTCACACATGTAATCCCAGCACTTTGGGAGGCCGAGGCGGGCAGATCACCTGAGGTCAGGAGTTTAAGACCAGCCTGACCAACATGGTGAAACCCCGTGTCTACTAAAAATACAAAAACTAGCCAGGCATGGTGGCACGTGCCTGTAGTCCCAGCTACTGGGGAGGCTGAGGCAGGAGAATTGCTTGAACCCAGGAGGCGGAGGCTGCAGTGAACCGAGATCGTGCCACTGCACTGCAGCCTAGGCAACAGAGCGAGACTCTGACTCTGTCTCAAAAAAAAAAAAAAGTATGTGTGTGTGTGTATATATATATATGTGTGTGTGTATGTGTATATATATATATGTGTGTGTGTATATATATATGTGTGTGTGTATATGTGTGTATATATATACACACACACATACATACACACACACATTAATGCTATAAATATATATAGCATTAATTTGCCATTCTAATTATTTTCAAATTAGAAGTGCATTCATGATGTTGTGTGACCGTCTCCAAAACTTCATCTTGCAAAACTGAAACTCTGTACTCATTAAACATGAACTTCCCATTCTTCTCTTTCCCTGGCCCCTGGAAACTACCAATATACTTTCTATCTCTGTAAGCTTAACTACTCTGGGCACCTTATATAAGTGAAATCATACAATATTTGCCATTTCATGACTGGCTTATTTTACTTAGCATAATGTCTTCAAAGTTCATCCTTGTTGTAGCCATGTGTCAACATTTTATTTTTTTGATTTCCATTTGTTTAAAGCTGAATAATACATCATTTTATATAAATACCTCACTGTTTTTCATTGATGAACATTTGGGTTGCTTCCTTCTTTCAGCTATTGTGAATAATACTGTTATATTATTATTGTCACAGGTGTACCAATATCTATTCAAGTGCCTGCTTTCACTTCTTTTAGTTATATACTTGGAAGTGGAATTCTGGGTTGTATGGTCATTATGTTAATTTATTGAAGAATTGCTATACCATTTTCCACAGCAGCTGCCCCACTTAACTTTCCTACTACCAATGCACAAGGGTTTCAGTTTTTCCACATCGTTACCAACACTCACTATTCGGTTTGTTTGGGTAACAGCCATCTTAATGGTTTTAAAGCAATATCTCATCGTGGGTTTGATTTGCATTTTCTTAATGACTAATGATGTTGAATATTGTCTTTGTGTGTTTGCTGGCCATTTGTATATCCTCTTTGGAAAAATGCCTATTCAAGTGCTTTGCCCATTTTTGAATCAAGTTGTTTTTTGTCTTTGTGTTGTAGAAGCTCTTTATTTGTATCCCGGATATCAATCCCTTATAAGACACATGGTTTTCAAATACTTTTCTTGTGTCTGTTGGCTTTTCACTCTGTTGATATTGTCTGTGAGGCACAAAAGTTTTTAATTTTGACAAAGTCCCATTTATCAATCTCGAAGAAATAATTGCTGAATCTATTGTCATAAAGTTTTTCCCCATTTTCTTGTAAAAGTTTTATAGTTTTAACTGTTATGTTTGGGTATTTGAAACATTTTTAGTTATTCTTTATTTATGGTGTAAGGTAATGAAGGGTCTACCTTTATTCTTTTACATGTGGATATCCAGTTTTCCCAGCACCATTTGTTGAAAAGGCTATTCTTTCCCTATTTAATGGTGTTAACCTTGCTGGAAATCATTTGACCATATATGTGAGGGCTTATTTCTGGGCTCTCTACTATTCTGTTGGTCTATATACCTGTTTGTATGCCAGTGCCACATGATTTTGATTATTGTGGCTTTGCAATAAGTTTTGGAAACAAGTCAGTAAGTATGAGACCTCCAGCTTTGTTCCTTTTCAAGATTGTTTTGACTATTCAGAATCCCTTGAGATTCCATAAGAATTTTAGAATGGAATTTTCTATTTGTGCAGAAAATATCACTGGGATTTTGATAAGATACATTTATTTTTATATTTATAGTGTTAATCACACATCTCTGCCCTTTATTAAAATGGAATTTCTGAATGTTAGTGATTTTCAGTCAATTCTTTTTTCCTCTAGCGTGTACAGTAAGTGTTCATAAACACTTAAAAATAATTTAGTTATCAGCCTCTGGGAAAATAGCTCATTATTTTAAATAATTAACTCAGAGCTTTTCATCCTTGAGGTCCTAGCTCAAGAAAGCCAGCCTGGACTTTATAGACCAAATTAGCGCGCGCCCCCCCGCCCCTTTCTGTACTCCTTCATGGCAATTGTGCGTTTGTAATTGCATGCTTCTGTGAATATTTGTTCCTCCACTGGGCAGTGTGCTTCATGAGGGCAGTGTCTGTATCATTTTGCCGTACACCTGTTATGGTGGTTGGCACATAGTAGATGCTCAAAAAATATTAGTTGCCGAACTGTCTCGTAATTTGGACCCTTCCGGTTGAGTCTTTCTTTTCATAGCTAATTTCCCCTTTAAGAATATATAATAATTAAAATCAATTGATGTCCTTGACATACCCCCTGGGATTACAGAGGACAGACTTATTTGTCATGTAGACCTGAGCTTTTTAGAGTAAGTATGCTTTAAAAGTATAAAAAATGGTAACATTTTAATGTAATAAGGTAGTTGTCTTGAGTAAATATCTCTACTAATATTTGTTTTTATTTTCATGTGATTATGAAAAACTCTGACATGTACATTTTATATTTTAGAACCAACCAGTTTTGCTTTTTGGACGACCTCAGGGAGATGGTGAAATTCGAATAACCACTCTAGACAAGCATACCAAACAAGAAAGGTAAGAAAAGAAGAATACTATTTTCAAAATAAGTAATTAGTGTCAGAAAACTGAGAAAACCTTAAAGACAATTTTTCCAGTGTGAAGTAGGGGGAAAAAAGGAAGAAATACAAGGAGACAGACCAACCCATGATTTCTAAATTTTTTAAATCTAGATTATCTTAGGTATTCCCACCTGGGTTCTGGTATCTATTAATTTGTCTCAGTTATTAAGAAGGAAGTAACAAGTATAGATGATCAGCTAGGATACATTAAAATGAGAAGAGCGATAAAGTAAGAACAGATAACTACCATAAAAACATAATTGAATTTTTGGAATATATTTTTAAATAACTAAAAATAATAGAAAAATACCCTAAGAAAGAAGATTAAGTGAGAATCACGTAGTAATATTTTCTTGAGGGAAATTTGCAGATGTAGTTGTTGAAGATTAGTAAGCTTGGCCCGGAGTCCTTAATTATGTATATATGTAATCATCAAACAGAGGTTTTTGTGGTTGACAATGATCGTTTTCTGGAATCTTTGGAGAAGCGAAAGCCAGTAGGGGGCAGCATCAGCTCTTGCTTCTTCCTCGATAACCCTGGCTCCACAGGTCCTTTAAACCTCTCTGGGAGAAATAGACGTTAAAAGTGATGCAAGTGTTACAGCCCTGTGAATGTGTCATTATCATTGTGTATAAAAAAAATGTGTGTTAATCACTGAGAGTTTATAAAAATACACAAGTATTGGTATTGGATGATGTGGTTATAAGGTTTATTTTCTCCCCCAAGTTATGTTGTTCTTAATAAGAAAAAAGAAATATTAACATGGAAATTTCACCATAACGTTTTCAGTTTACACTTGGCTCATATACCATTCAGTTTGGGTTTTTAGGTGGCCAGTTAAATCATGAGGAACAATATAGAGGGTAAAAGCACAATTTCCAAAATTAGACCTGTTTGTGAATCCTGTTACATGCCTCACTAGCAGTGTGACCTTGAGCAAATTATCTAACTTCTCTAAGCCTCAGTTTCCTCCTCAGTAAAATGAAGATGGCAATGATACCTTCCCAGCATGTGGTCTTGGGGATTTAAATTGAGTCATGTTTGTGAAAGGGATGAACAACACTTCTCAAGGCATTCTGGCTGATTCCTAGTAACTTCAGTAGAAGCTGCTACGGATGTCATTAATATTATTCTATACGTTTTTAGCTTTTAAATTAAAAAAGGTAATTGCTCATGAACAAACTTTATGGCTTATCTCACTTGGCCCTTTCAACAACTCTGCAGTGTGCATTTTACTCTTACTATGATTTTTGCCCATTTTTAAAATGAGGGAACCAAAGCACACTGAGGCCATTTACAAGGTAAAGGGAAATTCCACACACAGTTCTTATAACCTCAAATACCCTGTTGTTTTCAGTGTATGATACTACCTGTTGTCTTTAATGCAAAGAAAAAAACATTTGGTTGCTTTAATTATATCTTACCCAAAAAAATTAATACACATGCTTCTAAACCATTTAAAATCAATCAATCAATCAATCTCTTTTTCCCAGGCATATCTTCTTATTTGATTTGGCAGTGATCGTATGTAAGAGAAAAGGTGATAACTATGAAATGAAGGAAATAATAGATCTTCAGCAGTACAAGATAGCCAATAATCCTACAACCGATAAAGAAAATAAAAAGGTGAGTTTTTGGAAACTAATAACTGTAATTTACTTATAATCTTGAACATTAAGGAAAAGTATGATAATACATTAATGTGAGATATGGCTTATCAATCCAGATGTTTTTGTTTCTAGAGATTGATTAGGTACATAACTTTGTGAGAAATAACTGGATAATGCCATAGCCAGATCTGATCATTTCTAATGCCCTAATGATCCAGATAATAAAACGCATTTGGCATAGAAATTGTTATAGATATGAAGTTGACTACAATAAGCTTGATTGTTCAGTTTGTACATTGATAATATTGTGAGGAGTTTTTGGATAGTTGTGGTATTCTTGTGAATTTAGAAACATAATGTTATTAATGATACATATTAATCTAAAGAATATTAATTTTAACAGTGGTCTTATGGCTTCTACCTCATCCATACCCAAGGACAAAATGGGTTAGAATTTTATTGCAAAACAAAAGATTTAAAGAAGAAATGGCTAGAACAGTTTGAAATGGCTTTGTGAGTATTTCTATTTTTAAAAGTGCTTTTATTTTTACTACTTAAATCACTTATGAATAATGAACAACCAATAAGTGTACTCTAATGCTTGTAGCATGTATAATGTGTACAGCGACAGGGGAATGTTTTTGCTGTGAGCAGGAGTGCTACTAGGCTGCTGGCTGCTTGATAACTTTGGTCTCCTAGGAGAGGAGTTTTGTTGAATTCCTTCAAACAGAAGAAAGAGGGAGCTCTAATCTTCTGTTTGACTTTCTTATAGGAATGTTTTAGTTCTTTAGCTCTCAGCAGCCCAAGAAAATATTAATTATTCTAATGATAAACTTTTTATGTAATAACTATATTTTTAAATTATATACCTTTAAATAGAAATGCCTCCATGTGTACATACACAAACAGATATGTAAATGCATATATCTTATTTTTAATAGAAAGATTGAATTATTCTGTTTTAACTCACTTATTTGAATCTTGGCTAAAATGCTTCATGTATTTAAGGAATGCTTTAAGGGCTTGATTTCTTTAAGTGGCTTTTAGTTTCACTGAGGAGGAAGCTCAACAAAGAGGTAGAAAATAAATCAACCCTGTTTCAAAAGGAATGGCATTCTGAGATGTAATAACCAAGAACATGTCATTATAGGTGTTTCTTTTTAGTTTTGATGTTTAAGGACTGAAAGGTGCACAATGACCCTTTTTGTGGAAATATATAGGATACCCTGAAATAAAACTGTTAGCAAAAGGGGCAATTAAGGAAAACTACATTTGGAATTTGTTTCATTTGGGTTCTAAGATTATATACCATTTGTTGACAAATTCTATCAGTTTTTTTTCTTTGTTTTAAGAAATGCTCATGTTAATGTAAACTAGAGGTAGGAATAGGATGTTTTATTGTGGTTCTGAAATTAGGAAAATAAAGATTCTCAAGGTTATTTTATCTAACATTTTAAGAGACAGGATTCTATAGCCAAACTATTTAAGCTTATAAAGATTATTTACCAGTTGTTGACAAATTCTATCAATTTTTTTTCCTTGTTTTAAGAAATGCTCGTGTTAATGTAAACTAGAGGTGGGAGTAGGATGTTTTATTGTGGTTCTGAAATTAGGAAAATAAAGATTCTCAGGATTATTTTATCTAATATTTTGAAAGACAGGATTATATAGCCAAAATATTTAAGCTTATAGTCAATTCTGGGTTCATCTGTTATCACTGCCATGAACTGGCTGCATAATGAAAGCTAAGTTATTTAACCTCTCACAGCCTCAGTTTCCTCATCTGTAAAATAGGAATGATATTTATTTCAAATTCTAGGTAATATGTATCAGCAGAGAGCTAGCCAAATAGTACAATAGCAGCTATGTGATATTGAACAATAGGTGATATCTATTATTATTGCTATTATTATTAATAATAATTGCATTTGGGATTCTAGTATACTTACGAGTACTTATAAAACTACGTAACATATTCTAGTATACTATTTTTTCTTTTTAGGAAGTCACTTGGGGTTAAACAATTTGAATTGGAGTGATAGGATGATTGGGTTAGTGGTAATATGCAAAGACAGAGCTGATCTCGAGCCTTTGCTCTTATATGCTAGGCTATTTTTTTTTATGGGTTTCGTTTGGCTATATAATCTTCAGATGAGTGAAGGAATGTCTGCAGAGAAGGAAATTGAATTTCATGTCCTAGAGCAGGCAGGTTCTTTGTACTGTATGACAGGCATGTCAGTTACTATTTTGTTCAGTTGCCATAAAACAAACAGTTAATCTGTGGATATGAGAGACTTGATGGCCAGGTGTGATGGTTCATGCCGGTAATCCCAGCACTTTGGGAGGCTGAGGTGGGCGATTCACCTGAGGTCAGGAGTTCGAGATCAGCCTGGCCAACATAGTGATACCCCATCTCTACTAGAAATACAAAAATTAGCCGGGTGTGGTGGCACATGCCTGTCGTCCCAGCTACTCGCAAGACTGAAGCAGGAGAATTGTTTGAACCCGGGAGGCGGAGGTTGCAGTGAGCTGAGATTGTGCCACTGCACTCCAGCCTGGGTACTAGACTGAGACTCTGTCTTGAAAAAAAAAAAAAAGAGATTTGACAAGATAAATACTATGGTCAGCATTTGACTTCTCTCCTTAAGAGTGGTCACCTTGTAGTCTGAGATAGCTGCTAGAGCTCTAGGTATGAAATCTATGTTCTAGGTAGCAGAAAGTAATCCCACTTTTATGGATTCCTTGTAGAAATCCCACTCGCTTCTGTTACATAATACTGACCAACGTATAGTCATGTGGCCGCACCTGCCGAGGGAGGCTGGCAAATAAAACCTTTATTCTAGGTAGGATTCTTCCTGGCTAAGAATTAAGGTTCTTTTACTATGGAAGAAGGGAGGAATGGGTAGTTGTAGGCAACCAGCAGCCACCGCCTTACAGGTTTATACATATAGGGGTATGTACGGATTTAAATTGTTCCACCACAATAAGGATGGCTGCAGCACATGCACAGAACCTGGGTTTCTTAATCTTTGATTGTTTTCCAAGCATCTCAGCAATAAAATAACACACCAGTAGAAGTAGTTTTTGTTGTTTTAGAGTTCCGTTGAATGTCCATGCAGATATTGGGAGGGTAGAAGTATCTTTTTGGAGAATTGCTCAGAGTTGAAGTTGAGGGCTTCTATAAATAAGGGTTATATTATATATGGTAAAATAAAATCTGAGCAGGCATCAGAATATTCCATTGTTTTATTTCCTTCTTCTTTGAAGTTCATCATGTAGGAAAGCCCTGATAATATCTGCTTCCAGCTTTGTAAGACAGGTTTTGCCTGTCTGATGCTCATAAAAATAGAATAATACAGGTAAATCCTGAAGTTTGATTTTGCCTATGGTTCAAATTTTGCTGCTTATCCATTATTAAATCTGTAGTACTCCTTTTTGATAAGTCACGGAGAATAAAAGAAAATAACTCCTGCAGCATCCATGACAATGCATGAAGAACAGCAAGCCTTGTGTATCTCCACAGGATGGCTTCTTCCCAGTGTCTTTAGTATCAACACGAGTCCCTTGAGTTCCCCTAGAGTGCTCTGGACTATTGCTTTAAGGAATTCTGAAAAGGAAAGGGAGGCATTGGTGAGAGGGTGGAGGGAAATCAAGGGAGCTGATATTTTTAAGAGTGTTGAAATGCTTGCCATTTCTATTTACAGAAGATGGCAATTCTGTTTATAGGATGATTGGATCATTTTTATTTAAAATTATTGCAAATCACTGTTAAGGCACTTAAAATACTATGTTAAGCCTCTAAATTAGGGCTCTTAATTTAGAACATTAAATAAGGCCATGGAAAAGCATGAACACTAATGAACAGTAAGTATCTGGTGAACATAAATATTCTCCCCAGAGGTGACCTAAATCTCAGCCTCTGTCTCTCGCAGTCATGTTCTCTGACCTTCTTTGGCCATAACCACTTCCAGCATTTAAAATATGCAGTGAACCACATTAGAACCTGGCAGACCTCCATAGGAAAGGCTGAACAAAGAGAAAAGTAGCAGTGACCCACTTGGATACGGCAGGAGGATTCCCCCCCGCTTTTTTTTTGTGATAAGTGGTAGCAGGACTGATATGTTCTTGAGGTTGTTGGAAAAGTTATTGAGCCAAATAGACCAAATAGAGTGCAAGGGCTGTAGTTCTGGGGGGCATAATGTAAATAATGTATTTAAATCTTTAAGAGGCTGATTGATATGCGTTGCTTACTTTTATTTATTCCAAAAGGGTTTTATTTTTTTTTTGTCACTAACTGTCTCTCACAATTCCATTTAGTCATATGTGAAACAGGATGGCAAATGGTTTTATTGGGTTAAGCTGGTTTTCATAATCATGCTGGAAAATATGGATATAACTGCCTATAGCAATGTTCAAAATTTTGTTAAGAAGCTATGGATATGTTTTCCCCAAATCCAATATATCCATTGTGCTTTTATGAATTTTTCTATGAGATTTAAATTAATAAACCTTGTCATACCCGTTTTGTAGCTCAGGAAACTAGCAGTCACAGGAGCATTTGAGCAAATGTGTACAAGTTTGATGCTGTGTCATTTACAGTACAGTTGAGGATCTCAGTTCACAGGAGTTTCTTTATCCATAAGGGTGCTAAAGTAAGCAACTGGACTCAGATCTTGGCATCTAAAACTGGAGTCCAGGTTTTTTGTGTTTTTTGTTTTTGTTTTCTCACTGTGAATAGGATCTAGCAATCAGACAGTTTTCTTAAATGTCCCAGGAATAAGTTAAACCTGAGTAAAAAATAAAGAAGTATAATTGTATTTAAGTTGGTGCAAAAATAATTGGGGCTTTGCCATTACTTTTAATGGCAAAAAATGTTTGTTTGTTTGTTTTAAAAAAGAAAAGTTAGCAAAAGAAAAGGTAAAATAAGAGGCATACCATAAGCATCACATATGGTAGAAACAGGTAGATTCAGAATTAGCCTTCATAGTGTTTTTTGAAGGGAAATGAAAGGTCCTCTTGCCTAGAATTTCTTCTGACCGACCTTGGCCCAGTTTTTGAAATTCTAACAATTCTCATTTACCCCCTTGAATGAAGAAAGACTCTTTGAGATGCATATGCCATCACTACTGCGAATATCTAAGATTTCTCGACTGTTTAATAAGTGCCTGGCACAGTTCTACATGGCTTACCTAAGGGAAAATAGCATAGAGGTCAGGCCTGTCTACTGAAATATTAGCCCAGGATGTTTATCTTTTAAACACAAGGACTAATGGTAGTGGGACGACGAGAATGAGAATGGGGGATGGAGATTCTAGAGCTCTGGAGGGACTCTGGGACCAGGATGCACTATCCTGTTGGTCATCCGGAGCGGCAGCCCCTGCCTGAGCTTTGCATTTCCCAGAATGAGCCCTGGGAGGACCTTCACTGTTGGGATGGAGCAGGGAGTGAGAATGTAGCCGTTAAGCTCCACAAATCACATTTAATCTGAGGCACAGTGTTTCTTTCTAATTTATTCCCCATCTACTTCCAGAAGGAATTTGAAGTCACTCACAATAAAAAGCACACATGCTGCAGAATTAAAAAGAAAAATTTAAATAATCAGAGGTCAAATAGAACAGTGTTTCCAAGTATTATCTTCAAACTCAGGCTCCACTAGACAAGAATATTTTCTTGAAGTTTACTTTCTGTAGTTTATATGATAAAAACAAAAAGCATGTTTCTCACATTTCAAATCTAGAGTTATATTTCATCAAACATAATTTGTTTTAATCTAAAGATATTGCTCAGATATTTTGAATACCAGAGAGAGAATTACCAGAGGAAATTTTATTCATTCTGCAAATATTTATCGTGCACTTGCCTTGTTGCCAGACACTGTTGGAAGCCCTGGGCAAATAACAATGAGGGAGCCATTGCAATTGAATTTAAGTATTATTATTTCTAAATATAATAATATTCTGTTAATATATAATGGATTAAGTTTCAGGACTGAACTCTTGATATTTCTATTCAAATCATCTCTTCCTTTAACCCCATTTACTTAAGGATCAACATACAGAGTCCCAAGAATTACGCTTGATACAGCCCCCTCTCCCCACTTGTAATCAATCTCTCACCAGTCTCTGCACATCAAATCTGAATAGCTGCCTGAACTCTCCCTTGCCACCCCTGGTTTACGTCTTCTGCATGTCTCTTTAGCTATTCCCTACCTCTTCCCAACCAGTCCTTCTTCACAAGCATCAGAGTGATCTGCCCCTCTTAGAAAGCTCTGTTGGGTGTTTATTGTACTTGCTATAACATCAGAGTTTTCGCTAGGATGGAAGAAGGCCCTGACTGGTTTTATCCCACCCATCTTTCCAGCCCCATCTCCTATCAGTTTTCCCTGTGCTTGTTTCTTTTTTTCTAGTTAGATTGTGTGTTTCAGTTCTTAGAGAATGCCCAGGCCTCAGATATTCACACATAAGCTTTCCCTGCCAGGCCTGGTCTTTCCTCCTGTTCTTTGAGTAGCTGGTTCTATATCCTGCAGGTCTTGGCTGTAAATGTTACTTTGTGAGGGAGATCTCTCCTGACCCCTATGCTAAGTGAGTAATACCACCTTTTCTATATTCTCTCACAATTGTATTTATATTGCCAGACAAAAATTATCCGCGCATCCTGTTTACTGCCTTCTCTTCGTCCAACAATCCCTCTGCCTGTTAGAATCTGAGGTCGTCTCAGTTTTACTTCTCTTTTCTCCTAAAGAATAAGGATTCTGTTTTGTTTATTGGAAGAGAAGTTAAGTTGAACCTCATGGTTAGAGATGTGGGAAAGGGGAAAAGAAAGCCTTATGGATCTGGGAATGGAAAGAAAGTAGTGGGTTTGTTTGGTGTGAGTAAGGCTCTGGGATAGCTATGGCATCTGAGAGATTTGAGAAGGGGAAAAGGCCTTTTGAGATGCGGGTGTTTGGAATCTCAATTTATCTTTCCTTTATGTTCTTTGAAATGCTAAGTAAAGAATGAAATTATCTTTTGTTTCTTTTGGTGTACCTTTAGTGGCCCAAGGCTGAACTGCCTGGGCCCATGGAATATGGGGTTGCCATTAGATCTATTTGCCTATTTAATGTCTGTTTCTTGCATGAGGGCAGGGATCTTGTCCCTGTTGTTCACATGCGTGATCTTTCCTAGCACAGTATCATATTTTTGTTGTAAATTTGAAATTTTACTCTGTAAGTTTTCTGACAACCAAGACAAGTGGGGAAAAAAAAAAAAGACTCGATGAGTTGTGGCATTCTTATTGTGTGACAAAATATTACAACAGCCCTTTGGAGGAGAGAGTTTTTCCTGTATGGTAAGAAGCCTATATAGTGTGGATCCTTAGGTAGGAGACATTGAAAAACATGTTCTCTACCAGCAGCATTAGATTTTTTGATATTCTTGAAGTTGATGCCATAGATGAGTATTTCTCTTTTATGTAAGCCTTCAACTATGTAATTGCAGTTTTGCTAAGGCATTTTTATAGACACCTAACCTGATGCTAGCCCTTCCAGATGTTTCTTTCTAGTAGTCTGGCTTGCTTGGATAAAATTTTTGGAACCAAACAGGATGGGCAATTCTCATTTTGTCTAGCCTGTCATTTAAGTAGCACTGATCTCACTCATTTGTATATCGAAAACTGTATAAAATATGCAAGTCATATGGTATTTGGGGCCTCCTCGCTCCTTGGAGATGTAGACAGAGGTTAGCCCAGATTCCAGTTTTAGGGTCTGAGGTGCTCAAGGCCCACCTACATTCTCATATTTCTCTCTCAGTCCATGTTCTTGATTCACTGTGGCTTTTTTGGTTTTTGTGTGTGTGTATATATTTTTTAAATTTTCCCACCTGTCAGACCCAGGAGAAAGGATCTATGCCTTTTCCATTTTCCACCTGAAATCCATTCACAGTCTATTTTTTGTAATGCCAACAGGCGTCACAGTGGGGCTTATGTCATGCATCTGTTCCCTGGGCTGTTTCACTGGTCTTTGACACCCTCAGCAGCACCTGGAGCATGACCCTCCCCACCCTGCACTGCTCCCTGCAGAGGACCAGCACCCCTTGCCTCACCACCCCTTCAGGGAGCGGCTAGTCAGGCCGGACAGAGTGCCTCCCACACCCATCCTGGGATTTAGAGGAATAAAGCCATGTCATGTTACCCAGCAATTCAAAATCAAGCTCTCCAGTGAGTGTTTCAAAAGAAATTGGTCTTTGTTGTTAATTTTTGAAAGACCCATGTTTCTATTATTAAAGGTTTGGCAACAAATTTGACATTCAAATGTGAAAATTTAAAAGATTCACTTTGTGAATATTTTTGCCCAGATGGAGATGCCTACAGTATCTGCATGAAGCTGTCAGAGTTCTAAAGCAGGCCTAAGAAACAGCAACTACTACCACTATGAGTACTGCTAGTCCTCTCTTCCCTTCCTGTCCCCTCCTGTCTCCTCTTTTTCATTTTCTTCATCAGGAGGTTTGTTTGGATCTTCTCAAATGTTTAAATAAGTTTCTGTTGAGACAACAAATTTCATCTCTTAGAACAAGGGCCAGCAACATTTTGTTGTAGGGGGCCAGAGAGTAAATAGTTTAGGCTTTGTGGGCCATATGGTATCTGTCAGAGCTACTCAATTCTGTCATAGTTAACTACGAATGCAGCCATAGATTCACATAAATGAATGAGTGTGGTATGTTCCAGTAAAACACTAGTGGTTGTATTTGGCCCGTGGGCTGTAGTTAGTGACCCCTGTCCTACAGCACAAATAAGACGACTTAGGCCTAGAGAATTAGTTAATATATGTTACCACAAAATGATCTCAGCTATAATGAAACCACGCTGTGGCCTTTTGTAGAAGTGTGATTTTTTTTTTCTTTTATTTTTAGTATCAGTGATTCCTGCTTAGGCTATCATGATGATTTAGCTCCAAAATGTTTTTTAACTCCACCAAAAAAAAAACTATAAACCTGGATGAATTATCTATATTTGTCATTATTATTTTACTGTCTAATTGAATATTAAAAATGTCTGCTCACAGAACAGACTGTATCTATTCAATTTCTAGTTTCATTAAGTTTTATCACATGGTTTATTGAAAAGGACAGGTCCCATGGAGTCCAGGCCAGTAGCAGCCATGTAGTAACTTTTTCTCTATTCAGTAGTCAGCCATATCAACAAGAAGCATTTTTTTTTTTTTTTTGAGACGGAGTCTTGCTCTGTCGCCCAGCCTAGAGTACAGTGGTGCGATCTCAGCTCACTGCAACCTCCACCTCCTGGGTTCAAGTGATTCTCCTGCCTCAGCCTCCTGAGTAGCTGTGATTATAGGCACGCAACACCACACCCAGGTAATTTTTGTATTTTTAGTAGAGACAGGGTTTTGCCATGTTGGCCAGGCTGGTCTCAAACTTCTGACCTCAGGTGATCCAATCGCCTTGGCCTCCCAAAGTGGTGGGGTTTCAGGCATGAGCCACCATGCCCAGCCAAGAAGCATTTTTTAATCAGTGATGCTCTTTGTGCTCTTGATGCATTTTCTTCCCAGCAGCAATACCATTTGTGCCTGTTATTTACTCTGAAATTTCCTCCCTGGAGGGCATACTAAGGAAAACCAGAAGGGGTAGAGGAAGCCTGTGGTGGTATCAAGAGTTGGCCAGAGGGGGAGCCTTCCTGGATAAGCTGGATGTGGGGATGACATTTTGTCACCTGCTTTGGCATTTTCTTAGTGTCCAAAGCCCGTCAGTGTCTGTTTGGAAACTGGAGGCCTTACTGGCATAATGGCCAAAATATGTCTATAAACTGTCTGTATATTTGTCTGCCCTTTTGGATTGTTTTTTGTTGAGAAATTATTTTCTCTAAAAACCTCACATTCTTCCTCCTTAAAATGCTTGCATGACCAGTTTTTAATGTGAAGAATTTGTTTATGGGTGCGGAATCCGTGCCGGCACCATCAGTTGCCTCTGGGCTGTGCTGAGAGTCTCATGATGCTGACCTATTCACATTAATCTCCCAAGTTGAAGCCAGCTCAACTCTCCCTGAATCTAATGTATTGTCTATAACCTTTCAAAATTGGCAGTTAAGTCAGGATAGGGAACTATACTGGCAGCAATAAAAGGAAGTAGGACACGGGACAGTGCTCAGAAAAATCACAGCTGTCATGAAATGGAGTCTTTCAATAGCCTGTTTGATCCA
The DNA here is from genome assembly GCF_029289425.2 of Pan paniscus. Lineage (NCBI taxonomy): Eukaryota > Metazoa > Chordata > Mammalia > Primates > Hominidae > Pan > Pan paniscus. The sequence goes on from NC_073249.2 coordinate 119,407,489, forward strand.
GAAACATGCGAAAGTATTTCATGCATGACAAAGGATTAGTAAATATTAAATAGTATTCTTGTTTTGTTATTGCCTAGTGAGGATCAAGCTCTCTCATTTTTCTCTGGTTATGTTTAATATGTATTTGATACTTTTTGGCATTCTTGAACATGCTTATGAGGAAGGAGAAGTCACAGGCAGGAGGAAGAGCAAAGGATGATATCAAAATTTCCATCAGCAAATAAGCATTACCCTGGTTAAAACTAAATGCAAATAAAATTAGTAAGCTGAATTAGTGTTTGTTTCCCTGAGGCTTTATAACTGAGCCTTTCATCTGTTGTTGTTTTTTTCTTTTTCTTTTTAAATGAACAATGATAGTACAGCCAGAGAGTTTAACCTGGCAGTGGTGGTTACTGTGCTACTGTCTCCAGCTTGTCTGAGTAGTGTAGAGATTTACTCAAAGAGTAAGATTGTTTTGGAGTTGTTTGTTGTACTAAGTCAACTTGGTATATGGTTTCCTCCAAGTATATGACAAAGTCTCCACTGCAGTGAATTCTATGATAATAATCAAGCTTTAACCTATAAGTCTAAACCTAACAGTTAGTGTGACATGTACTATTTTTAGGCTGTTTCTTGATAAGAAATGATTAGATCACAAGAATTACTACTTTGGGCTATACAACACAAAATAAGCTGCGATTGGAAACTGGCAATCCTTGCAATGGAAACGATGGGAGAAACTTAGTTTTTTGTCTTTATGGGGCAGTAGACAATAGCAGGCTAGTTGGGGAGATGGCAAGGAAGTCATACTTGAAACAATTTTTGAACAAGACTGTGTATTGTGCATTTCACAATACATGCCCAGGAAGTGTTTTACACACTAGGGGTATAGTGATAGACAAGTTCACTTCTCTTGTGAAGTTTGCATTGTAAAAAGACAATATATTTTCTTTTCTTTTCTTTTTTTTTAATATGCTTTAAGTTCTAGGGTACATGTGCACAACGTGCAGGTTTGTTACGTATGTATACATGTGCCATGTTGGTTTGCTGCACCCATTAATTCATGATTTACATTAGGTTTTTCTCCTAATGCTATCCCTCCCCCATTCCCTCACCCCAGATGGGCCCCAGTGTGTGATGTTCCCCACCCTTCGTCCAAGTGTTCTCATTGTTCAATTCCCACCTATGAGTGAGAACATGCGGTGTTTGGTTTTCTGTCCTTGCGATAGTTTGCTCAGAATGATGGTTCCAGCTTCATCCATGTCCCTACAAAGGACATGAACTCATCATTTTTTATGGCTGCACAGTTATTCCATGGTGAATATGTGCCACATTCTCTTAATCCAGTCTATCATTGATGGACATTTGGGTTAGTTCCAAGTCTTTGCTATTGTGAGTAGTGCCACAGTAAACATACATGGGCATGTGTCTTTATAGCAGCATGATTTATAATCCTTTGGGTATATACCCAGTAATGGGATTGCTGGGTCAAATGGTATTTCTAGTTCTAGATCCCTGAGGAATCGCCACACTGACTTCCACAATGGTTGAACTAGTTTACAGTCCCACCAACAGTGTAAAAGTGTTCCTATTTCTCCACATCCTCTCCAGCACCTGTTGTTTCCTGACTTTTTAATGATTGCCATTCTAACTGGTGTGAGATGGTATCTCATTGTGGTTTTGATTTGCATTTCTCTGATGGCCAGTGATGATGAGCATTTTTTCATGTGTCTGTTGGCTGCATAAATGTCTTCTTTTGAGAAGTGTCTGTTCATATCCTTTGCCTACTTTTTGATGGGGTTGTTTGATTTTTTCTTGTAAATTTGTTTGAGTTCTTTGTAGATTCTGGATATTAGTCCTTTGTCAGATGGGTAGATTGCAAAAATTTTCTCCCATTCTGTAGGTTGCCTGTTCACTCTGATGGCAGTTTCTTTTGCTGTGCAGAAGCTCTTTAGTTTAATTGGATCCCATTTGTCAATTTTGGCTTTTGTTGCCATTGCTTTTGGTGTTTTAGACATGAAGTCCTTGCCCATGCCTATGTCCTGAATGGTATTGCCTAGGTTTTCTTCTAGGGTTTTTATGGTTTTAGGTCTAACATTTATGTTTTTAATCCATCTTAAATTGATTTTTGTATAAGGTGTAAGAAAGGGATCCAGTTTCAGCTTTCTACATATGGCTAGCCAGTTTTCCCAGCACCATTTATTAAATAGGGAATCCTTCCACCATTTCTTCTTTTTGTCAGGATTGTCAAAGATCAGATGTTTGTAGATGTGTGGTGTTATTTCTGAGGCCTCTGTTCTGTTCCATTGGTCTATATCTCTGTTTTGGTACCAGTACCATGCTGTTTTGGTTACTGTAGCCTTGTAGGATAGCTTGAAGTCAGGTAGTGTGATGCCTCCAGATTTGTTCTTTTTGTTTAGGATTGTCTTGGCAATGCAGGCTCTTTTTTGTTTCCATATGAACCTTAAAGTAGTTTTTTCTAATTCTGTGAAGAAAGTCATTGGTAGCTGGATGGGGATGGCATTGAATCTATAAATTACCTTGGGCAGTATGGCCATTTTCACGATATTGATTCTTCCTATCCATGAGCATGGAATGTTCTTCCATTTGTTTGTGGCCTCTTTTATTTCGTTGAGCAGTGGTTTGTAGTTCTCCTTGAAGACATCCTTCACATCCCTTGTAAGTTGGATTCCTAGGTATTTTATTCTCTTTGTAGCAATTGTGAATGGGAGTTCACTCATGATTTGGCTCTCTGTTTGTCTGTAATTGGTGTATAGGAATGCTTGTGATTTTTGCACATTGATTTTGTATCCTGAGACTTTGCTGAAGTTGCTTATCATCTTAAGGAGATTTTGGGTTGAGGTGATGGAGTTTTCTAAATATACAATCATGTCATCTGTGAACAGGGACAATTTGATTTCCTCTTTTCCTAATTGAATACCCTTTATTTCTTTCTCCTGCCTGATTGCCCTGGCCAGAACTTCCAACACTATGTTGAATAGGAGTGGTGAGAGAGGGCATCCCTGTCTTGTGCCAGTTTTCAAAGGGAATGCTTCCATTTTTTTCCCATTCAGTATGATATTGGCTGTGGGTTTGTCATAAATACCTCTTATCATTTTGAGATATGTTCCATCAGTACCTAGTTTATTGAGAGTTTTCAGTATGAAGGGCTGTTGAATTTTGTTGAAGGCCTTTTCTGCATCTATTGAGATAATCATGTGATTTTTGTCTTTGATTCTGTTTATGTGATGAATTACGTTTATTCATTTGCATATGTTGAACCAGCCTTGCATCCCAGGGATGAAGCCAACTTGATCTTGGTGGATACGCTTTTTGATGTGTTGCTGGATTCAGTTTGCCAGTATTTTATTGAGGATTTTTGTATTGATGTTCATCAGGGATATTGGTCTAAAATTCTCTTTTTTTGTTGTTGTGTCACTGCCAGGCTTTGGTATCAGGATGATGCTGAGCTGATAAAATGAGTTAGGGAGGATTCCCTCTTTTTCTATTGATTGGAATAGTTTCAGAAGGAATGTACCACCTCCTTTTTGTATCTGGTAGAATTCGGCTGTGAATCCGTCTGGTCCTGGACTTTTTTTGGTTGTTAGGCTATTAATTATTGCCTGAATTTCAGAGCCTGTTATTGGTCTATTCAGGAATTCAGCGTCTTCCTAGTTTAGTCTTGGGAGAGTGTATGTGTCTAGGAATTTATCCATTTCTTCTAGATTTTCTAGTTTATTTGCGTAGTGGTGTTTATAGTATTCTCTGATGGTAGTTTGTATTTCTGTGGGATCGGTGGTGATATCCCCTTTATCATTTTTTATTGCGTCTATTTGATTCTCCTCTCTTTTCTTCTTTATTAGTCTTGCTAGCGGTCTATTTTGTGATCTTTTCAGAAAACCAGCTCTTGGATTCATTGATTTTTTGAAGGGTTTTTTGTGTCTCTATCTCCTTCAGTTCTGCTCTAACCTTAGTTATTTCTTACCTTTTGCTAGCTTTTGAATGTGTTTGCTCTTGCTTCTCTAGTTCTTTTAATTGTGATGTTAGGGTGTCGATTTTAGATCTTTCCTGCTTTCTCCTGTGGGCATTTAGTGCTATAAATTTCCCTCTACACGCTGCTTTAAATGTGTCCCAGAGATTCTGGTACATTGTGTCTTTGTTCTCATTGGTTTCAAAGAACATCTTTATTTCTGCCTTCAGTTTTTAATTTACCCAGTAGTCATTCAGGAGCAGGTTGTTCAGTTTCCATGTAGTTGTGCAGTTCTGTGTGAGTTTCTTAATCCTGAGTTCCACTTTGATCACACTGTAGTCTGAGAGACAGTTTGTTGTGATTTCTGTTCTTTTACATTTGCTGAGGAGTGTTTTATTTCCAACTATGTGGTCAATTTTGGAATAAGTGTGATGTGGTGCTGAGAAGAATGTATATTGTGTTGATTTGTGGTGGAGAGTTCTGTAGATGTCTATTAGGTCTGCTTGGTGCATTGCTGAGTTCAAGTCCTGGATATCCTTGTTAACCTTCTGTTTCGTTGATCTGTCTAATATTGACAGTGGGGTGTTAAAGTCTCCTATTGTTGTGTGGGAGTCTAAGTCTCTTTGTAGGTCTCTAAGGACTTGCTTTATGAATCTGTGTGCTCCTGTATTGGGTGCATATATATTTAGGATAGTTAGCTCTTCTTGTTGAATTGATCCCTTTACCATTATGTAATGGCCTTCTTTGTCTCTTTTGATCTTTGTTGGTTTAAAGTCTGTTTTATCAGAGACTAGGATTGCAACCCCTGCTTTTCTTTTGCTTTCCATCTGGTTGGTAGATCTTCCTCCATCCCTTTATTTTGAGCCTGTATGTGTCTCTGCATGTGAGATGGGTCTCCTGAATACAGCACACTGATGGGTCTTGTCTCTTTATCCTATTTGACAGTCTGTGTCTTTTAATTGGGGGATTAGGCCATTTACATTTAAGGTTAATATTGTTATGTATGAATTTGATCTGTCATTATGAGGTTAGCTGGTTATTTTGCCCGTTAGTTGATGGAGTGTCTTCCTAGCATCGATGGTCTTTACAATTTGGCATGTTTTTGCAGTGGCTGTTGCCGGTTGTTCCTTTCCATGTTTAGTGCTTCCTTCAGGAGCTCTTGTAAGGCAGGCCTGGTGGTGACAAAATCTCTCAGCATTTGCTTGTTTGTAAAGGATTTTATTTCTCCTTCACTTAGGAAGCTTAGTTTGGCTGGATATGAAATTCTGGGTTGAAAATTCTGTTCTTTAAAAATGTTGAATATTGGCCCCAACTCTCTTCTAGCTTTCAGAGTTTCTGCTGAGAGATCCGCTGTTAGTCTGATGGGCTTTCCTTTGTGGGTAACCTGACCTTTCTCTCTGGCTGCCTTTAACATGTTTTCCTTCATTTCAACCTTAGTGAATCTGACATTGGTGTTCTTGGTGTTCTCTGTATTTCCTGAATTTGAATGTTGGCCTGCCTTGCTAGGTTGGGGACGTCCTCCTGGATAATATCTTGAAGAGTGTTTTCCAGCTTGATTCCATTCTCCCTGTCACTTTCAGGTACACCAATCAAATGTAGATTTGGTCTTTTCACATAGTCCCATATTTCTTGGAGGCTTTGTTTGTTTCTTTTTACTTTTTTTTCTCTGAACTTCTCGCTTCGTTTCATTAATTTGATCTTCACTCATTTATACCCTTTCTTCCACTTGATTGAATCGGCTACTGAAGCTTGTGTATGAGTCACGTAGTTCTCATGCCATGGTTTTCAGCTCCATCAGGTCATTTAAGGTCTTCTCTACACTGTTTATTCTAGTTAGCCATTCGTCTAATCTTTTTTCAAGGTTTTTAGCTTCGTTGAGATGAGTTCGAACATCCTCCTTTAGCTCGGAGAAGTTTGTTATTACCAACCTTCTGAAGCCTACTTCTGTCAACTCATCAAAGTCATTCTCCATCCAGCTTTGTTCTGTTGCTGGCGAGGAGCTGCGATCCTTTGGAGGAGAAGAGGCCCTCTGGTTTTTAGAATTTTCAGCTTTTCTGCTCTAGTGTCTCCCCATCTTTGTGGTTTTTATCTACCTTTGGTCTTTGATGATGGTGACCTACAGATGGGGTTTTGGTGTGGATGTCCTTTTTGTTGATGTTGATGCTATTCCTTTCTGTTTGTTAGTTTTCCCTCTAACAGTCAGGTCCCTCAGTTGCAGATCCGTTGGAGTTTGCTGGAGGTCCACTCCAGACCCTGTTTTCCTTGGTATCACCAGCAGAGGCTGCAGAACAGCAAATTTTGTAGAACAGCAAATATTGATGCCTGATCCTTCCTCTGTAGGCTTCATCTCAGAGGGGCATCTGGCTGTATGAGGTATCAGTCAGCCCCTACTGGGAGGTGTCTCCCAGTTAGGCTACATGGGGGTCAGGGACCCACTTGAGGAGGCAGTCTGTCCATTCTCAGAGCTCAAACACCATGCCGGGAGAACCACTGCTCTCTTCAGAGCTGCCAGACAGGGACATTTTAGTCTGCAAATGTTTCTGCTGCCTTTTGTTCAGCTATGCCCTGCCCCCAGAGGCGGAGTCTACAGAGGCAGGCAGGCTTGTTGAGCTGAGGTGGGCTCCACCCAGGTCGAGCTTCCCGGCCACTTTGTTTACCTACTCAGGCCTCAGCAATGGCAGATGCCCCTTCCCCAGCCAGTCTGCCGCCTCACAGCTCAATCTCGGACTGCTGCGCTAGCAGTGAACAAGGCTCCGTGGGCATGGGACCCTCTGAGCCAGGCACGGGTTATAATTTCCTGGTGTGCCATTTGCTAAGACCGTTGGAAAAGTGTAGTATTAAGGCGGGAGTGTCCCGATTTTCCTGGTACAGTCTGTCACGGCTTCCCTTGGCTAGGAAAGGGAAATCCCCCAACCCCTTGAGCTTCCTGGGTGAGGCGATGCCCCGCCCAGCTTTGGCTCGCCCTCTGTGGCCGCACCCACTGTCCAACCAGTCCCAGTGAGATGAACCAGGTACCTCAGTTGTAAATGCAGAAATCACCCGTCTTCTGCGTCAGTCACGCTGGGAGCTGCAGACTGGAGCTGTTCCTATTCGGCCATCTTGGAACGGCTGCCCAACAAGACTTATATTTTCAAGTCAGCATTATAATGTTGATGCAAAGCAGTGATAAATTGCAAGGTATATGAAATAGATTATACTACACATTGTTTTGATCTGTGGAGAATGGGATTAGAAATTTCAATGTAGAAAAGTCCTGTGCATGTGATGCTGATGGACAAATTTTCAGAGTTATTGGGCTCCTGGGCATCTAAGAAAGGCATTTGCAACCAAATATTTTTTCTCTTCACTTAGAAGTAAGTTGTTGTAAGTTAAGTGTATATGCTTTCGCTTCAAATAATTAGGAAGAAGGTGCCATTTGACACCAATATATAATTTAGAAAAATTGATTTGTCATAGTTGTTTTTTCCCATCGATTCTGAATACCTTTTCATAATGGTCAAAATCTTCAGAAACTATACAGTTTTATAAATTCATACATTCTCTGAAGAGGAGATTAAAGTTCCTCCATTTTAACAATTCACTGCTTGAGTCTTTCGTACAACTTCTTTCCAAGTATATGCTGTGCTTGGATGCCTCTTGTGATGAGGGACTGACTGCCTCTGAAATTGCTTGCTTTATCTTTGGTTAGCTTTCACTGTAGAAGATTCTTCCTTATAATGAAGAAGATTTCACTATAGAAGATTCTTATAATAACTGAAGAAGATTCTTCCTTATAATGAGTTTAAACTCTTTGTCTGTTAAAGTATACTTTCCTAATATCACTTCTTGGGCCCAAATAGAACCTATCTAATTCTTCCTTACCTGGAAATCTTTCAGATATATGAAGATTGCTATCCCTCTAAGTCCAGGCTTAAAACATATTTTTTTTATGAATAAATGAAAAGAAACTTAATTTAGGAAGATTCTTTCATTAACATAGCTTACCAGTGCTAATGAGGATCAAGTAAAAGTGTGGATACATTGAAAGTTTCATTTCACCTCAGAATTATAGGCAGGGTACAATGAATACTAGATGCTGTTGTCCTCACAAAGAAAAGTAAATAGAACAGTTTATCTTTTTGAGATGTTTAGAAATCAGTTTGGAGACTTCTGATTGAATTGTGCATAGCATTTTAATATTCTGCTTTTGAGTATTTAAAGGATGGCTTCAGATTTTAATACTCTAATGTTAAGAGTAGTTAGAGTCTAGGACATGTAGCGATAATTCTTTGCTGTTATATCGTGCTTTACAAGTAGTTTCCAAAGCATTTTTGGATAATGCCCAATCTGATTCTTAAAGAGTCCGGTGAGGTAGCTAAGAAGGTATTATTCCTTTTAAAAAATGAGAAAATAGTAGAGAGATTAAGTATTTTTTCATTTCCTTAGCAAATGACAGAAGCTGAGCTTGAATCTCAATCTGGGGCTTTTTCTCTCATACCATGCTGCCTCATTTGTAGCAAGAACACCTACTATTGTTTTCTAAAGATGAAAGTTTCCTTTTCAGTTTGTTTTATAAGCAAGAGGTATTCCTGTGTAGCATATTCATTCACTAGATGAAAAATATGATTTAGAGTTTAAATACTTGCACTTATTTTTCAGTGATTGCTGTTGGGTAAGAATTTGATATTTTTACAAAATCAAATAATAAGTAACATTGTGTATATTATTAACAACCATCTGTAAGGATAATTTTTGCTTCAAAGAATTTCCTTAGAGCAAAGTAAACCAAATCTTAATTTACAAGTTAATTTATTTCAAGATTTTTTGATCACTTTATTTTATCACAGTCTAATATGATTTTGAGCCTAATATGATTAATGCAACGGTTTGATTTTATTTGGTTTTGTGGTGTTTTCTTCTCCCAGTTATTTAGATAAGATTTTAGTCTCAGAGTTTAAGTTCTGTTTTTAGAAGTAAAGGAACTGAGAAGGAAAGCCTCATGGTCTGAGGCTAAGCCCTGGCCAATTATCAGGGTGGATTCAGATGATCGTTAAATAAATACGTTTGTTTCTTTCCATCCAGAACTTTGGTAACATTGGATGTTTTTACATAAGTTGCGAAGGTATGGACACAGTATGATAATGCTGTCATCCTTCTCCTTCAGGGTACACTTTAGACTGACCATCGACTAGCTTCTCCTTCCTGGGGAGAACCAAATTTGAAGTGGTTATCTAAACCACGTGTTTGACCCGTCACTTATTAAAATAGTAGACTTTCTTCTAAAATGTTCCTCTAAGAAAACACTGAAGTTTGGGAGTTCAAATTTTTGCCCTCAAAGTAGCCAGACTATTCCATTGGTCGATGGTGGTCCCTGATTGTTTAGTCCTGTCCACATATTGATATTTATCTGTAACATCACTATCTGTACAAAGCAGCTGGCTCTTTGAATAAAGAAAGGTAATTTCAAAAGCCACAGTGCCCTACATTAATGATCTCTAAAATAAAATTTTTGACTAAAAACAATACCTTTATCGTTTGTTATGGTAAACAACAAAAAATAATTTTTGTATTTATTATTTTTCCAATCTTTCCTTGTATCAGTCCAATGAGATAATTCATATTTTCTGACATTAGCATTGTATTCCAAGCACAATGCTATGCTTTGGATGCTCATCTTGTTAAATAGTCACAAAATTATGATGGAGCAGTTTATCCTGTTTTAGCAAATGAGAAAATTCAGGACCAGAAATGTAAGTAACTTGCCTGAATCACACAGCTCATCACAGAACAGGGATTCCGCCCATGCCCCTTCAGTGCACCACGTCGTAGGACATCCTTTTCCATTCTTTTCTTTAGAGAGTTTGTTGTCCAAATTGCTGGTAAGGAATAAAATTCATGTTTTTTTTAAACTCAGGTTTTCTATCTCCTAACCCCAAACTATAGACTTTCTGCATTTTTCTTTGTTTCTTTTCCCTTGGATAACAACAGCAACCAGAAACACAATTCTCTCATCTATTATCATATACCAAATTTGCCTTATGTAGTCTTTGACTAATGACTTGTTGGTCAGAATGAACTCAGGGATCTGTTCTCTGATAGTACATTAATAATATATATGCATTAAAGCTTCTTCTCGGAGAATATTTGAGCTTTGACATATTGAACACTGGCATTTTAAATTAAAGCTGTTGCTGTCAGTGCATTTTAAAAACTAGATAGATTCGAAATAGTGTTTCGTACATAACAAAATATACCTGAGGTCATAAGTAGTTTGCTAAGGCAAAACTATGCCTGGCCTGGTTAATTGTAGTAGGGGCTTGAATAGAGTTTTCCAATTATCATGACCTAAACATCTTTCAGACTGAGAGAAAAACTAAACTGTTTTGCAGGGCTTTGATTTACTAGAAGAAACACCATAGAGCAACCTAATGGACTTTCTGCATACTGTCGGAGCTAGGAATAATGAATTTAAAACTATTCTGAATCCTTCAAGACAGGAGAGTATCAAGATTAAAATGATACTTGGTGACAATTATAATTCTATAGTTGCGCCCTCGGCTTGCATTATTGTTTCTTGTCTTGCAAACACTTTTGTATCAGGTTATATTAGCTAAGCAGTCTTTTTGCTTGTGGCATTAGACTCATGCAAGTTTATAAGTAGTGTGTGTTAAGCCTTTCCCTTTGTAGAGCTGATTTGGGGACACAGTTTTACGCAATACATATACATATACATATACATATACATATACATATACATATGACTGTCCTCATGAAGATTTTTTCTGTAGGGCAGTGTAATAGAAAGAATCCCCGATTGGAACCACAGAGGTCATGAGCAACACCCACCCACCCTCACTCCTGCTATTTTATAGATAGATCAATTAACAGATTATTTTTCCCTCAAATGCCACTATACTGGATGGTCTCAGACTTCGTATCCAGTCAGACCCAGAAAACTTCCTCTGCAGAGTAATTTGCCCAAAGCCACAGGAGTAGTAAAGAGTGGAACTGAGACTATTAAAGGAACCAGTTCCTTTAATCCCTGGTGATTCCTCTTCATTCAGAACAGATCTTGTGTTAGTGAGTACCTTTCCCTAAAATGGGGGTCTGACTCTTTGCTCTATATCTTTGTCATGAAAACCTGCCAATTCCCTGTCCAGGAGCCAGTGGATTTGGGACAGAGGAGGAAGACTCAACCAACCTCCAGTGGATATTAGCAATAGGACCTGTTTTTCCACCATCTGTTTGACATTAATGTACTGCTCACTGTTGACATTGCAGATTTATTTCCAGCAGGCCACTCCTGACTCCTGAATACTTGATACTAGCATGAAACTTTCTAATTGCAGGATACAGGGAAATCCAAAGTGAGTTAGAAATTTAATTAAATTTCTTGCTTGTTTAATTGTTTAATGTGTCGCACAGTCCAGCTTGCAATTCCATATTCAATTATAATGAAACTCCCCTTAGATTGAGTTTGTCTTGGGGTTTGATGGTGAGTCTAAAAAGGGTATTGATGCTTTAAGAGAATCCTTGGTTTTATAAAATTTCAGTGTAAGGGATTGAGTGTTTTAGTATTAGGTTTGTATTGACTCTTGATATTGACACAAGTCTAAATGTGCAAAGCCCACAAAGGCTAAATCCCATAGGCTTATATTTAATTTAAAATATGGCTAGCTGGCCATTTTGAATATACTTGCTAGGTTGACAATCTGAATACTTGACTGATTGGGAAATAGTCAAATATTAATTTTAAATGTTCATTAGTAGACTGTTTGTAATTGGTTTTTAAATTCATTTGGCAAATGAGAATTCACATTTATTTAAAATTGCCAATAAACCTGATTTCATAAAGGTGTTTGGAGGTTAAATGCCTAATAATTAATTTATGCCTAAGTAATATTTTTAATAATTTAGAGGAAAGTTAAAGCAGCTGAGAATAATGTTAATGATGAAAAGTAATGAAGGCTTCAAGATTCCAAGATTTAATTGTGGAGATCATATTCATCATCGTAAAAACAGAATAGGAAACTGGATGGAAAAGACATTTTAGTGGAGCTTAAAAAATGCTGGTCAAGGAGAACAAAATTACGAAAGAACCCAAGCCCTATCACTGACTTGGCCATGGGACCCAGGCAGGCCTGTCTTCTTCTCTGAAACTTAATTCATCCATACTGAAGAGGGGTTTGAAAACTATTTGTAATCTATTTTTGTTTTGCATGGCAAAAGAAGGTAGAGGAAGTGTGGAGGTTAATTTAATTGTGATACGAAAATAATGATGTAATCAAATCCTCTTTTATTTCTACCCAACCATTGTTATGATGTTTTTCTCTTGGGCTTATTCTCTTTTTGTTTTCAAAAATAATGTTAGATGATTATTGCTCATTGTGTGAGTGTGTATGTATATGTGTATACATGTGTTTGTGTGGATTTACACACTAGACAATGATAGCATGGTCCCTTTGGGAAGATTAAGGTGATGACATGCTTTAAACTTTGTGTACCCACTCTGTAAACCATCAGTAAAATTCAATTAGCAGGCTTTATTCCATCTGTAGAAATATAATGATGCTAAAATAGTCAAAATCTATTTAATCAATTTCATTATAAATGAAGGGATTGCTTACATTCAAAATCTTAATAAAGGAAACGAGGTTGGTAGTCTATGCTGATTCAGTAAAACATATCGTATCTTGCAAAGCCAAAGAAATTAACTGTAAACCGTTGATCAAAAAGCACAGAAAGTGTGTGATCCAGAGAGCTTGATTACTGCTAGCTTTTAGTGAAGAAGGCTTTTTGATGTTACAAGCACAAGAAGCCAGAGCGTTATTATGTAGATAATTGATTGATTAATTTAATCAATGACTTTCTCAAAGATGTTTCTGAGACATGACTGGGAAAACTGAAATGAGCCAGCTGGCCATTGGCGGTCAGCACCTCTCTATGAAAAGTATCTGCAGAGCGCCTCTGCCAGAGCACAGAGGACTTTCTGGCAGAATTCCTGTAGCTTGCGTGAGGATCAAACCTAAGCAGAGTTTAATGAAATTCTACTTTGGAGTGATTTGTTTATCTTCTGTGAGCAATTTCTTTCTTTCTTTTTATAGATTGATTTATTTATCTGTATGTGTATTCCTCAGTGCTTTTCCTTGTCTGAACCAAAAGTACTTTGCAAATATCAGAGCTCAGATTTTTAAAAGATCATTGATTTTTTTCAAATATCCTGAAGGTAGGCTGTCACACATTATTATTTAATTCTGAGATAGGGATATTGATAGCATAATATTAAAATCTTTCATTAGAGATTTTTTTTTTGGTCTAGCAATAACCTAAATTCAAAGGAGTTTTGTTTTCCTTCATCTATCAGAATTGTTATTTAAAAGTACCCACTACCCAGGACAGTATGGTTACTTTGTTGCTTTCAGGAAAGGGAATATTGTCATTGGCTTAAAACATTCTACTGTGACTGCCAGATATTATAGGTGCCCAGGAGACCAGGAAACAGGCCTTTGGTTAGCTACTGAAATTTCCCATCTGGGCACGGTGGCTCACACCTGTAATCCCAACACTTTGGGAGGCTGAGGCAGGCAGATCACCTGAGGTCGGGAGTTCGAGAGTAGCCTGGCCAACATGGTGAAACCCCATCTCTACTAAAAATACAAAACTTAGCTGGTTTGGTGGCACATGTCTGTGATCCCAGCTACTCGGGAGGCTGAGGGATGAGAATCACATGAACCCAGGAGGCAGAGGTTGCAGTGAGCCAAGATTGTGTCACTGCACTCCAGACTGGGCAACACAGTGAGACTCCATCTCAGAAATAATAATAATGATGAATTTGCCTAGCATAACCAGCTCTTCAAAAGTTTGGTCAAAAGCCGGTAAATGCTTAGTATTGTGTAGACGTTCCACAGTGTCCCTCTCACTCTCTTTACTTTCGGCTGCATATTTCCACTTGTTATCACCATCTCTGTGGAAAGCTCCATTCAGGATCAGCAATCTTCTTGATTCAGAGGACCATTCATGATGTTAAGGATCTGCTAGTGATGACACCAGTCACACAGAACAATCATGAGGAGGAAGAATATGGGGAAGTCTTTACCATTTCCTCCTGGGCTACTGTTAGCTTCTTACCTGGTCTCCCTGCTGCCATTGTAGCCACCTGACTCCCAACTGACTGTTGTAAGAGTGACCTCTCTAAACTGTTTATCTCTAAACCGACATGCCCCTCTCCATGGTTTTATCATTTCTGACTCCTTTATTCACTCCTGATGTCACTGTCTTGCTTTAGGTCTTCAGGGTCTTCTACCTAGATTGCTATGGTCATCTCTATAACTGTCTCCCTGTCTCTCACCTCACCCCTTCAGCATGGCTGCTAGAGTTTCCTAAATACAAATGTGATCTGGTTATCTGCATACAGTCCTTTAGTAGTCACTCCTTGGCCACAGAACAAGATCAGATTTCTGGAGTATGCACAAATGGCATTTACTGTCTGGCCTGTGCTCAGCTCTAACCTTTTTTTTTTCCCCCCCCCCACCACATCCAGTGTTGCAACCAGACTGAATTCCTTCCTGGCAGCTTCCAGAACATGCCAGGCTCCTTTATACCTCTGCACCTTTCATCATAGTGTTCTTTACTGGCTCGGGATCTGTTCTCTGCTGAGGTCTGCTAGGGAACATCTATTTATCTTTTAAGACTCAGATTGAAAGCAGCTATGCCCTTTTCCTGTGCCACCCCCCATCCTATACTGTAGGATTGTCCAATCTCTCTTTTATTCTCCACCATATCTTACACCTTTGGGAATCACTTTATTAGGTTTACTTCTTTTCATGTCTCTATCTTCATCCTAGATTGAAAGAACTGTAAGGCCAGAGGCCATGTATTTTTTGTCCCAGTACAATGCTTGGTACTCATCAGGCATTTAATAAACACTTATTGAATAAAAGAATGTCTGAAGCAGCTGAATAATAGTATGAGACAACTTTCAGATTGTAAGTGCCATATAACTTCAGAGAAAGGACAGATCATTATACACTACAGTAATCTAGGATGCTCTCAAAGAAAAAGTGGGGACCTATGTTGCAGGGATAGATCACATTTGGAGTGGTAGAGGGAAGGAAGACTATTTATGACTAGGAATAACTGTTTGGGGCTGAGACGGAGGTGAACATTTAAAGAGTACTTTGAATAAATGGGTTTCTTTACCTGTGATGAAATACTATGATTGGAGATACCATTTTCCTAATTAAAATGTTGCTGTTGTTCTTCATGACTCACATATTAATTTCTATACTCCTTAATATTGGGTTAAGAGTCAAATCAGAGTTCACTCTGTTAGTTGCTTCACGAGCCTTGGACAAGTTGCTTGACTTTTCTGAGCTTCAATTTAGAAATGAAAAAAATGGAGACATAATAGCTACCTCAAAATGTGTATTGTAGCATTTACCATGTGTTCTCTATTTATCCAATGTCAGATATAGTACAGGACACTTTATGTGTATTAAGTCTTGTAACCTTTATGTCAGCTCCATTTTGATTAGGTTATTGTTTTTGTTCTAATTTACAACAGAGGAAAAACAATGGTACCACCAAGAGAAATATGGAAGTATGGAAGACATCGTCTCAAATTGTTTTGGAGGTTGGAAGGAACAGCTCCTCTGTATAGGGTGGCTGGCAGCAGTACTTAATGGTACTAGCGCAGCTTTGAGTTCAAGGGAGAGAGAGTTGGGTCTGCTAAGTTGTGGGTTCATCCATGAAGTTGTTTTGTGCCCTGTGATCTAATATAGCTTCAACTCAGAAGCTGGAAACATTACTCTGGAATCCTGTGTAAAACTGAGTACCTCTTTCTGGGAATTGGGATGGGATAGTAAGAGTGAGGGCATCACGTGGTTGGAGCTCTGAGCTCAGTGGGTTGAATATAAGCCTAAGCTGAGGGCCATGCCCTGGGGCAGAATGTTCTCATGGGCTGGGGATGTTTTTCTTATCAGTATCTCATGGGTGGGCCAGATGAAAATTCCCAGAAACCAAGACCCCTAAAAATTATCTCTTTTTTATTGAATGCAAGATCATAGAATATAGAGTTGGAAAGCATTGGCTTTGGAATTCAACAGGCAACATTTGAATCATGGTACTTAGATTTTTTATTCAGATTACCCTTGAAAAATTACTGAAGCTCCATGAGCCTCAGTTTCATAATCTGCAAATGAGGATAAGATATTATTTCATGAGTCATTGTGAAGTTAAATGAGAAAATGCATGTAAAACATGTCATCGTGCGTCAGGGACCCCAAGCACTTGGAGTTGGCTGGTGCTCATAGTTTTAGTTTCTTCTCTCAGGTAAATGCAGGCCAAGGGTTCTGGCCCCAGTTAACGTGCAGTGACTGGGCACCTGTTTGGTCATTGCCCACAGAATCTAATACATGAGGCGAAAGACAGTCTCTTGGGAATAAAAAGAAATCAAACTAAGTATTCTATACAAGATAGGAAATAAACCAAAGTGATTCTTTGTACCCCCCTTTTTTTTTTTTTTTTTGAGACAGAGTCTTGCTCTGTCATCCAGGCTGGAGTGCAGTGATGCGATCTCGGCTCACTGCAGCCTCCACCTCTGGGGTTCAGGTAATGCAGCCTCCACCTCTGGGGTTCAAGCGATTCTCATGCCTCAGCCTTCGGAGCAGCTGGGATTACAGGTGCCCATCACCATGCCCAACTAATGTTTTGTATTTTTAGTACAGACAGGGTTTCACCATGTTGGCCAGGCTGTTCTTGAACTCCTGACCTCAAGTGATCTGTCTTCCTCGGCCCCCCAAATTTCTATGATTACAGATGTGAGCCACCTCACTCAGCCGATTTTGTACTCTTACCCACCACTTAACACATAATATTTCACCTCTGGGCCCCAAATCTGTGAGTCACCTTCTAGGCACCTCCATGTGCTCAGCAACCTGGAAGATCCACAAACCCTGTCCTTTTGGGTTTTTATGGAGGTTTCATTAGGAATGATTGATTAAATCTTTGGCCATTGGTGAGCAACTCAACCTTCAGCCCCTCTCCACGCCCAGGAGGCTAGCGGGGTAGAGCTGAAAGTTCCAGCCCTCTAATTACATGTTTCTCATTCCCCTGGCAGTCAGCCCCATCCCTGGGCTATCCAGGGTCCATTGTCTCAGTAAAATAAAAGATACTCCAATCACTCAGGGAGTTTAAAAGGTCTTAGGAGCTCTGTGTCATGAACCAGGATCAAAGACCAAATGTTATAACAAATTATTCTAGAACCCCTATCTACAAGAGTTTTAGGAGCTCTGTGTCAGGAACGGGGGGCAGAAGCTAATGTATATATTTCTTTTTAAATTTTTTAATTTAATTAATTTAATATTTTTGAGACAAGGTCTTGCTCTGTTGCCCAAACTGTAGTACAGTGGTCTGATTATAGCTCACTGCAGCCTTGAACTCCTGGGCTCAAGCAACCCGCCTCCTGCCACCACCATCTCAGCTTCTTGAGTAGCTAGGACTACAGGTGCATGCCACCATGTGGGATATATTTTTTTAATTTTTTTGTAGAGGTGAGGTCTTGCTATGTTGTCTAGGCTGCTCTTGAACTCCTGGGCTCAAGTGAGCCCCCTGCCTTGGCCTCTTAAAACACTGGGATTTCAGGCATGAGCCACCACATCCAGCCTATATTTATTATTATTTCACAACTATTTCACTGAGCTGGCAGTGTGTCAAGCAGCCAGGCCCAGATGGAGAATCCAGGTGTATGTTGGCAAAAACAGGGTAGGTCCAAATGGAGGGTGGTGGCAGACTGTGGAGGACTTACTTGAGGGCTGAGGTGGTGGCTGCAGCATTTTTATGGGATGTTCCCTATTTGTGTGGGAAGACAACCCTGAAGGTGAATTTGTGTGGAGAGAAAACACAGAAGGGCACCAACACAGCATAAGCACAAGTCAGGGGAGGCTGTGACATCAGATGGGCGCTGAATGCTTGTGGCTGGGAGGACAGGCAAGGCCCAAAGGAGTAGCTCTCTTTTTGTTGTTACTGTTGTTTTGCTCTTCATGGATAAATTTGTTCTACAGCAGTTTTTAAGATTCTATTATATGTGGAGTACCATTTATGAGGATACAAAATACAAATAAGAGGATGTCCTCAAGTTGGATACAGATAGTGAAACAAAATTTACAAATAATTACACAATAACATGACGAAGTCTATAGTGGAGCCAAACAAAAAGGACTGCAGGAACACCAAGGGGTAAGCTAAAAATCCTGGCTGAGAGAATTAAGAAAGGCTTCTCAGAGGAGATAACATTTGAGCTGGGTCCTCAAGAATGAACAGGAATTCTCCAGTGGGAAAGGTCATTATGAATGCAATGATTAGAACTACTTAGTAAGCGTACAAAAAAAAAAAAAAAAAAAAAAAGAGAGAGGATAATAGGGCTTTCTGCAACTACTTTTCCAGATTCGAGGGTATCTAGTTTGTTTCATCACTCTTTAAAAAGAAGCCCAAGGTATCTTAAAGGATGAAACAGCGCCTCGGTGCTGCTCTTCGTCATAGAACCTCACCTCATGCCATGGCTTGGAAAGCTCTGCAGGCCCAGGCGTGTCCTCTTATACTCAGAAAACAACCCTTCAAGGTCATCAATTCCATTTGTATTCTTATTGGACATTGTTTGAGCATAGTAGGCATTCAGTAAATGTTCTTTGAAATAAGTCCATTTGTTAGAATGTCTTGAAAATATTTTTTGAGGGTGGTTGTATTTTCTTTCTTGAGACACACTGGCACATGTGTCTGTTTCAAGTCAGCAAGGCTGTTCCAATTTTTGCCTTAGGAGTTTTACTTTCTGTATGCTTTTTTGCCTCATTTGGGAGTTTACATTATTTCAAAATGGATAGAGACTGTAGAATAGAGAATCCCAAAATCACAGGACAATTGAAGTTCATTGACAAGGATAGTGAGAAAAGTGTGCTCTGCAGAATATTTTACTCTGAGTTTCTCTAATGTAATTAGTTTTGAGTGGGGAAGAAAACCCAACATTCAGCAGAAAGGCAGGAATAGAGGATCAATCTAATACGTCACAGTGTAGAATGAGGCTGTGTTCAGGCCATTCTGCATACTCCGAAACTCTTAAGCACAACTGACTCTGCAGAAAATATGTCTGTCTCAAACCCCCGTTTACTGTCAGTTCTTTTGGATACCCAGATAGTAACCACCGGAATAAAGTCCAGCCCAAATCTCAGGGTTTCTGGACTGTAATACTAGTTAGCTCCATTAATACTTGCCTTCATCTGCCAAGAAGATATTTAAAAGTCATTTGCAATTATGGGTCCATCTCAGGTTTGGATTCATTTTCTTAAGGGAAGTATTTGGGGACTACTGTCACCCCATATTGTAAGGTGAAGACACAAGGCAACAGGTTGAGTGAATGGTGGCCCTCAGTCATGCTGGGTCTGGAGGAAGCTGAAAGCTAGGCTGAGATTGCTACTTAGTTTGTGTAGTTTGATGTCAAAGCATCATCACGTTTTTTTTTCAGGCCCAGGAACAGGATTTAGAAGCTTCAGGTTTTCCCTTCCTGTAAGGTAGCCTTGATACCTAGATGTTGTGATTTCCTTTGTGGAGAGAAACAAACTTCTGGGCCTGTTTCTACCCATCTGCTGTTGGGTTGAAAGCACAGCTCTCATCATGTTTCTTTCCTTCCGAAGTGTCTGATGTGTTTCTCTGCTGCCTCTACAAGCACCCATTTTCTTCTGTATCCAGCCTTGTGGCCCTTATGCCTACCCTGTTTTGGTTCTAAACATGGGAATACCTCATTTTCTCAGTGCTTTTCATCCATTCCTTCCATCTCAAGTGCTGAAAATGTCTCAGAAGTCCTAGACCTTGATAAAGGTTATTGGCCATGTTATTCTCATCTGTCTGCTCCTGCTCTGCTCTGAACAGTTCTGGAATACTAAGACAGCCATACAGTAGCAGCCAATATCTTTGGATGAGTCTTCTTACTTTAATTATTCTGCTGAATGGACATATGCTCCCCTCACTTTCCTCCCCCACCATAGCTGTCCAAATCTATTTGAATTCCGTTAACTTCACGTTTTCTCATGCCCTGATTCAGTCTCTTATGCCTAAATTTAGTCTCGAAGCATGAAACCATAAAGGATTCTCCAGTCCACCCTAGAACTCTGGACATTAACTTAAAATCTGTTCACCCATATCAAGCCTGTGCTGTGCTCAGCTTATACCTGTAAACACTGATCTCTTCTCTCCTACTCTAATACAAGTTTTATTTGTATCAGCTCTGCCCTGGGTACTCCAAGAATAGGATAGCCAATTATCCTCTCATACCTTATCTTCTCTGACAGAGAAATCAGAGTTCTTGCATTTTGGTCTCCACTGAGAAAGGCAATTCTGTGACTGCTTGCCACATGGCTCTCCAAGTCCTGCTCAAGTTCTCACCTCCTTCACAAATTGTTGATGTATGTGGGCCTTGTCTCTTTGACTTTATGGCAGGCTCGTAGAGGATACGTATCTTCATAACCTGTAAGTCCCACTGGGCCTAGAATGTTACTAAAGCACTGCACTTTTTCTCTTGAGATGGAGTTTTGCTCTTGTTGTCCAGGCTGGAGTGCAATGGTGCGATCTCAGCTCACTGCATCCTCTGCCTCCTGGGTTCAAGTGATTTTCCTACCTCAGCCTCTCGAGTAGCTGGGATTATAGGCATGCACCACCACACCTGGCTAATTTTGTATTTTTAGTAGACACGGGGTTTCTCCATGTTGGTCAGGCTGATCTCAAACTCCTTCTTTTTTTTTTTAGCAATATTAACAGATGGAACTTTTATTTATTTATTTATTTATTTATTTTTGAGACAGTGTCTCACTCTGTTGCCCAGGCTGGAGTGCAGTGGCATGATCACAGCTCACTGCAGCCTCAACATCCTGGGCTCAAGTGATCCTTTCACCTCAGCCTCTCAAGTAGCTGGCAATTCAGGCATG
Organism: Pan paniscus; assembly: GCF_029289425.2. NCBI lineage: Eukaryota > Metazoa > Chordata > Mammalia > Primates > Hominidae > Pan > Pan paniscus. The sequence goes on from NC_073249.2 coordinate 119,428,387, forward strand.
TGCCACCATACGTGGCTAATTTTTTATTTATTTATTTATTTTTATTATACTTTAAGTTTTAGGGTACATGTGCACAATGTGCAGGTTTGTTACATATGTATACATGTGCTGTGTTGGTTTGCTGCACCTATTAACTCATCATTTACATTAGGTATTTCTCCTAATGCTATCCCTGCCCCATTCCCCCGACCCCACGACAGGGCCTGGTGTGTGATGTTCCCTGCCTTGTGTCCACGTGTTCTCATTGTTCCATTCCTACCGATGAGTGAGAACATGCGGTGTTTGGTTTTCTGTCTTTATGATAGTTTGCTCAGAATGATGGTTTCCAGCTTCATCCATGTCACTACAAAGGACATGAACTCATCCTTTTTAATGGCTGCATAGTATTCCATGGTGTATATGTGCCACATTTTCTTCATCCAGTCTATCATTGTTGGACATTTGGGTTGGTTCCAAGTCTTTGCTGCTGTGAATAGTGCCACAATAAACATATGTGTTCATGTGTCTTTATAGTAGCATGATTTATAATCCTTTGGGTATATACCCAGTAATGGGATTGCTGGGTCAAATGGTATTTCTAGTTCTAGATCCTTGAGGGATCGCCACACTGTCTTCCACAATGGTTGAAGTAGTTTACAGTTCCACCAACAGTGTAAAAGTGTTCCTATTTCTCCACATACTCTCCAGCACCTGTTTCCTGACTTTTTTTTTTTTAATTATACTTTAAGTTTTAGGGTACATGTGCACATTGTGCAGGTTAGTTACATATGTATACATGTGCCATGCTGGTGCGCTGCACCCACTAACGCGTCATCTAGCATTAGGTATATCTCCCAATGCTATCCCTCCCCCCTCCCCCCACCCCACCACAGTCCCCAGAGTGTGATGTTCCCCTTCCTGTGTCCATGTGATCTCATTGTTCAATTCCCACCTATGAGTGAGAACATGTGGTGTTTGGTTTTTTGTCCTTGCGATAGTTTACTGAGAATGATGATTTCCAATTTCATCCATGTCCCTACAAAGGACATGAACTCATCATTTTTTATGGCTGCATAGTATTCCATGGTGTATATGTGCCACATTTTCTTAATCCAGTCTATCATTGTTGGACATTTGGGTTGGTTCCAAGTCTTTGCTATTGTGAATAGTGCTGCAGTAAACATGCGTGTGCATGTGTCTTTATAGCAGCATGATTTATAGTCCTTTGGGTATATACCCAGTAATGGGATGGCTGGGTCAAATGGTATTTCTAGTTCTAGATCCCTGAGGAATCGCCACACTGACTTCCACAATGGTTGAACTAGTTTACAGTCCCACCAACAGTGTAAAAGTGTTCCTATTTCTCCACATCCTCTCCAGCACCTGTTTTTTCCTGACTTTATAATGATTGACATTCTAACTGGTGTGAGATGATATCTCATAGTGGTTTTGATTTGCATTTCTCTGATGGCCAGTGATGATGAGCATTTTTTCATGTGTTTTTTGGCTGCATAAATGTCTTCTTCTGAGAAGTGTCTGTTCATGTCCTTCGCCCACTTTTTGATGGGGTTGTTTGTTTTTTTCTTGTAAATTTGTTTGAGCTCATTGTAGATTCTGGATATTAGCCCTTTGTCAGATGAGTAGGTTGTGAAAATTTTCTCCCATGTTGTAGGTTGCCTGTTCACTCTGATGGTAGTTTCTTTTGCTATGCAGAAGCTCTTTAGTTTAATTAGATCCCATTTGTCAATTTTGGCTTTTGTTGCCATTGCTTTTGGTGTTTTAGACATGAAGTCCTTGCCCACGCCAATGTCCTGAATGGTAATGCCTAGGTTTTCTTCTAGAGCTTTTATGGTTTTAGGTCTAATGTTTAAATCTTTAATCCATCTTGAATTGATTTTTGTATAAGGTGTAAGGAAGGGATCCAGTTTCAGCTTTCTACATATGGCTAGCCAGTTTTCCCAGCACCATTTATTAAATAGGGAATCCTTTCCCCATTGCTTGTTTTTCTCAGGTTTGTCAAAGATCAGATAGTTGTAGGAATGCGGCGTTATTTCTGAGGGCTCTGTTCTGTTCCATTGATCTATATCTCTGTTTTGGTACCAGTACCATGCTGTTTTGGTTACTGTAGCCTTGTAGTATAGTTTGAAGTCAGGTAGTGTGATGCCTCCAGCTTTGTTCTTTTGGCTTAGGATTGACTTGGTGATGCGGGCTCTTTTTTGGTTCCATATGAACTTTAAAGTAGTTTTTTCCAATTCTGTGAAGAAAGTCATTGGTAGCTTGATGGGGATGGCATTGAATCTGTAAATTACCTTGGGAAGTATGGCCATTTTCATGATATTGATTCTTCCTACCCATGAGCATGGAATGTTTTTCCATTTGTTTGTGTCCTCTTGTATTTCCTTGAGCAGTGGTTTGTAGTTCTCCTTGAAGAGGTCCTTCACATCCCTTAAAGGGGATATCACCACCGATCTCACAGAAATACAAACTACCATCAGAGAATACTACAAACACCTCTACGCAAATAAACTAGAAAATCTAGAAGAAATGGATACGTTCCTCGACACATACACTCTCCCAAGACTAAACCAGGAAGAAGTTGAATCTCTGAATAGACCAGTAACAGGCTCTGAAATTGTGGCAATAATCAATAGTTTACCAACCAAAAAGAGTCCAGGACCAGATGGATTCACAGCCGAATTCTACCAGAGGTACAAGGAGGAACTGGTACCATTCCTTCTGAAACTATTCCAATCAATAGAAAAAGAGGGAATCCTCCCTAACTCATTTTCTGAAGCCAGCATCATTCTGATACCAAAGCCGGGCAGAGACACAACCAAAAAAGAGAATTTTAGACCAATATCCTTGATGAACATTGATGCAGAAATCCTCAATAAAATACTGGCAAACCAAATCCAGCAGCACATCAAAAAGCTTATCCACCATGATCAAGTGGGCTTCATCCCTGGGATGCAAGGCTGGTTCAATATACGCAAATCAATAAATGTAATCCAGCATATAAACAGAGCCAAAGACAAAAACCACATGATTATCTCAATAGATGCAGAAAAAGCCTTTGACAAAATTCAACAACCCTTCATGCTAAAAACTCTCAATAAATTAGGTATTGATGGGACGTATTTCAAAATAATAAGAGCTATCTATGACAAACCCACAGCCAATATCATACTGAATGGGCAAAAACTGGAAGCATTCCCTTTGAAAACTGGCACAAGACAGGGATGCCCTCTCTCACCGCTCCTATTCAACATAGTGTTGGAAGTTCTGGCCAGGGCAATCAGGCAGGAGAAGGAAATAAAGGGTATTCAATTAGGAAAAGAGGAAGTCAAATTGTCCCTGTTTGCAGACGACATGATTGTTTATCTAGAAAACCCCATCGTCTCAGCCCAAAATCTCCTTAAGCTGATAAGCAACTTCAGCAAAGTCTCAGGATACAAAATCAATGTACAAAAATCACAAGCATTCTTATACACCAACAACAGACAGAGAGCCAAATCATGAGTGAACTCCTATTCACAATTGCTTCAAAGATAATAAAATACCTAGGTTTCCTGACTTTTTCATGATCACCATTCTAACTGGTGTGAGATGGTATCTCATTGTGATTTTGATTTGCATTTCTCTGATGACCAGTGATGAGGAGCATTTTTTCATGTGTCTGTTGGCTGCATAAATAAATGTCTTCTTTTGAAAAGTGTCTGTTTATATCCTTCGACCACTTTTTGATGGAGTTGTTTGATTTTCTCTTGTAAATTTGTTTAAGTTCTTTGTAGATTCTAGACATTAGCCCTTTGTCAGATGGGTAGATTGCAAACATTTTCTCCCATTCTGTAGGTTACCTGTTCACTCTGATGGCAGTTTCTTTTGCCGTGCAGAAGCTCTTTAGTTTAATTAGATCCCATTTGTCTATTTTGGCTTCTGTTACCATTGCTTTTGGTGTTTTAGTCATGAAGTCCTTGCCCATGCCTATGTCCTGAATGGTATTGCCTAGGTTTTCTTCTAGGGTTTTTATGGTTTTAGGTCTAACATTTAAGTCTTTAATCCATCTTGAATTAATATTTGTATAAGGTGTAAGGAAGGGATCCCGTTTCAGCTTTCTACATATGGCTAGCCAGTTTTCCCAGCACCATTTATTGAGTAGGGAATCCTTTCACCTTTCTTGTTTTTGTCAGGTTTGTCAAAGATCAGATGTTTGTAGATGTGTGGTGTTATTTCTGCAGCCTCTGTTCTGTTCCATTGGTCTGTATCTCTGTTTTGGTACCAGTACCATGTTGTTTTGGTTACTGTGGTCTTGTAGTATAGTTTGAAGTCAGGTAGCGTGGATGCCTCCAGATCTGTTCTTTTTGTTTAGGATTGTTTTGGTAATGCAGGCTCTTTTTTGGTTCCATATGAACTTTAAAGTAGATTTTCCAATTCTGTGAAGAAAGTCATTGGTAGCTTGATGGGGATGGCATTGAATCTATAAATTACCTTGGGCAGTATGGCCATTTTCACGATATTGATTCTTCCTATCCATGGGCATGGAATGTTCTTCCATTTGTTTGTGTTCTCTTTTATTTCGTTGAGCAGTGGTTTGTAGTTCTCCTTGAAGACATCCTTCACATCCCTTGTAAGTTGGATTCCTAGGTATTTTATTCTCTTTGTAGCAATTGTGAATGGGAGTTCACTCATGATTTGGCTCTCTGTTTGTCTGTAATTGGTGTATAGGAATGCTTGTGATTTTTGCGCCTTGATTTTGTATCCTGAGACTTTGCTGAAGTTGCTTATCATCTTAAAGAGATTTTGGGCTGAGACGATGGGGTTTTCTAAATATATAATCATGTCATCTGTGAACAGGGACAAACTGATTTCCTCTTTTCCTAATTGAATACCCTTTATTTCTTTCTCTTGCTTGATTGCCCTGGCCAGAACTTCCAACAGTATGTTGAATAGGAGTGGTGAGAGAGGGCATCCCTGTCTTGTGCCAGTTTTCAAAGGGAATGCTTCCAGTTTTTTCCCATTCAGTATGATATTGGCTGTGGGTTTGTCATAAATACCTCTTATCATTTTGAGATACGTTCCATCAATGAAACAGACTTTCAACCAACACAGACCAAAAGAGACAAAGAAGGCCATTACATAATGGTAAAGGGATCAATTCAACAAGAAGAGCTAACTATCCTAAATATATATGCACCCAATACAGGAGCACCCAGATTCATAAAGCAAGTCCTTAGATACCTACAAAGAGACTTAGACTCCCACACAATAATAATGGGAAACTTTAACACCCCATTGTCAATATTAGACAGATGAACGAGACAGAAGATTAATAAGGATATCCAGGACTTGAACTCAGCAATGCACCAAGCCGACCTAATAGACATCTACAGAACTCTCCACCACAAATCAACAGAATATATCTTCTTCTCAGCACCACATCACACTTATTCCAAAATTGACCACATAGTTGGAAGTAAAACACTCCTCAGCAAATGTAAAAGAACAGAAATCACAACAAACTGTCTCCCAGACCACAGTGCAATCAAATTAGAACTCAGGATTAAGAAACTCACTCAAAACTGCACAACTACATGGAAACTGAACAGCCTGCTCCTGAATGACTCCTGGGTAAATTAGAAACTGAAGGCAGAAATAAAGATGTTCTTTGAAACCAATGAGAACAAAGACACAACGTACCAGAATCTCTGGGACACATTTAAAGCAGTGTATAGAGGGAAATTTATAGCACTAAATGCTCACAAGAGAAAGCAGGAAAGATCTAAAATTGACACCCTAACATCACAGTTAAAAGAACTAGAGAAGCAAGAGCAAACGAATTCAAAAGCTAGCATAAGGCAAGAAATAACTAAGATTAGAGCAGAACTAAAGGAAATAGAGACACACAAAACCCTTCAAAAAATCAGTGAGTCCAGGAGCTGGTTTTCTGAAAAGATCAACAAAATAGATAGACTGCTAGCAAGACTAATAAAGAAGAAAAGAGAGAAGAATCAAATAGATGCAATAAAAATGATAAAGGGGATATCACCATCGATTCCACAGAAATACAAACTACCTTCAGAGAATACTATAAACACCTCTATGTAAATAAACTAGAAAATCTAGAAGAAATGGATAAATTCCTGGACAGATACTCCCTCCCAAGACTAAACTAGGAAGATGTTGAATCCCTGAGTATACCAATAACAGGCTGTGAAATTGAGGCAATAATTAATAGCTTACCAACCAAAAAGAGTCCAGGACCAGATGGATTCACAGCCGAATTCTACCAGAGGTACCAGGAAGAGCTGGTACCATTCCTTCTGAAATTATTCCAGTCAACAGAAAAAGAGGGAATCCTCCCTAACTCATTTTATGAGGCCAGCATCGTCCTGATACCAAAGCCTGGCAGAGACACAACAACAACAAAAAAAGAATTTTAGACCAATATCCCTGATGAACATCGATGTGAAAATCCTCAATAAAATACTGGCAAACTGAATCCAGCAGCACATCAAAAAGCTTATCCACCATGATCAAATGGGCTTCATCCCTGGGACGCAAGGCTGGTTCAACATATGCAAATGAGTAAACGTAATCCATCACATAAACAGAACCAAAGACAAAAACCACATGATTATCTCAATAGATGCAGGAAAGGCCTTTGACAAAATTGAACAGCCCTTCATGCTAAAAACTCTCAAACTCCTAACCTCAGGTGATCCACCTGCCTTGGCCTCCCAAAGTGCTGGGATTACAGGCGTGAGCCACCACGCCTGGCCCACCAAAGCACTTTTAAAAGTCTTTACTGGCTGGCTGTTTGGTCACAATAATGTTTATAGTGAATATGCCTTTTTCTTTAATAAACACATTTAACGTTTTAAAGTTCTTTTTCTGAAGAGTGATTTTTGGTTTTGATTGTTGATAGTGGCCTTGATTCATGCCAAACTTATAAAAATCCTGGTCAGTTTATACTGAGCTTCTGCACATAGAGTTTTATATAAAACCAAGACTTTGTATTTGAAGGATGGAATGTTGATTTAAACACCTTTTTTGTACATAATCATTTTAGAATTTGAAGAGGAAAAATTCACAAAGCTTGTCAGATTACCTTTCAGATTTCTTTCTTTTGTTCCCTAATGTTACCTTGTAACAATACCATCTCCATCTCCATATGCTTCTATATCACATTAATTCCACAGCAAACTTTATATTATCAGACATAATTTGAAATGTGATAGAACTTAAATTCACTGTGCCAGCTCAGCATTCCTAATTCATGTTATCTGCAGTGTTTGAATTATAGTTCAGATTTATTGGACCAGAGAATGAGAAAATCCAAATTCTTAGAATTGATTTCTTACATGGAAAGGCTGACACAGTGGGAGACGTGTTGCTGTTTAAAACAGAACTTTGAGACCTCCCCACCCCCGTTCAGTGATAAGAGAATGAACAATGCATTTTAATGGAAAAATTGAAGTAAAGCAAGATAGTTCAAATTAACTGGAGAACCATGATTGTTGGTTCCAGAAAAATTCACTGTTGTATTCCCAGTGTTTGAAAATGACTGTCACATAATAGGCACTCAATTAATTTGTTGAATACATGACTAAGTGTATTATAAGCCAAGAGAAGTTTTAATATGCTTATTACATGTTTAATACAAGAAAAGCATTATCTCAATTTATTCAGGATATAGTAATACATAGATGATCATTTATACTGCTCTACCTTGATGAGGCCTCTAGCTTTCCACTAAATGTTTGTCACTTATGATAGCAATAACAGTAATAGAAGTAGCATCTAGCATTTATGTAATACTTTTTATCATTTAGTAAGTACTATTTATTTATTAAAATGCACACATATATGTTCTCACTTGTCTTCAGAACAAATTTGAGTGCTCGGTGGAACAGGTTCTAAACAAATGTGAGATCCCTCTTCTCCCACTCCTGGATGTTGGCCTTGTATGGTAGGAAGGGCAGATATAGTTCTTTGATTGGTGAGGAAACTAAAAATAGAAAGAATAGTTTATGGGCCAAAAGCCACACTTTAAGTTTGTAATAAACATAAAACTAAATTACAGATAATCTGGCATCTTTTCCACTTTAAATTTATTATACATTTAACTGACTTTACATTTCATTCAATAATTTCTTTGCAATGTCACTGAAATGCAGTGACGGATGTATATTTAAAATTACTATAAAGCCCATCTTGAATAAAATAAAGAAGTGTAATATATAGTAGATAAGAAAATACTATTTTTCAGAGCCAAGCATGATCTGATTTTTATCAGTATTTTGAAAGTATTTATTCATTTCCCTGGATAAAAGACTGTACGTGATTTGGAATATAAGGAAAGGAATAGGTGAAGATGTCCCTTCTGAACTGTTTTTTTTAAACTTGGTTTTTGAAGGACCCATTTGTTTTTCGTTTTCTTGCCCTTTCAAATAACCAGCAGCATAATTAGTATGCTATGGTGTTATGGGAACAAATTATGAATAAACAAGGATTAAAAGATTGTATGAATATATCTTTCATACTTACTTGGAGGATTTAATTTCACAATATAAGATATTTTAAAAATAAATACTTGGATTTTATCCTGGAAATTTTCATATTAATGAAAGAAAGAAAAACCTACTATTTAATGAGAGCTTTAAGATTGTATCTTATGGGAAAGTCTAACTTTAGGTATAAAAGGATCAGTTTTATTTTGAGATTTTTGGCTAAGACTTTACTTAAAGATTGCTTTGTCAGAACTGGAGATTTTAGGAGTGCCTATGACTTGACAGAAACAACTGGGATAGACTATTCTGATGTTCTTTAATGTTTAATTGGTAATTCTAAGGGAAGAAGAAATACTTTGGTGAGTTAGATGCATGGTCCAGCTAGCTTAATTATCTGTCTTGCGTGCTGGGGACTATATGGAGAGTGATTCCTGTCCATCATAGTATTGGCCTCATAAGGTCAATTTCTAGTTCAGACAGCTTCAGGTCTCCTTTGGTCTCCAGGATTTGCATATTTATCTGTTTTATCTTTAGTTTTGATGGAAAAATAATGCGTATAAGTGAACATCTATTAAGATAATAGCTTTTTGTTTTCGAAATTTCTCCTAAATTATAAGGCCTGATACGTCTAGAGCTAGTATTTGAACATTCGGCACAAACGTTAAATTTCATATATTTAGAATAATTAGTTCTTAAATTCAAAAGATATTTGACTAGCCAAAACGTGATGTCTGACTTTATAGGAGATGATGAGTATTTAGGTTATGATATATAAGTGAAATATGTCCTGAAAGGCCCCTCATAGAATTGGTTTTACTGAGTAATACTTTGGTACTATGTCCTTGGCTCAAATCAAGAAAGGACAGAAAGGGAAGGCACACAGTTGTATTTATAAGGATGTCGTTGAAGACATTGGTTATATATCACACAATTTCCCTTTTATGAAAACCCTTCAGAGTATCTTTTTTCTTTTATCTTTTCCTTTTTTGGGGCCAGTCTGTCACGTGAAATGATGTCTTGTTATTTAAACGTACATTTCTTTTGATTGCTAGTACATGTTTTAGGTATTGATTATTTTATTTTTTTAACAAATTGCCCTGCTAATTTTCTTGCTATTTTTCCAATTGAGATGTTCATTTTTTTCTTATGGACTTTCAATGGTACTTGTGTATTGCAAGGAGATTAATCTTTTACCATACATATTCTAAACATTTTTCTGCTTTCTCTAATTTTTTATGTGTTTTTTTTATTTAAATAAAACTTTGGGTTTGTTTTTCTAAGTGAAAATGAGGCCAGCCATCTTTTGTTTGCGTTTATTTCCTTTAAAGATTATATAAGTAGTTATCAATATTTTCTCCAAATACTTGTATTTTTGTTTTTTGTTTAAAATAAATATCAGGTTCCTATCTAAATTTTACACTTAAATGCAGAATATAAGCCTCATGAAGGCAGCAATTTTGTCGATTTTATTCCTTATCGTTGGCTGTATTCATGGCACATCATAGGCATGTAATATATATTTTTCAAATAGATAGTATAAGTCTTTATCTAAACTTTATATTGTTATAAAAATGTGAATAGAAATCTAGCTTTCTTAACCTTTTTAGAAAGCTGGACATGTACTTTTAAGTTATATTTAAACCTGCTGTTTTTCCTCTGTCCCGAAATTCTTCCTCTTGTTTTCCACCTATTTCTGTAGAAAATCCTTCTGTGGTAATACACCGACGAGGTCATAATTTACGTTTCAAGTTTTCCTAACGTGATCTTTCTTTGTAGCACTTGTCATAGCTGCAGTTTCATGATTGCTTGTGGAATTATTTAAATGTTCTTCTCCCCGCTTCCACCCTGCAACCCAACATTAGTCAGGGACTTTACTTATTTTTGTTCATCATCATATCCCACTGCATGGCACATATTAGATAATTAATAAGTTTTTTTAAATGAGCATTTTATTTTTTGAATAGACTAATAAACTGCCACAAAAATCACATACCAAGTCCTTGCACATATTCGGTCCCCTTCAAGACTTCTACATTTTATATTATTGATCTGTCTGTTTTGTTATCAGTCCCATACAAATTTAATAACTATACTTTTAAAAACATTTTAGTATTTCTTAGGTTATAGTGGCTTCCCATATACTCTCTACAACAGGTGTGTCCAATCTTTTGGCTTCTCTGGGCCACTTTGGAAGAAGAATTTGTATTGGGCCACACATAAAATACACTAACAATAACGATAGCTGATGAGCTTTTAAAAAATCACACACAAAAAATCTCAATCTCATAATGTTTTAAGAAAGTTTACAAATTTGTGTTGGGGCCACATGTGGCCTGCAGACCATGGGCTGGACAAGCTTGCTCTACACTAATTCACACAGTTTAAAACATTTTCCAACTATTCTCACATATTTATCTTCTGGTTGTATTTTATAATCATTTGTCAAGTTAAAAAAATCTCATTGTATATTTATAAGTGTGCGTGTGAGAGAGAGTATGTTTGTGTGTTGGTTTGCAAGGAAGGATTTGTTTTAAATTTATAAATCGGAGAGAGGTTGTGTATTTATAATAAAATATTCCATTTTCTTATTTAGGAGCTTGCTATGCGGCTTTTAATTTATTGAATGTGTTGCCGGGCACGGTGGCTCACACTTGTAATGCCAGCACTTTGGGAGGCTGAGGTGGGCAGATCACCTGAGGTCAGGAGTTTGAGACCAGCCTGGCCAATATGGTGAAACCCCGTCTCTATTAAAAATACAAAAATTGGCCAGGCATGCTAGTGCATGCCCATATCCAGCTACTCAGGAGGCTGAGGCATGAGAATCGCTCGAACCTGGGAGGCAGAGGTTGCACCACTGCACTCCAGCCTGGGCGACAGAGCAGGACTCTGTTTCAAAAAAAAAAAGACTACTTACGAATTTATTGAATGCATTTATTTCTCTCAGTTAATTTAAAACTTTATTTTATAGAACCTAAACTTTTCATGTTAGGATTTTTCTTAGACATTTTCATGCAGAAACTAGTTAACATAGCAAGCTCAAATTTGCTATCTTTAGAAGGATTTGCTTACAGGGTTGGCTTGTCCTTGGCTGTCATCTGATAACTTGACTTTGGAATGTTCCCTGTGGTACTAAGTGATAAGGTTATTTGGTGTACCAGGGGTACTGAATTTCGTTGTGCCAATCTGCCTAGACTTAAAAAAAATGTGATTTATACTTCCTTCTGGGATTTTTTAAAAATATTGTGGCTGAGTATGTAGGCAGAGAGTGTCTGTGTGACCAGTCCCTCCAAAATCTTTGCACTCGGGGTCTCAAGAGATTTTTCCAGACAGAGATGCTACACATATTACTGCATTTCTTTGCTAGAGAGCATTAGGAACTTACACACAGATCTCTTCAGGTGCCACTTGATGTCTTCATCTCTCATTAGTTTTATCACTTTTAAATATCTTCTCTTAGTTTTTCCCGATAGTCCCAATATTGTCATCTCTAAATGAAAATTCTGTGTACTTTTTTTGCAATATTTATCCTTCACATTCATTTTTCTTGTCATATTACAGTGATTAGATCTTCAAGAACAATATTGAAAAATACAGTTGACTTCAAAAACTTTTATTTTCAATATAATTGTGATAGTGTTTTATATTAGATATGTTTTCTATTATCTTTAGTTTGATATTCTTTATCATAGTAAGAAACTACCCCTTAATGTCTGGTTTATTTAGTTTCATTAGAAGCACACAATGCATTTTAAGTCTTTTTTGATACCTGTTGAGACAACCCAATTTTTTTGTTTCTTTATTAATGTGATAAATTGTTTCACATATTTGAAAAGCCTTATTTAAAAAGAGTCATGATATGGCTAACTATCCTGGCGATAAACTATCCATATTATTTTAAATGATTTTAAAACCTTGCTATGGAAAATAAGATTAACTTAAGTAGTAGGCTTATTGTAATTCATTGCCACTTAAATAGTAGAGGTTAATAGAAGGATGCAAGAAGAGAGCCAACTTGTTGTATCATGGAGAAAAATAATTGTATGTATTAATAATAATAAATAAAAATAAGACTGTTTAGCATATTTCTAAAGGACATTCTCAAATAAGTAATCTGTATTTGGTATCTGTTGGCCAAAATATATATTTTCTGTATTTTAGCAACACACACAAAGCTATGTGTGTGAATACATTTTTATAAATCGATGTATTTTTGATACAAAAAAGCCTGTTGCATTCAGACAGTTGTTTTTGAAGCACTGACATTTGCTTCCATCTCTCTTACTTTTACTTTCAATGCAATATGATGAAATTTTATGTATACTACATAATTGCCACAATGTCCATACTGGTAATACTTGATTGTTAATACTGATAGAGCATGAGACAGCATGATGTCATAAATTGGTTCTCATCTTATTTGCTCTGTAATTGGTCATGATCACTACAGATGATTTCATCTTGCTAGGATTTGCTTCCTTTATTCTATAACTATATTACTAAAATGACATAGTGATTTTAAAATTTACAGTTAAAATAGAGAAAAATGTTCATTTTGAGCATGTATGTTTTAAAAATCATATGTATTATTATTTTACATTGTATTACTAACTACACTGTCATACTTATTACTGAAATATATGTATGAGTACGATTATAGTTTTTTGTAAAAATATTGTATTCGTCTGTTCTCACACTGCTAATAAAGACATACCTGAGACTGGGTAATTTATTTAAAAAAGAGATTTAATTGACTCACAGTTCAGCATGGCTGGGGAGGCCTCAGGAAACTTATAGTCATGGTAGAAGGGGAGACAAACACGTCCTTTCTCACATGGCAGCAGGAAGGAGAAGAATGAGTGCCCAGTGAAGGGGGCAGCCCCTTATAAAACCATCAGATCCCATGAGAAATAACTCAGTATCATGAGAACAGGATGGGGGAAACCATCCCCGCGATTCAATTATCTCCACCTGGTCCCTCCCACGACACGTGGGGATTATTGGAACTACAAGATAAAATTTGGGTTGGGGACACAGCCAAACCATATCAAAGTTTAAATATTTTCTCACAATAGAGGATATATGTAAGTAAACATAAATTCTGAGATTTAATTGAAATTTAGTGAATCATGTTTTTCTTCAGTGTTCTTTCACATAAGAGGTAATTTTTTTTTGGCTTAATAAAAATGTCTCTTATCTTTCCTTTACTTCTTCCATCTTTCTATCTGATAATGTGGCAAAAGGCAGCTTTTGAAAACAAAGAAAATACTACAGTAAAAGCATATTTTTTCTGATTTCTATCAGCTATGAATATCTAGCATTAATTTTCCTGGTAGAATGTTTGATGACTATAAAGAGGAGACTGGTAAGAAGGAGAAGATGCACCCTCCACATAGGTCAGTGGGGAGGCAGACTTACAAGTACTTTTAATGCTACTTTTAGGGCGGTACAAAGTTACTGAAAGCCTAGGAGGTCTACTTAACTGGGCATCAGATGTTGCATAAAGTGTTATGGAGGCTGACGTATCTGAATTTCAGCATTGCTTCCATCTCCTCTGGTAACTGGCCCCAGTAAACCTATCTAACATTATTTTCTAGTGTGTCTATATTAGGATTCTTTAGAGAAACAAAACCAATAGGATAGGGTGTGTGGGGGGGTATGTGTGTGTGGGTGTGCGGGTGTGTATATGTGTTTGTATGGAACCTGAGTTTTTGAGGAGGTATTTTTAAGCTTGAATTGACCGAAATTGGTCATGATTTCAGGGGAGGAAAAATTGAATCACAGGAAGGGTTAAGAGAAAATGAACATGTAGAGGGTGTGAGGGAGAGGGAAAAATTCATTGTGATTTTGAAGTTCCCAGTTTGGAAGATGGAGTAAATGAATCAGATATGTCAGGAAACACATGGAAATTGAGTTTTGTATGTGCTGCATTTGAGATGCCTGAGGAGCAGTTAGTAATGCATATCTGGAGAACAAAGAGGTCCAGGCTAGGGGGAAAGTGAGGTCTTCAACTTAAGGCCTGTGATGGAGCCAGGTGAGAAGAGAACATCTAAGGACAGCATGTAAAGCTATATGAAGCCCTAAGAGTGTCAACATTCCTTGCCCTATAAATGTTTGATTGCCTGATTAGTTATATTCATAATGAGTTCTATGTGAAGCAAAAGAAATGGGAACATTTGATTAATCTACAAGATTCCATTGACATTCTCAAAAGTAAATTGTTACATGTTAAGGCAGATTACTAAAATGGAATTCTTTATGTGTATCAGCATGACTGAGCAAGTTAACTAATCTGTTTGACACTCAGCACTCATCTATAGACAACCCAACCCCATGATTGGTCCTACTATATCCACGCTTGTCTTACTATAAAGGAAATCTCTATGTAGTAGCAGCAGAACTTTTTTTTTTTTTCTTCCTCAACTAAATGTGATGTCAATCCTGTATAAAATCTCACTTCTTTCCTTGGCCCCTGCCAACCTATCTCATCTCTTTGCTCATTTGACTCCAGCTGAAGGAGGCTTCTTTCTGTTCCTGCCCAAGGGCTTGTGCATATGGTAATTACTCAATAAATACTTATGAAATGGATGAATGACTCTGCCTTGTAGATTTGTTCTGAGAAGTAAATGTGAAAAAGTATATGAAGAGCCTAGTGATGTACCTGGTACATTAGAGATGTGAAATAAATGCCTCTTTTGACCATTTTAATTTTTTGTTTCTCCAAATCTGTAATCCTGACATTTCTGTCGTCTTCTGCTGCAATCTACTTTCCCAACCCTTCTCATCCAGCCAGCTTACTGTCTTTGGTTTCGGCACCCCCACAGGCCACGGACCATGTATGATCTCCTCAGTTTGTACTTCAGTGTGAACTGAAGAGATCACAGTTTCATACACAAGGTTTTTCATACATGTCATCTCTTGAGTTACCCTCTTACACTTCAATAATTACATACGGATTCCTAGTCCCAAGGACACTGAGCATATAAGTCGTTGTGCTGGAGATTCTCAGAAGAATGGGTGTCCTCTGGGGACTTGGTCATAGACCTAAAAAGGGACTCTTTACCAGTCACAAAGCACTATCATGATCACACCCTTATTATATGGATTTGGAATCAGCACTTCATAAATTGTAACCAACATTGATTGAACACCAAATATGGGTCAGGCAGTGTTCTAAGCACGTTACATATATCACTTGATGAGTTTGGTTTTATTGGTATTCCTGTTTTATACTCACTAACTTGCCTAAGATCACGCTACTACTGATTTGCAAGTTAGGATGTAAGCCCAGGTGGTCTAGTTTCAGATTCCTGTCCTTACCTATGCTTTTTATTCAATACTGCCTCAGCAGCAGTTTCAGGGTCATAGAGTTAACATCTGTTCTTTAGTGTTTGATTCTAGATTTTAAAAATAATTTACCATTTTAGTTTTCAAATAATTCTAATAGTTTCTTTCTACTCTTTTACCTACCACTTTAAGTCTTTATTCCCATAGGGGAGCTACTGTTAACAATATTTTCAGAACCTTTTTCATCATAATTTTTTTGTAAAACATCTTAGTGGCTTTGTGATTCCCCCTTTCAGTTGTTTATTTTCTGAAAGTTCAGCTTATTCTTAGTTCATGAAAGTTTTAAATACCAGTGGTCCAAACACAACTCCGGTATGTTCGTGTGTGTGCCTGTGGATGTTCCACCTGTGTCCGAGGCAGACTTTTGAAATTAATTAACTTCTTACCTGTTTGGAACTTATTTACATGAGTTTCTGCCTGAAGGAGATGTACTCCTGTTTGAAAACTCCAGGTTGATGAATTTTTCGGGTTGCCAGGACTCAAACTTATTTGACAAATCATCTATGACCCTATCACCTTGATGCTCAGAAATAAATGAACCAACAGCCCTTCCTGACTAAGGAAACAGGTTTTGATGGAGTTTTCAATGCATGGCTTTATGGACTCAAGAATCAAATGTTTTCTGAACAATGTGAAGAAAGTTTTGTTTCTAGATCCTTATATGTTCCTGTGTCTCCTTTTCTGTAGAAAAACTCTGCAATTTTTAATCAGTAACACAAAAATGCCTGCATGGAAATGTCCATAATTCTCAGCATGCAGTGGAACATTTTCCGAAAAAGTGAGGTCACCAGAAGCACAGAGCAGAGAAATCCCAGATGGCACTAATATTTGATTTCATTTTTAGCACGCTCATATTCAGCAGATGGATTGGAAGGCTGACCTCTCTGACACTTCTGCATCACTGCCTGCTACTCCAATTGCCTTTGCGAATGTTTTTTCATAAGGCATCTCCTGGTACCTCAGAGATTGATGCCTGGTCGCCTGCCTGTGTTATGCTTCATTTCACCAGTATTCTGTGTGGTTGAGAGTTGCTGTATTCTACAAAAGGGGAAATCCTGGCTCACCAGTATCTCAAGCTTTTCCTACAATCTCTCAAATTGCGTGTAACGTCTTGGAGCATATCATTTTAGCTTTCTAGGTGTACCCCTGATTTGTATCCATCTTTAACTTATCCTAGTCTAATTTTCTGCCTTCTTTTGCCATCAAAAATAATAGCAAAAACCTCAATTACTTTTGCAGCAACCTAAATAGCTAAGCCAAGAATAATGTAAAAAAAAAAAGTTAAATGTTTTCAAAATACCTACTAAGTACAAAAATCCGATTATTTTAATATGAACATTGCTGAATCTCCTCCTTGAGCTATAGTTTCAGTGGCCAAAAGCAAAGACCTGAGTTAGAGTTCCCAATCATGCTGTTTTCTTTAAGGGTAAGCTTTACTTTAGAGTAAGTGTCAGTTTTCTTATTTGTAAACTAGTGATATTATTCGTGCCAGGCAGGTAGGATTGATGTGAAGATTAAATGAAGAAATGAATGTCATATGGTTGTCACAGTCTCTGGCACAGAGTAAATATACAAAGAATATTAGTTTGTGGTGTGCAAAATAACTTTTGTATGTATAATATAAATAAAATATAAAATAAATGATAAAATTATTTTGTTCCATTATTACTTAGATTGTGAGTAAAGTGAAATGTTAAGAATTTTTTAATGATCACACTAATGCTTTATTTTAAAACTTTCTATAAAATTACTGTATTCCTTGTTATGGACCATTATGTTGTCCACACATCTATTTAGAGATGACCCTCTTCTCCCTCCTACCCTCACCTGCTAGTTTATATTTCAGTGGCATGGCTACAGACAAGGAACTATCAGATAAGATGAGTATCCAGTGGGTTTTTTTTTTTTTTTCCAGGCAGGTTGACCTATGTGGCCATTTGTTAAAGTTCTCTGAGAATGCTCAATTCTGAGGAGGATTAGGTTGCTATGTCCTTCCAGGTTGCTTGTTCCCACACAGCCAGATTCTGGTACATATTTGAATGCATAGCATACTTTTGGCTTAGAAAACATTGCACATTTAGTAGTCATTTTGCTTGAATCAGATCTCTACCTGATGTCATTTTGATGAATTTAGGGTTTAGATGACTAAATTGCAGCTTTGTTGTGAAACTTTCTATAGAAAGTTATTTTTTTCCTTTTTTTAGGTCTAACATAAGGCCAGACTATGCAGACTCCAATTTCCACGACTTCAAGATGCATACCTTCACTCGAGTCACATCCTGCAAAGTCTGCCAGATGCTCCTGAGGTAAGCCTGCTCAGTCCTGGTTTTCAGTTTAAAGGAACTGATATAATTGCTAAGTGTTTCAGACTTTTCTAACCTTCTAGCCAATAGGTTGTAAAGTGGGGAATTTGCCTTAGCAGTCTGGATCCCACAAACCTTTGCCAGGCTTTCTGCCTGGACAGTCCTTTCAGAAGCTCTGGCAAGCTCCTCTCCCTCTACTGAGGGGGTACCTTGAAGAGCACTGTTGATACTTTTTTCTTCTTCTTGCAGTAATTTCATATGGGCAGAATTTTGCACCGTTTAATATACCACTTTCTTATTTCACCTTTCAGGGGAACATTTTATCAAGGCTATTTATGTTTTAAGTGTGGAGCGAGAGCACACAAAGAATGTTTGGGAAGAGTAGACAATTGTGGCAGAGTTAATTCTGGTGGTAAGTCATGTTTATTGTTGCAATTCTGTTTTTAATGAGGACATAAAATTTGCTAAACATAATTAAGGCCTAATTTACTCTGAATATGTGTTTATTGTAACATATCTGCTTTTGAAACTATTATTTATAAGCACAATTAGAAAAATGCTTAAAATTTACGTGAGTTTTCTGCATAACTTTGTTTTAAATTATTTAAAATTTGTGTGACTTTTATACATATCTTGGAGACAGAGGTCTTCAAGAGGGAGTTGGATGGTTTCATGTCACTCATTTCTTTAAAAGCCCTAAATAAATGACTAAAACCATACAAACATAGCCAAAAAAATAGAGTAACAAAAACAACAGAAAGAATATATTCTTCTGTCTTTAGTTCTTAAATTTCCTTTTTATTCTTTTAAATATTTAGCTCAGGAATGCTAATGGCTCCAGAAGTAAACATCACACAGACTAATTCATGAATTAATGAATTGAATACATTGTCATTTTGCAGCACTTAACAAAGAGCATATATCTTTTGGGTTTTATGTAAATATTTTCCCCTTGGTTTTTAAAAATAATGCTGCATGATTGTTACATGAGCTAGTTTCTAAGACGGCTGGCAGTTATGCATTCAGTAGCCTATTGCCTCTTTCTGCTCCTCTTGGGCTCTCTTCCTTGTCTTTATTTTCTGGCTTCTTTATTCTTCCCTTTCTTCTTTTTTCTCTTTGTCCTTTCCCCCCGAGTTTCTCTGTGTTTTTATCAATAAGACCTTTCAAAATCAGTAAAACTTTTGAACACAAGAAAGGATCTTTAACAGCTTGAGTTCAAAAGGTAGCTATGTCAACCTTTGATTTTCCCAAAGGAAAAGGTGGACATTGAAATATTTTGGATAATGTGAAAAAGAGTGAAACAGAGAATAGCTCATTTCGGAGCTGAGTTCAGAAAATAGGCAATTGTAGAAAAGGTGAATCCTATTAGAAGACTGAGATCATAGCACATTCCTCTCAGACATTTTAAAAGGACCCTGTGTGCCATTCTCTGTGCTAGGCATGAGCAGCTATAAAGTGACAGATCTTGGCATGAGTTGAGCACCTACACTGTGCCTGTCCTGCCTGGGTGCTCTACTGGGCATCTTCTTGCATGAGCTCATTCCGTCTTCAGAATGGCCCTGCACATTTACTGATGGGGGTCGGATTGCTTATGCAGTTTACTTAAGGGCTGTTAAATAAACTTACCTCTTACTTCTGTCGGAAAGTCAGAAACGGTTTACAGAGTTGTAAAATATAATAGAAATAAAAATTATTGTTGTTATTCTTTAATTGCCACCCCAATAGAATTTATCACTTGAATTTTTGTTGTTCCATCTTTATATGCCCCATTCTTTAATCTCTTTGGAGACAGTTAACATTTTATTTGCTCATAGTAGGCTAATGTTTATATGAATTCCAAGGCCCTGTCTTGATGAGACGATATCTGTGAAGAATGTAAAATGATCCCATAGTTGGCATGGTTCTAAAGGAAATAGTATAGGAGAGTAGTTTAGAGTCAAGCAGAGATGGTTGAAATGCTAGCTTTGCGCCATTTGTTAGCTATGTGAGCTTGGGGAATTTACTTAAATATTCTGAGCTTTTGTTTATTCATTTTGTAAATTAGACGATTATTATGAGGATCCAGTGAGATAATGTTGATTCTTACCACAGTACCTGAGCAAAGTGAGAACTTACTATTTTGATCTAAGGTGATATAGTGAAAAATCAGGTTTTTTTTTTTTTTGAAAGACGTGGGCTTATTTAGTATTTTTATTGTTTTCATGATCTGGAGTACACGTGAATGGGAACGTTAAGGAGCACCAAACTTTAAAATAATACGCAAGTATGGCATTAAAAGGACATAAAATTTTTTAACTTTTACATTATAAAAGTCAATAGGAAATCATTGAAAATTCCTAGTCTAGTCAAATAGAAGAGTCATATATTCTCAGTGTCTGTTCCTAGGTAATTATTTCAATGTACTCTGTCCTTACATAAGTCATTTTGTCTATGGCAGTAAAATCTACAAGCTCTGGAGTCTTGGTCTGTTTGAATCCTAGCTTCACAATTTACTCCTTGGGTGATTTTGAACTCCATTTACTTACCCTTTGTAAGTATTAGTTTCTTCCCTTATGCTATGCTATGGTTTGGCTCTGTGTGCCCACCCAAATCTCATCCTGAATTGTAATCCCCACGTGTCAAGGGAGGGGCCAGGCAGGAGGGGATTGGATCATGGGATTTCCTCCATGCTGTTCTCATGATAGTGAGTGAGTTCTCATGAGAACTGATGGTTTCATAAGGCAGTATTTCTTGCTCTTGCTCTCTCTCTCACTTGTCACCATGTAAGATGTACCTGCTTCACCTTCTGCCATGATTGTAAGTTTCCTGAGGCCTCCCCAGCCATGTGGAACTGTGAGCAAATTAAACCTCTTTTCTTTATAAATTCCTCAGTCTCAGGTATTACATTATAGCAGTGGGAGGACGGACTAATACAGTAAATTGGTACCCGGAGTGGGGGGCACTGCTATAAAGATACTTGAAAATGTGGAAGCAACTTTGGAACTGGGTAATGGATAGAGGTTGGAACAGTTTGGAGGGCTCAGAAGAAGACAGGAAGATGTGGGAAAGTTTGGAACTTCCTAGAGACTTGTTGAATGGTTTTGACCAAAGTGCTGATAATGGTGTGGACAATGAAGTTCGGGCTGAGGTGGTCTCAAATGGAGATGAGGAACTTGTTGGGAATTGGAGTAAAGGTCACTCTTGCTGTGTTTTAGTAAAGAGACTGGTGGCATTGTGCCCCGCCCTAGAGATCTGTGGAACTTTGAACTTGAGAGAGATGATTTGAAATTGGAACTTATGTTTAAAAGAGAAGTAGAGCATAAATGTTTGGAAAATTTGCAGCCTGATGATGCGATAGAAAAGAAAAACCCATTTTCTGGGGAGAATTTCAAGCTTGCTGCAGAAATTTGCATAAGTAATGAGGAGCTAAATGTTAATTGCCAAGACAATGGGGAAAATGTCTCCAGGGCATGTCACAGGTCTTCATGGCAGCCCCTTCCATCATGGTCCTAGAGTCCTAGGAGAGAGAAATGGTTTTGTGGACTGGACCAAGGGCCCCACTGCTGTGTGCAGCTTAAGGATTTGGTGCCCTGTGTTCCCAGCTGCTCCAGCCATGGCGAAAAGGGGCCAACGTACAGCTCAGGCCGTTGCTTCAGAGGGTGCAAGCCCCAGGCCTTTGCTTCAGAGGGTGCAAGCCCCAGGCCTTTGCAGCTCCTATGTGGTGTTGGACCTGTGGATGCACAAAAGTCAAGAGTTGAAGTTTAGGTATCCATCTAACAAAGATCTAATAACCAGAGTCTACAAGGCACTTAAACAAATTTACAAGAAAGAAAGAAACAACCCCATTAAAAAGCAGGCAAAGGACATGAACAGACACTTCTCAAAAGAAGACATTTATCCAGCTAACACATATATGAAAAAAAAAAGCTCAACATGACTGATCATTAGAGAAATGCAAATCAAAACCACAATAAGATACCATCTCATGCTATTCAGAATGGCAATTATTAAAAAGTCAAGAAACAATAGATGCTGGTGAGGCGGTGGAGAAATAGGAATGCTTTTATACTGCTGGTGGGAATGTAAATTAGTTCATCCATTGTGGAAGACAGTGTGGCAATCCCTCAAAGACCTAGAACCAGAAATACCAATTGACTCAGCAATCCCATTACTAGGCGTATACCCAGAGGAATAGAAATCATTCTACTATAAAGATACATGCATGCATATGTTCACTGCAGCACTATTCACAATGGCAAAGGCATGGAATCAGCCCAAATGCCCATCAGTGATAGACTGGATAAAGAAAATGTGGTACATATATCATAGAATACCATGCCGACATAAAGAGGAATGAGATCATGTCCTTTACAGGGACATGGACAGAGCCGGAAGCCATTATCCTCAGCAAACTAATGCAGGAACAGAAAACCAAACACCACATGTTCTCACTCATAAGTGGGAGCTGAACAATGAGAACACATGGACACAGGGAGGGGAACAACACACACTGGGGTCTGTAAGCAGGGTGGGGGAAAGGAGAGCATCAGGAAAAATAGCTAATGCATGCTGCACTTAATTCTTAGGTGATGCGTTGATAGGTGCAGCAAACCACCATGGCACACGTTTACCTATGTGACAAACCTGCACATCGTGCACATGTACCCTGGAACTTAAAATAAAATAAAATAAATAAAATAAAACTTTAAAAAATGCTCATTGCTCATGGCCACTTGTCTTCAGGCCATAAGGAAGTTGAAAGTTGACTGCATAGACCATGAAACAATGTTCAATCACTTTGACTTTTGTAAGCTCACGTTTTTAAGAATATTTACTGACAACATTTGATTTAAAAAAAAAAAGGATTCTTATCTCTAGAGTCTTCCTAGCTATTTAACTCAGCTTTGGCATGCTGCCTTGCCAACAACTCACTTGCACTTATAATTTAATTGTAGTGACATAGACAGCAGATTTTCAAAGAACTGAAGGTGGATTTTCAAATTCCTCAGCCCCATAACCTTCGTGTGTGATCATCCTGGCCCACCTTCACCAAGAATCCTATCAAGTCAGTTTAGCCAGAATCCCCCTTATATGTGATGTTTCCTCTCAGTAATTTTCCATCCATTGACCTCACCCTCCTCCTTGGCTATAAATCTCCACTTGTCCATGCTGTATTTGAAATTGAACCTGGATTTCTTTCTCCTTTGCAATTGTTCCTGAATAAAATCTGTTATCACAACTTAAAAAAAAAAGAGAGAAAGAATCGAGCTTTGGGAAGCTCTGCTTAGATTTCAGAGGATATATGGAAATGTCTGGATGTCCAGGCAGTGGTCTGCTGCAGGGTCAGGGCCCTCATGGAGAACCTCTGCTAGGGCAGTACAGAAGGGAAATGTGGGGTTGGAGCTCCCACACAGAGTCCCCACTGCCACTGCCTAGTGGAGCTGTGAGAAGAGGGCCACGGTCCTCCAGATTCCACAATGGTAGGTCCACCCACAGTTTGCACTGTGCCTGGAAAACCCGCAGACACTCAATGCCAGCCTGTGAGAGCAGCCAGGAGGGGGGCTGTACCCTGCAATGCCATAGGGGCAGAGCTGCCCAAGACCCTGGGTGCCTACCTCTTGCATCGGTGTGACCTGGATATGAGACATGGAGTCAGACAGAGGTAACTGCCCTGCTGGATTTCAAACTTGCATGGGGCCTGTAGGCCCTTTGTTTTGATCAATTTCTCCCATTTGGAACAGGTGTATTTACACAATATCTGTACCCCTATTGTATCTTGGGAGGAACTAACTTATTTTTTATTTTACTGGCTCATAGTTGGAAGGGACTTGCCTTGTCTCAGATGAGACTTTGAACTGTGGACTTTTGAGTTAATGCTGAAATTAGTTAAGACTTTGGGGGACTGTTGGGTAGGCATGATTGTGTTTTGAATATGAGGATGTGAGTTTTGGGAGGGGCCAGGGGCAGAATGATATGGTTTGGCTCTGTGTCTGCACCCAAATCTCATCTCGAATTGTAATCCCCATAATCCCCACATTTCAAGGGAGGGAGGCGATTGGATCATGGGGGCATTTTCCCCATGCTGTTCTCATGATAGTGAATGAGTTCTCAGGAGATCTGATGGTTTTATAAGGCAGTTTTCCCTGCTCTGGCTTGCTCTCTTGCCTGCCTCCATGTAAGACTTGCCTCTTTTGCCTTCTGCCATAATTGTAAGTTTCCTGAGGCCTCCCCAGCCATGTTAAACTGGGAGTCAATTAAACCTTTTTTCTTTATGAATAACCCAGTCTCAGGTATTTCTTTCTGGCAGTGTGAGAATGGACTAACACCTTGTAAAATAGGGCCAATAATAG
Organism: Pan paniscus; assembly: GCF_029289425.2. Taxonomy (NCBI): domain Eukaryota; kingdom Metazoa; phylum Chordata; class Mammalia; order Primates; family Hominidae; genus Pan; species Pan paniscus. Next base: position 119,452,852 of record NC_073249.2, read on the forward strand.
CACTTAGATTTTAAAATCTTTTTAAGCAAATACCCCTATTTAGTGCCAGGTACTGTTCTCAGTACAGCTGCTCCTCCATTAATGATGGGGTTATGTCCTCATTAAGCCATTGTAAGTGGAAACTATCGTTAAGTCAAAACTGCATTCAATGCACCTAACCTATTGTACATTATAGCTTTGCTTATCATACTTTAAACATGCTCACCGTACTTGAAATACAGTTGGGCAAAAATCATCTGGCAACACAGTACACTGTATTGTTTGCTTCCCCTTGTGATTTCGTGGCTGACTGGTAGCTGTGGCTAGCTGCTGCTGCCCAGCATCATGAGAGAGTCTCATTGGGCATGTTGCTAGCCCGGGAAAATATCAAAATTCAAATATTAAAGTCTAGTTTCTACTGAATGCATGTGACTTTCATACCGTTGTAAAGTGGAAAAATCATAAATGAACCATCCAAAATTGGGAACCATTTGTACTTTACCATTGTTAACTCATTTACTCCTATATAAATTCTGTGAAGTTGGTATTATTGATATCTTACAGATGAGAAACCAAGGCACAGAGAAATACGCAATCTGTCTAAGTTTCTTGTTCAATACAACCAAGATTCAAATCCAGGCAGGCCAGCCCCTAAGTTTGTTCTTACCACTGGGCTCTGCTACCAGTTACATGAATGAGCTGTGATGATGATATGTCAGATGTGTCAAAAGCCCAGTACTGAATCCTAGTAAGTAATCATGTGCTTGCCTTTCTCAGTGAAAGGGAGTAATTTTCTAATGGTTTTTTAGGCAGAACACTTTAATTAAATTAGTAACTACCCAGTGTTTTTAGGTTTGAATGTTCTGTAGTGCTGCGAGAAGACATGCATCCCTGGGGACCATACCTACCTTCTTCCCATGGAAACTCTCAAGACCGGATGGACTTAAGACACATTCAGTTCTAGGGCCTCTTATTTTAAGATGAAGAAACAAGGTCATAAATATATGAAAATAAGATAACTAAGAATAATACTGTTAGTGCCCTGCAGATTGTAGATAATGCTTACTAAGATATCCTCAATTAAAAAGTAGCATCATTCTCTAAACTTTGTTATGTAATTCATTACAAAGCAGGAAAATGTTTTTTTAAAACCTCTGGCTAAATTTGCTTTTTGGAGTTTGTAACATATTCTCTTGCTCTTTTGATTCTTTTCCCTGTTTTGCATATTTCCATTGACCTCCATTCCCCTTCTGTTTTATACATGGGTGCCCTTTCTCTCCCTCTCTCCTTCTTTTAAGTTCTTTCCTGCTCAAGATTTTGAGAGACCAGTAACACCGAATGCTCATAGTTCATTAGCGGTATGAAATGGTAAGGACCTGCCTAGGAGGCTTCCTTTTTTCACTATCAGATCGGGGTTTGCTGGGTAGCCCTTATAAGGGGCAATGTCTTCAGGGGGAAGAAGAATCTCTGTATCACTCCATCAGTAGCCTGTACCTTCTGAAAGCTGGAAGCCATGGCATCTTCTCACACTCATTCCTTCTTACCCTGGTATAGGTGGTAACTGTGGGTAGAGTGTGAGTTTGAGCTTGGTAGGTCTGATGTGAGTGTGGTAAAGTAGGTACTATTTTGAAGTCTTGGGCAAGCTAGACTTTATGAGCTGCTTCTCAGCTTCTCAAGCTCAACATTGACTTAAGTCTTATGTGATCCTTTGGGCATCCAGGAATAATTGCTTGCTGCAGTTCAGTAATATAGTTTTTCATGACTGGCCTAGGATTTGGAGGAAATGCTGGTGTAGGGGAGGGCAGGAAAAGGGATAAGATATATCCAGGGGATGGAGACTTAGTTTACTTGAATAGGGCTTTTGCATGGAGAAGAGTGTGATATGATTTCAGCAGAACTTGACTTTGAGGGAAATCATTTCAACAGCCAAATTGAAAGCAAGGGAGTACTACTGACTTAAGACAAACTCAAATGTTTACATAGATCAGACCCCCCCATAATATTAAATCATAGGTGGTTTGAAATTCACCCATACTTTACAGAGCTTTATAGCAATAATATTTAACATAGTCTAACTATACTCTCAAGCAACAAAAAGAGATCCTGATTGGATCAGTGTGGATCAGGAGTCCACTTGTGATCCAGAAAGCTATGACTAGTAGGAGTTGTTATAAACATTGGATAGTTGGCATGAAAGGCAATTCCAAAAAGGGGAGTAGGCAGAGGTTGGTTAATGGATACAGAAGTACACCCAGATGGGAAGAATAAATTATAATGTCCTATAGCACTATAGGCTGACTATAATTAACAATAATTTATTGTATATTTTCAAATAGCTGGAAGAGCAGATTTTGAATATTCCCAACACAAAGAAATGATAAATGTTTGAGGTGATAGATATGCTAATTATCTTGATTTGGTTGTAACACTTTGTATACATATATCGAAATATCACACTGTACCCCATAAATATGTGTAATACTGTTGGTTCCCTGCAGATTGTAGATAATGCTTGCTTATACAGATACCATTGATTAAAAAGTAGCATCATTCTCTAAACTTTGTTGTGTACTTGATTACAAAGCAGGACAAAACATTTTAAAACCTCTGGCTTTGAATGTGTCAATTAAAGATAATAAAATAAAAAATTTAAGAGGGGGAGCATGCTATCTTTATTCAACATCAGACTTGTTTATAGAAAGGGATAGTCAAATGGAGAAGAGGTACTAGTTGTACAAAATGACAGGGTAACCCAGGGGCTCAATGAGAGGTAGATAATCTTTTACTCTACCTTTTAATGGACAGATCCATGGCACATCACATTTAGGCCTTACCTTACTTGACCTTTCTCTTTCATTTAACACTGCTAATCATCCTCCTTGATGCTATCCTTCACAACCCATCATGCGCCCATGCCATCTTTTGGAAATCTGATTGACTTTCCTGGCTTAGCTACAACCCACACCCCAGGTAGATAAAGGTCCATCTGTGCATAAGACTTCTCTCCTGAAGTATGAATTTTAAATTACCATCTTCTCCTTACATATCCCCTCCCATGCGTCTTGCATTGACCTCAAATGTCTCATAACTAAAATCAACCTCATTAGTCATTACCGCAAACTTCCCTCTCCTATGCTTTGTCTTAGTTAAAGGCCCACCATCCAAACACTCACATAGACCTGGGTGTCAGCGTCTTCCTCATCTTGATTCATTCCTGTTCTTCTTAGCTCTCCTCCTAAGTCTCTCTAGGATGCATTGATAATGGTGTTGATATACACAGAAAATCTCATTGTCTCTTGCTTGAACAACTCAAAAGTTTCCTAATTCCCTGCTCTTAATCTTATTCTTATATAATTTATAAAATTATCTTCCGTTAGAATTAAGTCTGATGGTTTCATTCTTTCACATACTGTACTTTACATTTCTTACAGAATAATGTCCAAACTTTCCAATATGGCTTACAAAGCTCAAGTAATTTGTACAGCTCATTTTTTACCACTTCCTCCTATCCCCCAACCTATAACACAACTCTCTTTAACTACTCACAGTTCTCCAACCAGTTTTTTTATGTCTATGTATCTACATGTATTTTGTTTTTCTATTTTACTGTCTTTCCTTCTCTTTTCTGTTTAGTAAACTTAATGTTCATTTTCAAAAAGTCAATGCAGATGTTGCCCCCACTTTGATAACCTTTTGACACTCCTAATGCCTGGGCTTTATTAGTCTGTCAGTCCTCTGTGCTCCCCTGACATCATATGTTTACTTTAATCACATTTATTATAATTGACTCTATGTTCATCTCTTCAATTAGACTGCAGCCCTCTCAATGATAGGAGCCATACCTAATTGGTGTTTTGACCTCAAGGAAGTAGTGAGGAATGGAGTGAGTGAATGGATCAACAAATGGACAGACAAATGAGTACCACTGTAGTGTAGCAGGGCTTCTGGGCCCTGAAGATCACTATAATCTTAGAATCAGAAACAGGAGAGTGCAGGGGATTGTACAGTTTTGGTTCCACCTTCATAGAGACTAGAGCTTGACTAGATTGTGGAAAAGTGGAATAAAAACCTTACCTGAGTCCCTGGCTGGTACTTTATGAATGAAAGGTAGAAAATTAGGTAGACCTTTTAGATTCCTTTCTAGTATTTTTGCAAGGAAAGGCTCATGGCCTAAGCATCAATTGTTAGGCCTTTGAGAGGAGACACCTGGGTTAGATTAATAAGTAGCAAGAAAATGAAGCAATTCACAGAATGCCTGATGACAAAAATGCCTCCCTTTCTGAAAAAATCTACTCCCTGATCCAGTCGATCCAACTGTTGGAGTTCTCACTTGGCTCTTACTATTTCCTCTCCCTGAAACATGCTCCCTTTTCTCCGAACAGTTCCAAGGACCACCCTTTCATTACTTTCTGTCCAAACTCTTTGCCAATCATTAACCGTACCTTGACCATCCAATGGTAGCCTGAATTAAATTGTTCTCTAATTATTTCTATGTAGGCTTTATGCATTTGCCAAGGTTAGGCTGTTCTGTGGTAACTAACAAACCCCCAGGTCCCATTGGTTTTAAGATATAAAAGTTTATTTCTCACACGTGCACTGTTTACTGTGAGTTCAGTGGCCCTTCAGAGTAGCTCCCTTCTAATCAGGGAACCCAGATCAGTTTGATCTTGTGACTTTGCCAGCTTGACACATGGGTTCTAGGGTTGCTGACTTACAGACCCATAGCCTGGAAGTAAGCAGTGCCATTTTTTATCAAGTCCATTGGCTGAAACTAGTCACATGGCTTCAACCTAACTGCAAGGGAAGCTGGGCAATGTAATGAAACACATGGACTATTTGGTGTCTGTCTCTACCCCTGTTAGATTATATGCTCCTTTGCTGTTTGGAATATGTTTCTCATCTTTTGTGTCCACCCCTTAGTACCAAGTTCAGAGGAGTGGCGCTTAATATCACGTTGTTGTTGCTTTTTCCCGTAATAGGACTATTTCAACCAGAATATAATTTTTAATGATGTTATAGGATGTGGCTAAATATTATTAAGCATTTGAAGTATCTCTGAACACTTCTTTTTGTTCAAGATAGCCCTTTTTGGATGTTGTCTTCCTTGGGTTAGAAAACCTTCTATATTTCATGCTCTATATCCCTTATATTAATCTAGTCTTCATTCACCCTGGAAATGATAATTACTTGACAAAAATGCAGTGCATTTCTGAATGAAGCACCTCATTTGTATTAATATGTGATTATGACAGATTATTAACTCAAGTACATTTGAAGTATGAAAAAAAGATTTGTTAAGTTTATTTTGTTAATAAGACAAACTATGCAACTTGGAAACAAATTTGAATGTTGGATGATTAGTTTATGTCTTAACATTTGAGGATGTGCATGGATATGAAGGGCAGGCAGTTCCACTGTCCTTTTCCCTGAACTTGAGTTGACTTCTTCACATTCACTATGGCAACCTCAATGATCAACACATACAGGAGCTCTGAAGTGCATGCCAAAACTTTCCAACGTTAATAATGAATAGGTATGAACTCCACTATGCAAGCTTCTCTGAACAAGTCACTGCAAAGCTAATGTAATTTTAGGGTGTCGTTTCCTTCTCACAGTACACCACCGCGAAGGTCTAATCCCAGACAGCAATCTTTATGGACATTTGCTTTTCCCCCCACTACACTACACGACTAAGCCCCTTTGGTCTCCACTTCTTACTCTGACATTGACCAGTATAGCTTGCTTTGCATCCTCTCCGTTTAAACAAAGTAACATTGGAAGGGAAATACTGTTGGAGCAAACGACTTTGGTATAACGCATCTTTTCCTTTAGTGAGAATGCAAGCCTCAGCTGCCCTAATATTTAACTGAAGCAGATCCCCATTTGCTTATCTGTTTAATTGCACTTTTATCTAGGCCAGCTGCTGCTCCTGCTGCTGCTATAGCCACTCCTAATTGGAAGGACGTTGCTGTGGTATCCTAGTGGTTTAAAACTGAGAGACTGCTACCTAGAACCTGCACCCACATTGCTATCTGAACTGGGCTCCTTTATAAATCATATTTTATATTTTAGCATAAAAGATAAGCTTTCAGGATACAATTTTATTTCAGCCTTCTACTGCTAGGCATTTTATCACAGTACTTTTATGTGAGCTGAGGATTGACCATTGATTTCATAACCAAAAATAACTTTAGTTCTGCATAATATTACTTAAAACTCATAAAGACAATTTTATACTTGATTAGTTATTATTCCTTCCATCTATTTGGGTCAGTTTAATGGTACATTAATAATTATTAATGTGAATTGGAATCTATTATATGGTTCTATTCCTATTAGAGCCCCTGAAAAGACTTGAAATCAAAGCCTCTTTCTAAGTATTATTTATAGTTTACGGTTTGCTTTATTTTCTTTTTAAAACATTGCTGTATATCTGAGTAGTGAACATAACATTTGTGAAAGTGAACTTTCTCCAAAATTTGATCAGTCCAACCGTTTTTTAGTTATAATGTCTCACAGAAATAGCACTTTAGTCATGATGATAGGGTACCTTCAAAAACTGTACTGGTAATTACTTTTCTGTGGCCCCTGTTGAGACAGGCAGTCTTACTGGACATTGATGTGTTTAGTCTGAATAGAACTTCAGATAAGAGACAAAGCAAATTGTGCAATAATGTATGAATTGAGAGCCACTTGTATTGAAAAACAAATAAAATAGGACTGAATTTTATATTTAAACAAGTGAAAATTACTTAAATTTTCACTTGAAATTTAAAGCTTCCATGAAAATTGTTTCTCTTGCACCAATAATGCACATTGAACTCTGTGCTGGCATTAAAGATGGAGTTCTGCAAAGGCTCCAAGCACCTCAGCAACACCACTTCTCAGAATTATATTAAGCCAGTTGGGACATGATGAAAGAATGCAAGGTATAAACCCCTTGAGGGCCCATGAGTCACCATCTAGAAAGGTTCTTGAAAGGGGAAGAATGTTTTATAGTTTGATCAATAGGAATCTGAGAAGTAGGCTGCAGGGTAAATATAAGTTGAGGATTAAAAACTTTTGGAAACTTGAAGAATTGAATTACAATCCTAAGAAAGTTCCCAGGAGAAAAAGAGAGATACAGAGAGAGAGACTTTTTCATCCCATCTCAACCAGCAGCCAACCTTTCTTCTAGGTCAGAGTACAGCCAAAATAGATTTGATGGTAATCAGCCCTAATTATCTCAGCCCTATTGCAGAACTAAGGCATGAACAGAGTTTTCTAGAGATCCAAGTGCCCACCATAGTAGTTTCAGGTGGATACCAAAAGGAAGTAAAAATGGGGTTGCAGGCTTCAAAACTTAGAGCAACTTTTCCATAGAATACTCCATACAAAAAGGTTTCTTATTCCATTTTTTCAGCCAGAATGAAACTTTACTTTGAAAAATATATGTATTTTCAGTGTTGCAGTTGGGTTTTCCTTTCTCTCCTTACTATTATTTTAGTGTCAGTGAACAGGCTATTGCATTAGTGTGGGTATGATAGTTTAGATTGTGTTTATAAAGGAGGCAGTCTGTTTAATGGTATAGTCACTGTCACAAGCACAAAAGCATAAATACAGGAGCCTGGCTAAGAATTTCTGAACTCAGCAGATTCTAAGAGTTACTGATACTCCTTTGGCTTTTGCCTTATTCTTAGAAAATTTACAGAATCCTACCATGAAACATGATTAAATAAAAACAGACTTCCAGGAGCTGCTATTTATGTGGCACACTCAGCATGATCAGATCAGAGTGCAAACAGCTCTATGCCGTATCCATGAATGCAGCAGGCCTCTCCTTGGCAGAGGGTGAATGTGGTGGCCATGAGGACAGGAAGGGATGGCAAGGAGAAAGGCAAAGGGGAAGCCCTACTAAAGGACTCATGCCCTTGGAGTTGCATCCAGCACAAAGCCCCTTTTCAATTTTTCCTATCTGGGTTACACAGAGAAGGCTTTGTATAGAGCATTTCTTAAAGCACCCAATCAGAAATGTGAGGAAAGTTGCTTCTCTTGATGAGACACCAGAGGAAGAAAGCAGGAGACAATGACAAGGGAGGAAATAAAGGAGGGATAGCTAAGTAAGGTAGACAGCTAAGTCTAGTTTGTTCCCAGTGTTGTACCAGTCTCATCAGTGCCGTGTCTGGGTCTCACAGCCTCTGGTGTTCTATGATGGATCCTCTCTTCTGCCAAGAGCTGGCCACCTGGCAGCCAAACCCTGCACAAGATATGAAGAGCCTGTAAATGCAGGACTTCTGTTCCTGGATCTGCTCCTCTGATGAAGAGGTGCAAGTGTCTCCGTAGCTACTTGACCACCGTAAATACCATTGTTTCCTCTTCCTGGGGGTCACCCAGAGAACACTCATGGAACATGGTGTGACAGCTACTGACACATGGGGTTATCATAGGTTTTATGCCATGAACAATACATTTAAAGTATGTTGTAAAAGACTTAGTTTGCAAGGACCTAAAAACACTTCCATGGGAAGAATCAGAAAAAAATAATTATTTTTGAATTGAAATTCAGGTGCACACTCATTTATGAACACTGAACCCAAAAGAGCTGAGGTTTCCCCAATTTTGGAGCTCGTGTAGAAAGCTTTCCTCAATCTCCTTGGATGGAAAACTTAAACTGCTCCCACTGTTTAGCGCTTCCTGCAGTTTATGACTCTCAGTTCAGACTCTAACTCACCAGTAGGGGAATAGGGATATTCTGGTGTATATGGGTCTTTCTGGGCAAACCAGTGAAGCAAGTCTCACAGCTGTTCTGTCAAGAACCCAAATTCCCCTAACCTGGGTTCTAAGCCTGGGCCAGCCAAATGGCACTTTTATAGAACCTCTTCCCAAACCAGCGCTCTTGGGCGATCTTTCTTCTGAAACGTTATGTGTTTCCAATAGGGAGGAAAAGAAGAAATGAAGTAACTTTTTGTCCAGGAATACTCCTTTGTAAAGGTTGATTTCAGGGCTAGCAAAGATGCCTTCATAGAAGGCAGTTATTTGTGAAAGCCAAGGTGATGGGGTTTGAAATTGACAAAGGGATGAGGACTTAGCTTTTCTTCTGAAGGTGACTTTCTGCCCATGGATCTTCCATTTCCATTAATCAGAAGTATTCCTTAAAAAAAGAAAAAAAAGAAAAAAAATGCTAGAGAGAAAAGAAAAAACAAACCAACCTCCTGTTCCATGCCCCAGGCAATCTTCTTGTGTAAAGCAATCTGTGGCAGCTAGTCAGGTGGCCTGGCAGGAGTTTTCCCCTTCAACTCTGGCTGGGAGCTTCTTAGAATCTCTTAAAGAAACATCCTACAGAGCTCCCACTTAGGCCTGCTCTTTCTGTCCTGATGTCTCTCTGTGGCATCTTTTCAGATGCTTCTTTAGAGGATCATTTTGGATGGGGAAGGTATAGGCCTGGGCTTATGATGATGAGGGATTTCCTGTCAGTCTGGAGAAGTTAGAACATGTATAAGTGCTCCTGGGTATGGGCAAAGGAGGCAAAGATGCTGCCCACCAGTTTTCCAAGTGCCGTGTGCGCCCTTATCCCCAGAACGATCCTTTGCTCTTCTACTATAGTACGCATTTGAAGATCTCAGGGCCCTTGTAACCATTAGGCATTTACAGGGCCTGAAATGTAATGAAGGAATTGTTCTTCCTATTTCTGGAGGTAAACTAAATATGAAAAGAAAATTAGCATTAAAATCAATCCTGACTCAGTTTTTTTTTAAGTTCCATCTTTAACTCAAACTGTATTTCTGCCAAAATTAAAAATAAAAGTTATAGCCACTTAACAAAAAACAATTCACACGAAATGTTGTACTATGTATAATTTGCAATTGTTACAAATAGTCAATGCAGTACCTTTGTTAGCTTAGTGTTTTCAGATTCTTAAAACGAGGCATGTTGAAAGAAAGGTTGCATTTAGCTTTCTCTTATGCATATAAATTTAGTGTAAGCCCCTGTTTTAAGGAGCTTTATGTGGTAGAACTGACATTGCTTAATAAACAATGGAAAAAGTTAAGCATAACCTAGAAGTCATTTAAAACTGTGAGTCACTTTCCTGACAAGCCAATAGGGTAAGAGAACCAAGGTTGCAAAATAATTACTAGCCCAGCCTGAGGGACCGTGGAAATATATTACAGGTATCAGTTAAGAAAACAAAGCAGTGGTGTTTTACCACTCTGCAGAGAAAGCTAAGGTTGCTAACCAAACAAAATAACTTTACACTGACAATGCCAATTTTTACATTTCTTTCAGAACAAGGGACACTCAAACTACCAGAGGTAAGATTAACATTTTAAATATTTTTTATAACCTTTGCATTTCAAGTTGTTTGCTAACTTAACCAGGCTTGGGCTTTTACACTGTTAAATGTGCCTTTTAAAATAAATAGAAATAAACAGAAACAGAGGGAACAACCAAGTGATTGTGAACAAAATGCAAAAGTTAAATCCAAGGAATTTTCACTGTCACTGTCCGAAGGTCTTAGGTAGAGAAAAAAGGTGAATATTTAATCAAAGACTGTATATGAAATGGGACTGTAAGTACAGAGGGAAGGGTGGCCCTTATCGCCAGAAGTTGGTAGATGCGTCCCTGTCATGAAATGTTGTGTCACTGCCCGACATTTGCCGAATTACTGAAATTCCGTAGAATTAGTGCAAATTCTAACGTTGTTCATCTAAGATTATGGTTCCATGTTTCTAGTACTTTTCCATTAGAGCAGAAAGATGATGATTATCACATCCTATTGATCAAATCAAGATCTAGTAACATTTCCTTTTGGTTTAACATAGAGTCTCCTAATGGCTTAGAAGTACGTAATCCATGTTACCTCTCAGAATAAAGTTACTTAAAAAATCCAAAAAAAAGTTATTTAAAAAAATACAAAAGATGATGGGATATGTAGGAAGTAAACAGCAAGTTGCCCATCATTAAATACTTTCCTGTTGAAAATACTGTCAATGGTGTTGTTTGATGTTGTTCATATAGAGTTCCCCAAAATTATAAAATTTCAGACAGAAAAGATTTTAATGGTTCCCAGACAATTATTGCCTTGACCTTCAACCAAAAATAACAGATTTCTTACCTGACTGCCCCTCCCCACAAATGGCCATAGCAAAACATTTTTAGAAATCATAGAAAAATAAAATACAAACTATGTGTGATTAGTTATATGAACCAAAAGTACAGTAATCTGAAAATTTCAAAGTAACAATGAAAATTATGATTTGTAAATTAATATCTAACAATTAAAACCTCTCTTTAAAAGTGATATTAGTATGTTTTTAATCTAACATCTAGTAAAAATAAGAAAAAGGACAGCAAAATATAAGAGGTGCTTGTCTCTACTTTTTGCATAAGTACATAATTTGAACATATAGGATATCAAGAGTGTGATATAAAGAGGCTCATATGCACCTAATCAGTGCATCTGTTGATTATATTTTAAAACCTAAAGTCTAGACCAAAGAATGCATAACAAGGTGATTTTTTTAATAGGCCATATGAGTTTCTTTAGAGCTAAAATAAATTAACCAAAGAGTTCCTTTAGTGTTTCATTGACAGGTAAGATTTTTCATTAGGGCTATCAGGATTCTTCCAGCAGTGTCAAGGATCTTGCAAAGCAGCCTTCTTTCACTTTCTCATTGCTATTATTATATTATTGAGAAAGAAACCTTGTAGAGTTCTGAACTTTACCTCAGTGTTACTTAACACTTATCCTTTTAGATATATATATAATTTTTTCCAAGGAAGATGGTTTCATTTTAATTAAGTAATGTGAAGTGGGTGTGCGTACAGAAAGAAAATATGCCAATAAGAAGTGGGTAATAATTTTCATGTGTACTAAATAATTCTCACAGGCACTTTTATACTTTTTAAATTACATGTAAGCCTATGATGCAAGGAATTAATTTTCACATTGATTTTTAAAAATATATAACATCAGTTTTTTAGTGACTTGTTTCACTCTTCAATATAAGTATAATTTTTATTTACTGTGTGACTGTACTAAAAATCTCTATTTTGTGTGTATAGAGGATTATAGTAAGCTCTGAGGCTAGTCAATCCATTTGGAAACTTGAGTTTGTTTTAAGGGAGAAATATAGCAAACTAATATTAAGAAGCAGCTCTCACCCTATACCAGGTGTGTTCACTCTCCAAGGCAGATGATTGTATGCTGCTCAGGAATCTTCTCATAAGTAAATAGTGAAGCACTTTTGTAATTTGTAAGCTCTGTGATTTTTATTTTTTCTCCTCTCTTGAAGACCTTCTTTCTCTCCATGTTCCAGTTTATAGGCCTCCTCTGCTTCCCTTTCAATAGTTATGATTGTGAATTTTTTTTTTTAATTTTGCACTTTATTTGCGAGGTAGGTCAGTTTTCACTAGCCACAGAATCCGTGGGGCATCCATAACCATACCTGGGCTGTACATCTCACATCCCATTCTGGAGTGGACCTTCGCAAAGTTCCTCTGGCTCCAAGAAGCAAGTTTATCATTGCATACATATTTAGCTACTTTAAATCCATTTTTTTTTAGAGGGAAAGAAAGATAAGGCAATGGTAATGAGGCAAGAAATAACTGCCAAGTGCTTATAGAATTGAGTTTGGTTCCTGCCCCCCCTCCCCCGCCTAACCCCCGACCAGCCCACCATTGTTAGGTAGATCAAAGGAGACTGAGAACGTCCTGGAGACTGATTCTCATGGTGGTGTGAGGCTGTAACTGAGAGCTCCAGGGGTGGCTACTAGATGTGCCCTCTCCTCCTTTCCCTTCTCTTCCTGCTGGGGACAAGGGCCTGTCCAGCTCCGTCCTAGACTTTTGAGAATATAGATTGGGGAGGGGAGTATAGGCATAGAGATGACAGAATGACAAATGAAATTTGCACTTTAAAATTGTTCAAAATATGATCTGCTGAACATCTCCAGGTTTTTCAATATAAAATACTTTTTAGGTTCTTTTAAAGTATAAAAAAATCTTAGCCTCTCCAAATGCAGTTGGTTTAGGGGGGTGAAAATTCCTCCTATGTTATTTTTTAAATACACCACCAGTTCATAGTTTATTCCACTGCACACCCTTCCTGTAGAAAGGTTTCTGTTTTCAGAGTGACTGACTTTCAGTGGATTTTCAGGAGGAAGAACCTAAAGTATAAGTAGTAAGGCACCAAAAGAGTAGAAGAATTACTTTGTGTGAATTTAAACATTTAAAATAACAAAAAGCTAATAATCTATCACTTAATAATCCTTACCATGTGGCTGTAACAGTTCCAAGCATTTAAGGTAAATTAACTCATTTAATTCTCACTGCAAAACCTATGAAGTCGGTGCTAGTATTATCTCCATTTTATAGAGGAACAAACAGGCACAGAGATATAAATTTAACTGTTTGTGTTCAAACTGAATTTGAACTTAGGGAGTATTATTCTAGAATCCATTCTCTTAATACTTGCAATGTGTAGCCTATTTTAATTCTAAATTCAAGGTGTAAGAACACAGAGTTGCTCTTGAAGTCAGGGTCCCCTTTTCACATTTTAAGTTTATAGTTCCTACATGGGACTAATTTAGGCATTCTAGGAATCAAACCAAAGAGTTAAATTCATTTTTTTTTTACCTCCCTAGTACTTTGATAGTAGCAGGTATAAAATCAGTAGAAAGACAGCTTCTATTGTGCATTAAGAAGATGATGGGATATGTAGGAAGTAAATAGCAAGTTGCCCATCATTAAATAATTTCCTGTTGAAAATACTGTCAATTGTGTTGTTTGATGTTGTTTATATAGAGTTCCTCTAAATTATAAAATTTCAGACAGAAAAGATTTTTTCTTTAAATTAGTGTTCTTTCATATTATCAGACATGAGTCTGTAACTCATTATGCTTCCAATTTTTGTGCCTTGGCTACCAACAAATCTAGAGCAAAATTTTCCTTTCATTCACAATGACTCTTGTTATAGCTTTTCTAGTGCAGCTATCCATCTTGCTCAACATAGCTTCAATGCTGATTTTAATGATCCTAGCAGTCTTTTACAAATCCATGTTGAAAGTAGTTGGAGTAAAAACCAAAATTACATTTCAAAAATTTCTCCAATTTGCTTTCACCTGAGAACCCTGCAAGTCTGCTGGATATGACTTTGAGGCCCTTAGGAAGGCTGGAAAAAAACCTCATTTCATCCATTTAACTTGTGAATGAAAACAACAGAAAGAACCCTGAGAGAAATCCATGGCTAATGTGTGCTTAGCACAGCCAAGTGTGCTCTGAATGAAACCAAGTCTTCACACACAGATACAAACCCCAACACATAAAAAGAAAATTGCTTTTGTGAAAATCTAGATTGTATGATAGTCATAGACTCAGCATTTCATCCAGTTGCATAATAAAGAAGTGAAATCAAGCCCTTCTTAATTAGTGAGATTACTGTAGTTAGGTGGGAATGAGTTTAACGCTTTAGAAATAAAAGATGTAGCCATGCATTTTCATAGATTTAAAATCTCTTGTTTTGTATTTCATCTGTAATTTTTGTAATGCAAAGTTGTTTTCTTACAGATTCATTTTCTATAATAAGAATTCATTTTTATGATTCACAAGCTGCATGTCTGTTTTGTTTTTTAAAGTGTTCAGATACAACTGGTATATAATTAAAACACTATTCTCATTTAAGTGTTGGCTAAAATCAGAGCTTCAGATCTTTGTTTTGAGGTTGTATACCTTCTTCAGTCTGGTCTGTGAGGTCCCATAAATAGCTGAGTTAGAGTTTTAGGAGATCAGTTTAAGGCTGTTGCTCATATGTCTTGGCTGGGAACATATTCTAACCAAGATGGCTGCTGGGCTTTGTTCTCTCCGTCGTCACTATGACTTAACAAATTGAGTCCCAATATTTGGAGTTGGCAACCAAAAAGATTTTTTTTCTTACTGTTACAAGGTACAAACAACTTATCAAGTGTAATGATATACACGTGGAAGACTTACTAGAAAAACAAATAAAACAAACTTTAAAACCGTATTCTGATCAAATTTAGTCATACTTTGACTTGGAAAATGTGCAACATTCATTTGCTTTCCAAAGTGCCAGTAGTAATACAATTTAATAGTGCAAAATTACCAACACATATTTGTTTTGCTTTGTTTTACTTTACTGCACAGAAACGGACCAATGGACTGCGAAGAACTCCTAAACAGGTGGATCCAGGTGTGTTTCTGATTAAACCTTCCATAATCATGGCTTCAGCTAAGTGCTTATGAAAGTATATGGGAATTGCTGTGGAAAGTCAGGCATATTGTTGGCCTTTGTTCCTCATAATTTGGTGTATAATGTGTGACCAGGAGGTCATGGTCTAACGTGTAAATCATTCACATGAGTAACTACCAGCAACCACCAGCATTGCACTCTTTCCACAGTCAGCAGTTGAGCTGGTTATTTGCTTACTGAACAGCCTCAGGGTGCCTGGTTAATGCTCACATATCCAGCATCCTCCCTGTGTTCCTTTGTAAATCTAATAAGAAAACCAGCCAGCTAGCTGGCACTTAAAAATTACTGTTTTCTAAGTAAGTAGGGGAGAGCATAAACCAGACAACTGGTACCCACCCCCCATCAGAGAAAATTTCTTAATTCTATATCCATGCTATTTTATAATAGCAGCATGTTTTTTGGGGACTTTGTGACAAGTTTCCTCTCCGGAGACCAATTATTTGTCTGCAGAAAACGTTCAGTTGTTTTCTATTTAGCATTGTGAGATTTGCCCTGTCATTATGTTAGTATAATTATTTTTCATCCATTATGCAATGCCTTCTTTCCACAGTTTAATTACCAAAGATTTTTTATGTATGTGATCCTTTTGTTGTGAGTAAAAGGTATTCACAGTTAAAGGATTCCAAATACACGAACTTGATGATAAACCAAGGGGAACATGAGAAATAGAGTAGCTTTGCTGGAAAATAATCTGGACTATGTGTTTCATTTTGTTTTCCTATCATAAGTGGTACTCACCTAGTTGTAAAGTTTAGTTTTCAAAGCATTATAGTTTATAACTGAAACCACACCCATGGTAGCATTGCCAGTTTATGAGCTGTTTAAGATTTATAGGAGCTTTGTTGCCTCTGGCTAGAAATTGCCTCACTTGTGTCCTGAGACTAGTTTAAATCTTTTAACTACAGAACAAATTAGAAGCCATTAAAAAAACAGGGGTTCTGGTTTACTTTTTAATAGTTCTGACTTTCCCAAGACAATATCCTTTGCAGAGGACTCCCTGCAATAATATTTAGAAGTGACTTTCTCTATTATTTTCAGTAGGGGTATATGACTGTGAACATAATATTTTTGTCTTATTTTGTGTGAGTTATAGTATTGCTGTTTCAGAAAAATTACTTAACCTTTATAAATGTTATTTTTTTAATGTATTTTTTCTTTCTTCTCCCCTCAGGGCAATGCATTTTTATATTTGTAGTATGTCAATAGGAACATATTTGACTCAACCATTTATAGCCAAAATTTTCTAGAATCCCTTACATTATTTAGATTAGTAAATTCCCAGATTAGAAATATGGCAAAGTAGAACAACAATAAAACAGATATATACTCCTTTATCCTAAAGGTGATGGCTTTGTATAGGTACAGTTTTTTTGTTTTGTTTTTCCATTCGTCCAAAGACTTTAGAACTTCATGAAGAATAAACTTACAAGAGAAGTGCTGTTGTATTTATGTTTGTAAGAACATACGTGGCTGGGTGCAGTGGCTCACGCCTGTAATCCCAGCACTTTGGGAGGTCAAGGCGGGCGGATCACGGTCAGGAGATGGAGACCATCCTGGCTAACACGGTGAAACCCCGTCTCTACTAAAAATACAAACAAAAAAAAAATAGCTGGGGGTGGTGGCGGGTGCCTGTAGTCCCAGCTACTTGGGAGGCTGAGGCAGGAGAATGGCGTGAGCCCGGGAGGCGGAACTTGCAGTGAGCCGAGACCATGCCACTGCACTCCAGCCTGGCAACAAAGCGAGACTCTGTCTCAAAAAAAAAAAAAAAAAGTTTTCCATTACGTATAATAAATGTATATGAGTGTATTTTTCCTTTTTCCATATTTTTGGAAATAAAAAACCCAAACACTTGATGATCTTCCCTGTTGAAGCTGCTAATATAGTAAGCCTATTTCTTCCCACAGCTGTCTTTTGATTTAGGCTTGACTTATGTATTTAAAGTTGCTTGACTTTTGGATTTCTGCCTCTTTCTGCTGGTTAGTTGCAAAGCTTCTTTGTTCAAAGTTAACCCTTGCTTGATGACCAGCGTGCCTTGATCCTCATGTGGCTATTGTTTAGAGATTTTCAGACAAAATGTTTAAACAAGGGATCAGTAAAGTTGAGTCTGCGTAGACAAACTGCTTCCACAATGCATTATTTGCTGTTAGTATTTCTACCATGGAAGTTCCTTTGATTTTTTTTTATCCTATAGTTAATTTGCTTAACATCTCCAAGTGTCAACACATGACTTTTGCAGGGCCTCACTTAAAGTGGCTTATAAAAGCAACTGATTAAAGAGTTTAGGAGGCCAGGTGTAACTACTTCACCAGGTCCAAATTTCAGAGCCATGTTCAAAGGTATATTATATATATTCTCTATAGCCCTTTTGCACTGGAAGGGAACTTAATGCATAGTCCAATGGGTAGTAGGTGCTTAATAAATGCTACATGAATTAACAAGTGATGATACAGTTTTTATGTATGCATTGACATTCTTTCTTTTTAAATTCCTCCTGCTGATATACTAATGAAACACAGCATAGTCTAGTGGTGGGAAGCATGGCTCTGAGCCATGTTGCCTGGGCTTGGGACTGGCCTTAGCTGTTTACTTGCTGTTTGAACTTCGGCAGTTTGCCTCCTCTCTCTGTGCCATAGTTTCCTCATTTGTAAAAGGAAATGAATAAGAGGACCTACCTTACGTTGTTGTTGTGAGCATTACGTGAGCTAATATATGTAGGCCAGGCACGTTGGCTCATTCCTGTAATCCTAGAACTTTGGGAGGCCAAGTGGGAGGATCACTTGAAGCCAGGAGCTTGGGACTCTGGTGAGCTGTGATGGCACCACTACATTCCAGCCTGGGTGACAGAGCAAGACCTTATCTCAAGAAACAAAAGAGCAAGTAAAGTACTCTCAAAGGTGCCCAGTATATAGTAAATGCTAAGTATAGCAATTACTATATTAACTAGTTTATATTAGAGCATATTCTTTAATATTGGACGTTTTGTCATGTGAAGGAGAATAATATTAAATAGACCCTGAATTTTATGTTGAATTTCTGTTGAAATAAGAAGCTACATAATCACAGTCA
Organism: Pan paniscus; assembly: GCF_029289425.2. Lineage (NCBI taxonomy): Eukaryota > Metazoa > Chordata > Mammalia > Primates > Hominidae > Pan > Pan paniscus. Next base: position 119,471,141 of record NC_073249.2, read on the forward strand.
TTTTCAGATTTGTTGTTATTCCCCCTTAATCTAATGGCTTTCATGATCGTTTGCTTATCTTTACCAATAAACATAGTCAACTGTGATAGTTGAGAGTTTTTTTTGGTGAAATTATTAGTGTTTGTTATTGCAATAAAGAAGCAAAGAAAAACTCCCAATATTGAAAACATATATTGTGGAGTTTATTCAAATCCAAGAAAGAGTGAACTGTAGGTTTGCGTTGTAGCTTGTTAGCACATTTAAATCATTCACTCCCTATTAATAATTTGATTAATCTTTATAGACAATATTTGCAAATGGCTTTGCTCTTTATTTTTTCTTGTCTTCTATTGTGTGCTAATAAAAGTATCAACTTATAATCTTGACTGCTTTTATAAATATAGTAATGTATTAGATGCAAATTCTGGTAGCTCTTTTGAATTTCTTAAATATAGCAGGGAATTTTCATCAGTTTGTACTTTTCTTCCTAAGACAGATGTTGGTATCAGGAAAATAACACTTGTAACAGACATATCAATTATTTCAGGAACACGGAGGTGCTAGGCCTTTTTCAAGAACATGAGATCATAAATCTCAAGAAAATCTGAGCACTGATGTAATATTTTCACCTAAAGTGGCACTCAAGGTCAAAGTTACCAATTAAATTTTAATACTGAGCTTTAAAAATTTCCTTCTGTCTCAGTGTAGGAGATACAAGATTTATTTCAGTTTGCATGTGGCAAATCTGTATACCAGGGCATGTATTCTTTTCACTGGGTCCATGTTTTTAGATTATTGCAAAATTGTCTTATATTTGTGGAACTCATAGCATCCTGCATTTAAGCCTACAGTCACTAGCTTTTAAACACTTCAGGCGACCATTCTGTGTTGTGCTGCCTAAAGATTATGTGGAGTAGATGGGAAATGTTTAAATAGCTTACACTCTTTCTGATCTTAAGTTATTCTTGTGCTTTGTGATAACCTTGAATAATAAATGAATAGGTAATGATTAAATTGATAAGAGTCCTTTCTGACAACTCTTGTTTCTCAGATGCTCATTGTTAGACTCTTGATTACAAAGAGATGCATGTGGCTTAGAAAAACTGTCTTTTCTTATTCACCAAGGAGATGTCTTACTGTTTTGTAGCAGAGACATCTTCAAAGATGGTCCCTTCCTCTTTCAGGTGGATAGGATTGACATATAACGCCATTCTCATTTGTTATTGTATGAAGAAAGGAATCTAAGAAATCTTTCTTTCATTACCAATTTCATTTCTTATCTGACATTAAGCACAGGATTGTCATTAATTATAAAACATGGCCCCTTTCCGCAAAGAATTTATATTCTTCCTAGGAAAGGAATAGATATAGACACAAAGTTCTGATTGCATAAATGCATGTATATAAATGTACATATAAATTTTTAAAATATTATATACTATTTTTGTGCAGATTTATTACTGTATAGCAGTGTCTTAAAAACAATTAGTGAATTGTTTAATAAACATATAAAAAGATCTAGGATTACACAATACATACAAGAAAGCAAAACAAATTGGGAAACACAAATGTCTCAAATTGCTTTTAAGCTGGGTTACATATAAATGTTTTCATTTATATAAATAAAAATTTTTATACTGGTTTATTGTATTGAATTACAATTTAATACTATTGTTCTTAGTGTTTTAATTTCAAATGATTGTGAAATTTATTCCAAGTCTAAACAGAATTGTTGATTTCTTTTAGATTTGCTTTTAAATGTAATGTCAATATGTTCAATAGAGAAATTTTATATTTTTGTTTCCAAATAGAAAACATTGAGAAAAATAACAACACAGTGTTTTCAAATGCACTTATCTAAAAATACATTTTATCTCTTTTCTTTTTTATGAGGGAGACAAATGCATATTCCTGAAGGTTTTAGTAAATGAGCTTTTGTCTATAATAAATAGTAAAGTTTCTATAGATTAGAATATTTCCATATTAATCAGTCAAACCTGCTTCTGTCTTTTCTATCACCTCTAAAACTAATTTCTCATCAAATATAAATCTTAATCTAAATATTGGGAGCATAATTGTAAATGTGTAAAAATATATTTCACATTGAAAGAAATGAACTTGAAAAAACTAGGACAGTAAACCCAGTGATTAAGATTCATTGCAGAGAAATGAGAAATCCAAGCTGTGAACAAATGCTGAGGAGCATGCTCTGGTTTTTAAAATAGCCGACTTTTTTTCAAGCTTCTATGAAACCATGGACAATAAGACTAGTTTTGCACTAGGACAGTTGATCTTCTTATAGTCATTTTCAGGACTACCTTTCTGATTCCCTTTTCCGTGATAACAGATTTCTGAAATGAGCACCACAGCCTCTTGCTCGCATCTTTCTTGGTTGGAGGAGGATTTATTTCTCCCCTTCAAGGCTCATTCCGAGTTCACAAAGGATCACTACTGCTGTTGTCTGGCAGGTCTGTGCATGCCTTGCCAAGCCTGTCTTTTATACTGGTCAGGCACCTTCAGAATCAGAACAAAGGTGAGGTGAATATCTGGAGATGTGCATGGGGGTGCTTTTAGATGGAAAATATACATCAGTAATATGACTACTGAAATAACAGAATGTTTATATTTAGAACCTACTCTGGGCCATTTATGCACTTCTAACAATTTCTATTATTGTAGTAGTTATGTTTTAGAAGATAAAGTATATATCTATTAAATATTTAGAAGAAAATCCTGAAAAAGAAGTAATGAACCTAGTGAGCGACTTTTAACATTTATCATCAATAAACTGTTCCTGACTTAGAACATCAGATATGGAGTGGACTTCCTTTGCCATATCTATGGTTATGCTGGTTGAATACCATTCCATTTCAGAAAAAGAAGGATATGCCATTGTAATGCTAAGTAGATAAAGAAAATTCAGTAATTTCTTATGGGCCAGCAACCTCTGAGAGGCAGATAATTTTGTTTCAGCACTTAGGTCTGAAGTAACTTAAATGAAAGGAACCAACTGGGTCAAAACATATTGACTTTCTATAACAATATTTGATGCAAATGATATCCAGTTGATTTCAGGAGAGGACATTGATAAAGTAATTCTTAATATAATTTATGATCTTATTTATACTACAGTTCTATGTAGAAATAGCAAGATTATTATCAAATTAATTAGAACCCTGGAGTGCTATTTGTGGAATTTCTGTCAAAATGACTCATATTGGCAATTAGTTATCTTTCAGCATATTCAAATCAAGTTGACTTCTAAATTTTTAATTTGAATGAAAATAAAAGCTTATGTTAGGTTCTTATAATTGTTTTTATGGATCGTTTTTCTTTTGAGGCTAATTCATTTTCTTCTATATAAGTATTAGAAACATGGAAGTTCCTCTGCCTTTGAGGAACTTGGAATTTTGCTGGAGAGTTAAGACATACAAACATAACTTGTCAAAGTAATATTGTATAGTACATGATGAACTACCAAAGTGTGTCGTATAGGTTATGAATGATCTGATTGACTGTGAAGGTAGATGAGGGAGAATTTTTTGCAAACTGAAGGACACAGGACAAGGAAACAAAATATCTAAAATAGACATCAGTAAAAGTAAATTTACTAGAACTACATATGTTTAAATGAAGTTATCAGTCTGTTCCTAGGTTTGGGTCAGTTCAATTATATACCAACCAATATGCTTTTGATTACCAAGTGACAAAAATCCATTTCAAACTAACTTAGGGAAAAAAAAAAGTTTTATGACTTAGGTAACTGGAATTCCAATGCATTTTGGCTTCAGGCAGAGATGGATCCAGGGACTCCAACTGATATCATTAGGGTTCAGTTTCTCTTTGTGTCTTAGTTCTCCTTTCTCCTCTATTGGCTTCTTGTCAACATGCACCTCACAGAGGTTTTTCTCATGTGGAGGCAAAGTTGTCTGTTAGCAGCTCTTCGTGTACATTGTCCCCGCAGCTGGTTAATTCAGAGAAAATAGAACATCTTTCTCTCAGTAAATCCAGCAGAATCCCAAGGAGAGCTTTAATTGGCCTAGCCTAGACCATGTGCTCTTCTCTGAAGCAATCACTGCAGCCAGAGTGCTCTGTTGATTGGCCAACCTGGCTTCTGTGCTCACTTCTGAGGTGCGAAGTGGGACTGAACTAGCTTGTCCACATGGAATTTTTTTTCTATAATTCTGTTTACAAATGAATAGGAGAGAGGAAAGAGAGGCTTGGTTTTAGCAGATTAAAATGTACATCTATTATTGTGTGAAACAAGTTTCAGACAGTTTTCATCCTTGGGCATACTGTGCCTAGGTTTTCCACCTCTCCTACCTTGTCCTTTTTCCATTTGTAGGATCCTCTGTTTGATAGTTCTCTGGTATCCAAAATGGTTGATGTGGAGAAGTGAACCTAAAATAGGAACTGGAGATTCCCAACAAAGGTTTATTCCAACTGGAAGCTTTTTGTTTGCAGTGGTAAAAGAAAACACTAATTTTCTTGCCACATATTTGATCTTCTTGTAGCCCTGTCATGGTACCTCACTGTTTTTAGACAGTGATCATCCTTTTTTCTACTGTTATCTACTGACATGTTAGCATAGATTGGTTTATCAGATTAGAGAACTGAGGAAACAGAACCTAACACAGCATGTTTTGTGGGGACAGAATTGAAGAAAGGTGCCATCCTTAAAGGAAAGGTCAGGGTAAGAATGTGGGAGAGCTAGATGATACAGCTCTTAAGGCATTAAATTTAAGCCACTACCTGCTTCACGGCAATAAAGGAGTAATGAGGAAAGAAAGAGAAGGAGAGATCTTTTTAAATTTTATCTGTATTAAACATATTCATGCATAATAGCACTTTTAATCTCCAACGGTAGCCCTGTGTGGTGGTATAGACCGAGGGTTCTACAGTGGCACAGATCTGGATTTGGGTCCTGCCTCTCTACTAACTAACTATATAATCTTAGGCAAATAAACCTGCTTATCATCTCTAAAATGGAAGTAATAGTAGCAGCCATCTCCTAGTATTATTATGAAGATTAAATGAGATAATGAAGTATCAACCAAGTTTAGCACATACTAAGTGCTCTGAAAATTATGATGATAGTGGTGGTTATTGATACATATAGATACCTGTATTTTCTATTGCTATGTAACAATTTACCATGAATTTAGCAGCTTAAAACGACACACATGTGTTATCTCAGTTTCTGTGAATCAGAAATCTAGGCATGGCTTAGTTGGGTTCTGTGCTTCAGGGTTTCTTACAATACTTCACTTAAGATATCGGCCAGGGCTGGATCTCATCCGAAGGCTCAACTGGCGACGGGTTCACTTTCAAACTCACTTACACTGCTTTTCGCGGGATTCCATTCCTTTTGGACTGTGAACTGAGGGCCTTATGACCTGGAACACTTGGCCAGAAGCTGTCCTCAGTTCTTTACTACATGCACCTACTCACCATGGATGCTTGCTTCATCAGAATATGCAAACCAAGAAGGTGATAGGGTTTCCTTGCAAGGTGGACATTAAAATGTATAATATAATCACAGAAGTGACATCCCATCACCTTTGCCATATTCTTTTGGCTACCCACATTCAGGGAAGGAGATTAAGTATGTCAATACCAGGAGGCGAGGATCACTGGGGTTTTTCAGCAGAGGGAACCAAAGTTCTGAGAGGTTAAGTACTTCAACCAAGGTCACACAGCACTTGGTGGGTGCCAAACTTAATTGCAGCATATTTGGCTTTAGAGACCTTATCCTTCTAGACATCTTCTGTATATTTTACTTATGTCAAGCTTTGGACAGAGAAAAGCTTATTTCCTGTGGTCTAGCTGTATAGTTCTGTGCAAATTAGCAGTGGGATCTGGTCTGATTTTCAGAGTTCATTAGTGGCTGCTGTTACCAAGCAGATTTATGGGTGATTTTATTTTATGCATTGTTAATTTTGAAAATGTTAATCTGAAATTGCTACAGTATTTCAATTAATTTGGGCGATTAAAACTTAGCACCAGAAGAATCCCTACCAGAAGATAAGGCAGCTAATTAGAGGTTCTGAAACAAACAACTGTAGACACTGGCACTGAAACACGCCGTGTGTATGACACCCAGCAGAACTCACTCTGCTTAACAGTTTGGAAATGGAAAGAATAATTTCTGCCAGTCTAAATATTAAACTTGAATGCAGTTGAATTTTTTAAAAGCTATTTTAAGGAGTTAACTATTTGAATCAATGTATAGTTTTTAAATATCATGCAGTTCTGAAAAACTACCTTCAGATTATTTTGCAGTGTTGGCTTTTGGATAACTGCAGTAGTGACAGAAATACAATAGATATTTGTTGTCCAAGTATTATTTAAAAATGAGGCAGCATACACTTTTTAAAAAATGACACTTGAGCTTCTTTTGCTAGAGTTTTGCATTTTGTAAAGTTTATCTTAAAATATTCGGAAAATATAAGGAAGTGTAGAAAAAGTTCTCTGGACAAATTACCTATAATCCTCTCACTCAGCTAATCACCCTGTATACTTTTGTTACACACTTTTTTCCTCATATGTTTATTTTTTATGTGCAGCCACATGTTTATTAAATGCCTATGTTTCCAGTTTGGTATTCTCCTTTTATCACTTAATTTGGTTTCATTGAGCATATTTGTTGATTCATTTGTTCTTTCAACTGTTTGACAAGTATACTGACTTGGTGTTAAGTGTACAAGAATGAACAAGATGTGTTTTCCCTCACACAACTCCCTATGTCCTGGAGCAAAGGTAATGGTGAAGATTTGAGATCAGGGAGATACAGAGGGTATACTTAAAAGAGGCATAGACTTTAGATATGTGAGCATCAGGAAATGATGTCTAACCTGGAATCCAGGATATGAGCAGGGATCAACAGCATCTAAATGGAGAGAAGAAGGTTGCAGGCAGAGGGAACAGCTCCAAGAAAGGCCCTGAGTTGGAGAAGGCACAGGATGGTTAGGGTTGGAGCAGGATAGCCATTCACAAAGAGAATGGAAGGAAAACCAAGGCAGGATCTTGGTTGATGCACATCAAGGAATTGGACTTTATTCTGATGAACAGATTGAGCCTTTGGAAGGGTTTTATCCAGAGGAGTGACATGGGCAGCTAGGACTGGTTGAAAAGATCACCCTAGCCGCACTTGAATCTTGAGTCATTAAATACTCTTCAGAAAAAAGGAAGTGGGTTTTAGTATAATTTATTGTTGAACATTAGTCTTTCTAATTTTTATTTTTATAAATGCTTTGAGGAACATCTGTGCATGAACATACTTTTCCATATGGCTGATTATTATTTAACAATGGCGTCATAGAGGTACAATATCTGGGTCAAAGCATATGAACTCCTAGATTTTGGATGTAGATGTTGCCAAATTTACCTTTTAGAAATGTTACATTGAATTATATCCCCACATATTATTGGGGTATGAGAATATGTCTTATTTTATGCCCACCAACCTTGTATTGTTCTTTTCACTATAAGTCATTAGATAGGAAAATAATAGTATCTTACTATCATATCATAGTAGTTGATACCATAATATGAACTTCCTTGATTTTTAGTGAGATAGATTATTTTAATGTTTTTGGCTATGTGTATTTTTTTCTGAGAGTTATCTATTATGCTTACCCCCTCTTTCTATTCAAGATTTGGTGGTTTTCTAAATTACTTGTAAGAATATATGTGTGTGTGTGAGAGAGATCAATCTTACATTTATCAAAAATATTTTTATATTTTTTTTCTGGTGTATTTGTTTCTATATAAAGTTTTAAATTTACCAGGAGTCAAAGTTACAGACATTTTATTTATGATCTGTTTTACTGCTTTTATGCTTAGAAAATTTTCCCTCCTCTGACTTATTAAACACCTACTTATAATTTTATTGTTTAATTTTTGTAGCATTTGGCCATTTAACTTATTTTTAAGTAATAACTTATTTAACTTATTTTTATTTAAGGAATAGATTTTAATTCTGTGACTAATTCCAAATGTACATTAAAATGTTTTTCAGGATTTACATTACAAGATTTTACAGAATTTAAATTTATCTTTTTTTTTTTTTTTTTTTTTTTTTTGAGACAGAGTCTTGCTCTGTTGCCCAGGCTGGAGTACAGTGGCAAGATCTTGGCTCCCTGCAACCTCTGCCTCCCAGGTTCAACCGATTCTTGTACCTCAGCCACCCAAGTAGCTGAGATTGTAGGCGTGTGCCACCATGCCTAGCTAAGTTTTTGTATTTTTAGTAGAGGCAGTGTTTCACCATGTTGACCAGGCTGGTCTCAAACTCTTGGCCTCATGTAATCCTCCCGCCTTGGCCTTGCGGTGTGCTGGGATTGCAGGTGTGAGCCACTGCACCCAGTCTAAATTTATCTTTTTTGTTGTTGCATAACAACCGCAATTATATTGTGTACTTTTTGTTTTGTGCTTTATTATACACATAGCTTGCTAAAATTGTAAGTTATCTTGTGCAAAGCATGTCACAATACATGTTCTGTATAGATAGGAAATTACATTTTAAACAAATATAAATACTTAATATTGAAATAATCAGTTTTGTTTTGTTTTTTTTTTTTTTGGTAAAATATGACAAACTAAGCCTAACTTCCCCAAGGATTTTCAGAAGTAGGAGGAAAAATATTCTATGGCTCTGCCTTTTGAGTTCAGAGTAGCTCCTCCCATTGTTCTTATTTCCTTTTGTACATATGTGTCTCCCTTTATTTTACAAATCCTCCTCATCTTAATTTACTCTGCTGCTCCTGGGAGTGAGACTAGACCTATTATTTTAAAAGGGCTTTAGTTTTAGTAATTCTTCATCTAAGTATGAAAATTTCAACTTCCACTTTACTTGAAGTATGCAGTAGATATGTTCTCATTTCAAAAACAGTGTGGAGATTCTACACTTTCAAGTTCTAATTTGGAAAGTCTTATATGTCATCATGAAAATATTAGGTGTTTAATAAATAGACTTTCTTGGAGAAGTCGGTTGTACAGGTAGAATAATGACTTTGGATTCCTGCCTGGCATGTTGCCCCTTATTATCTGTTCACAGAACATGCTTCTGGATGTCCAGATATTAACCGTTGTGATCATACCTACCAATTATATTAAATGCCCCAACAAAATCGTGTGATGTCTTCAGTTCGGGACAGAGCTTTCCTTCTTGGGAGTAAGAATTACTCTCAGTTTGTCTAGAGGACATGAACATGATTAGATAAACAAAACATGAAAGCGCACATGTATTTCTCTACCTCCACCTACCATTATAGGCCTAACATTATAGCTTTTCACTCCCAGAGGAAGAAACTTTGCCATTTCAAAAAACTGTAATGCCATGCTTTGGGGATCCCAGATTTAAATACTTTATGCATCTTCCATTTAAATTCAAGCAGTATCCAAGAACAGAATCTGGCCAATGATTTTGAGAAAACGAAATGGCAACACCTTCTTGGAATCTCAAACTGTTCAAGGATTTTTTTTTTTCTAGCAAAACAGGAAGAAATTGGGGGAAAAGCATATGGACTCAGGTTGAGCATATGATGTATTTTCAACTCGAGTCGGCACTTTACTCATATTTGTAGTGTGACTTAAAATTAATTTGGGTGAAGCACTCAGATTTGAGGGAGGAAAAAAAATCCCTATTTGGGACTAAGTCAACATTTGTGGCATCTCATTAATCGCTGCCTTATGTAACTGCTTTCCCCACCTAAAGAGAAGCTACTGGGATGAGAAAAGTTTATAATATTAATGCCAAGTACAGATCTTGCCTCTCCCAAAAGGAGTTCATTAATCACCATCGAAGCACAAGAACAAACATACTTCATGTCTCTTGCCAGTTTTTTTCAATAACATTTCTGAAAGGCAAAAAAAAAAATGTTTAATCTTCATTTGCAAAGGTTTTAATTTGGCTGTTATTTAATTTGTGATAATGTTATGTAAATTTAACATGCTCTGAGAATGCCCAGGCATAGGGTATAGAAGTAGAGTGCGTTGGTTAAGAGTTTGGGCCCATGGATCAGAGAGATCTGGATCCAGATTCTTGGCTCTGTTACCTCCTCTCTGTGTGGTCATAACACAGGCAAAGCACTTCAAGCTCAGTGCTTGCTTGGCACGGAATAGCTGGCCAAGAGCCAGCAGTGATGGAAATTCTTACTCTTACTGGTAGGAAGCAGTATGGGCATCAAGTTTGAAAACATGACTTTCAGTCCAAGCTGCTGTGCAAATCTTTGGACAATTTAATAAGCCTCAGTTTTCTAATCTGTAAAATGGAGATGAAAATACTCACCCTACCCACATACACTGGCACAAATGATATAATGTATTAATCAAGATAGAAAACTGAACCTAGCCATGGCATACAAAATCATGTCATATAATTTTGAAAAGTGCAAAGTTGTGAAATCATCTTTATTTTGCCATGTATCTCAGATTCTCAACTGTAACATTATTTGGGTGATCAGTGTGTAGTATTGATTATATTTTAGTGTCAGCCATGTAGTTACTCTCTTCTCTAAGGAGTTTTTTATTACCATTCACTGGAAAATACACAGCTTTTTCTTTGCAATTATTTCTTTACCTCTTTTCTTCTGCCTTCCAGTTTAAAATTCATGAGTAATACAGCACCTCACGAATAGATGAAAGGGATGACAATCTAAAAAAAAAAAGAAAAAACTAATGTAAACCTCATGCTGGAAAACAGAAACACCAATTTAAACAATCATAAATAGGAAAAACAAAAAAACCTGTTGTGCAAGAAAAGGAGGCTCTAGTCTACCTTTATTTACAACCATCAGCTACCGAGTATCAAAGATAGGAATGGATCCATGGTGAAATTTTCAGGCATTCTTGAAAATGTGTTTGTTTCTTTCTTGTCTTTATTAGAAGATGTGCCCTGTCTCCTTCATTTCTTTATTTCCATGGCCCCTGCTACTAGAAGCATTGTAAAAAGCCAAAAGAAGAACAAGAAATTCTGAGGACATGGGTGAAAATGCAGCCTTGAGGTTTCTGAAAATAACAGGAGACAGACAAGGCTGGTGTCCAGCAACAATACTGGGTAGCTCTTTTTGTCCCCACTTACACAGCGAAGGATAAAGAAGAGATCCTATGGACACTTAGTAAGGATTACTTCATGTTTTAATTCAAAGTACTTTGGAAAGAAGACTTTGAGCAGAGTGGAATAGCAGGAGGTTTTTGTAAGGTGAAATAGAATGAAAGTGCAGCCAAGAATTTTTCTGTCTTCAATTTTAAAGAACACCGGCATAACTCATTTTTCTTTTTTTCCCCTGTGTTCTTTTTGACCTTCTTAGCAGCTCCTGACTTTCTCCCTTGGGGATTTTTCTCTGTATAGTCAGCGCTGACTCCCTTAGAAATCCTGAACCCCACACCCGTATCGCGAAAGAGTTGAAGAGAATTCAAATAAACACGTTGAGATAAGTAGCTTGTGAACTAACTGTTACGGCATGCCTCTGTAATAAGATACTGCCAGCTAGAAGCTAAAATAAAGTGAAATTCCATTTAACATGTGACAATCAAAACTGTATGTTTCTCCTAAAAATATAAGCTAATGTTAGACATTAGAAATTCGTACTGAAACACCTACATTCATTTAATGGTAAATTTCTTTAGAATTGTTAGTTTCCTCCTCTCTAGACTGTCCAAACATAGTTCCTGGGACCACGCCTGTAGTTTCTTTCTCTCACTACAATGAGGAAAAAGTTGATGGTTTGCTAATCTCTTATTCTACACATTTCATTGTACTCCATGACTGCAAATTCATCTTTGTATGATTTATATGTCAATCAGCATGTTGGTGAAGTAGCCATGGAATGAATATTAGAGTGATATTTGTTGATGTACTAGAGGTTTTACATGCTTTATTTTTAATCTCACAACAAAGCTGTGAGAGGTATTATGCCCATTTTACAGATGAGGAAGCTACACTGAGAGTTGTGACAGGTGTCCAAATTCATGTAAGTAATAAACGCTGAAACTGAGTTTTAAACCAAATCCTTATAAAACTTCCATATATGTGTTTCCATAACTAGAAGAAGCATTGTATGTTTTTAACTAATTTAGGAGTCTTGTAGGAATGCATTCATTAAATCAGTGCACTTTATCAGAAGATTTATTTTTTAGCCAGGCTGGCTACAATTATGGATCATGCCAGATGCTCAGTGGAGGGAGGAAGTGAGATGAAGTAGGCTAAAGATAAATAATCTTGGTCAGATTGAAGAAGGATAAGCACTCTTAATTGTCAATATCACATGAAAGGAGAAATATGACCTTGATGTGAAGGCTTAAGTCAGGGTGGCTATCATATGACTGTCTGGGTCCTGGATGAGAGAGGACCAGCTGAGGTGATTGGAGAGCCTGGGAAAGAGCTTCTCGGAAGGGCCCAGTTGGGCAAAGGGCAAGCAGACACTGCAGATGGCCCCTCGAGTCTCTGCCAACCTTGGGATGCTACGAGTCCAAGCAAGGAAGGAAGCTCATTCCACATAGAGTTTTAGATCTTTCATTAGTGTGCCTTTGATTTTAACATGATTAGAAAATAAAATCATAGCAAAATATCAGGAAATGACCCCAAACTAATGTAATAAATGCTGCTTCTGTTTGTTTTTTATACTGTCTTTTCCCTTAATGTCTTCATTAAGATTTGTGTAGAAAACAGGGTTTTAAGCATGATGTTGCTATTTTAAATAATTTATAGAGGATGATTGTTTTTCTGTGTTGTGATTTGTTTGTGTGTGTGTGTGTATAATAATCCTAACATAAACCATCATCAGCGAAACCATCACTAATGATAGCAATAAACCTTATCATAAATTCATTTACATTATTTTGTGTAAAAATTGCATCTCATTTCCTAGGCACATATGGAGACATTGTTGGATTATATTTCCTGCATTGCTACCCCATTACAGGCATGCTCTTACGTGCATGTGTGGGTGGCCAGACAATATAAGTGGTTAAAAAATTAGTTTTGTAGTTAGCATTGCACAGCTCAGTGCTTTTTCTCACTACTTAGCAGTGTACCCTAGTCCATCCTTTGTTACTGGGGGTGTTATTAGCATCCACCTTCCAGAATTTCTGTGTATTGATTAACTGAGAGACTATATTGTGGAACATTAGCACAGTGTCTGGCTCTTTGTCCGTACTAATAAATGGTAGATATTAGCATCACCTGATTTTTGCCACCATCTATACATTCCTGGAGCAGAGGTGTAGAAGGTGAGCTAAAACCTATAGAGGCAGGTTCTGGATACCAGACTCTCAAGGCCATAGCCATGCTGTTGTCTTGTTTTGATTTTAAGTGTCCAGATCCATTAGAGCAGAGGCAGCAGTACAAGCTGCTGGCTCTTACATGTTTGGCTTATGATGCCTTTTTGAACATCAATGATACGGAAACTCCAGAGCTAGGCTGCCTAGGTTTGAATGCAGTCTTCACTATTTACCAGCTCTGTGACCTTGCTCAAGTCACTTAAACCCTCCGTACCTTAACTTCTTTAAAATGGAAATAATAAGACCTACCTCATAGGGTTGTCATGAGGCTTAAACGAGTTAATATATACTAAGGTCATGGAACAGGGACTGGCACATAATTTATATATATACTAATTAGCTGGGTGTGCTGGTGTGCACCTGTAGTCCCAGCCACTCAGGACGCTGAGGCAGGTGAATTGCTTGAACCCAGGAGGCAGAGGTTGCAGTGAGCTGAGATCGTGCCGCTGCACTCCAGCCTGGTGGCAGAGTGAGACTCCGTCTCAAAAAAAAAAAAAAGTCTCAAATGATCTTGCCATAGAAGTATGAAAGGGAGTGAGGGATCAGAAGCCACAGTGATCTTCTGTGCTGCTTCTGGAAATAGTGGCTCCTGGTCCAGACATCACAGATTTCACCTACCTGCCATAGTTAATGGCCATCACAGTCCTGAAAGCCCACACGCCAATTTCCAAATTGCAGATATCACCTTGCTTCAGGTCACTCTGGCATTCTCCAAGAACTATATTTTTGAGAAATAAGACATTAACTCTTATATTTTTTTCCCTTAAGAGTAAGAACATTGTTCGTTATTCATGAGTGCCAGTAGCCAGTTCTGTGACTTTGGTAGCTCATTTAACTTTTCTGGACATTATTTTACTCTTGACAATTGGTGGGTTGGATTTCATGATTTCAAATACCTGTTCACATCTTAGTATCCTAATATTCTTTCTACAGTGAAGAGGAAGGGTAAGGTGAAGGGCTGAAGGAAGATAATGTGTGTGGTGAATATACTGGCATGAAAACCTCTATTCTTCAGGCCATGTGGTGTTACTTATCAACATAGTGACCTTGGGAGCATTTTCTGAAAATACTCTTCCCCCTCCCTGTTTTGATTCTGGAACAGTTTCCTTTTTCCTCACAATTCTACCTTCCTTCAACAGTTGCATTTACAGATAATATCCTTCACCGTTTGTTTCTTTATGCATCACTAGTGTGTGTATAAAGCAGAGATGGCAAGAGCTGCCATGCATTTTGGCTGTGTGATTTTGCAACCAGGAGACGACCTAGTAGGTATGCAGCAATACTGACATGGAGAGATCCCTCCTCCCTCTGGATCAGGCTGGGACAGAGTGGTTCTAGCATTGGCCTGCAAGACACTGGCTCTGCCCTCAGCAGGGATGGCTGTGTGCAGTCAGGTATGTAAAACTAGTTGGCTCCCACCCTTGAGCTTGTCATATGACCGATCATATGAAAGTGTATTTGTGAGCTATAATTATTGAGGTATCTGCCTTATCTCCCTTGCTAGACTGATAGCTCCTTTGAGGACAAACACCTGGTCTTTATCTTTACATTTCCTAGGGAGATTTAGTGCAGAACCCTTCACACAAAAGTGTTTAGCAGTGCTGTACCAAGGAGGGTGGATACAATGGGAGTAGTCTACCTACTAGTGGGGAAGGATATTTTATCACTGACATTGCTGAGAATTGCTGGCCCATGTGATAAGAAAAACCAAACCAGCTTTGATTAAAAGACAGTTTTATTATTGTTTTTAAATTATCCCCAGACAATGCACCCCTTGTTGTCCAGCCTGACATGAACCACTCTCAACCCCCATATTTTCCCACAATCTAACCCTTCTTCTACACCACTGGTATTTAGTAAATTATTATTCAATTTGTCGGCTGTTGTAATAGTCTCCCAATTGTTCGTCTTGCCTCCAATCCTGACTTCTTTTATTGACTCCTCCAGACTATCAGAAGAATGATTTACCTAAAGGAGAGACAGCATGGCCTCTCCTACTTAAACTCTTCAGCGCATACTCAGAACCAGTCTACAGTATATTAACTATAAAAGGCCCCCAAGAGCTGATTCATACCTAACTTATTTCTGCTACTCCTGCAATAGCAGAAATCTGGTAATTTTCCACAGGTACTGAATTCTTTCTTGCCACTATACCTTGGGTCATGCTCTTGTTTCTGAACAAAATGACTTGATTTCTCTATTTACTCTATTTCTATATCTGGTTAATTCCTATTTATCTATCATTCATCCATCTAAACTTAATTCCAGTATTCCCTCTTCCAAGAATCCTACTTTATAATACTCCATATCTGGTGTGCATTGTGGGTCCCTCTCCCATGACAGCATTGCTATAGTATTTTTTTTTAATGGTCTGGGTGCACATCTACTTTCTACAATCTTTCATAAGCTCCTTAATAACTGGAGCTTCATCTTTTCATATTTATACCCATAGTATCTGGAACATAGCAGGTGATCAGGAAATATATATTGAACTGAATTGGAAGTGCAACTTTATAAAAGGGAACACTGGTTTGTGGTGTGAAAATTCTTTCACCTTTTTGAAAAGCCGACCTCTGCTGCTGCTTCTTATACTTTGAAAATTAAGAAAATGGTTTGTTCAAGCACTGCAGTTCTCATAAGTAGGAACTGAACGATGAGAACATGTGGACACATGGCGGTGGCGAGGAACAACACACGCTGGGGCCTTTTGTGGGGGATTGGGGAGGGAGAGCATCAGGAATAATAGGTAATGGATGCTGAGCTTAATACCCAGGTGATGGTTTGATCTGTGCAGCAAACCACCATGGCACATGTTTACTTATGTAACAAACCTGCACATCTTGCACGTTTACTCTGGAACTTAAAAGTTGAAGAAAAATAAAATAGGAGGGGAGGTCAAAGAGTGATTGTACAAAACAAGGTGAAAAATATAGAAAACATTATGTAATAGCTAATGTATGCTTATTAAACCATTAAGAAAGAGAAGAAAAAAAGAAAATGGTTTGTTAATGAGCCAGCAGTCCTATTTTACTAATTTCTTATTTTTGAGACTAATGTACAAAAATAATGAAAAGCATTACATTTGAGTGTTGGTGAGCCCATACTATCTTTGTTAATTTTTTTCATATCATAAGAACAATTAATAAAAGATTTCAAACCCACAGCATCATAGAACACAGACATGTCTTATAAAGTGATATTTTGATAAATTTTGCAAGAATCTTCAAGTGAAAATCATTTGTCTCTAATATCAACCACTTAGAGCCAAATTAGAACAATAGGAGTTTCATTTAGGATCCATAAGTAGCTGCAGTAGAATATTACTATGACACTATTTGCTGAAATTATAAAGGGGAATTTGCTGGTACCGAAAGGCAAGGCAATCAGATTTTTCAGCGGAGGTAAAATACTACCAAACGCTTCATTTTGCAAATTGGCATTTTTTTCTTTGAAGCTCTGACCACTTTATAGGCAATTATCTTGAATCATGTGGCATGTAAGTCTGCTTATTACATTCTTCTAGCTATAATATGTTTGGTGAAAGAGCTTATCAAACCATTTTTTTTCATTATATTCATTTTCGATCCAAAGTTACCAAGGATTCAAAAATCTAGAGAAAGTTTATGGAGGTTACAGAAGACCCAGAGATATTTTCAAAGCCTTTCCAATAGAATACTATGCATATTTATTTTTTTAAGAGTAATATTTGGACCAGAAATACTTGGTTTAGGACAGACATTTCTCATCTTTCTTTCATTATAAAGTTAATGACCCAGATTTACACAAGCCTGTAAAACAGTGTAGAAGTCTGTATCTTAGAATTCCATTTGAATATCTGCAAAGGGAAAGTATATTTTTAAGTTACTGAATACACTTTGCATTAGGCAATTATCACCCTCAGATGTTTCCAATTAATCCTGACTAACCAGATGAACTAGAGTAACACAATATTCCAGTCTTAAATACATTTTTTGGTTTATACAAGAATGTGGATTTACTGCATATATTCTTAAAACATAAATTCTTCAGCATATTTAAAATATGCTTAGACTTGTAAAGAACTGTAACTGAAAACCCAGGGAAGCTTCAGGAGGACAAGACCAGCCTGGAGCAGCCCGAGAAGTGGATGTGCAGGTCATTGCTGTGGATAGTGAGGGTTTCAGTGTTGGGGAATTTCTGCTTTCTGATTGACACCTGCCCCATTGTGAAAGTGCTTTCAACTGCTGGAGTTGGATAGGGTTACCAACTTTTAGCTTCATTGCTTTGCCCCTTATTCATATGACTAATATGTCTTTTTCTACCCATTAGGCCCACAGAAAGTGTGCTTTCGTTAGCGTTTTTCTGGGAAGTATGGTACCTCGCAGAGCTTTCATTTGGTTAGTAAATGTTCTTGCTAAAACGTCAGCACATAACCTGTCAATCTGGTTGCATTTGGGCTATAAGAAGCTTTAAGACCAGTGGCCTTGAATAAAATCCATTCAACTCTTAGTGCTTTTAATGAAATAGAAAAGATAACTATTGGGCCTCTAAAAACATTGATCATTGAAAAACAGCAGCATTTGTGCTCTGGAAATGCACTGTGTGTGTGTGTGAGAGAGATAACTTATATCCCTGTGACATTATTGTCTCCACTTGAGGCAGATTTTTTTTTTCCCTTATAGAAATCCTTTCAGGAAAAAATCCAAACTGAGCAGAGTAAAAATTGAGACAGTATTCTTTTGTGCATGTTTTTTGAGCTTCCCTAATGTTTTAACTTTATACTTTTTTTATAAAAACAATTTGTCATATTTTAAAATGTAATTTTAATCACTCGGAGGAAGGGGACTAGGTACATTTGTATTCATGTCGTGTGGGGATATAAGTTTGTTGACAGTCTCATTTTGCAAAATGGATTTAATGCTGAAAAAATCATAGCAATTCATTTTTAAAAAATAACACAGCCTCTTTAAATACAGTGCTCTAGTTTTCAAATTTTAGGTCTATGCCATGTAAACAATTATTCACATTATGAATTAAAATTCTGTTTGCTTACAGAGCAGCTTAATTTTTTTGCTTATAGGCACATAGTGACTTGAAAATCTAAGTAATAATTGTTCATTTAGGAGAGGAAAATACCTTCCTCAACTAATCTGTAATACCAACTTAATTTTCCGTGGTAGGTAGGGAAATTCGGTATCACCAAGTCCCGTAACATGTTAGATATACAACAGAACCACAGTTGTAATGATGTTGTTCTAAGGACTTACAGTCTAAAGCCGTTCCTTATTTGAAATAGAGAATTTGACAACACATATACACGCAGAATGGCCCCATATTGTCATATTTGTACAAGCAGAATTAGTCAAGAAATGCAGAAAAATTTTGTTAAAATTATTTTAAAATATATTCTTTAATGATAAACATGCACGTATGCTTTCATTTATTTAACAAACTTTTATTGAGAGATTATTGGACACCAAACACTATACTTTGGATAAACAATTGAACAATTTCATGGTCCCTGGCCTTGTAAAGCTTATATTCAAGTGGGGAGAAAGCAAAACAAAATTAATATACAAGTTATGTTAAATAACTATAATAAAAATTCAGAAACACAGTTGAACAAAGGAATGTTCAGTGTATCTGCCTGAGAGGGTTGCGAAGACATTGCAGAGGCGGTGCCCTTGAGGGATTAGAATGATCCAAAAGCATAGCCTTGCACTGTGGAAGTGAGTGGTTTACTTTGCGGAGGATGGTAGCAAGCACTTTGGGTGCATAATGGGTCGTGCAAGAGTGGCACCTCTTGTGTGTACATGTCACAGAGCTGCCCCGTGAAGGAGGCTGGTGGGGACTGAGCTCCAGCTAGTAGATCCTGGCATGGGAAAGTGTCTACCCTGGGGCAGAAACTTTTGTTAAATAATATTATAAAGTTAACTACATAAAGTTTAGAAAATCCATATAAGGAAAAAGTTCTCATAATTTTACACATCAGATGAAACATTGTTAATATTGTGGCCTATGTCTTTATGGATTTTTTTTTCTGTACTTCTTTATGTGTGTGTGTATATAGATATATTTAAAAACAAAAATGAGGTCATCTTGTGTACACTGCTGCTTGTAACTTGATTTTTTCCCTCAACGATATGTTTGAACATTGTGCCTTCCCTGAACACTTGATGAGATTATGTCCTTTTGGTTTGTGCTTCCGTAGCGTTTGCAATTTTTCTAATGTAAAACACATAATGCTTTATAATATTTGCCTGTATAATTTTCCTTTTCCCTGTTAGACTCTAAGTTTTTGAGGATAAGGGAAAAACTGCCTTGTTTATTATGTTGTTCACATTCCAAGCAGAAAATAAGCATTGGGTGTGTTTTTAAAAAAATTAATATGCATAGACATGAATGAATGCCTTAGGAAAAGATGAACAAACAGAAGCTGAAAGCTGAAATACCAACAAATTATCTCCTAGGATCTCCTTCACTTTGCAGCCACAGTGAATGATGTGTTCCATAAAAGGGAAAATGGGTATAAAGTGAAAGCTTCAGTCTGTCAGACAGGGAGGCTATAAGGCCAGTGGTCTGCCTTGGCCTGGTGCGTATTTCCGTCTTTCTTTCTGTGAAGAAATAGATGGATGTCTATAGGAGCTGCCACATGAGTTAGTTTCTTTTCTAGTTACCTTGTTTCAAAGCCAAGGGAGCCAAATCTCAAAATGCCTTCCCACTCACTTGGATAATTAAGATGAAAATAACAATTATATAACTGTGTAGCAGAAAAGAAGTCTTCAAGTTTGGCACCTTGAAAGCAGTGCTCACTGTTGCCACTGGTACTCGAAGAGTAATGACTCTGTGGGAAAGGTCTGCAAAGAAAGGAATCTCCCTTTCTGAGCATTGCAGGGTTCAACATGCTATGACCTGAAACTGGAACAAGTGAGAATAAACTGGGAAAGAAAAAAACATGGAGTGGGGAAAGAAGTGAGTAAATTGAAGGTGAATCAGATTATCTGTGGGAATACTTTTTAGATGCCAAGGAATTTTCATTTCAGTTGTAGGAGAGATTTCCCTGATACATCATGGCATTTCTGAAGCTTTCCTGTGTCTTGAGGTGGGGGAAAGGGAAGTATAAATGTTTGCCATTAAGAATTTGGTAGTGTTCTGGTGATTTGTTCATTAAGATTGTGCGGATGAGGGATGGAAAAGGTCTAGTTTAGCCCTCACCACTCTCCCTTTTGTTTCTCCTTGGAGATTTTATTACCCAATCAATAGATTTTACAGAACACTATTTGCAGGTTTTAACTCATGTATAAAAAGAAGCCTTCAACAAAAACCAAATGCAGGTAACAGCATATCCTTAATACCAGCATATCCTTAATACTATACATAATAGCTGATGTATAGTAGAAGCTCAGTAGGCATTTCCTAAAAAATATGACTAAATCGGGATACATTTCTGTAGATTCCAAGAAGGTTATGTAAAAATATAAAATATTGTTATGTTTATCTACATATATAGTTAAATAAAAATAAAAGCACTTCCTCATAAAAAGAACAATCACTTTGTCAGTGCTTCTGCATACTTTAAAGAAGAAACTTTGGAATCCCAGGTGGTTCTTTTTTTGGACATTGTGAAGAACTGAAGTCTATAGGATTTGTAGAAATGTAAGTAGTTATTTTTAACAGGACCATCTGTGGCCATTAATATATTTAGTAAGGTGAATTTCTTTGATGAATTTATCTAATCTCCATTCGCATTTCCTATGTATAGTTTTGAAGTAACAAGTCAGGCCTTTTATACTTTTTTTTTCTGAAAGATGGTATTTTCAAAAATATCTTAACATAAAAATGCTTTGCCTCCAGGTCTTGAAAATATAAAGGATTCCCTATTTAATAAATGGTGCTGGGAAAACTGGCTAGCCATATGTAGAAAGCTGAAACTGGATCCCTTCCTTACACCTTATACAAAAATTAATTCAAGATGGATTAAAGACTTAAATGTTAGACCTAAAACCATAAAAACCCTAGAAGAAAACCTAGGCAATCCCATTCAGGACATAGGCATGGGCAAGGACTTCATGTCTAAAACACCAAAAGCAATGGCAACAAAAGCCAAAATTGACAAATGGGATCTAATTAAACTAAAGAGCTTCTGCACAGCAAAAGAAACCACCATCAGAGTGAACAGACAACCTACAGAATGGGAGAAAATTTTTGCAACCTACTCATCTGACAAAGGGCTAATATCCAGAATCTACAATGAACTCAAACAAATTTACAAGATAAAAACAAACAACCCCATCAAAAAGTGGGTGAAGGATATGAACAGACACTTCTCAAAAGAAGACATTTATGCAGCCAAAAAACACGTGAAAAAATGCTCATCATCACTGGCCATCAGAGAAATGCAAATCAAAACCACAATGAGATACCATCTCACACCGGTTAGAATGGCAATCATTAAAAAGTCAGGAAACAACAGGTGCTGGAAAGGATGTGGAGAAATAGGAACACTTTTACACTGTTGGTGGGACTGTTAACTAGTTCAACCATTGTGGAAGTCAGTGTGGCGATTCCTCAGGGATCTAGAACTAGAAATACCATTTGACCCAGCCATCCCATTACTGGGTATATACCCAAAGAATTATAAATCATGCTGCTATAAAGACACATGCACACGTATGTTTATTGCAGCACTATTCACAATAGCAAAGACTTGAAACCCACCCAAATGTCCAACAATGATAGACTGGATCAAGAAAATGTGGCAGATATACACCATGGAATACTATGCAGCCATAAAAAATGATGAGTTCATGTCCTTTGTAGGGACATGGATGAAGCTGGAGACCATCATTCTCAGCAAATTATCGCAAGAACAAAAAACCAAACACCGCATGTTCTCACTCATAGGCCTGTTATTCTTTAGCTATATATTGTATTATTGTGTGTTTCACGTTGAACGTACTTTATTGAGGCCATTAATTTGAAAGGAAGTACGGTTTTCTTTCATTAGAAAGAGATGTTAAAGTATTGTGCCCAGTAGGTAAATTGAGGCAAAATGGCATTTATTGAAATGTTTACATCCTCATATAAATTCTATGCCAAAATAAAAACTAAAACCTACATTGCAGATTTTCTAGTCGTATTTCCTCTCGTATGGCTGTACTAATAGCAATTAGTTAGCAATTTCTCTTCCATGACTGTACTAATGATTAAGTTGTTGAACATAACATTTTTAACAACACCAGTGAAGCACCTGAAAATGCAACTGAATAACAAGTATGAAAATGCTGTTTTAATATCCAGTTCTGTTTTATGTTTATAATTAATAGAACTTTAATCATAATATGTGTTCTGTGAATCCCAGAGAATATTTTGCTACAATCTTTGCATGGAATCCTGTGTTTTGCTCTCCCTATGGTAGCTGTGTGGAACTTCAGTTGACCTCTGTGGTAGTGTCATGCTAGATCAGAAGTAATACGTCCAAAGTGATATGAACCACTGTGGTGTCTAAGACAATATATACCCAGAGGCAACTCTCGGGACAAAACGTCAAAAAGGATTAAGTTCCTGTGTATAACAATTCTTTCTTAGCCGTCCTTTTCTATAGTGCTCATTATTTCCTGAGATAGCCAGAAAGGGAAAATTAAGAGAACATAGGCCATAACATTTGAAATTCTTAAAAAATAAAAACTGATTCTTATTTGTAGGCCATGATTTAATACATGTGGAATTTTCTTATAAAGTCCCCTTTATACTACATTGACCTAACTGCTGTTAGATTGTTTTGTTTCATAAGCTGAAGTCTTACTTTAATTATTCAAGATACAGAGGCCAGGCGTGGTGGCTCATGCCTGTAATGCCAGCACTTTGGGAGGCCGAGATGGGCGGATCACTTGAGGTCAGGAGTTTGATATCAACCTGGCCAACATGGTGAAACTCCATCTCTGCTAAAAACACAAAATTTAGCCAGGTGTAGTGGTGCATGCCCGTAATCCCAGCTACTTCAGAGGCTGAGACAGGACAATTGCTTTGAACCCGGGAGACAGAGGCTGCAGTGAGCTGAGATTGTGCCACTGCACTCCAGCCTGTGTGACAGAGGGAGACATCGTCTCGGGAAAAAAAAAAAAAAAAGAAATGATTGTCTTGACTGAAAATGGGAAATGTGTAAATGTGTTGTGTGTTGTATATGCTGAGGTCAGAAGTTAGGCTTATATGCAGGAGTAATGTTTACTCTTTTTCTACTCTTGAGAAAGACTGTCATAGGTGGTCAGAGAGGAAAGGACATTGCAGGCAGCACAGAGAGCTAGGATAATTTCCTTTTTTATATTTTTATTTTTATTGATATATAATAGATGTGCATACTTTTGGAGTACCTGCAATAATTTGATACACTGATATAGTCATATCAGGGTTCATTGGGATATCTACCACCTTATGTATTTATCTTTTCTTTATGCTTGGAACATTTGAATTGTGCTTTCCTGGCTATTTTGAAATATGCAATGGATTAACGTTAACTGTAGTCACCCTACTGATCTATTGAACATCAGATCTTCTTTCTGCTAAGTATATATTTGTACCCATTAATCTCTTCATCTGCTACCTACTACCCCACTTCCCAGCCTCTGGTAACCATGAATATACTCTATCTTCATGAATTCCACATTCTTAGCTCTAACATAGGAGGGAGAACATGCAATATTTGTCTTTCTATGCTTGGCTTATTTTACTTAACATAATAACCTCCAGTTCCACTCATATTGCCACAAATGACAGGATTTCATTCCTTTTTATGGCTGCATGTATGGCTGAATGATGTTTCATTGTGTATATATGCCACATTTTCTTATCCACTCATCCATTGATGGACACTTAGGTTGATTTCCATATTTCGGTTATTATGAATAGTGTTACAATAAGCAAGGGAGTGCAGGTATCAATTGAATATATTGATTTCCTTTCTTTTGGCTATATACCCAGTAGTGGAATTGGTGGATCATTCTGTAGTTGTATTTTTTAGTTTTTTGATGAGGCTCTATACTATTTTCCATAGGGGCTGTACTAATTAGCATTACCACCAATAGTATATGAGGGTTCCCCTTTCTCCACACCCTCACTGGTGTTTGTTATCCTCTGTCTTTTTGATAAAAGCCATTCTAAATGGGGTAAGATGATATCTCACTGTGGTTTTGATTTTCATTTCCCTGATGGTTATTGATATTGAGAATTTTTCATATACCTGTTGACCACTAATATGTCTTTTATGAGAAATGTCTACTCAGATCTTTAGCTCATTTTTAAATTAGATTGTTTCTTCTTAGTTATTTGAGCACCTTCTGTATTCTAGTTATTAATTCCCTGTCAGATGAATGTTCACAAATATTTTCTCCCATTCTCTACATTGTTGATTGTTTCCTTTGCTCTTCAGAAGCTTTTTAGTTTAATGTAATCGTATTCTATTTTTGCTTTTGTTGCCTTTGCTTTTGAGGTCTTACAGAAAAAAACCTTTTCCCAAACCAGTGTCCTGGAGCATTTCTGTGAGGTTTTCTTCTAGTAGTTTCATAGTTTGAGGCCTTAGATTTAAGTCTTTAATATAGTTTGCTTTGATTTTTGTATGTGCTGAGATATAGGGGTCTAGATTTTTAGTTCTGGATATGGGTATCCAGTTTTCCCAGCACCATTTACTGAAGAGATTGCCCTTTCCTCATTGTATGTTCTTGGCGCCTTTATCAAAAATGAATTGGCTGTAAATGCATGGATTTATATCTGAGTTTCTATCTGTTCCATTGGTCTATGTGTCTGTTTTTATGCCAGTGCCATGCTGATTTGGCTACTATAGATTTGTATTATATTTTGAAGTCAGGTAGTGTGGTATCTCCAGCTTTGTTCCATTTGTCCAGGATTGCTTTGGCTTTATGTTATGTTCAGGTGCTTTTATAAACTGTGATTGAACAGTTGTGCATGTGAACTTTGTGCTAAGTGTCACTGGTGTTTTAGTTGAGAAATGAGGCAGAACTGAAAGTTTTATTTCAGTGTGTCATTTCTATGTATAACTCTAATTTTACCAGTGGACTGCCTACCAGATGATTTATAACTTCTTGGCACAATTTATTATTATTTTAACATTCTTATTTTTCTTTATAGCCTACAGTTTACATTTTTATTGTTGTATATTTTTATTATACTTTTAGAATGTAGCTATTTCATTATTATTTTCATATGATTAGAAGCCAGTGTATATCTTACATTTTCCTTTTCCCTGTTAGACTCTAAGCTTTGTGGGGATAAGGGAAAGGCTGACTTGTTTGAGTAGCTTGTTATGCTACATTTGAATAAGTGAAAACCATAATATAATTTTGGTATTTAAAGTTGATTAAAGAAACTCTTTATGTAGAAAAAAGATGGGAAACTAAAAATTTGGGGAGATAATTAGACTAATGATAAAGTAACGGAAAAAGGAAGGAAGGTCAGGGAGAGAGTTAGTAGTTTTCAGATTGATGGTTGGGGGAAAAATATTGAAGTATCAAAGGACAAAGCAATACCAGTACTATTCCTAAAGTTAATAATCACCTACATTTCAAATATTTTACATTGAAAAATTGTAGATGACAAAAGCTTATAGGATAATACCTTAAATTTTTAGTATTCCCAATTAATTTATAGGAAGGAGACAGAATATGTATTTCCAATATTATAATCCCAGGGTTGTAGAGATTTTGAGACTAAATCTCTGAAATTCCTATAATAATCTAAAGGATTTACTGTTGCCTATAAAAGCTATCATTCTCACTAGAAAATTTTGAGTCTGATTTCTTTTCCAGCTTTCTTGGAAAAGAGTAGTGATGCATTCATTAAGTATTGAAATCTGAAATAAGTACTTGTGACCTTTCTGTAATCTAATCTAAACTTATTTTTCTTGGTCAATCAAGGATTCCACCGTTAGTGGGTAACAAAGTGCTTTTTGGAAAGAACACCACTTTTGCTTTTAGCTAGAATATGCAACTGGACTTAAGTTGCTTCATATGTAAATGAAAATATTTGGCTAAATAAGAACCTTCTTTGACACAGGCACTGTGCTAGCATGTAGTGTTTTCGTGGTCAGAACAGTACTACTTCAAAAGAATACACAACTCAGCATGGTTTCAGATGTTTTCTCCTGTGTTTATTATAGACACTGTTAAGAAGGAATGTTCCTGGGAAGGGAGCAATTTTTTCAGTTAATGTATATTCATAGGTAAATATGTTGGTGGTTGACACTTGGCCCGAGGGAGAGGGAATTTAAACGAAAAATTTTATCTATTTTCAAAAAATGAAGACACATAGTTAGCCTCCTCCTATGAAACATTGATGGCTTTGAATAATAGTTATACATTTGCTTGATTTTAAACTGATAAATGTATATATTCACTCTGCTCATGTCTGAATCCATAGGATTGTAACTAAATGGTTCTATCTGACTTGAATTCCTTTTTTCACTTCAGAAAAAGGTTAAGGAGGGAAACTTCAAATAAAAATAAGGGAGGGACTAAACCTTAGAGTTACCTGTTAGATATTGTGGTGATTGCGGATCCTCAGAGTTTGAAAGTACTCATAGAAGTTTTCAATGACTGAGCAGGTTAGAAATTCTTCCAAGTAAATATTTTAATTCTAGCACCATTTTATAAATAAAAGACTACTCTTCTGCGTTTCCCTTGTTCTATTTCAGAAGTTTGTTATGGAAGAATGTTTGTAAGAAGGGTAGAGAGATTGTTCAATTTATGTGCATTTTTCTGTAGATATGTTGATAGTTGTTCTCTGACCTAAGGGCTCCATAGCCTCTTTAAAAAAAAAAATCAGCGCATCGAAATGATGGTGCAGAGTCATTTGCATTCTCTGAAACTTTGCCAGTCAGAAATACCAATTGCACATGCTCTTCATTTTAGCTTATAAATCAATAAACCCTGTCTGCATGAATCTGAATCTTTTGGGAATGCATCTGAATATGCTCTCTACTACTCAAGCAAGAAGATCACAGGAAGGAGGGAGGTCAAGAGAACAGAGAAAAATAAAGAAAAGCAAGCAAATAATTGAGTGTATAGGAAATAAAAAAGTTGGGTGTTTTTCTTTAACATAAATGGTGCAAGTCATCTCATTTATAGTGTATTCAGGATGAGTATAAATTATTAAGAGGGCCTTAGTAAGAACCTTTAAGGAATATATTAGCAGTTTTACATGTCAAAAACAATTTTATTTTTTTGGAAAATGTCAGTTACACATAGCATATTGATAGTTGGGTAGAAGCACAAATAAATAAAAGTAGTTTAAAAGCAAGTAAAAACTAATGATCAAGTGGCAGTTTGTTTCTATAATACCAATAATAACTGAATATTTGTATCATTAAAAGCTAAATTTGGTTATGAAAATAAATGTTTATCATACAAATTTAGGCAATATAAATATATATATATGAAAACAATAGGAGATAGATACTAACAAGTAAACAGATAACTATGTGAATTGCAAGTTCATAATGTAGACTGCCTTGGCTGGACGTGTTACAGGCAAGGGGTCCCAATCCAGACCCCAAGAGAGAGTTCTTGGATCTTGCGCAAGAACTAATTCAGGTGAGTTCATAGAGTAAAGTGAAAGCAACTTTATTAAGAAAGTAAAGGAATAAAATAATGGCTACCCCATAGACAGCGCAGCCCCAGGGACTGTTGATTGGCCATTTTTGTGGTTATTTCTTGATGATTTGCTAAACAAGGGGTGGATTATTCATGCCTCCCCTTTTTAAACCATGTAGGGTATCTTCCTGACATTGCCATGGCATTTGTAAACTGTCATGGCACTGGTGGGAGTGTAGCAGTGAGGACTAGGAGAGGTCACTCCCGTGGCCATCTTGGTTTTGGTGAGATTTAGCTGGCTTCTTTACTGCAATCTGTTTTATCAGCAAGGTCTTTATGACCTGTATCTTGTGCTGACCTCCTAGCGTATCCTGTGACTTAGAATGCCTTAACCGTCTGGGAATGCAGCCCACTAGGTGTCAGCCTTATTTTACCCAGCTCCTATTCAAGATGGCATTGCTCTGGTTCACTCGTCTGTGACAGACCTACTTGCTCCAGGTATTTAAGGAACCCTAAGAAAGTCAGCATGACTAAAAAGAGTGAGCAAGTGTGAGGCTGGAACAAGATGAAACTGGAGAGTTATCAGGCGCCAGAAAATATATAGGGTCTTGTATGCAATGACCAGGAGTTCAAATTTAATTTTAAGTGCAGTGAGCAAGTTTTTAATAGGAAACTTATTATATAATTTATTATTTTTTTAATCAGGCTGCTGTGTGTAGGGTGGTCAAACATTATAAGATTGAATGAGGAAAAGCCAATTAGAAAGACAGTGCTTGAACTGGGAGGTAGAAATGAAGGTGGCAAGAAATGGTTTGATTAGAGAGAAATTTTGGAGATATAATCAAGTATATGTGCATGTGTGTGCACATGCATATTTGGAAGGGTGGCCTTTGGGAGAGAAAGGGTCCCTCCCTCCCCCCCTCCCTTCCTTACTTTGTTTCTTCCTTCCTTTTTGAAAAAAAATAAATAAATAATTGAGATAAAGAGCACAACCTATGGCACCATGGTGTTTGGTCACAGTCTAGTAGATATAAACTCTGTACGAAGACACACAAAAAAGGTGCTATAGTCTGGTACCTACACTTTATACTAAATAAATACTGTTGGTGTATTGAGTGGTACTGAAGCAAGAAGATTGAGTATCTAAAGGAGTGTATGTTTAAGGCACTTAAAATGCACTTAAGGGAATGTTGGTAGGTGTTTTAGTCTGTTTAGGCTGCTCCAACAAAATACCGTAGACTCTGTGGTTTATAAATGACAGCTGACAGTTCTGGAGTCTAAGAAATCTACAATCAAGGTGCCAGTAGATTCAGTGTCTGGCAAGGGCCATTACAGATGGCTGTCTTCTCAGTGTTCTCACGTGGTAGATGGGGTGAGGGAGCTCTCTAGGGCCTCTTTTACAAGGGCAGGAATTCTGCACATGGGGCTCCACCCTTGTGGCCTAATTGCCTCTCAAAGGCTCCACCTCTTTCATTCATGTCCCTACAAAGGACATGAACTCATCATTTTTTATGGCTGCATAGTATTCCATGGTGTATATGTGCCACATTTTCTTAATCCAGTCTATCATTGTTGGACATTTGGGTTGGTTCCAAGTCTTTGCTATTGTGATTGGAAATCATCATTCTCAGTAAACTATCGCAAGGACAAAAAACCAAACACCACATGTTGTCACTCATAGATGGGAATTGAACAATGAGAACACATGGACACAGGAAGGGGAACATCACACTCTGGGGACTGTTGTGGGGTGGGGGAAGGGGGGAGGGATAGCATTAGAAGATATACCTAATGCTAAATGATGAGTTAATGGGTGCAGCACACCAGCATGGCACATGTATACATATGTAACTAACCTGCACATTGTGCACATGTACCCTAAAACTTAAAGTATAATAATAATAAATAAATAAATAATAAAATAAAATAAAAAAAAAAAGGCTCCACCTCCTAATACCATCATGTTGGGAATTACCTGTCAACATATGTATTTGGGGGTACATAAACATTTAGTCTATAGCAATGGGTTTATTAGTAGAAATTATATATGAGTTTTAAGGAGTGAGAATAGTAGTTCAGATTATTTTTTCCCTTGGGTTGGGGGATGAGCTGGATATTCAGACATCAGTAAGTATATGCCAGGAAGAAGGTAAAGTATGTTAATGATAACTTGACCTGTTCAATAAATTTCAAATAATTCACAGAATGAGTGTAGGAAAGGAGTAATAAAATGGGCCAGACCCTCAAGACTGCCTATTATCAAGTTTAAATTTTATCCATTGCTTTCATGCAGTGTCACTGACCTTTTTTCTGTCCCTCAAGTACTTTCAAGTTCTTTCCAGTTTCAGAGCATTCACGCATATGGCTCAGTTTGCCTGTTACATTTTTCCTCCCAAATGCCTACTGTCTTCTCCTCAGGTCTTAACCCTGACCTGATGGCCTATCCTTAAATAAAGCATCCCCCACTCCACGCACACCCCTGTCACGCTCTAATCCAGAATCTCTTTCTAAGTGGTTCTTTATGATACTTTTATCTGGTATTATTACATTGATTCACTTGCTTTTGTGTTTGTCTCCTCCACTAAAATATGAGCTTTATGAGGGAGGGATGTAGTCAGTCTCATTTATGGTAGCATTCGCAGTGCAAAGCCAGTATCAATGCATGAATGATCTGTAAATATTTGCTGAATAAATGAATGAACCCATAGAACAAAGAAGGAAAATTAGGTTCTTGCAAAGTGCCCTTAATCATTTTTACTTTTACGCTGTTTTCTCCTTTAGATATCCTTTATGAGTGGACTGATAATGGTTCATTTTGGATGCGAGAAAGAAAACATGCTCAGTTGCTCTGGGAGCTGGGTGTTTATGGTAGGAGGTTAACAACAACAACAAAAAAGCCAAGGGGATCATCTCAATAATCACTCTGGACCTCAGTGCCTTAGAAGAAGGGAAGAGTACAGGAGGCTTTAAGGGAATCTTTCTGGACCAACCATTTTATAAACTAGTGATCTCAGTCATCTTTTGTTTACAGAAGTCAGAAATTGTTCTTTGCTGACTTAGATATCTGCCTCCTGCTTCCATGTTCTGTAAGAGCAAATATTCTTCAATGAGTGCTGCTCCTTTAGACTGTCTCTCTTGGCCTCCTCTTCAGCCGTTGGTGTCTCACATGTTAAGCCTATTTATTGCAGTCTTTGAGTTGAGTTAATCACCAGCCCTGAATTACTTGGGTGTAGTCAGATGAGCAGAATAATGTGGTTTAGGTGATAATAACCTTATGTAGAAAGAACTCCTTGTGGCTGCTAACTCACACGTCCACAGAGCTGCATACAGACATGTCAGGCTCTAAGAGTTCTACAGATTGTCCAATACAGTGCTTGCTTTTTTTTGTTTGTTTGTTTTTTGAGGGCTTTTGAGGCTGTTTTTAGAATATATTACTGGGAGTTATTACCTTCCTCCTGGAATTTGCCTGGTATTGGTGAGCTCTCAGTTGTTCACCACTTGAAGAAAAGTTCTACCTCCTCCTTTCCTGCTTCCCAAGATAACACCAGACATGTGGCGGGTACTCAGATCATCCTGAAACATACATCAGCCATGTCAAGTGGCCTCTTTTCTACCAGTCTCATTCCCTGTAGGTTGCATAGAATGACCAACCTGAAGTAGGGAAGCCTGAACTAAGAGTCTATAAATTGGATTTTTGTTCCATTTTTGCTTCTGATTAGCTGTTGACTTTAGACAATTTATTTTAGTATTTAGTTTTATAATGTGACAAATAAGGTGGTTAGACTGGGTGACAATACTCTGTAAAATTGTGTAATTGTGTTCTTTTTCTATCTTTAAAGAAGATGATAAGATAGCTCAGGGCTATGCTTCTGAAACTGGATTCCTTACATCCCTGGGAATAGCTGTTTGCCAGGGGTCTGCCAAGTACATGGCATTTTCTCCTGAAGCTTTGGCCTTAAATATTTTAGGGAAACATTTTTTCCAATAAAATGTACATGTATAAGAGAACAGAATGTTAAATTTGCATGGATTTTCAAGTAACACATGAAATTTTATAGTTATTTTATATTTGGTAGCCTATAAACACCTTTTTAATAAAGGTGAAAAAACTTCCAAAGACATTATCATATCTTTCATCCTTGATTCATGATTCACTAATACTCCAGTAGACAGTGCCAAAGAGTGACTAGTCAGTGGTTATGAAGTTGAAGGAAGGCATCTCTGCCTCATCCTTGTTTTTATATGAGCTGTGACATTATTTGAGTCATCATTGTTTATAAAAATAATGTAGGCTTCTCTGGTGAAAATTTTAAAAATTATTGATGAGGAGTGTTCCCTTTGTGAACAGTCAGTTCTTTAGACCAGTTTGTTTTCCACCAAATTGCCTGCTTCTGTTGTAGCATGGAATTTTTCCACCAAAATTCCATGCCGTGGTTCCTTTTACTCCTCTCTGAAGACCAGCAGATCAATGAAAAAGTCATGCTTTCTTAGAAAGAGCCCTATAAGCTGTGATGGCAGGGGAATCCCAGCACCTAGCATCCCAGGCTCAACCTGGTCGTTAGGACCTGATTCTTAGATTGTGAACTTGTATCAGGAAAGGTCCAGATGTTAATTTATAAAGGGTTTTTTAGTTGGGAAGATGACAGGCAGCACTTATTTCACTGTAATTTTCTCAAAAGCAAATTTGGCAGTGGTAGGTGTTGGTCATGGTGTTTTGCACATGTACCCACAAGAATGTGATTCCCAAACTTGGCTAGAGTTTGGATGTCACACCTAGGAAATTTATAGAAAAAATAATGTACATGTTTTAGGGTCCTACCCAAGAATTATGAAAGGAAAATTTCTGAAAATTTTTATAGATATGAACATTTATTTTTTTTAAAGTTCCCTCTGGATGGAGGTCCATGCCCAGTTGTATTGTTATCTCAGAGTTCACCTGTCTGTCTATTCCATGGACTGACTATAGGCTGTTTGAAGGCAGGATACTTTCCCTTGCTTTCTTCTGAAACTGCCATGCCCAGCACTTATGGAATGCTGAAGTCACATTTGATGAATGAATTAATATGTTATGCTTGTGATCAGTTTCCCAGGATAAAACATCTACATCTTCTGATATCTTGTAAAACTAATTATTTTTTAATGTGGCTGTGTTTAGATTTTAAATTGGGCCTCAGAGGTGAAAGGCTAGCATATTACCGACAGCCCATTTATCTAGTAGGCAGTACTCTCCTCTAAGTTATTGCCTCGGGGAAGCCCATTGCATTAGGGCAGTGATAACAGCATCATGAATAGATACTAATCTATATTGTAGCAATCGCTCTTCTTGCCCTGCTTGGAAGACACAGTGGTTGATGCTCCTATAATTAGCTGTTCAGTTCATTGAAGTTTGAAAGTTTATGTGAAAATTATCAGTGAAACAATTTATATCTAGAAAATTTTCTAATAGGGTTCTACTTAGAATTAATTTTAAAAAAAGCACATGTGTCATTTGGCGTGTGTCACTCTTAGCGGTACTAAATTCAGATTTGAAAGGAAATTTTGTTTCAGGTCCCCCTTTTAAAAACACTTCTGTATTGTTTTGGGAAACTCCAGCATTCTACATACCTACATGTAGCTTTAGTTTTATTTAACCAGAAACACACGACTATTAGTAGAGTGTAACTATCCTTTTAATATTGCTAATTTGTTTGTTAATTCCTCTTGCATAAGTTTGACTTGGGGATTTTGTCTGATGTAAGACCAAGCACAATTACTAATGTGAGCAAAAGTTAATGAGCAAAATTGTCAAGTTATATATTAAGGGCATAGTTAGCTGTACAACAAAGCTTTTGTTGTAGGGGATAAAACAAGGTAAAATAATTAAACATCTGGCAGGAGATCTAATTTTGGCTTAGTATTTTAATCATATTCTCTTGGATAATTATAATTGATTATATAAAAGTTTTAGGAACTTCTAAGATTGCCCAAATACATATGGTGAAAGTACATGTGATTATTTTGCATTTAATGTCTGAAGGTAGTTGCAATATAAATATTCATATTTGGGTGAGCAACACTGTAACTCAGCTAACACATCTGTTGTAAATAAATTCTGGAGTGGAGAGAAACTAAACAATTGTTGGGTCTGTATTTTCCCAAGAAGACAGAAGCAACTTTCTGAGATTAGTTGTGAGTTTATAATATAATGAAATGTGTATTTCTTGTCATTTTTTAAGGAATATGACTGTCTGTTTCCAATTAATCACTGCCAGTGAGGAAACTTAGAGTTCAAGTTTTGTAGTTTACACTACTTTGCACCTCAGCATCCTTTGAAGTATGGTAGTCAAGGGAAAATACGGAGTTTTTTAAGGAACTGGTGATTTTAAGCCTGAACAAATTTTGAAAGACTAATCTATGAAAAGGAGATTTGCCATCTTCAGCATAATTCCAGATGGAAGGCAGTAGGTCAATGGAGAGAAGTTACACAGAGATTTTTAAGTAAGTTTCAAGAAGACCTTATTAATAAACTGCAACGACTGAGTTGTCATGGGGATGTGTGGTGAATGTTCTGCCCTGGACGTTTTTAAACAGAGGTTAAAACCTATCAGAGGCATATTTTCTAAGGGGAGAAGAAAACCTATATTAAATTAATACTAAATGACTGTTCGAAATATAAACATCTGTAAATCTAATTTATTCTCCGTTCTTGATCTCATTTGTGAAGTGTGATGCCTGCTGTGGCAGTAGATTGTGTTAAGAATTGTATTGATGATTGAATGCTGACGTCAGGTTTAACCCATTTCCTCTTAATCGCAATTTTTTGTCTTCCAGTTAATGTGAGTGTGTTCACATTCTTAGCAATGTAACGGTGCCTTTTTCATAAGTGGAAGAATATTAAAGGGCATTTTGGAAAGCAACCATTTATCCCACATGTATTGTAGAACACCTACTATATGCTAAAATCAGAAGCAAAGGGCAAGTTGTCAGAATTCATTATATCGCTGTGCCCTTGTTTCATTCCTTTTATCCTTTGATCTCTGTACCCCTGACAACAGATCATGCTGAAATTGGAAGTGCTGACAATAAGAAATAAATTGCCAAAGATAACCCTAACAAATGACCAAAAAAAAAATACATTCCATTATATCATAAACTCACAATTCATTCCACAAGAAACCATATGAGTTGAAGAAACACTATACTTTGTAAGTTGATTATGGCTGAATAGAGGTTAATAACAATGTCCTAGTGGCTATTTCCTGGGCTTAAGCATAATTCTTGGCAAGGGTTACACATTTTTCTTTGGGGAAGAGGTCAGCAACATACCTATACTAGTGTGCTACTAGGTGAACTTCCTAAATGAAGCTCATAACCAAGAAGAAAGCAATACCAGAAAAGATAGAGTAAATAAAAAACTTAGGAATAAGTGGGACTAGAAAAGCTAGAATAGCTAAGTCCTATTACTTGACCAGAGTATACTAGTGTATACTAGAGTATACTAGAGTATACAGAGTATACTAGTGTATACATACTAGTGTATACACTAGTATGTACCCTTTGTAATGTTAAATATAATTTTACATGTTATGGGCATGTGGTGGGCATTCCAGTCCATCTACAGAAAGACATATGAGGCAGCATTTCTCCATCCCTAACACCTTACAGCCCCTTATGGAGCCTGGGCATTTCTGTATTTTAATCCCTAATATATATTTGGGTGGTGAAATGTCATCAAAGTTAATTTTTTCCTAAACACTCTATGAATTTTCAGTTGTTTCTTCTTAAGAATTATTGACTTGGGCATGTTGGCAATAAAGAAACAGCTCTTTCCATCATTTGTCACATGACGCTGCTCCCTTTTATCCCTGTGGCTCTTGGCAACAGAAAACTGCAGTGAAGTCCATGGCTCAGAACTGGCCCCAGTATTTGAGACCACAACAGCTCTTTGAGGTTTAAAAGATCTTCTTTCTTGACTTCCGCCTGTATTTAAAACTGTCAGAAAAACAAAATTACCCAGGGAGTCTACCAAACAAGATGCTTTCCTTGCCCTAGATATGCTCAATAAAAAGGAGGTGAACTGCAATTCTCTCCCTTAAACACGGAGTTAACTATCATGCAAACCAGACTCCATTTAAAAAATTATTCCACTTTATATTACATCCTCTTCCACCTGTTGGAGTTCTTAATCACTTGTGTATGGGATATTTAGGTTTCATTTTAAATTAGCAGTAGCAACTTAATAGAATATGTAAAATAAACTCTCTATACTAAAGGCATTTGCAGTGTATTGAGAGCAAGTCTGTTAAACATTTAACTGAGAGGAGTTCTCTTATAGAGTGTTGTTTAGGGGAAAGTCAATGAAATCTGCTGTTGGTGTTAGGGTGAGACCTTATAACATCTGGTAGGGAAATGCTCCATGAATGTGAGATTAAAATCATCCCTCTGGGGGTTCTGCGGCACAAGAACAGAAGCAAAGGAGGATGTAGCAACTCCTGACAAGCCTCAGCAGTCCCAGCAGCTAAACTGGGGTGAAGGGCACAGTGTTTTTCAACCTCTGCCTCCTGATTGGATTGATAAACAAGTGTTGACTAAAACTTTTCTAGTCTGTTCAGTTTATAGCCACACTTGTTTTTCTCCCTCTGGCATGTTGTTCAAAAGAATTTTGAGGACTTTAATAAACTGTTTGCTGAAGCATTTCATGTAGCTTTTGAGAGTTTTCTAGGTAACTTGGACATCTAGAACTGAATGACAGTCATTCATCCTTCTTTACATGTTTAGTGCAGCATTTTCAGCCAGTTACAGCTTCACCATGGTTAATCATTAGAATAAAAAGTCCTGAAGCTTAATAAAGGCTTCAGTCCTTAAATGTGCAAAAAATATCATGTTTATGAGTGGACCTCTCTTAGTTGGGAGCAGTTTCACCTGTAATGAATAAGTGACTGTGAGGTTGTCCATTGTGACCAGTATTGCTGCACCTAGACCCATGTTCAATTGAAGCTGCTGTTCTCTCAAAAATGAAATAGTGAACTGAGGCCTTCATTGCACATTCAAAGAAATACAAAGAGAAGGAATGGATCTGTATTTCAAATATCATTGGTGCTATTGGCTTAGACGTATTCCCTTTATTGGGTCTGTTTTGCAAGCCTAAATTTGAGCCTGAAGAGTTTCTCCATATGAATGTCTTAAGTATTGCAGTGGCACATCCATCACCTTTTTGCTTTTGAATTACAAAGATAACCTTAAGATATGATCCATATACTGGGCAATGTGATACATACACAGAAAGGATGAGCCTCCTCAGTGATGAAATCAGCCAGTGCCCAAGAGGAAAGTAATAGGCAGAAAGGATAGAGTTGATGAAAAAATTGATTCTTTTCCATTAAACTGTACGTGATGTGTTTTTTATGAAGCAGGCATCAGCTGAAGGAGAAATATTTTTTCAACTAAAAAGAGATTGATGGTAAGGGAGAGGAAAACTATGTCAGGGATCATGGGATAAATATGTGTCTTATTCTATTACCATCTCATATAATGAGAAAGTTGAAAATCATTCTATTATAGTTACTTAAAATGTTTACTTGGACTTGGTGGTATTAACACTTTTTAATGTTAATAATGGCATTTTTTGTAAAGTTCATGTAGACTTCGTGCATCATTGTTTTCTCAATTCTAAAACTTGTTTGGCTTATTTTCAGGTTTACCAAAGATGCAGGTCATTAGGAACTATTCTGGAACACCACCCCCAGCTCTGCATGAAGGACCCCCTTTACACCTCCAGTCCGGGGATACCGTTGAACTTCTGAAAGGAGATGCACACAGTCTGTTTTGGCAGGTACTGTTGTTGCAGGAAAGGGGTCCTGATGCAGACCCCAAGAGAGGGTTCTTAAATCTTGCCCAAGAAGGAATTCAGGGCGAGTCCACAGTGCAAAGCAAAAGCAAGTTGATTAAGAAAGTAAAGGAATAAAAGAATGGCTACTCCATAGACAGAGCAGCCCCGAGGGTTGCTGGTTGCCCATTTTTATGGTTGTTTCTTGATGAAATATTAAACAAGGGGTGGATTATTCATGTCTCCCCTTTTTAGATCATATTGGGTAACTTCCTGACGTTGCCATGGCATTTGTAAACTGTCATGGTGCCGATGGGAATGTAGTAGTGAGGACGACCAGAGGTCACTTGGTTTTGGTAGGATTTAGCCGGCTTCTTTACTGCAACCTGTTTTATCAGCAAGGTCTTTATGACCTGTATCTTGTGCCGACCTCCTATCTCATACTGTGACTTAGAATGCCTTAATTGTCAGGGAATGCAGTCGAGTAGGTTTCAGCCTCATTTTGCCCAGCTCCCATTTAAGATGGAGTTGCTCTGGTTCACACGCCTCTGACACTATCCGAATTACGGTTTGTTAGATTTAATGCATGATTTATTACTGCTTAAAGAAAAATGACTCTTGTCTTTAGAAACTGCATGCTTTCAGCTTCAGAAACTTTACATGATATGCGGAAAATATTTTTTATTAACCTTTTTTATATTTACTAATGCCAAAGTTGCAACAAAAATTGGAACACTACAGAAAAATACTATCAGTGCTGTGGGGTCATAATTATCATTTTTATTAAAAATTCCTACTTTACCAGAGCATTTTTTCCAAACCGAGGACCTCTGGGTATGATCTAATTTGCATGGCTTTAATATATTAACAGTTCACTTCAGGGGAACTACCTAATTAGCTTGCCTATGGCCATTTCTGACCATATTTGCTTTTTGCCTACCCACAGTAATACCTGGAGTTCTCAGAGGTGCTCTGGGCATTATTCATAAAATCTATGAAATGTGAAAAGTAAGTGAGCATGTTGATGTTTGCCCATGATGAAATCTCTCTTGGCCGGTGGACCTTTTTATTTGGTTGAAACTTTTTTTGAACTTAGGTAAATATGGTATTATGTTAAGATTGAGTAAAGCTGTTCGTTAAATTCTCGAATTTCATGTGTATGTTAGAAATATTTCCCAGTGATGTTGAGGAAAGAATTCGTTAAAAAATCTATCGTGCATTGAGGGAAAAATAAGTGAGGACCAACAGAAAGGTTATCACGAGTGAAATGTGGTTAGAGGTAAAAAGAGAGAAATCAGAGAAAAGACTGTTGGATAATAATCAATTGTGCACATGCGGAAGGGACAGCTATTTTATTTGCTTAAATCTATTTTATTGTCTGTCATCTTGTTATATAAGAATGCCCAAAGATTGAACATTTGTCTCTAACCACCATTTCAATTGTGGTAGCCAGTGATTTTTCCAAAGCTCCACCATTCTTCTTAAGTATCCCACTCCTTCCAAACTTCATCCTTCCCAGAAAAAGAAAAGAGAGAACAACAGACTTGAATTCTACCACCTCTTCAGACCACTTCTGTGTCTGTCAGCCTAACCAGAAAACATACTTGCATTTGTAGCCATAAGGTTCCTCACATTCAAGACTTATCTTTCTTCTTGGACTTTTTATCCCGTATTCCATCAGCTGACTTTTGACTCCTAAATTTTCAACTTCATTCTCTCCACTGGCTCATTTTCTATAGTATATAAATATGCTCAATCTCCTCCCATATTAAACACATAACTCAGCCTTTTGTCTGGTCATGCCAGACACTCTCTCACCCTCTTCCTCTCCACAACCAAAGCTAAGCTTGTTGGGGAAGTAGTTTATGCTCACTTTCTACCACTCCATGTCCTATTCATAAGCCAGCCTCTTGCAGAAACTACTCCTTCTTGGATCATTAGTGCAACTTTATATAAAAACAGCTTTGAGATGGATGGTAAACTGTGCATAGTTTAAGTGTACAATTTGATAAGTTTGAACACACACATACGTACATACATATATATAAGTGAAACTATCACTATAATCAGGATAATAAACATATCCAATATCATCCCTAAAAGTTTTTGTGCCCCTTGGTAATCCTTCCATCATGCTCCTTCCTGTTGCTTTGTTCCGCCTCGCCCAACAACCCTCAGCAACCGCTGTTCTGCTTTCAGACTAGAGATGAGTTTGTATTTTTTTAGAATTTGATGTGCATCACATAGCATATATTGTTTTTTGTATGGCTTATTTCACACAACATGATTATCTTGAGATTCCATCACGTTGTTATGTGTAATGATAGTTCTTTCTTTTTATCGCTGATTATCGTTCCGTGTGTGGAGATAGCACAATTTGTTTACCCGTTAACCTGTTGATGGACTTTCAGGTTGCCACTAGTTTTTGGCTATTGCAAATAAAGCTTCTATGAACATTCAAATATAATTCTTTGTATGGACATAATGCTTTTATTTTTCTTAGGTACTAATGCCAAGAGGGGAATATATAGATCATATGTAGATATACATTTAAGTTTTTGAGAAATTATTAAATTGTTATTCGAAGTGCCTATACCATGTTACATTTCTCCCAACTGTATTTGTGAGTTTTAGGTGCCTCTTATCCTTGCCAACATTTGGTGTGGTCATTCTTTTTTTTTTTTTTTTTTTTAATACAGGGTCTTCCTCTGTTGCCCAGGCTGGAGTGTGTGGTACAATCGTAGCTCACTGTAGCCTCAAACTCCTGGGCTCAAGCCATCTTCCCATCTCAGCCTCCTGAGTAGTTGGAACAACAGGCATGTATCACCATGCCTGGCTAATTTTTTAGAGATAGTGTCTAGCTAAGTTGCCCAGGCTATTCTCAAACTCCTGGCCTCAAGCATCCCTCCCACTTCAGCCTGCCAAGTAGCTAGGATTACAAGCATGAGCCAGTCTTTTAAATTTTATTTATTCTAGCAGGTATATAGTGGTGTCTCATTGCAGTTTTGATTTGCATTTCTTTAATCATTAATTCATTAATAATGTTGAACATCTTTTTGTGTGCTTGTTTACCATCTATATAACTTTGCTGGTGAAGTGCTTGTTCAAATATTTTGTCAGCTTTTTAATGAACCATGCATTTTTTTATTATTTGGCTTTGAGAGCTCCCTACATATTTTGGGTAAAAGTCCTTCATAAAATATTTTATTTCTATATGCTTCTCCTAACCTGTGGCTCTTTTTTTTATTCTCTTGATAATGTTATACATAGAACAGAAGTTTTTACCTTTGATGTAGTCCAATTTGTTAATTTGTTCTTTATATGGATCAATATAGGAAAATTGACATCCTAACAAGACTGAGTCTTCTAATCACTCAACATACTATACTCCTCATTTATTTAGGTCTTTAATTCTCAGAAGTGTTTTGCAGTTTTCAGAGTTAAGGTCATATACATCTTTTGTCATATTTATCTGTAATTATTTCATATTTCATTTTGATGCTATTATAAATGAGTTTTAAAATTTTAATTTCTGTTGTTCATTGTGAGATATAGAAATACAATTGATTTTTGTATGTTGATCTCTTATTCTTTAACTCTTATTAAATTCAGTTGTTCTTGTAGCTTTCCTTATGTAGAGTCCAGCAGATTTTGTAATATAGACACCATGTTTTATTCTTCCTTTGCAATCTGATTGCCTTTTATTTCTTTTTCTTGACTTGTAGCAATGGCTAGAATGTCCAGTAAAATGTCAAATAGAAGTCATGAGAGAGTATATCCTTGCCTTATTCCAGATCTTAGAGGAAAAACATTAAGTCTCTTACCATTAAGTATGACATTATCTGTAGTTTCTCATAAATGCCCTTCATTAAGTTGAGGACATTGCCTTCTATTCCTAGTTTGCTGCAAGTTTTCATCAGTAATAGATGTCGGATTTTTCTCAAATGCTCTTCTGCATCCATTGAAATGATGATATAATTTTTGTTTTTATTAATGCGGCAAATTTGACTTTCATATGTTAAATCAATATTTATTTTCTATGATTAAATCCCAAGTGGCAATTATATATTATCTTTTTTATATATTGTTTCATTTTCATGTAATACCTTTGTCTTGTTTGGATAATAATGTAATGTTCAAGGAATGAATTGGGATCTAGTCCCTTCTCTTCAACTTTCTAAAAGAGATTTATAGAATTAGCATTATTTCTTCCTGAAGTGTTTCGTAGAATTTACTAGGGAAGCTATCTAGGCCTAGAGTTTCCTTAGTGGAAGGTTTTGTTTTGTTGTTTGTTTGTTTATTTTGAGACGGAGTCTCGCTCTGTTGCCCAGGCTGGAGAGGCTGGAATGCAGCGGCGGGATCTCG
Organism: Pan paniscus; assembly: GCF_029289425.2. Lineage (NCBI taxonomy): Eukaryota > Metazoa > Chordata > Mammalia > Primates > Hominidae > Pan > Pan paniscus. The sequence goes on from NC_073249.2 coordinate 119,513,150, forward strand.
GCTCATTGCAGCCTCTGCCTCCTAGGTTCAAGCAATTACCGTGCCTCAGCCACATGAGTAGCTGGGATTACAGGTGAACGTCACCATGCCCGGCTAATTTTTGTACTTTTAGTAGAAATGAAGTTTCACCATGTTGCCCAGGCTGGTCTCAAACTCCTGACCTCAAGTGATCTGCCCTCCTCAGCCTCCCAAAGTGCTGGGATTACAGGCGTGAGTCAGCACGCCTGGCCTAGAAGTTTAAAAAAAAAAAATTATAAAACAAACATATGGCTATTCAGGTTACTTGCTGCTTCTCCTCGAGTGAGTTTGGTAGATTGTGGTTTTCAAGGAATTTGTCCATTTTGTCTAAGTTGTCAAATTTAATGGCATGAATTTTTATTCATAATATTTCTTCATTATCCTTTTAATGTCTATAAAATCTGTGGTTGTATTATCCATCTCATTCCCGATGTCAGTAATGTATCTCTTTTTGCCTGGTCAGCCCGACTAGATAGGTATGCATTTTATTGATCTTCTAATAGAACCAGATTTTGGCTTTATTGGTTCTATTGTTTTTTTCCCCTATCGTCGATTTCTGCTCTGATTTTTATTACTTTCTTTCTATTCTTTTGGGCTTAATTTGCTCTTCTTTTGCTAGTTCGTTAAGGTAGGGTGTTTGCTCACTGATTTGTGTACTTTCCTTTCTTTTGCTAGTATAGTTAGTTAGTACTGCAAATTTCTTTCTATGTGCTACTTTGCTGCCTTCCCAAAATTTTGCAAAGCTGTTTATTTTCATTTTCAGTCAGTTCAAAATACAGATGGTCCTTGCCTTATGATGGTTTGATTTAATGATTTTTCAATTTTATGATGGTGTAAAAATGATACACATGCAGTAGAAACTATACTTGGAGGGCCCATGCAACCATTCTGTTTTTCACTTTCAGTACAGTATTCAATAAATTATATCAGTTTTTAATATTTTATTATAAAATAAACTTTGTGTTGTATTATTTTGCCCAACTGCGGGCTAATATAATTATTTTGAGCATGTTTAAGGTAGGCTAGGCTAAGCTATGATGTTCAGTACAGTAGATGTATTAAATGCATTTTTGACTTATGATACTTTCAATATTCAGTGGGTTTATCAGGGCATAACCCCATTATAAGTCAAGGAGCATCTGTACTTTCTAATTGTTCTTTCAGTTTCTTCTTATAGATTGCTTAGGAATACATTAATTAGCTTTGAAATATTTAGGGATTGCCCAGACATATTTAGAATTATTTTATGGCCCATCTCCACTGTGGAGTTTCTATTCCAATCTGCTGTTGCATGATATCTGAGATTACCTTCTAACTGATCTCACCTCCAGAATCTTATGGTTTATTGTGGCCATAATCCACATCACTGCAAAATTCAAATGCAATTCCATAATTTCTTGTTAAAGTCTTTCAGTGTCTTCCTTCTAACCAGGCAGAATTGCCTCTTATTTATTCTTTCCTTATAGTAATGATGACAACAATAGCACCAACAACTAATGTTCACTATGCATTTTTATGTACAAGGTAGAGTTTTAAGAATATCTTTGTTAATACCCATGATACTAATGAAAATTCTATAAAATGAATTACTATTATTATCCTCAATTTATAGATGAGTGAACTGAGGCACTGTGAGGTTGAATAGTCTGCCCAAAGACACACAGCTAGTAACTTAGCAGAGCTGTTATTCAGACATAGGAATTCCGGCCAAGAGTCCAATCTCTTTACTATTACACTCTAGCACTTCTTTTACAATCATGTTATTTATGATGAAGCTCATGCTGCCTTCCTAAACGTCATGCACCTTAGGGATATTGGGATGGTGGCTGTCTTTATACTAATTAAAGAAACTAGTTTTGTGAGTTTCTTTCACTGTCACCATCAAATTTGTGGCAGTGTTTCAGTTTTGTGATTTTTTAAATAATTTATTTTATTATACTCTAAGTTTTCGGGTACGTGTGCACAACGTGCAGGTTTGTTACATATGTATACATGTGCCATGTTTGTGTACTGCACCCATTAACTTCTCATTTAACATTAGGTGTATTTCCTAATGCTATCCCTCCCCCCTCCCCCCACCCCACAACAGGCCCCAGTGTGTGATGTTTCCCTTCCTGTGTCCATGTGTTCTCATTGTTCACTTCCCACCTATGAGTGAGAACATGCAGTGTTTGGTTTTTTGTCCTTGCGATAATTTGCTGAGAATGATTGTTTCCAGCTTCATCCTTGTCCCTACAAAGGACATGAACTCATCATTTTTTATGGCTGCATAGTATTCCTTGGTGTATATCTGCCACATTTTCTTAATCCAGTCTATCATTGTTGGACATTTGGGTTGGTTCCAAGTCTTTGCTATTGTGAATAGTGATGCAATAAACATACATGTGCATGTGTCTTTATAGCAGCATGATTTATAATTCTTTGGGTATATACACAGTAATGGGATTGCTGGGTCAAATGGTATTTCTAGTTCTAGATCCCTGAGGAATCGCCACACTGACTTCCACAATGGTTGAACTAGTTTACAGTCCCACCAACAGTGTAAAAGTGTTCCTATTTCTCCACATCCTCTCCAGCACCTGTTGTTTCCTGACTTTTTAATGATCGCCATTCTAACTGGTGTGAGATGGTATCTTGTTGTGGTTTTGATTTGCATTTCTCTGATGGCAAGTGATGATGAGCATTTTTTCATGTGTCTTTCAGCTGCATAAATGTCTTTTGAGAAGTGTCTGTTCATATCCTTCGCCCACTTTTTCATGGGGTTGTTTGTTTTTTTCTTGTAAATTTGTTTGAGTTCATTGTAGATTCTGGATATTAGCCCTTTGTCAGATGAGTAGGTTGCAAAAATTTTCTCCCATTCTGTATGTTGCCTGTTCACTCTGATGGTAGTTTCTTTTGCTGTGCAGAAGCTCTTTAGTTTAATTAGATCCCATTTGTCAATTTTGGCTTTCATTGCCATTGCTTTTGGTGTTTTAGACATGAAGTCCTTGCCCATGCCTATGTCCTGAATGGGATTGCCTAGGTTTTCTTCTAGGGTTTTTATGGTTTTAGGTCTAACATTTAAGTCTTTAATCCATCTTGAATTAATTTTTGTATAAGGTGTAAGGAAGGGATCCAGTTTCAGCTTTCTACATATGGCTAGCCAGTTTTCCCAGCACCATTTATTAAATAGGGAATCGTTTCCCTATTTCTTCTTTTTGTCAGGTTTGTCAAAGATCAGATGGTTGTAGATATGTGGCATTATTTTTGAGGGCTCTGTTCTGTTCCATTGGTCTATCTCACTGTTTTGGTACCAGTACCATGCTGTTTTGGTTACTGTAGCCTTGTAGTATAGTTTGAAGTCAGGTAGCGTGATGCCTCCAGGTTTGTTCTTTTGGCTTAGGATTGACTTGGCAATGCAGGCTCTTTTTTGTTTCCATATGAGCTTTAAAGTAGTTTTTTCCAATTCTGTGAAGAAAGTCATTGGTAGCTTGATGGGGATGGCATTGAATCTATAAATTACCATGGGCAGTATGGTCATTTTCACAATATTGATTCTTTCTACCCAGTTTTGTGATTATTATACAACAATTTATTATTTCTCATAATGCTATGGGTGATAAGGTGGTTCTTCTGCTTCAGTTGATGGTTGGGGTGGTGGGAGCAGCTGTAAGGTCTCGAATGCCTGTGTCCACAGGATTGGCAGTTAGTGTTAGCCTCTGTCTAGGAACTCAGCAGAGGCTCTCTGCACGTTGACCTTTTCAGTGGTTCCTTATCTTCCTCACAGCATGGTGATCTCAGGGTACTTAGACTTCCTATATGGTAGCTGGCTCCCAAGAGTGTAAAAGTGGAAACTGCTGGACCTTCTTAAGCCTAAACACCAGAACTGGTACAGAATTACTTTTGCCACTTTTTTTTTGGTTAAAGCAAGACATGGCCAGCCCAGATACAAGAGGAAGGGGACCATACCAATCAAATACCAGGAGGTGTGGTTCACCAGGATACCAAAATAACAGTGTGCCACAGACAGAAAACATTTTGAAGCCGCATAAGCAGCCCTAAGAATAAAATGGTTTTGTGAGCTGTTCCAAGGGCACTGAAAGCCAATCAGTTTTTCACAACAAAGAAAGAGACAGGAAGTAGTCAAGCCAAACACAAAATGTTGAAGATCTTGGTGCGTATAAGTGGCTTGCAAAGTGTGGTGTTTGAGATCACTCTGAAGGTCATGCAGGAGTCCTAGAACCATGCCTAATGTATGCTTAGAGGCATTTAGCTTTAGAAAGATAATTTTGGAATTCATATTTTTCTAACCAAGCTCTGTTTCTTTTCATCTTTTTTTTCTTCAACCTTAGATTTGTAAAACTTAATTCTGTATAGTATCTTTTTTTCATTTATTCACTAATTTTTCCTATCACAGGTTTAGATGGTGCTTTCAATTATTTTCATGTTTTGAGATTCATTATTTCCTTCATTCCTCACAGCCACATAATGTTAAAAGTAGAACTATAATTGAGATTCTGTGACAACTAGCCCAGTGCCATTTTTTACTAAATGCTACTGCCTCCTATTCTTTCTAGACAAAAAGACATTATTAGTTGTCATTTCCTTTCAGCAGCCTATAAACTTGAAGATTTTCTGGTATAGTATTAGAATGGTTTTGGAGACACTTAGGAGAATCATAGGAGAAATGAGAACCCATGGATGACAATATATATGGGTATGTCTGGGGTATATGTAATGATTAGAAACAAGTAAGGCTAATGTTTAGAACAGAGAAAAACAACACATTTATTTCAGATAGCAAGTATGCATTGAGTGCCAACTCTGTTCACTACTCAGACACTGCTAACACTTCAATTATCAGTTCCTATCATTGGTTTGACATTAGGTCTCCTGTCTTTAGAAGAATCATTTTGCTTGCCAGCAGCCAGTAATATGTTTGAGTTTTTGCACACATATTTAAAGTTCATCTAGTGTTTCCCATACAGATGTAACTTGGGTCAGAATTGCGTTATGGATACTTCTAAGCCAATCAAAGAATTTTTAGCCAGCAAATGCTAGTTTTATTGAAATGAACCACTGGCAGTATGAGAAAAACTAAATTCAAGTCATGTATCTGTAGCCAAATAGCTATATGGCTTTGGTCAAGTCATTTAATCACTATGTAGCTTAGTTTCTTCATGTATTACCTGAGTGGGGCTATACCAGAGCAGTGCTTACCACCCTGACTGAATCACCTGGGGAGCTTTGCAATAATGTCAACACACAGCCTCACTTCCAGAGATTAAGACACAGATGGCCTTGGTTGAGCCCAGGCATAAGTAGATTTTATAAAACCCCAGATGAATCTAATGTGAGCCATTGATTTGATTATCTAATTGGTAAGAGTCCATGGTAATTTTGACACTATCCCCAGCTCACCGATTGGTAATTGGTATTATTAAACGTAGCTACAAAATAAGGTGTTACACTTTTACACTGTTGGTGGGACTGTAAACTAGTTCAACCATTGTGGAAGTCAGTGTGGCGATTCCTCAGGGATCTAGAACTAGAAATACCATTTGACCCAGCAATCCCATTACTGGGTATATACCCAAAAGATTATAAATCATGCTGCTACAAAGACACATGCACACGTATGATTATTGCGGCACTATTCACAATAGCAAAGACCTGGAACCAACCCAAATGTCCAACAGTGATAGACTGGATTAAGAAAATGTGGCACATATACACCATGGAATACTATGCAGCCATAAAAAATGATGAGTTCATGTCCTTTGTAGGGACATGGATGAAATTGGAAATCATCATTCTCAGTAAACTATCGCAAGGACAAAAAACCAAACACCGCATGTTCTCACTCATAGGTGGGAATTGAACAATGAGAACACATGGACACAGGAAGGGGAACATCACACCCTGGGGCCTGTTGTGGGGTGGGGGGAGGGGGGAGGGATAGCATTAGGAGATATATCTAATGCTAAATGATGAGTTAATGGGTGCAGCACACCAACATGGCACATGTATACATATGTAACTAACCTGTACATTGTGCACATGTACCCTAAAACTTAAAAGTATAATAATAATAAAATTAAATTTAAAAAGAGAAAGTATACTAGAGTGGAAGAAGAAAATAAGAGAAAATTTAGATGTCTCCAAATTTCTTATTCTTTTACCAATTTTATTGTTATATAATCTTATAAATGTACTGTGTAGGGGCCATGGAACAGCTAGCTGACTCTGCTAAACATGTATTATGCCTGCATTTTAATAAGTTTACAATTTTAGTTATAAAGGTTTAGTGATAAAATTGTAATACTCATATTTAAATGTATTATGATAACATAATACATTTTGTATAAATATAAATTTTATATATCTGTAAATAAAACAGTATATTTTATGTCTCAAAAAAAAATTAGGTGTTACAATACTTTGGCTTTGATAGTTACCAAATAAGGGGTACCTTTTTGACAAATTAGTGTATGATTTAAAAAATCACTTGCTAAACAATCTTTGTACTGAACTTGATATACTCTTCTCTAATTGAAAAAGCACTTAAGATCTTACAATGTTTCAAGGCTGTCATGATTAAATTAGCTTTTGTTTCATAGACTGGACATATGGAAGGTACATGTAGGAAACTGGGTTGAATCTGTACTTAATCAATGGCGTAATCTGGAATGCCATGTTTTTAAAAAAATTCTGAACAAAGACCTTTCCTCCTTATTGGGTCTAAATGTGGAATCATGTACTGGTTGATCCTTTGAAGCCATGTGTTTTTTTAGGCATGTTTACAGTGGCCCCTTTTATGTTAACTTGCTGATTTTCATACTCAAAGAAGACATGTACTTTATGGCTTGAATCCTAAAATATGTGACTCCTCCACTGGGAATGTGTTTTAATTGTTTTTGAGAACATAGTTTTTAAGCACCTCTCTTTGGTTCCTTCCTAATCTTCAGAGTGTACACACTTAGCTCTGGAGAAGCAAGTTATGTGTTTAGGAAATGATAGCTTATTTTGCTGAGTGTTACTGACTCTGCCATCTATAGCAGTGTGACTTTAAATAGATTACTTACTCTGAAGTGGGCCTCAGTTTTATCTGTAAAGTGGAAGTAACAATCACCGCATACAAAATAAAGCAAATACACAAAGGAGTTCTAGCACAGTGCCCATTAAATAGTGGCTCCTATCCATCCATCCATCCATCCATCCATCCATCCATCCATCCATCCTCCCATCCATTCTTCCATCCTTTTATCCTACCATTCATCCATTCATATACTTATAAAGTGCCTACTATGTAACTGACTGTGTTTCATGTTGGGAGAACCAGAAACTAGAGAACCCGTTTCTAACCTGGAGGCCTCCATGATGTAAGGAATGATCAGAACTCAGGATAGGTAATGCACCTGGTTTTCATTTTGAGTTTTTTAATTAAGGTTTTTGTAAATCATATTATTGCAAATATATCTAGCGTTAAACCTATAGATAAAAATCTAGAAAACTTATTGAGATGTTACAATGGCTTTGTATTTGATTTCAAAAATGTCTTTTGTACTAGTTAGGTGCTTTGGCTTATTTGGAAATTTTTGAGAAGTTATGCTTTCTGACCTGTTTTCTCTGTTTTTGCAAGTTGATGACTTCACTCATTAGTGTGGGAAGTCAGATTTTGTAGTAGACTGTCATGTTTTCCACATACTCTATGTCAGGAGAATACAAATTATCCTCTACTACATATCAGGAACTTTCTTTCTTTGAATAGCTATTAATTTAGTCTGTATTATTATTATAACAACAGTAATTTCTAATGCTATTGAATGAATGGGCTATCTGCATTTTCATTATTACTTCTTTCAAACAATGAATTATCAATTGAGCTGTAAAAATGTACTCTGTTCAATCTTTGCATTTCCGGATTCCTTTTGGCAGCATTTTCTTTTCTTCTTTGTCTTCTTCTTTTTTTCTTCCTCTTTCCTTGAAAGCTCTATAAAATTGCCTTCAAGTGAAATGAATATAAAATAGGAAATTGGCCATTTGGGGCACGTTTTCTAGTGCAGGTGTAAGGCATAGTTTTTACTAAGCCTAACAACATGCAGGACAATTCTGATCGTGTCATCCAATTGATGATGATAAACATGTTGCTTTTAAGTCTTTGTTGCAATATGTGATAAAAAAGTCTTAGTAACTCCTGAGAATATCCTTCATGCTGGAAGAAATTGTTCATATTACAAACTTTATTTTCCCAGAAAAGATAACTATACTTATCACAAAAGAAGAGAGGGCAAGACAGAGAAACAGGCAAATGTAAAATTAAGCCATGTCATCTATGGTTTCTATTACAATAGAATGCATAGAAAACATAGAAATATGTGTTTTCTTCTTAGAATAAAGACTGTGAAACAGTGAGGATTCTGTGTCTTATATCATGGGGTTTTATTTGCTCCATTGTCATTTACGAATATCCAAATGTTCCACAGGGAGAGTTTTGTAAGCTAATTGGAACCAAAAGGCAATTATAAGCAGTAGAACTGTAATCAGTGCCAAAAATAATATATATTTTTATCCACAATGCAAGTTAAATAACTTAGAAAATAGTTGTGATACTTCACGCTTACTAATCATACATCCACATGATCTTTATTCTAAGAAGTGAAAATGTTTTTACGCACATTCCGATTAATTCACAAGGTCTTCATAAAGAGGGTAAATGGAAAATCATGTTACCCTCATTTAGAACTGTGACTTTAAAGGGCCAAATTTATGACCTGTTTATAAAATTGCAGTTGTAGAGTTAAAACTAGAGTCCTTTTCAGACTTTTGGTCCCCTACTTTAGTTCTATATATTAGACCATTGTACTTTGTTTTAGGAGAGTCATTTAATTTTCTAACACCTCTAAGAAAAACACACTTTTAAAGGCAGTTTTGTTATTTTTTGGTAGAAAAAATAGTAAACAAAACATCACTTTATGTATAACTTTTTGTGTAACAGGAAGAGTCACACAGAAAATAAAAAGTCAGAAAGTAAGTTGAGCTTAGAGAGAACTTGGAGGTTCTCAGGAGGAAGGAAGCATTTCTAGTCATGCTGATTTCATAGGCAACGAACCTGGGGGCTGGTGGGCTCTTGACTTGGCCAGGGGCAACCAGGTGCTGGATTCCCTGCTACCATCCTCTCAGCCATCCAGACACAATGGTGTTGAATGTTCTGTAAGCTGGCCTTTGTCTTAGTTTACCTTGTCAATAATTTTTACTTCCCACAGGACTGCTGTATTTGGTCTTCAAACAGTCCAGGTGACTCGCTTTTTTTACAGATATTTTTTCTTCATTTTAAGCTGAATAGAAAAATGAAGGGCTGATTAGGGGGATCTTTTTCACAGGAGACCTGTTTTCTCAAACCTCCAACCATTGATGTATATGTTACCCTCTTCCTGGTTTTCCCTTTCACCCCCGTTCTGTCAGCTAAATCCTTCCTTATCATCAAGGCACAATACTGGGTTGCCTTTTCTGACATCTTCTCAGAACCAAAAAGGCTTCTATCATAACACCCATCATACTGTGTCCTAAGGGTCTTTTTATCCTTCTTCCTGCCTGGTTAGAGCACTCCAGAAATATAAAAGCTATGGGTTTCATTACTTTATCTCAGTTCCTAGAATAAAATAGGCATTCAGTCCATAGGTCTGGAATGAATAAGCCTATTCAGAGTTGTGATCTCCATAAGGTGTTATTTACAAGTTTTAAAAGGAATTGTTTATTAAATTATACTTTATGATGTCATTTGAAAGACCATTAAAGTATTTTTTCATCTGTCAGATTTAAATATGCCTTTTTTCTCTCAGAATAATTTTAAAACTACTTAACATTGTTTCCTCAAATTTCTCATCTATAAAATGAGATTTTAATTCTTAAATGACTCATGGAGTGTTGTGAGACTCATAGGAAGTAAACTTGAAAAGAGATTGAAAAGGAGAAAAAAGTGTATTTGGGTATAATGATTAATGATTTTGAAAGACATGCTTTATTTTCCAGAAATGGAAAAATGATAATCAGGTATTTTTTGTTTCTGGTTTTGTTTTTAGGTTTCCTCTTCCCAATATTTAATGTGAAGAGTCCCACTGGCACATATGGTCTCATAGAAGACTATTCTGCCTTCCCAATTCTCATACCCAGTTTTTGAAATTTCTTTAATCAGAGATTAAACTTTTACTTCATAATTAGACATAAAAATGCAAATGATCGATTCTGAAGAGATTGGTTGATTTAAATAATCATCAGGGTAAAAATCATGAGCCCTTTTCTCAGAGCAGGTTTGATTGAGGAAGACCCAGGATACCTCACAGAGAGTGATGGAGATGGGGAAGGAAAGAGAGAGATAGGGGTTTACAGAAAACAAACGCTGCCTAGGGAATGTGACTGAGAACATAAGTGATCTGTGCAGTAACGCACAACCCAGAAACCCTCTGAGCCTGGAGAACGGAGGTGCAGCTGAGTGGAGTTAGTAGATCTTTCCCTCCAGCACCTCTCCCTGAAACTTCAGAAGTCAGTCACTTCAAAGGATTCTTTTCCTTTGCCCTAGATTAAAAGGAGACTTCTAATCCTTTCTAGACCACACAACAATATTAGCTCCAGTAGAATTTTCTAAAGCTGTGTATTTTTCTTCCTGATCTAAAATTCAAGTGTTAGTCTGCATCATCATCAGAGGCAAAGAAGAACATTACAGAAATGTAAGAAAGAATCAGATCTCCTTTGTTAAGAAAACTGATTCCGGACACCAAAAGACTCATTGCTTTGGGTTATAAACCAGAGAGTAAACATTTCTTGGAACTGTTAAGTGTTTTTCCCCTTCAGATTCCTATCCAAGGGCATTTCTTCATGATGTCTCAAACTCAGATTTTATCATGGCAATGATCCTTTTAAGGCAGTGTTGGAGCTTGTTTTCCCAGTGTCCCGCTGTTCATCTTGGCTTTTCTTCTAAACTGCCTCTTACCACTGATGTATTAACCCCATCCCTTGAGTAAAATCAGTAGAAGCCAAGGCAGAATTGAAACTGTGGCCATGGGGATAAAAAGCTATGTGAAAGTGTAGAGGCTCAGTCGGCATTAGTATGTCCTGTAATCATGAGACCTTGATTTTGACAGGTATTTGCCTGTAAATACTGAGTTAAATCAGAGTCCCTAATTACAGGAAAGGAGAAAAAGGCAGTGTGTGACTGCACTAGAACAAGGGAGGCCTTGGGAGAGATGATTATAGAAGATAATAGGCATTAGTAAAGGCCTGTAAGAAACATTTTCCCTGGGTGATTGTCAACTGGCTTTGATTAAATAGATCATAAACTGAATTTGCAGGAATGTTTCCAAGTGTACAGACTGTAGTATGGGAATTGGCAGGCCTCCTGACAAAGTGGGTGAGGTCCTAATTGTTAATTCTCAAAATGGGCATTTTTGGCTAACAATTCTTGTATTTTTCCAATACTTGGTACAGTGCAATGTAGATTATAATGTACTTAGATGAGGACACTGCCATCTAAGTAGAAGTTCAGACAATGAAGTATTATCTCTTTTTTTTCCTGCAGGGTAAGGGAGTAACATTATGGGAGAAAGTTCTGAGAAATTCTGTTGTGGTCCTTTTTCTTCCATTATTTTATTACTATGTAAGCTACATTCTGCCATAATGACTAAAAGTTTGTGTCAATCACAGAATACTTTCAGTGGGCCATGAATTTGGAATTCCATCTGACGTGATTATTGATTTGATAGTGCAAGTGGTTTCAGTAAAGTATGCATGTGCACATGCCCTTAAGAATTGTGGCCAAATAATTTATCAGATTATAGCATATATTGAATTTTAATTATTCATGATAATTTGAATTCCTGAAGAATGAATTAATGAATGCAATTTCTAACAAATCAACCTTTATGTGCTTCGGAAAATAGACCGCTTCACACTGAGTTAAAAACGTCACTAAGAAGCTGAAATGTCCTTGTCTTCTGTAAATAAATGCTATCAGATTAAATTACTGGCCTGGCACAGTGGCTCATGCCTGTAATCCCAACACTTTGGGAGGCTGGGGCGAGTGGATGATTTGAGGTCAGGAGTTTGAAACCAGCCTGGCCAACATGGTGAAACCCCATCTCTACTAAAAATACAAAGATTAGCCAGGCATGGTGGTATGTGCCTGTAATCCCAGCTACTCGGGAGACTGAGGCAGAAGAATTACTTGAGCCCGGGAGGCGGAGGTTGCAGTGAGCAGAGATCCAGAGATCGCGCCATTGCACTCCAGCCTGGGCAGCAGAGTGAGATGCCGTCCCAAAAACAAAACAAAAAAAAAAGATTAAATTACTGACACACATCATCCCTAATTAAGAATTTGTGGATCAAATATTTTTTGGCCAACCATGACTGAGTGGAGTACTGTGGGGGCATTGCAAAAGTGCGTATATAATGTAAGCAAAGAACATTGGTGGTAGCTGAGACATTGGAAATCCTTAGGTCGTGCTCTGTGTTTCACAGGTGAGGATAATGAAGCCAAGAAGGGTTGAATGACCTATTCAAGATCAGAAGGCCAAAAATAAAACCCAGGCTCCCAACTCCCTAATCCTATCAAATTATCACCTCACAGGTTTTTTCCTGATCAAAAATATCACAAAAATCTATGAAAATAACCAAAGCAAAAGTGAATTAAGGAAATGGCATTGTCTGAATGAGATCCTTGAAGATTGTGTCCACGTCTATTCATTTTTAATTCCTTAGTATGTAACACAGTGCCTTGTGCATATTAGGAAGTCAATAAACTTTTCTTTAAAGCACTACTTTTGCTTTTAGTAGAAAAGTAACATTCTTTAAAAATATCTCATGCTGCCATGAGCATTTAGTGTTTATGGTGCTATGACTCAGAATATTTTCTTTGTAATTAGTTATGATTAAAATTGCCAAGGATAGAAAAACATTCATTTGTTGTCTGCCAGTATTAGAAAAGCAAATTTCTTTGGACCTTTGTTAAGCCTGGATTGGTTTTGGGTTATATGGCTTCTCACCAAGATATGGTAGAACCTGATTCTTTCCAGATTTTGTATTGAGTAACAACGTGGGTTTTGGCTTACCTACATGTAGACTGGTTTTTGTTGCCAAATTTTTTTTCTATCATTAAAGGTATTCTCTTGTTTCTTTCACACACACACACACACACACACACACACACACAGTCATAAGACTATAATTTAGGATTGTATCATGTACATCCCACCCAGTGAGACTTTGGAGAAAAAGCATTAAGACACCCATGATCAGAGGATTCCCTTTCTTGCTGCAGAAACACAGGGACCTCACCAAATACATTTTTGAGTAACAGGAGAAACACTCGGTGAAGTCTCATTCCAGTGTTGTATTCATCTCAAATCTAATAAGTGTAGATGTACAGCTTATGGCTTTTAGTGGGTTTTTTTTCTCAGTATACATTTCACAACTTTTAATTTTTAAGGGTTTTTGACACTTCCATCTGCCAAAATTTCAGAGATGTAGTAAACACAATTTTGTGTGAATTGGAAAAACCATCAACTATAATTGAAGCCTTTGTCATGTATTTTGATGACTCGATGCAATTATAAACCCATACAAATTGAAGGTAAATTTAATTTCAGAGATCCTAGACCAAGGTACGAGTTTCTTAGACTTATTCAGAATTCTAAGCCAATGACAGCCACTTTACAAGAGAACTATGCCAGAGATAGGGACATTTTGTACTGTCTTTTGAACAACCTCATGAACTTTCACTATTTATACATTGGACAAAAGTTAAGGATCATATCCCCTTTTGACTAAGAAATAACAAAAATGCATAGCTTATGGTTTTGTTCTTTTGTATGTGTGCATGAGTATTTTGGAATTAATGGTAGTGGCCATCATATAACCATATGCAGGTAGGCTTGGCAAGTTTTCAAAGTGTTCACTGATAGAAAATGCATATCTTACTCATCATATAGGAAGCAATTAACAATGAAAGAATATGCGTACTGCCAAGAAAGCATTTGAGTAAAGGAATGGACTGTCAGGAATATAATAGTTCCCGTTCAGGTGAAAGTGATATGAGAGTCTATGTTCCTTGCGGCTTAGCAAGTTTACTGAAATATAAAGAGAGTGGTAGGATTGTACATAGGATTAGACATTTCTATTTTAATAACACATGAATGGGCCAAATAAAAAAGGAAAACTTAGAAATGAAGTAAGTGAGTGACAATAATCAAGAAGCAATATTATGGATAAAATAAAACAAGTATTTAGCATTTGCAAAGTACTTTCATGCATATTAATTCTTTGATCCTTGTAACAACCTAGTGAGGGATGTGTGGCAGATCTTGTCATCATCCCTGTTTTACCACTGAGACTTGCAAAAGGTTGCACATCTTTTTATAGCAGAGCTAGAAATAGAACAAGCTCTTCTGATGACACATCCTATGATACTGCCTTTGTGTGTTTTCCAAGAACTATCCCTTATGTATATGTAACTGATGATGGTTACAATATGGCTGCAGCTGTGATTAAAAATCTCTCCTTACCAAAGGCTAGTTTCTGACTCGGTCTTTTCCTGATCGCCTCCTCTTTCCTGGTTTTTTTCTTTTATTGCATGTCCTCACAAACTTCATCAGAATAATGCCAAAAACAGTGTGTTCATCTTTCCGTCCATCCTTCCTTCCTTCCATCTGCCCATCCAATCAATAAACTAATTTGTGTATACAGTGTATTCACCTATATTCCCATTATTCATGGCCATGCTGTACATCTTCTTTCCCCAAACACTCAACCTGTGTACTTCTGACAGCGGGAAGTGACTGGGCAGGGTGACAGTCGCTCTGACCATTACCCATGTGTGATAAATTGCTTAGTAATCTCCACAGCACCATCGTGCATACATTGAGAGTGTTTAGGGCATTGTAACTTGGGAGAATTTCCAATTGGTCATAAATAACCATTAATCTGTCCCTTTTACATTCAGCTTTCCACATCTGTTTCAAATTGTTCAGTGCTATTCCAGGAGTGCATTAAAGCTCCAATCCAGGTAGTATTAAGGGGATAAATGAGCCACAGGGAAGAGACACTGTATTTTTCTCAAAGCAGTTCTTTCTCCTTTTTACAGAGTTAGGAGCCAAGCAATTTACGATTAAGATTTTCAGAAGATATGCTTTGTCATTTTAAGCCATCCTTGTCTGTGGGTTTAAAAATGAGGTTTTAGCTCTAGCATCCTGGCATACCTTAATGTATTTCTCTGTACAGGTAGATTGTGAATATCATTTCTACCAGCAAACCTGAAGTAGTTTTAATTCATCATGATTCAGTGTGGATTCTTATTGAAGAAAAATGAAGAATAGTTAAAACCTAAGGTCAGTTAGAAATAAATAAGTGCCAGAGTATGCATTTATGTTTGTGATGTTCGGGAATGTCAGAAGAAGTTGTCAATAATTTTAGTTTGATACATTTTCTACAGGAAAAAAATTGCTTTTCAGGAAAAAGGCATTGTTATTTTATGAATTATAATTTAATATTATGTTGCTTTATGTCTGCTCCAGATAATTGAATGAAAATTATACAGGTGCATTTTTTTCTTACCATATAGTGCCCATAAGATATTTTCTCATGTGCTTTCCAAAGAATGTATTTTCATAAGAATGACCCAACCTGTACTGTTAAATTTACAAAAGTCTCATCACATAGTACAGAGATGCCCTGCAGAATAAATGCATATAAAGATAGCACCGTATGGTATATCAGATGACACCTAAGTATGAGAGAGGAATGTTTTCAAGTTGACCGTGAAGATGTTCGGGGACTTACAGAACAAATACGAGGCAGGAGGATAACTAAAAGATGATTCCCTATCTTTGGCATTTGTAATACTCATAAAAGGGATGACAAGCTGATTATCTGACCCAGAATAAAATGCCCACAGAGTAATGTAAAGAAGAAGGAAATTCAGTTGCATGTCTCTCACCAAGGTTAGTAAAAACCTCATATCATCATATAAAGTACAGTAAATCATTGGATTTGAAGTTGGTCTATTTCATAGTTACAGTCTGCAATTTCATCCATGCATAGGGGATTGACAGCTGCTCCACCCATTAGTATTAATGAATTACCAACGCACATCCCACACACATCCACCAAGAAACCAAAGAAAGCCCTCCTACACACTACTTTGTTTTGAATTCTCCAAATGTTGTAGGATAGCTATCTTTTTAATAAGTAGAAGTTATTATATAGCTAAAGCTGATAAGACTAGGAATTAGTAAGTAATTGTAACTTTATTCATACGTTAAAATAGGTTAAATTATCTCTCACCTCTCTGTCATCTAAGGAATGCCTATGACCATTTAAGAAATGGGACCTGAACTGCTAGGGCATTTTATTAAAGAAAAAACAATTCAGAATGACATTGGCAGCCTGTTTAGTGAAATTTTTTCCCTCCTGAAGGACCTCCAAGAGTGTCCTTTAAAAGAGGTGAAAAAGAACAAAATGAGTTTTGATATGATGACCATGTGTACTTGTTTACCCAGAACAGTTCAATTTATACCATTTGTTCTGGCATAGTTATTAGTCACTACCCATTTACTCTCAAAAGGTCCTGATTTGAATGGAAAATTATATGTTCATCTAGTTTTAGAGCATTTCTTATACAACCACGGTCTCTTCCTCTACCCCTCTAGTATGATTTCAGTTCCCATTTATGTCTTTTGTGTGGAACACCTGTTTCTACAAAGGAAGAAAGAAACAACTATGCCAGTCCATACACTTTCATCAGCTAAAAAATTCATCTCTTTTTCCTACTCTTTTATTCTTTGGGTTCTCATCCTCTTTTCTCTGCTTTGTGACATTGCACTCCCCAACACTGTCCTTATAGAATATGTCAGGGACAGGTCAAAGAATGTCACTATATGAATATTTTCCTATAGAAACAGTCAGCTTAATCCTTTTCAGTGCTTGTCTGTGTGAACAAAAAAAAAGTGACATACAGTCATGAGTTACTTAATGACAGTGATACATACTAATAAATGCATCATTGTGTAAATGTTATGGAGTGTAGTTATACAAACCTAGATAGTGTAGCCTACTACACACCTAGGCTACGTGTATAGCCTCTGGCTGCCAGGCTACAAACCTGTATCGCATGTTACTGCACTGAATATTGTAGGTAGTTATAACATTTGTGTATCTAAACATAGAAAAAGTACAGTAAAAGTATGGTATTATAATCTTATGGGAGCACCATCATTATAAAGTTAGTCATTGACTGAAATGTCATCATGTGGCACATGGCTTTATTTTATTCTTTTTAATGAAGAGGAATTTAGGGCCATGCTCCTCATTGACAGGGAACTATCAGATTGAGTTATATCTCCCCTTAGAAACATTTATTAAGGGCTCACTCTGTGTGTGACATCTTGTTATACAAAAATGACTGAGAGATTATCCCTTATGCCAAGGAACTCACAGTCTATTAATAGAGAAGACCATGTTGAACAATAATTACATATACTACTAGGAGTGAATACTACTAAAGCACTACTACTTCATGTATCACCAAGGATATGGAAAGGTGCGCATGGGATTCAATCTGGGATCTGCTCCTTGGGGAAGAGATGACAGAGTAGGTAATGTGTGAACTGAGTTTTGGAGGAGGAACAGAATGAAGGTATCAATTTACATGAGGGGCTCTGCATCAGGTTTGCTCTGAGAAAGTAGGTAGCATTACATTGGCCAACATACACTGTCACAAAATATCACTTATTCTCCTGTACACTGCATTCTATAGATTAAAGCCTTTTGTTGTTGTTCTGAAGAAGAGTGGAAGTTGACAGTTTACTATTTATAATAGCCATAATTTTCCAATTTGTTGATACACCTTCAAATATACTTTGGAAAGACCATTACAGAGCTCTCTCTTTGGCCTTTCCTCTGCAAAATAGACTTATTTCCTTTATGTACTCTCAAAGATCTTGTTTGTTTTTTAAAGCATTCTTATTCTTTTCTCTTCTGAGCTTAATCAGTGTATGGTTCCCACCACACTCCTTTATATTTTGCACTCAGGTAGCATTGTAGTGCGTTTATATATAAAGGTCTGGCTAGTGGTATAGTCCCAAATACCATACTTATTTACTTGTATCTCACTGCCTGCTGAAAATAAACCATTATAGAGCACTTGATAAACACAGCTGAATGAAACAAACAGTTCATCCAACCTTGTAGTTACTGCTACCATCCCTCCCAGGTCTCTGATTCCTCTCTCTCCTGATCGTTTCTTTCTGCCTTGTTGTTTCACTAATTTCTGTAAATTCTGTCTTCTATCTTCTCTTTACATTTTTTCCAAGTGATGCAGCCTTGCTCCAATTTTCAGATTCCTCTCTAAGTCATCTAAGTCTGTGTTGTATGGATGGATTCTCTAGTCACCTCCTACCTCCATTCTTCATACTTTTCCCAGTCTTTAACTCAGAAACAGATCATCTTCTCTTCCCATATCTAATCCACTGGCCAGTTCAGCAGACTTAGTTAAATAGTGTCTTCAGCATGTGTTTCTCTCCCTCCAATTCCTTTCCTTACCATGGGATCAGTTTCCTTGTAATATTCTCAACTCCAAAAGTGAGACCCATCTAGGAGCCATATTCCACATTGGTGCAAGTTTAAGTCTTCTAAAACATACAACACCTTTAAAGAAATGCCATCACCAATGATAGAATTCAGCTATCACTGTCAAATTGTTTCCTAACTACTTTTTATATTTAAGTCCCACTGTCTTTCTTCATGAGTCTCTATTATGCTTATACAGAGAGGCAGTGCAGAGCCCTGAAGTTAGAACATCTGAGTTTGATTTATGGCTCTGTACTTGTTAGCTCTGTGACCATGGGCAGATTATTTACTTTCTCTGTGTCTCATTTTCCTCATCTGTAATGTGGGGATAGTAATTGGACCTACCATAAAGGATCATAGCAAGGATTAAATAAAACACTCAGAGCAGTGTCTAGCACATATTAAGGATTCAATAAGTATTAGTATTTTTGCAGTTTAATGATAAAAACCACAATTACTTTTGCACCAACCTAATAGAGTCCTATTCTCCAAAATCTCACGGTCTTCTTCTGTTAATAAGTATCCTATTTCTTTTTCTTAAATCTGAAAATCATCCAAAACTTACATTTCACTGTTTTCTATTTTCACATCTTGAAATCTCATCTTGCTAGAAAGACATTCTCATGTCTTCTCTTAGACCGGTAGTATCCATTTATATGGAATTCATAATTATATCCCTTCACAAAATTCATATGATCTGCTTATGCCAATGAATATAAAGGTGAAAGATAGAAACTGCTGTTATCTCTCTATTGTAGGTGTCCCCAACCCCCAGACTGTGGCCTGTTAGGAACTGGGCCACACAGCAGGAGGTGAGCTGCCAATGAGCAAGCGTTACTACCTGAGTTCCCCCTCCTGTCAAATCAGTGGCGGCATTAGATTCTCATAGGAGCGCAGACTTGACTGTGAACTGTGCATGTGAGGGATCTAGGTTGCACTTCCTTTATGAGAGTCTAATGCCTGAGGTGGAACAGTTTCCTCCCAAAACCACCTGCCATGCCCCCAGCACCCACCTCACCTCACCCGACATCCCTGGGGCCAAAAACGTTGGTGTCCACTGTGCTATAGGATTGAGAGATATAAAGCTAACAAAATTGAAGGGTAGATTGAAAAATAAACTTGAATTATTTTATGATCATGACCTGAAACCACATGTAAAGTTGAACAACCAAGAAAACTATCTCTGCTTTTGCTTCCTTTTCTGATCCACAGTAAGTTAATGCTCAGGACTGGATATAACACATAAGGAATTCTAAGGATCCTAAGTAACAGTGCTATGTATGGGGCATCATGGGGTTATCATTTGTGGTAAATTTGTTCTCAACACTGGCATTTTTTTTTTTCCTTAGGGCAGAAATTTAGCATCTGGAGAGGTTGGATTTTTTCCAAGTGATGCAGTCAAGCCTTGCCCATGTGTAAGTATTAGTATCTTAATTTTCTCTTGCTTCATTTTGTTTTTGATCCTGTGATTAATTGTGCAAAAATCTACAAAGGATGCTGGCCAGGTCAGTTATTAATTTTATTAATATTTTCTGGAAGAATCATTATTTTCAACATCATTATAGTTCTATTGTCAGAATATGTTTTTAATATTAAGAAAATATATAGAAGAGGCAAATTTTACTTAGTAGAATTTATATAACTAAGTAGTCTAAAAGGTTTTAGAAGAAATAAACAACAGCTACAAATTAGACGCATTGTACAAGTTTCCCCTTTCCCACTGAACTGAGAATGGTACGGTCTGCCTCCAGTCACTTGGGTTACAGGGCGATATTACACTTCAGCTGATGTCTTTGAAAGCTTGCTAGAAAATGAAAAGTCCACAAATTTTTCAATCAAATGTCTAAATATATTTTCTATACTTTAGTGTGACATTACTTTTTATATAATGTCATAATGGAATTTTCTGAAAATATAAAACACAGATAAAAGGAGAACAAATGAACATTTCCTCAATTAATATTATGGGTGAATGTAACCTAAAATGTACTCCCTGGTGTGTACTGATAAATTTCTGTTTAGGGTAACATGATTTTAGTATCATAATATGGTATTATGGGTGACGTTTTCCGCACAACTTTTTAATTTATTGACTCCAAAGTAAATGAAATTTCTTTACTAATACGTTGGAGATGAAT
Source organism: Pan paniscus (assembly GCF_029289425.2). Lineage (NCBI taxonomy): Eukaryota > Metazoa > Chordata > Mammalia > Primates > Hominidae > Pan > Pan paniscus. The sequence continues at coordinate 119,533,900 of NC_073249.2, forward strand.
GCCTGAAGGGGAAAAACTCTCCTTAATCTATCGTGCTTGCTATATTTCAGTAGTTACTGAATTTCCAAACTGGACATTCTTTTTACTGTTAGAAACATGAGAATCTGCCATCCTTGGCTCTAGAATGTGCCCTATAGGATAATTTACTCCACTCATTCAAGCTTAATTACTTTCAAAATCAAAGAGAATAGAAAAGCGTCTGTTACTGTGTTGGTTCTGTGATCTAATATCACATTTGTTTAACTTTTATTTTAGGTTTAGGGGTACATGTGCAGGTTTATTATTTGGGTAAATTGCATGTCATGGGGGTTTGGTGTACAGATTATTGTGTCACTCAGTTTCTAAGCATAGTACCTGATAGGTAGTGTTTAGATCCTCACCCTCCTCCCACCTTCCACCCTCAAGGAGGCCCCTGGAATCTGTTGTTCCCTTCTCATGTCCATGTATACTCAATTTTAACTTTCACTTATAAATGAGAACATGTGTTACTTGCTTTTCCGTTCCTGTGTTAGTTCACTTATGATAATGGCCTCCAGCTCCACCCATGCTGCTGCAAAGGGCATGATCTTGTTTCTTTTTATGGCTGTATAGTATTCCATGGTGTATATGTACCATATTTTCTTTATCCTGAAACATATGGGCATTTAGATTGATTCCATGTTTGTGAATATTGCTGGGATGAACATAAGCATGCATACCTTTATTTGTAGAACAATTTATATTTCTTTGGGTATATACCCAGTAATGGGATTGCTGGCTCAAAAGGTAATTCTGCTTTAAGTTCTTTGAGAAATTGTCACACTGCTTTCCACAAAGGCTGAATTACTTTACATTCCCACCAGCAGTGTATAAGCATTCCCTTTTCTCTGCAACCTTGTCAGCATCTGTTATTTTTTTACTTTTTAATAAAAGCCATTCTTACTGATGTGACATGGTATCTCATTGTGGTTTCAATTTGTATTTCTTTAATGATTAGTAAAATTGAGCATTTTTTCAAATGCTTTTTGGCCAAGTATATGTATGTCTTCTTTCCAAAAGTGTCTGTTCATGTTATTTGCCCACTTTTTAATGGAGTTGTTTTTTGGCTTGTTAATTTATTTATATTTTTTATAGATGCTGGATATTAGACCTTTGTCAGATGCATAGTTTACAAATATTTTCTCCCATTCTGTACATTGCCTGTTTACTCTCTTGATAGTTTCTTTTGCTGTGCAGAAGCCCTTTAGTTTAATTAGGTCCCATTTGTCAATTTTTGTTTTGTTGCAGTTGCTTTTGGCATCTTAGTCATTAAATCTTTGCTGGGTCCTATGTCAAGAATGGTATTTCCTAGGTTATCCTTCAGGGGTTTTATAGCTTTAGGATTTACATTTGCCTTCAATCCATCTCGAGCTGATTTTTGTATATCATATAAGGAAGGGGTTCACCTTCAGTCCTGCATATGGCTAGCCAGTTATCCCAGCACCATTTATCAAATGTTTAGCTGCCACTTACAAGTGAGAACGTGTTATTTGCTTTTCCTTTCCTGTGTTAGTTCATGTATGATAATGGCCTGCAGCTCCATCCATGTTGCTGCAAAGGACATAATCTTGTTTCACCCCTTTACTGAACAGGGAATGAACAGGGAATCTTATCGCCATTGCCTGTTTTTGTCAGCTTTGTCAAAGATCAGATGGTTAGGTGTGTGGCATTATTTCTGGGCTCTCTATTCTGTTTCATTGGTCTATAATGTTACATATTTTTTGTCTTATATTACATTACAGTCTTGAAAGATTATTGAAGTTTGATACCACTCTTATTTAATTAGATAAGCTAAAATGATTCTCTATCTAGTTTTTGGACTTTGTATGAACAAGATTCAGGCTTCCTATCTGTAAAGTGGTGATGTATATCTGTAGGCAGGTGGCAGAATATTATACATTCTAACATTAAGAAGTTTGGGAACCTAAAGACATCAAATCAAGAATATTAAGCATTGAATGTACCATGTACTGTTTTCTGTTTATATCCTCTTGAATAAGGCATAAAAATGAGCACTTGAAGTTTTGTTTTAGGGATAGTCTGGCACAAAGTAGGCATTTAATAAATTACTGTTGAATGAATGAACAAAGGAGTGAAAAAGCAAATGCAAGTCCCTAGCTGTATATAGAACATTACCAATGGTAGATACTAATTATATCAGCCTGTAGAATCATATTGAATGATATTTGCTGACCCAAGAAGTGGCTAGAAGGAGAAATATGTTCACAAATTTTAAGATGACAGAGAAGTAGAGTAACTTATAATTGTAAGCAAGACTACTAAATATGGTTGTTTTATATTAGTAGCTACTTTAAATTTTACTGCTTAATGAAATTATAGATTAATTTTTTAATTATAGGGCAAGTTAAGTGAAGATAAATAGAGGGGAATTTGAAGAGGAGGGGATAGTTTGAGGGAGTTTGGAAAATGGTATTGCTTTTGATTCTGGGATATATTGTTTATCAGGGGTCCATGAGTAGTGCTGAATGTTCTATTCTGGGCTTAAAATTTATTTTCCTGCATTTGCTACATCCATCTCCTCAAAAGTTCTCATATAGGCAGGTAGAAACCTAGAACTGAGGAAAACACAGGCGGTTCATAAATGGGTCAACTTCATTTCTAGCAATATGGCAACGAGAGACAAAGCCTGGAACTGCAGCACAATGCAAACTTGGGTATATCCCTGATTCCAGGAGCCCTTAGTGGATGAACTAGGAGAAAACCCATCCCACTGATGATGATATGCCTACTTTGGTATTGGTTCAGGATTGGGAAGAAAAAAGGAAAGCAGTCTCCCCTGAGAATTTCTAATCTTAAATCCAAAACCATCCAGATGAATGGCTGGAATTTATACCAGCTCTACTACCTAAATAATTCTAAGCTAGAAATGTAGTTTAAAATTATTCCAGATTATTCCACTGCACTCCAGTCTGGGTGACAGAGCAAGACTCCGTCTCAAATAAAAAATAAAAATTAAAAAAATTATTCCACATTGATTATTCTCCCAATGAAAATTCAAGTGCTCTCTGGATTGGAGCCTCTTTGCACACATTCCTCAAAGGATTTTTAACATAAAGTCCTAGGGAACATACATTCACAATTTGAAATCATTAAATCAATCCAGAAACAAACCACCTTATGCCAAGATCAGCAGAAACAATAAAATATATAATTAAATCCACAAATATAGCAGATAATTGAATTTTAGATACTAAATTCAAAATTTTATACTTAACATGGTTTAAGAAATTAAAGGGAACAAAAATCTAAGAGGAAAGGAAGACACTAATTGGGCATATATGAAAATGATTCAGGTATAGTAATTGAAATAAAAGCCTTAATGGACATATTACATGGCATATCAGACACAGTTGTGTAGGAAATTGGAGGAGAAATCTGAAGAAATTGCTCAAAGAGCAGTTAAGAGAGATTAAGAAGATAAAAATAAAACAGAAAATGGAGTGATGAGATACAAATACATTTAATAGAAGGAGAGAATAGAGATAATTGTAGAAAAGCAATATTCAAATAAACAATGCCTGAGAACTTTCCAGATTCTATAATAAAACTAATCTTCAGAGTCAAGAAGCATATATTAAAATTAATCAACACCTGGATGCATTGTAATGAAACCAGAAGACATTAAAGACAAATATTAAAACTGAGAGAAAAGACAGATTATCTATAAAAGGTTGATTATTAGACCCAGCTAACAACAGAAGTAATAGAAGCAACAAGAGTTTCCACTTGTGGTAACTGTTGAATAGCTCCTATTGGACCAATACTCCCACACATAACTATAACTTGTGGACAAAATATCAAAACAAAACTATCTGAAGGCACTGCCCAGGAGAAGATTGACACTTGGAAAAAGGAATGGCACTAGGATGAGTTTCTTTGTTTTATGGCTAGCTCAAAGGCAGGCACTGGATTGTACCATGCAGGGTAGCTAAAATTCAGATAGAAACCTTATGGTATTTCTGGCTTAAAGAACCAGATTATGGAGTGAGTTTAAAGCAGTCTCAGCAGCTGGAAAAGGAGGTAGGAAGTCTTAAAAAGAGTCAGAGAGAGGAAACCTCAAATTCTGTGTATAAACTTTAAGGAAAGCCAGGTTCTTTTTAGGAACATAAGAAAATACAGAGCCTCTACAGTTTATCATTCATTCAAATTGTCCAAGATACAATATAAAATTACTCAGTATGCAAAGGAGCAGGAAAATGTGAACCATACTTAACAGAAAAGAGAATGAAGGGAGATCAACCCTGTGATTTCCTGTATGATGACTTAGGAAAAGATTTTAAAAGCAGCTGTTATCATGGTGCTCAAGGACACAAAGGAAAACATGTTTATAATGAATGAACAGAAAACCTCAAAAGAGAAATAGGAACTACAAAAGAACCAAGTAGAGATTGTACAGTGTGAAACTACAATGTCTGAATTAATATCTGAAACAATAAGAATATGTTAAAAGTTGTGAGAGAAAATTACTATCCTCTTAGAAATTTCTCAAAAAAAGGATGAAATAGTGATGGTTTATTCAAACAAACACAAAGTTCACTTCTAAGTGTGCCATCTAGCTTCATAAGATATACTTCAGGAAGAAGCACACATGAATAGACACATATATATTTATTTATATATATATAGACCCATATCAATATTTCTGTGTGTGTGTGTGTGTATGTGTGTGTATATATATATATATATATATATATATATATATATATAATTTTGTATGGATACTATATTCTCAATAAAATGTTTTTTTAAAACTACATGTTCATAGCAGAAGTTTCGCAGTGTTAATGGACTATGGTGCTGGGAGAAAATGGCATTACAGAAAAATAGTAACTGTATACTCAAAGATGAAAAAGTTCCCAAAAGGAAATTAACTGTAATCTTAAATATGAAGTACCTATCCAGACAAGGACCCATAGTACACAGAAGAAAGTGCAGAGGGCCTATGACTGATGGAAAAGGATAGGACCCCACCTGAGTAATATGGATCATGGCTGGGAAGGTAGTCCTGGATCTTCACATGTCAGAATGCACCCACTGAAGAGAGAAAAGCTCTAGTGGGACACCAGGGTGGAATAGCCTCAGTTACCTGTTCTGTTTTAGAATCTTCTGTCACTGTTTCCTTTTTTGGATCTCCAGCCTTTTTAACAGCCAAAGGAGTCCACAGCCAGAATATTTTGAAATTCTTTACTCTCCTCCTTCCTGTCTCCTTTTTTTTTGTTTTGTTTTGTTTTTTTGGTTCTCTATGGAAAGCTTGGTTTAAGAATAAATACATACATTATACTTTTAAAGAACACAGGGAGAGGGAAAGAGGAAATATTTTTCGCATCAGATTTCAGAAGCCATGTATATCTTATCATCAAAGGGTAAACTATTGAAGATCAGTTTATTTGTGAAAGCAAAGTTATGTAAGAAACTATTTGAATGATTAGAATGGGTATAATTTACCTTCAACATTAATTGCTGTTTATTAGGATTTTACAAAGTTGTGATTTTAAAAATGTAATCCATAGGATAAAAATATTTGAATATTAATAATCAAAGAAATGTTCTGACTAGAAAGATGATTTTTGGTACAGTTTGAGTATTCCTCATTTGAAAATCTGACATCTGAAATGCTCTAAAGTCCAAACTTTTTAAGCACTGACATGACGCTCAAAGGAAATGTTCATCGGAGCACGTACGATTTTAGATTTTTGGATTAGGGATGTGGAATGTAATTCAAATATTCTATTTTTTTTAATCCAAAATGTGAAACATCTCTAGTCCCAAGGATTGCAGATAAGGGATGCTCAACCTGTAGATAACTCTTAACCTGGAAGGGCAAAATAGTAACAGCACATTATGAAGACCAGCATGGCTAGAGACATGTTCACATTGGCTAGTTCTCTGAAATACTATAGTTTTTACTGTTCCAAATGAGGGAACAGTATTTTCAATCACCAAATATAAAAATCCCATTAATAGCACGAAATGCATATATCAGATATTTGGACATGAGACAAACTATCTGTACTCCTATTTGTAGGAATTTTTAAAGTAACCCTCTCTATAGAATGTACTTTATTTCTTATTTTTAACATTAATATACCTGCTTTGTCTTTGTTCATTTTCTATTTGACCATTAGCAGCTACAAGTTTTCTTTCTTTCTTTGAATAGCAAATGCAATATTTTTCCTTGTGCGAAGCTCTATGTGAAAAAAATGGAAAAATAAGTATTTTCCATGCCTTTTTTCTGAATAAAAGGTTCTTAGTTGGTAGATTTTTAAATCAGAATTTGGAATTTATTACAAAATAAGAGTCTATATCCAGTGTATATTGTTTATTTTGCATGTTTTCCCAATGTCTTGGAAAAGTAAAGAGCTATTTGGTTTTCTTAATAATGTTTTCACTTTAATTTTCTTTGATAAGATTAAATTGCCTTGATAATAAATAATAAAATATTAAAAATATTAAATACCCACATCCAGTGTATATTTTTTATTTTGCATGTTTTTCCAAGGTCTTGGAAAAGTAAAGTGCTATTCGGTTTTCTTAATAACGTTTTCACTTTAGTTTTCTTTGGTAGGATTAAATTGCCTTGATAATAAATATTAAAAGTTTCCAGTTCATATTCGCCTGCTATCTCTCCTCTTAGAGTTACAGTGGCAGTAAAATGAATGAAAGAATGAATTAAAGTGAAATGAATTATTTTCTACTTATCTGACAGATACTATGATTCACTCTGTATAAAATTACCGATGGATAGTTCCAGGACTGTGCTACTTAGGGTTTTATAGAGCTGAGTCAGCTGAACTGAATTAATGGTTGATTTCTAAAAGCTTCCCTTAAGTAAACTTAATCTGTTTTTGCTTTTTTATATCCTAGGTGCCCAAACCAGTAGATTATTCTTGCCAACCCTGGTAAGTATTAAAAATGTTTATGTAGCTAGGTTGAAATACCATACCCTTAGCTCCAGGATGCCTTAAATGTGGGGGTAGTAAACCATATTCCATTTCCATTTGTCTCGGCTAAAGGTGTTTTCTGATGTAACAAAACACCATAATGAATTCATGTATTGCTGACCTTTCCATATCTTTATCTGCGAGGGAGGTGTGTGTGCATGCATGAGTGCCCAGTGCCCTTGACTGATAATTTAAAGTTTATACCAGCCACAGAAAGGAATGGAATATACACATATGTATCTTATATTTTACAGATTTAATAAAGCAGAGAGAAAAATATGATTTCATTGTCTAAAAACTAAAAATTAGCTCAAAAAGGACAGTAGTAGTTTTTTTATTTTATTTTTTATAGTTTTAGAGATGGGGTCTTGCTCTGTCGCCCAGGATGGAGTGCAGCGATGCCATCATAACCCATTGCAGCCTTGAACTCCTGGGCTGAAGTGATCCTCCAAAGTTCTGGGATTACAGGTGTGAGCCACTGCTTCTGGTTGACACTAGTAGCTTCTAAAAATAAAATTTACAACATATGAGAGCAACAAAATATAAGGATGGGGCACCCTTACCACTTGGAGGCTGACAGTATCATTAACAAAACCTAGGAAGTGTAATGGATAGTAATTATTATTTTCTAGATATCTCCAACTATTAAAAAATATATTTAGGATTTAGTATAGTCATGATGTCATAATAACTAATATATACTGAGTATTTACTATATGCTTTGTACTGTACATGTTTTGTTTTATTTCTTCAACATTTATATAAGAAAAGTGGTGGTGACTGTTGTTATTTTTTATGGGTGAAGAAACAAAGAAACAGAGCATGCAACTAGTGAGTGGTAAAGCCAGAATTCCAAGTTATGCCATCTGTACATTGCTATACTGCCCCCAAAATGCAGAATGTGAGCACATTACTCATTTCTATTTGTTTTCCTGAAATTTGTATTTGACTTCTCTTAAAAAGACTGAATCTATTTTTATTTTAGTGGTATTAAAATACATGCATAGAAATGAGATATCAGAATACATATATAAATATAATATCCTGGGAATATATAGTACTAGTTGGGTTTGCATGTTACCATGTGAGTTATCTGATATTTTTTACATGTTCTGATTATTTTCTGTTCTATAACAAAAGCATGGAAAATGCTGAGTTACTTTTCAAAGTGTAGGAATCCACTGTGCAATGTATGGGATTCTCCTCGGGCCCTCCTCCACCTTCCCTCCTCTGGCAGTCACTCTGCCTTCTGTAGTTACTGTCTACCCTTCCTGATATCCCTCCCTGGGCCTCAGCACTGAGCTTGCTGAAGAAATCGTGGCGGGTTTGTGATAGAACTGGGAATGTGCTTCATTTTTACCTGATTGAAGACAATTTGAAGTCATTAGTGTTTGTGGAATTTTAAACTATAGTCCTGAAAGAAATTTAATTTGAGGTCTAGAGCTGATAGCATTGACAATCAAACTGAAAAACATCAGGAACTGTTAAAAATCTTGAAAGTGTGATGATCAGGTTTCTTCTCTTATACCATTTTCATGTAACTGGGCATTATAGTTACAAAGGTAATGATTTGAGAGATAAAATGCTAATACCTCAAACTGCATGGATTTTATGAAATAAACTTATTAGGTACCTGAGAACCATTCAGGGCACCCGAAGGTAGGTTTTGTACCCTTAGTTTTAAAATGCACCCTTGCCAATATGTAAAATCCTACTGAAAATATGACCAGTTAGAATAATATTATTCTTATAAAAGCAAGATGTTCAGGCAAAGGGAGAGCCTTGAAAATAGGAAGAAATAAAGATGTAGTAAAATTTTAAAATTACTTTTCTTTTTTTCTTGAGCAACCTGGACAATCTATTTAAACTAAGCAGGCAGTTTGATGTGAAATGTCTTCTGCTAGGGAACAAAATGATCAACTCCCCCAGAAAATAGAACCTTCAATTTTAGAAATACTAAGCTATTTAGAGAAAATTACTTTGCTTGATGGCATGGTAGTTCTCAAGTCACTGAGAAGTTAAGTATCACCAACTATATTATCTACTCATTATTTCTACATTTAAAAGTAAGTTGTTTGCACAAGGTAAATTTTGTCTCTTGCATACAGAATGAAATAGAATAGAAAATTAAGATGATTGTCTTCAATAATCTATGTTTTGGGGTATCAAAAGATAGGAATGAGATTTGGGACTGCAAACTGGGGAACTATCCTAAAATCTGTATGCAGAACAAGAGATAGATGTCAGGGTCCCTGCCTTTTCCCATGGTAGTCCGAACAAATTGCCCTTTCCTGCAGTGGCAGGAGACACTGGAGTTAGAAGGTATATTATGTGGAAAAGGTGAACCATATAGGGCCTAGATTTGGAAAGATCAAGCCTAGCAGAGACTGGGGAGATGCCATAGTGAAAACAGAGGGCTCTGTATACTGAGTGATGATGCTCTCCAGTTCTCTTGTGTAGCTCAGTTTCAGCACTGTGACAGCTGGGTCCCATATACACATACTACCCTGTCTTGGTATTCAGACAGGAATTTGGAAGATTTTTGCCCAAAGAAATGAAATAGAGTTAAAAATCTAAAATCCAGACCTTTGGGTGTTTCCCAGCTCAGTCTTCAGGTTCTTGTCAAATGATCAGACTCAGCTGGGCATGTTGGCTCATGCCTGTAATCCCTGCACTTTGGGAGGCCGAAGTGGGCGGATCATGAGGTCAGGAGTTCAAGACCAGCCTGGAACATAGTGAAACCCCATCTCTACTAAAAATACAAAAAATTAGCTGGGCGTGGTAGTGGGTGCCTGTAATCCTAGCTACTTGGGAGGCTGAGGCAGGAGAATCACTTGAACCCTGGAGGTGGAGGTTGCAGGCAGCCGAGATCACACCACTGCACACCAGCCCGGGTGACAGTGTGAGATTTCATCTTAAAAAAAAAAAATCAGACTCCTACCCAGTGGACCTATTTTGGTGCTCACACACACAGAGTTTCCAGTCAATTGTGGATGCATCCTTCTTAAGTAACAAACAACAAAGAGTAACCATACATTTGAGGAAACCCTTGAACTAAAAAAAAAAAAAAAAAAAAAAAAACCATTGGAGTGAACAGACAACTTAAAAAAACTTTCATTTACGTCTTCAAAATTAAGAGAAAACTTAAGTTCATTGGAAGTAAGCTCAATGTTTTAGAAAACAGTCAAAAAGGAGCTCTTATAAGTTAAATATTATAGAAGACTTGGGAAATAAAGTTTAGCAAATCTTCCAAAAAGTCAGAGATAGATAATATGAGAGAAGCGATGTGGAAGCTAGACTATTGACCCAGGGGATACAGCATTCAAGTAGCAGGAATTCCAGAAAGAGAAAACCAAGGGCAGCAATTATCAAAGAAATGATACAGAAATTTCTCAGAACCGAAGGACATGTGGCTCCAAATTGAAGATACTTCTGAAAGGCAAGGACAATATAAAAAAACACATTATCACGAAATTTTGCAGTATATAGAGAATACAGAAAGAATTTGAAGGTTTCTAGGGAGAAAAAAATCAGGCAACATACAAAGAATTAGAAATGGTATTGAATGGAAATTAGAAGACAATAAATCAATGTATTAATATTTGAGAGGCAAAATAATTTCTCACCTAGAATTCTTTACCCAATAACCAAACTATGAATATTGCAATAATATTCATAGCCAAACTATGAATTACTAGGTAAAATAAAATATTTTCATAGATGTGGGACTTTAGAGTGTTACATCCTGTGTATGTTTAGAAAAAGCTGAAGGATGAGCTAGTAAATCAAGGAAGAGGGAGATATAGAAACCAGGAAAGGGGAGCAAAGAGAAGTCCCAGGACTACAGTAATTCAACAGGCTTAGTAGAGCAAGCAGTATCAATTAGAAGAGTGTGGAGGGCTCAGAAGAAAAGGCTCCAGAGAAAACAGGTAGATTATGTGGTTGTCTTAATTCAATTAATGCAGCTATAGGTTGAGTATCCCTTATCCAAAATGCTTGGGACCGGAAGTGTTTTGAATTTCAGATTTTTTCAGATTTTGGAATATTTGCATAAACATCATGAGATATATTCAGGATGGAACCCAAGTGTAAACACAAAATTTATTTATGTTTTATATATATCTTATACACAAAGCCTGAAGGTAATTTTATGTAATATTTTAAATTTTGTGCGTGAAACAAAGTTTCGACTGCATTTTGACTATAATCTGCATTTTCCACTTGTGGAAACATGCTGACTCTCAGAAAGTTTCAGATTTTGGAGGTTTCTGAATTTCAGATTTTAAGATTAGAGATGCTCAACCTGTATAGTAGAATACCACAGAGATTGGTTAACTTATAAAGAAGATATATTTATTTGTCTCATGGTTCTAAAAGTTGGGCAGTCCAAAATCGAGGGGCTGCATCTGGTGAGGGCCTTCTCATTGCATAATAACATGGCAGGAGGTATCACAAAGTGAGGAAGCAGTGGGAGAGACAGAGAGAGAGTAGTGGATGAACTCATTCTTCTTATCAGGAACCTACTCCAAAGATAGCTAACCACTCGTATGATAAGGTCATTAATCCACTCATGAGGGCAGAGCCCCCGTGACCTAATCACTTTTTAAGGATTCTACCTTTCAATACTCTTATAACAATACTTAAATTTCAACATGGGTTTTAAGGGGACATTCAAACCATAGCAATGGTGTTGAAAAATGTATTTTTGGGAGGTATATTTGGAAAGAGACAGAGAACTTGAACAAACAAAAACATAAGCAATTTTATTTTGGAGGGCAGATATTCTTTGAATGAACACCATGCCAAAACTAGGCCAGATGACAGCTTGGCTTTGTAGAGGTTACAGAAAGACAAGAGTGAGGAACAGCACTATAAAGGAGTGAGCACAGGTGGCAGGAAGAAGATGGTTTTCCTTCCTTATGTTTAAAATTGATAAGAAATTGTCATATAATTGTTTAGAAATACACAAGTAGAAATAAAAAATAGGTACAGTGTTTGAAATGGGACTTGGAGTAGAATGCTGGTCTGATGGAATACTGCTGCTTTTTCATTATTATAATGTGAATGGACTTTTAAAACTATATTAATGCATAGCTTTGGTAAAAATGCATACACTAAATACTAATTGTGATAAGTGCCACAAAAATAGGAATACTGTAATGAGAATAATGGAGTAGGTAGTACAAGATGCAGGACAACATTCTTTAGATGGTATGGTCAGAGAAGACCCCTCTAAACCTTAACAATGAGAAGGAATATTGTGTTGATAGGGTATGAGTGTTTCCGGACAAGAGTGCAGTCTGTGAGAAGACCCTAAGCGCAAAAGGAGCTTGAGAAACTCCTGGATCTGAAAGAAGGCTGGAGACTAGTGATGAAGGCAGATGTAAGAGATAAGGTTGAAGAGAGGTAGGCATGAGTCAGATTATACTAGGTCCTAGTAGTTCATGAGTTGTTATAACTTTTCTTTAAACGCAGGGTACCATCTGCATAAAATGCCTTTAGTTCCTCTTTTATACTAGATGGAAACCTAACATGTCCTCCATCAACAAACTTTTGCTGAATGCCTGCCATGTGCGTTTTAAATGAATATTAAGTTTGCATTACAGGTGGATGTTTATACAAAGTTACATGGGTCTATATGTGAACCAGAGGATTTTCGGGTACATTAATTATTGACTAGCTTTGAAAGAGAACCAATCTAAACAGAATTTTTCTTTTAAGTTCTATTGACTAAAATCTCTGATGTAACTTGCCAGGAGATTTTACACCTATGTATGATTTGAGGGGTCATTAAAGATTATTTTAAGATTGAATTTTGGCCTTTTATTATTACAGTTATTATGGAGTTTCTGTATGTTTAAGGCCAGCAAAGTCTAGGGAGATTGAATTCTGTTTTTGAAAAATATCAACCACACCAGTGGTATCAACTACTTGGGAGGCTGAGGCAGAGGCCTCCCTTGAACCCAGGAGGCGGAGGTTGCAGGCAGCTGGGATGGTGCCATGCACTCCAGCCTGGGCAAGAGAGAGAAGCTCTGTCTCAAAAAAAAAAAAAAAAAAGTTACTAGCATGTTAAATAGACTGCATTGCTTTGGGCTTGCCTGTATTTAGCAAATAAAGAGAATGAGAAATGTTCTTTTTATGCAAAAAAAAAAAAAAGAAAAATATCTACCTTTTAAAAGTAAATTTTACTCATTATTACTAATTGCTTAAGAAAATTTATCAAAATTGTGGACTATATGAATTAATCTCATAACAAAAAAACTATTTAAAATAACTTATTGCTAGAATTTTCTTTAAAAATATACTTAAAGGAGATTTCATTTCATAGTATATATAGAAAAGCTAAAATAAATGTGTCTGTGTATCTTATACAGGGCAGTCTCTCCCTACAAGTCTTTTTCCTTCCTGTCCCTAAGCTCCCCACAACTGTCTTTTTACCCAATACCCACTGACTCCTCTGTGTCCCATTTATTTACTAGGTGCTTAGTGGGTATTAGGCACTGTTCATTTTGCTGTTGTTAGTTTTGTAGAGCATTTGTGTTTGGACGTATTAAAGGACCTTTTTCTGATTTATTTTTCTTAAACAATGTAATTAATATAGAATTACCAACAGCTCAGATCTGCCACTAAATTAAATATTGAGAGGTACTTACTTTTAGCCTCCGTTCTCTTCCAGGTATATTATCCAAATTTTCTGTGTCATTGTTTTTTACAGGTATGCTGGAGCAATGGAAAGATTGCAAGCAGAGACTGAACTTATTAACAGGGTAAATAGTACTTACCTTGTGAGGCACAGGACCAAAGAGTCAGGAGAGTATGCAATTAGCATTAAGTAAGTAGGACAAGTACTTTTACAGAAATAGATTTCCTGTTTTCATAATTGCATAGACCATCTGACATGTATAACACTGAAGTTGAAAACCAAAGTTCTAATTGAAGAAGAAATAATGCATCTATCCAGACAGTTCATTAATACTTGAAAATATATCTTTGAAAAGCAGTAAAAAGTGTTATAGGTTGCTAATTGGCATATTAGATTTCTTTCATAATATTGTGTTTTGGTGGTTTGATGTGTGTATATTTCTAGTAAATACAGTATAAATTTCTAGATTTTTGTCTTATTTTTCTATGTTCTCAAACTGAACTTAATAAATTGTGCATAATGAATAGTCAAATCCAACCTCCCTTCTCACTTCAAATATTGGTTGTATCCTCAACCAATCCAGTAAATATATTTTGTTAATTAGCTGTCACCAGTGTATTGGCATAGGTATATATTTTTGTCTGCAGAATTAATTCCTATAATGTTATTGGGGCATGCCCTCTGGTAATTATTGATTTCTACTGATTAAAAACACATTTATATTCATAAGTTATTCATTGCCTACAGGTACAATAATGAAGCAAAGCACATCAAGATTTTAACAAGAGATGGTTTTTTTCACATTGCAGAAAATAGAAAATTTAAAAGTTTAATGGTAAGCATTGATTATTACTTTTCAATCTGGGATCCTTATTTTTCTTTTGTTAGAAAGGTCATTTTAATTCTATAGTTTCTTGGAAATTTTGCTCACTGAAAAGTTATTTAAAGATAATCATATTCTAATTTTGCAGCAAAATCCTGAAAATTCTAATTTATAAATCTCTAAGTTTTATATTGCTCGAATCATAATCTTCATTGTAAATTGTTTGCAGGTTTAGATAGAGTTTTGGTTTGTGTTTAAATGATACAGCAGATTTTAAATATACCTTTCTTTCCTCTTTTTTTCTTCCTTTGCCTCTATGTCCTGATTCAGGCAGAGGACAGTATTTTAAATTATAACACAAAAAGTTGTAATTAGTAAAATATGTCTAACATTTAGGTTCATTTTTTATAAAATGCAATATAAAGTCAAATTGAAAAGATTTTTGTATTTTTTGCTATTTTAAGTGATCTCTACCATGGTTCTCATTCATTATCTTAGATACTTTACGCATTAACAAGGTAACATTTTTGCCACTTAACAGTTGATATTTCATAGGAATTGTATATTTAAATGGAAATAGTATATTGTCAAATCACATCAAATGAATAAGGATTATTCCCACAGTTTAAAAAAAATAGAACTTATTCATACTTTTGTTAGCATATAAGAATATTTTGTGTATGTCATTTAAACAATGTGTATATGTCATCATGTATGCGTTGCTAACAGTAAACTCTAAATTCACATTTCCTTAAGTGGTCTCAAGTATGTTTCTCAAGTTTGGTAGTTTCCTGAGATAATGAAGAGTTTGGATATAGGACATAAGATGCATTTGTACTGCTAAGTACCTTGAGTAACATTGGGAAGGACCACTCATTGATTGAACCATCAATCAAATGATACATACTGCATCCTTCCAGAAAACATCTCAAAGCACTTTGCAGATGTTAACATTAAAGTTAAACTGAGTGTAAGAGAGCCTTACAAAATAGGCCAGCTTGAATGCCTTATCCAAAAATGTAGAACTGCTTCAAGGCAGGTGTCAGTGTTTTAAAGAAATTGAAGCATCTTGAGTTGAAAGAAAAATAAGAAAATCTCTATGGATGTAAAGATCATTCCCAGCTCAAAAGCTAAGGATGGGCAGCAAGGTCGTGTCCTGGAAAATGTAAACTCTGTCAAATTTGTAACCAAGATCCAGGCATCCTCCCTGCTGGAAGTAACTTACATTCTGTTGAAACAAGCAGGCTGAGCACAGAGAGAACTGGACCAGAGGAGGTTCTTCATAAAATGAAAACTTGGAGGGAGGTGGCAAGTGGATGCACAAATAATGAATGACAGACACAGCTGAGACATGATAAAAGCACGCACAGGGGCTCTCCACATCTCTGCAAGACGTACCAGCTTGAGTTTTCACCTGCAGAACTTCCTTGGATGGTAATGAGGCTGCTCCACAGTGTTATAGTTACTATGGGACTTAAAAAACTGCTGCAGAGCCAAAGATAACTGCCAGCCTTGCAGACTTTGAAAGTAGCAAAAGTAACTCCCATCAGAGGAGACAAGCAAAGAAGATGAAAGGAATAGTCACTGAAAAGGGCCAATCAATTTAGCTTTGTGTCACCTGGGTTCAGCTCAAGGCAGTTCTTCAGAAGCCAAGGTTAGATGTGAAAAGCCAGTAATACCACAGTGACCTGGATTGGTAGACGTAGATACATGAGTTCCTATCTGCATGTAAAAGCTGCGATTATAGTGAAAGCAATAGAGACCCAGCATTAAAAAAAAATTGTGCCAGAGAGCCTTAAAAGTTTCTACAATGATATTTTCTGGAAAAATAACTAAAAGTACTTGTCACAGGACTAAAGTAAGCTTTTCTTATATGTTATGTATAAAATCTCAGCAATGCCACTATTAGAGACACGTGCATATGTGTTTTTTTCTCCATATCTGGGCATCTTTTGTAAGGAAGCACGTATCACAGCGTTGTTAAAGGGAAGGAACTAAGAATTTTAGCAAAGCAAAATGAAACTAACAAACATTAGCAAAGGATGTAATTATGAAAAGAAAAACAAGGAGCTGGAAAAAAATCTCAATATCAGAAAAGTGCTTTTATCAAGTTTAGTAAATAACTATAAAAATTGCTGAAGAGGCAGCTGAACTAATCTGAAGCTACCCCTCCATTTTGTTTCTGTTCATTTGTTGAGCAAATTTATATTGAGTCCTTACTATGTGAAATCACTTTCTGGAGAACTCAAAAGGATTTAACCATTCTAAAAAGAAGCTTAAGAATCAGTAAATACGTCTACACCAAGAACCTCACCATAGAGCAGTCCTTGGAACCTAGGCTGGGAAATGCCACATGGATACTTGGTCAGAAGGAATAGCTCATGTTTTAGCAACCTGGACTTCTGGAAGGAGGTAGAAGATGATTAATTGGTGTGAAGGTTTCTCAAAATCAAGATCATACAAACTTCAAGGAGTTACCTTTTATCATGTTGGAGTCAAATAACACACTTGTCTATTATAAGTAAGGAGTGATCTGTGGATTTGAGTTGTTTCTTAAGAATAGTTCAGTATCCTCTTATTATTGGTATTAGTTTACTCTTCTATCTGTGAAACACAATAGGGCCTGGAATTAAATTTAAATCTGGAAAGTGTGTAAAACATAAGCAAACTCCAGAGCTTCTTTTAAATTAACTGGTTTCTCAATGAGAAGATTGGCCTTAGGTGGTTTTGACCTAACCTTTTTCCCTTGAGTTTCAATAGCTTGGTTAATCAGAATCTTTGTTTTCCTTAGTCATTAAATTCAAATCCTAAATGAATTTCTGTATCCAGATTACAAGGCATTAATTTTGTTCTAATTTTCATGTATGCCAGACAGTCCATGTCCAAATGCTGTTTATAAACCATCTCCATTGCCTGTTTCCTTGGTAATTGGAATGACTGGCTCTCACTCATTATTTTTAAGAGACTTGAATTGTTGACACTGCTGTGTCAGTGTGAGATAAGGAAAGCTTAGCGATTTCTTTTGTTTAGAGTCTTCTTATTTACTTGTTGTACCTGAAGGTCAATGACTGTTAAAGCAGGGGTGGATTAGACTAAAATACAGAAAGCATAAAGGCAAATTGGAAAAGATCCATGGTGACACTATTTAGTTCTACCCAGTTAGAAACATGTAGGAAGATTTACCCTCATAAGACTGTAAAAATGGAACTAAAATATCTTCCATGCTTAGTGAAGTGATAAAGAGTGTTTTGCAGCTTACTAAGTAAGCCGCATGACCCTAGGCCTTGGAAAACTCATTTTTTCTTCCATAAAATTTTGGGGTGGGCGAGTATTAAATAATCACCAAATCATTTTTCAGTATGATAATTCTATGGTTTCTAGCCAAATTCACATAAATTGTAATTCATAGCAAGAATCATAAAATTCATATTACCTATAACAAAATTATGTTGAAGTTCAAAGCTATGGCTTATAATTCCTTTCAAGTTTGTTTTCACATTTGCTAAAGAAAATAACACATTTTACTCAATTTAAGTAATAAGACTAGGAGAAAACTTCGGTATCGTTTGTATCAGTGACATTATGTATACGTGTGTGTGTGTGTGTGTGTGTGTGTGTGTGTATATATATATATATATATTCCAGAGACCTCACAAAATTTTGCTTTATATTTTTAAAAAATGAATAGCAATATTGGTCACTAAGTAGAATTTAATTCTATACCTTGTCTGTGCAAAACATGTTAAAATTCACCAAAATACAAATGCATATTCTGATCATTGAAACCATTTTGGAGATACAAACTTCTACATGGTCTTTTGTTTCTTTTTCTCTTTGTTTTTAAAGGTCGGTCTGATTACAAATTTCTTGCTTCAACAAGGACCCACATTATCTGGGCCCAAGGAAGAAAGGAAGAAATACATATTTTTCAAGTTATAGATACAATATTTGGAAGACCCTAACATTTTAAGTCTAAGAAAACAAAGTTCCTAGTACATCATGAACACATAGCAAAAACTACTTCACTTTTGCCTCCCTGTTTTTTGTGTGTGTGTTTTTTGGTGTTTTGTTTTGTTTTGTTTTGAGACAGAGTTTCGTTCTCGTTGCCCAGGCTGGAGTACAGTGGCAAAGTCTCGGCTCACTGCAACCTCCACCTCCCAGGTTCAAGTGATTCTCCTGCCTCAGCCTCCCAAGTAGCTGGAATCACAGGCACCTGCCACCACACCTGGCTAACTTTTTTGTATTTTTGGTAGAGACAGGGTTTCACCATGTTGGCCAGGTTGGTCTCGAACTCCTGGCCTCAGGTGATCCACCTGCCTCAGCCTCTCAAAGTGCTGGGATTACAGGCATGAACCACCATGCCTGGCTCTTGTTTTTGTATTTACATTTGCTAGGCACTATTTGCTAATAGTATGATACAGTTAAGAGCACAAACTTTGGATAAAGGCGCTAGCTATGTGACTTTGCCTAAGTTCACTCACCTCACTGATATTTGAGCTTCAATGGGAATAAGGCCCATTTCATAATGTTCTTGAGTGAAAGTTATAAGGAGCCATGTAAAGGGCCTGGCACATGGGATAATGGGGTAGCTGTTACAGTTTTTCACATGTATTAGGTACTTTATATATTCTTTGTTATCATCTGTGAAATGGTTTATTAGCCCCATTTTATAGGTGAGATTGAAAAATTGCCATTTCCCTTATCCAATGCTTTAGCCAAACTATGCTGCTTTTAGCTTATGAAAGGTGGTCTTTGTTTATCACCTTTATGTCTGTTTCCAGCCTGCCTGCTCTACCTAAAATGATCTTTCCCTGGTTCCTGGCTATTGTAATTTTACTAGTTCTTCAGTTTAAGCCAAGCTACTTGTATTACAAAACTTTCCGTCACCCTTCCCATTGGATACACAAAACAAAGTTCTCTCTCCTGCCTTTGAACTTTCCCTTCCAGGATGAGAATTCCTCAATGGCAGGAGGCTTATCTTTATAATCTCTGTGACCCCTGAAGCTCCTGGTACAGTGCATTCCACAACATACTCAAGTTTTGTCATAAATAATAAATCATTGATGATTCTCTTTTTCTTCTTTCAACTGATTTTTGGACTCATTGATTTGTCTGGGGAACTTTGAACATAACCACTGAACAGAGATATTAAGTTGATGGCAGTGGGATTTTTAGAAGAAACAAGTGGTTTTTTTTTCTGTTCTTTTTTTTATTTTTTATTTTTAAAAAGGTGCTCCAATAGAAACATTGAATAATTAAGTTAAAAGTGATTTTTCGTTTATTTTCATTTCAGATATTTATAAGAAATTTTATATCTACAGGACTCATTTGATGATAAGATACATTTTTATTGTGAATTATTATTCAGTTTCAGTTTACAGTAGAGAGATTCAGATTTCTGCAGAATCTATGAAACCAACCTGTGAAATTTTCTGAAACGATAGTCTGAAGGATGGCATGTGGTTATTACATTAGGTGTAGATGTATTTAAGACAAATTATTTATAAGAGAAAATTGGAAAGAATTATACTGACCTCTCTGAGTAGCAGATATGCGGAGCTATGACAGGTACTATACTTCATCAGAAACTAAAAACAGTGTCAAGTACCATTTGTGCTTTATCAACTTTTGTTTACCACGAAAAAGCGTAAGTTTGTTTTTCTGCCATTTTGAAAGAAAATAAGTGCAGGAAAGTAGAAATTGCTGTATATTCAGCAAGCAGCTGTTCCTTTTATTTTGGTTTAGAAAGGCAAGTATTTCATAAATAAGAACAATAATTACTACACTGAAACTGAGGTTTAGTATTGTTTCTTTTCATTTGCTACATCTGACTGAAGACAGGATGTTCTCCATCTGTGAATAACAATAGGGGGTAACTCATATTATTAATGGCCTGAGTAACAAGGACAGCTATTAGGTAGCTGTCATGTACATCCAGACAGCAGGGAGAGATTATCATTTGCTTAATCTTCCATATACCTATGGAAAATTTAGCATTAAATTGGTCATCCTTATTGTATTTATGTGCTCAGGAGTTCATGTGTTTGAGAACAAAAGTATCCTTATCAAAAATATGTTGGATTCTTTTTTCCAAAGGAACTTGTGGAGTACTACAAGCATCATTCTCTCAAGGAAGGGTTCAGAACCTTAGATACAACTCTGCAGTTTCCATACAAGGAGCCAGAACATTCAGCTGGACAGAGGGGTAATAGAGCAGGCAACAGCTGTAAGTATTGTAATTGAGAATACAATTTGCTGTCACTTAAAAATTAGGGGCACAATAACATTAAACATCTTCCTTCCAAATTTTAAAATATAACCAATGGATGCGCTAATGCATGAGCAAGGACTTCTTTTCTGGAGTTAAGCAGAGTCAGATGGACCAACAGGCTTGTGAACATGTCTAATTATAGATCTTTATGGCAAATTAAAAATTATGTTTATGTCCAAAAATCCAGCAGAAACGTAAAAGATATTCTAATATTTACATTTCATACTTTTCATTGACTTTTATATTAACTAAACTCTTTTTAACTTACATGTAATGTGTGAGGTCATAATTCTGTTTGAGTAATAGTATTTAAGCAGGGCTGGTACACAGCTCTCCAGTTAGCCTAGTATCTCAAATCTGCTTATGGTCTATTTCAATGACTACTTTAAGAATTTTGACATTACTAATGTGTTTTTTTGGATGCTAGTATTTCTAAAACCATACATTAGCCACTTTCTTTCAGAATGAGCTGTGTGCCACAACTAATCACAAAAGATTAGCATGCAAACAAAAGCATGTTATGGTTGGACTGTGAGACTAAGTCGAAAACCTTTTCTCTCATCGTTTAATGTTACATAATCTTCCTGGAGATAGAGCATGTAACAAAAAAATTGAAAAATGTCATCAAGAAGGTGTGATTTTATTTTCTTAATCTGATATCATTTTATTTTTTTTAAATAAGTGTTTTGGGGAAGAAGTGAATACAATTTCATTACTCTTAGAATCTTTAGCCTAAGCAAAACTGGGATATCAAGAGGTATTTGAAAACAGAATTTGCGTCGGTTTAATATAACTTTATATTTTTCCTTGAAAGCAGAAACTGAAAGGGGAACAGGTAATGCTCTGGGTTTCAACAACATCAGTGAAGTTTTATACATTTCAATTCAGGTAAACAAACAATCTGTCACATCAACTGACATATTTTTTATTTAAGTAACTTAATATATGTTCTCCTTACAGTGATCAATGATGTATGCCTAAGCTCGTGCAATGAAAGCAGAACGAACTTTATGTTAAAACTTTAAACACCTATTAGATTTTATCGTGTTATTTTTTAGCCCAAGATTACCTGATTATTTTAGATTCTCAAATAGGCATAATTTTTGCTCATTCAAAAATGGAAGTTTTCTCAAAAAAAACAATTTTCCTACCAATATCTTAAAACTCTGTTGAAGCTATGACATTTCCCCCAGCATGAAACATGTAATTTTCAAAGCTCTGTTTCTTTGCCTTCCCAGCAGCAAGAGATAATAAAAGTTGCCAGGGAGGTCAGTTAGATGAAAAATCCTGTTTGAGTTGTTCACTTAGCTCTAGAGAGCCTAGGAGGGAGAAGTGGGCAGACAGGGAGAACAGATGTCCCGTATTAGGTAGGAAGGTCACTAACCCTCATATTTCACTCTGTGGTTCACTCCCAGCCAATTCCTTAGTGTTTAGTACATGGAGGTACTCAGAGAATGTAGCCCGGCAATGAATGAAGTTGTCTAACTTAAAATTATGTCTCATGTTTAATGAAGTATTTAATGCTCAACTTGTTTGACAACTAAGAAGGGAATTACAGGACTTTTTCTTAAAAAAAAGCATAGCCAGTAGAATGTCTTTGAATATCCATGCTAGCCCCAGATAAATTTTTCAACAAATAAACTCATGAGTTCAAACTTCCCTACCCAGCCTTTTTAAGAGATTCTGACAACTTGAATCAAGCCACTAAAACTTTTTTTTTTGTAATTGTGAAGTGAAAGCAAACAATTCATTGAAAATTTTATATTTGTTATAGTTTGGTTTTGTTCATCAATTGTTCATTCATTCGTTAAACAGATATATATTAAACACCTAACACATACAAGGCACTGTTCTGGTTCTGGGATATAGCAATTAAGAAGACAAAGTTCCTACCTTTATGGAGTTTACATTTTAATGGGGAAACTCAGGCAAGTCTGGTTTGGAGGAGTTTCATATTTTTATATAGAGTGGTCAGGTAAGATCTCCCTCGTAAAGCAACTCAAAAGGAGAGAAGGGGTGTAGGTTGGTATGATTGCACAGTGGTTAACACTCCAAGATTAGTCATTCGTTACTGCAAAGAAGGATTACAATCTTAGATCAAATTTGTGATACCATTCCAGTGTTTTATTTACTTTATACTAACTTTGTATAAAGTTAGAGGAAGACTAAGATGGTTCTGAGGGCTAAATGAGGTGTTCTATATAAAGCACTTAGCATAGTGCTCTTACATGGTAAACAGTAAAAGTTACTGCTGACTCTACAACTTCTACTTCCTCTACTACTGCTGCTACTTCTAACTCTTATTCTAACACAGCACTTTCCTATATTTCTAAGGCTTGAATACATTTACTAATTATGACTCATAGCAATGTACATCTTTGCCTTTATGATTTTTTAAATATAACTTGCTTATTTTTATACCAAGTCTTGATAAAAGCTCACCCTTAAAGAAAGACTGCTTCTATTTTTATGCATTTTATACATCCCAGGAAGTGGTAAGGAGGAAATGCTGCATGTTTGTATAGAAAGATTGTGCAAGATATCTTCATATTGCTTACCTTTGGTTCATAGCTTTAGGTATGCTGCTATCATCTAAAAATAACATTTGCCAAGCATTATTACCTTGGGATACTGGGTTGGACAGAAATGGCATCTCCATTACTTCTAAAAGTCCTTGGAAGATACAGAGCAGGCAAGGTAAAGCTTGGAACCATTCTGTGTTCTGAGTAGAGGTTGAGAATAGAACTTCAACTCCTGAAACCTGCTGTTTATTATTGTTATTATTTTTAAATAATCTAGTCACCTTGGAAAAGAAAGCCCCAGGGCACTGTAGTGGCCACTTACTTTTGGGCTACTCTAGGTTAGAATGTTCGTAGAATGTTTACCAATTATTTTTTCAAGTATGTACAATGTGATAAGATTATGACAGGACTATCTTATGCAAATTCAAAGTAACATTTAAAAAGATATTGATTAGAATTAAGCAAGTGTCCAAAGTATTGGGCAAGGAGCATAACATTTTAAAGTTAGGAGCCCATTGTAGGCTGTCTCTCAGCCTCTCTCCCAGAGTGATGGGATTTTATCTTTGTCTTTGGAATGACTTAAGAGCATTTCTAAGTGAGAAGAAAAGAGAGAAAGAAAAAGAACAAAGAGAGAACTCAGGCATAGCAGGGAGCTCTTGGGCTTCCTCTAGAAACTTCAGTGACTCCATGAAAGATGTTCTGTGGATCTTTGTAAAAATCCCGTTATTTTCCAAAATGGTCATCTCAAACCTGCCTTAGATTGCTTTAGGTTTACCTGTAGGGCTTGTATATTTGAAGGGCATTAAATTGACTTTTGCATTTCTTGCTCTACAATGAACACATAATTATTTTGAGGTCTGCCAGAGTAGCTGTCTGACCTTAGGCGAGTCACTTAGCCTGTCTGGGCCTTAGCTTTCTCATCTGATGAATGAGGAATGAAATTAGAGATTTTATAATGTTCTTTTAAAAATAGCATCTTAGGTTTTTTCCTTTGTTTGCATGAGAGAAGCAGGTAAGGTAATGTTAACAGATTGGTGCATTAGGAAAAGTTGTATGTTTAGCTATTTTGTGACCCATAAGCAGACCTTAAATATTTTGCCAAGTTTTTATTTGTAGAGAATTAGTTGGGCCACAGAGTAGAGTTGGGTAATTTTTTTAAATGGCTATCACTATATTTATATAATATCCAAGTATCTTCTGTAAGAACTTATTAATTACAAAAGGGTAATAGTAATAACCAAGTGATTGAAGTTAACATCCCTAATAATGGGACAAATAAATATCATGTACCTCCTAATATAATGCTCCAAGCAGGACAAACCAACACTTTGGTGGTATTATTGTCCCCAAAAAGCATAAGTGGAATCTAATCATGAGGAAACATCAGACAATCCCAAACTAAAAGACATTCTGCAAAATAATTGGTCTATACTCTAAAACTTTCAGTGTCATTAAAGAAAAAGTCTGAGGAACTGTTTCAGATTAAAGGAGACCAAGAGATGTGACAACTACATATAACATGTGGTCTTGGATTGAATCCTAGAACAGGGGTTGGGAAGATACATACACACACACACACACATGTATGTATATATATGAGTGTGTGTATAGTAACATTTTGTATATGTTATAAAATATGTGTGTATATATGTTGCTATAAAAGATGTGATACAATTGGCAAATATTGAATAAATTCTCTTGATTAAAAAATAGTACCGCATCAATGCAATTTTCTGCTTTTGATAATTGTACTGTGGTTATATAAGAGAAGAGAATACCTTTGTTTTTCAGGAACGTGTGCTGAGTATTTAGCAATAAGGGGCATTATGTCTGCAATTTATTCTCAAGTGGCTCAGGAAAAATACATAGATTGATAAAGCAAACATCATAAAATGTTAACATTTGGGGAGTCTGAATGAAAAATATGTGGGAATTCCTTTTGCTCTCCTTGCTACTTTAAGTCTGAAATATTTCAGAATAGAAGTTTTCAGTTATGGAGATGATCCCATTTGCTGGCTATATCTGAAGAATTGGGAGGTAGTGACAGTGTCCTTCTTTTGCCTGCTTCAGACATAGAAGCGTCTGGTCCATTGATTTCAGGACGTGTGGAACACTAGCATGTACTGAACAGATCATATTTGAAGCCATCCGTTCCTTACCTGTGACCTCATTGGATTTGCTTCATTCATTCATTCATTCATTCATCCATCCCTTTATCCTGAAAATATTTTCAGTACTTAGTATGTGCTAGGCCTTGTGCTAGATACTGGAATTATAATAGTGAATAAGATACACAATCTGGTGAACAAGAACAGACAAAAACAAACGCCTTCAATAATCACAAATTTTGATAATCCTTATGAAGCTGAAGCATAAGTGCAAGGAAATGGGAGCAGGGCCATTTAGCCTTCAGGGTCAGAGAAGGGCTTTTTGAAGAAGTGACAGTCAGGCTAAACTTAAAGGATCTACAAGAGCTGACAGGGTGTGGGGTGGTGGCCAATAGGGAACCTGCATAGCAAAGAGGTCATTTGTGTGAAGGTTCATAAGCAGTAGAGAACTTCATATGTTTAAGGAACTGAAAAAGGACCAATGTGTTACAGTAAGTGGATTCTGATATTTGCACTAGGAAAGTATTGAAGTTTTACAGACAGAAAATGGCATGAACTAATTTACATTGTCTTAAAAGACCACTGACTGTTCCTGAGGACTGGCCCAGAGGGAGGCATGCACAGAGGGAAGATGAGTTAGGAGGCTATTGCAGATGTCCGTGAGAGGGATAAGCATGCTTTGGACATGAGTTGCATAGTGACAGCAGAGAAGGACAGTGGCAGGTTTGCGTATATCTTAGAGGTTGAGTTGATTGGATAAAGGATTTGAAATCAAATTAGTACAAGTATGGTACATAAGTATTTGCTTTGGACAACTGGCAAGTGATAAAACCATTAACAATCCAGGAAACAGAAGAGATAGAACAGATTTAAGAGAAAAGAGAATATATTCAGTTTTGCACAATGTTTAGGTACCTGTGGATATTCAATGGTTCAGGATGCAGCTGGCACTGAGGAGAGTGGTCTGGATTGAAGGTAGAATTTTATGAATCATTAATACTCCATTTCATAGTTCACATAGAATATAGTGATGTGAGAATTATAGGCATTTGTATATAGGCTTAATTTCTTCTGGTGCGTTGTTTGCTGGAGCCCTAGAAGCCAGGACCCTTTGCTTGTCATTCTCAATTGTACTTTTGCACATGCCTTGCATGAAATAGCCTCAGAAGGAGCTAAATAAGAGAAGTCAGAGTCTAAGGTTCACAGGAGACACAGCAGATATTAGAGTGCTAAGTTGAAACTGGAAAAGCATGGGAATATGGGTGAGTTTGAAAACAGAGTGTAGATCAGCATGTTCCTTTCAGTGTGTTGACAAATAGTGTAGCAATTCTTCAAAGATTGACGAAGGCTACTTTTGTCATTGGAGCCATAAGGTTGACGTTGCAGGAAGAAGTAGAAGCCAGAACAGAGCCTAGGCTGTCTCTCCCTGGGTGTGGTCTCTTTCCTGCCACCCACTGTCCCCATTATTCTATTCACCATCCAACAACATGCTTATCCTTCATTTTTAGTCAGTATTTTGGGTAGAAACAGAAACTTGGATAATTTGTGTCGTATTTATTTAACTCAGTAGAACATAAAGTAGCATTCTTATTCCTGATAATTCCTTAAACATCCTAATAATTCCTTAACTACTATTTATTAGTTATATTACAATAGAATAGAGACAATATTTATTATCTCCTTCGTACAGGTTCCTAACCATCCACTTAACTTAGTTTCTCCCTTGCCCTTTTAATTCAGCATTCCCATATTCACCTGTCTTTATTTTCTGATTTTATTGTATCCTCAGTTTTTTTGTCATCTTTTCCTCGGTCATTTTGCAATTGGGTTTGATATGATCTAGTTTTATTCTGGTAATTTAAATATCTGTTTTAATCTCGTTATATTGGTTTCCTAGTACTGCTATAAAATTATCACGAACCAAGTGGCTTAAAACAACAGAAGTTTACTCTCTCACCCTTCTGGAGGCCAGAAGTTGAAAACCAAAGTGTTAGCAGGGCTAATTCTTCCTGGAGGCTGTGAGGGAGAATCCCTCCCATGCTCCTCTCCCAGTTTCTACTGGCAATCCTTGGCATGGCTTGGTTTATAGATGCACCGCTCCAGTCTCTGCTGGTCTTCACGTCACCTTCTGTGTGTATCATTGTCCCTTCTTTTCTCTTATGGACACCTGTCATTGGATTTAGGGCCCACCCACATACAGCTTGATCTCATTTTGAGATCCTTAACTGAATTACATCTTCAAAGACCCTGTTTCAAATAAAGTCACATTCACAGGTTCACAGGTTCTGGGTGGGCATATCTTTTTGAAGGGCCACCATTCAACCCACTGCAGTTCCACTGTATTAATTTTAAACTTTTCTCTAAAATTTTCCATCCTTATTCTAATTTTTCTTTTTGTCATTTTGTAACTTGGAGTTATAAGAGGACTTTACATTATTACAGCAGTCAGGCAGTCAGTGAATGAGATTTATACAAGAAAAACACTACTTTAATACAAAAAAAAAAGTGTTTTCAATGAATTGTATTGCCTTTCCCCGGTGAAATGCCTTATCTTTCTGAGAGACTGCACTTCTAGCCAATGCAGGCTCCTAAACAATACTTGAATGACCATTTGTCTGAAACATTATATTGAATATTTTATATGGAATAAGAGAACCTAAGAATTCTGAAATTCAATAATTTGATGATTAACAGGACACTCTTACTTTTCAAACCTCTTTTACATATATCAGATCAATATCTCCAATGGAGTATTCCAGGAATCTCTAGCCCTGTGAGAAGTACCATGAAAAGATTTCTTTTGTCAAACAGATATATAAGAAATGCTGCTAGTATGATATATTCCCTTCTAGGAAAGTGACAGTTTATCTAGAGTTTTCCCCAGTTTATTTCATCATGCAACACTGTCTCATAGTGTTTAATGCTCATGTTAGGAGGCTTAAAAGAGTTAGTAGGTGTGAAATACTGAGAATAGCATCTCACATGTGGGAAGTGCTATGTGTTTTGCTCCTGCTATTACTACTGCTGCTCCTGCTACCACTTCCAATACTGGTACCCAGTGTGAAGTGTTACATTAGCCTCATTTGACAATTTTAAGTATATTTATAGAGTCCTTCTCCTTTTCCCTGATACTTTGGTTTCCTACTTCTATTTCCTGGAGCTTGGCTCCACTCTTCCGGTATACACACTATTCTATGGACTAAGTTAGTTATAACATATTGCTGACATTTTTATATTCTTCTCTCTTCATTTATGGTGTCCACATAATTTACAGTTCTTGGACAACTGATCAACTGCAATTGCACATCTTCATTAGTAAGTGATGCTGGGCTTCCCTTTTTTATTTAGTTACTTCAGGATCTTTACCAGCTACTCTAAAGCATTTTTATTCTGAGCCTGATGGCTTTAAAAGTTAGCAACCAGTATCCAGGATCCCTTCAGAATATGGCTTGCAGGTGTAAATTCTAAAGATTCAGATAACCTCATTCAGTGCTATCTTTTAAATGTTTCAAGGCTCAGAGCAGTACTTACGATCTTAGAATTTCTCATCTTTTATACTGTTCATTAATACTTTTATAGTGTCTCATATAACCTCATGTTCTAAACTGAAAACTGGTCTCGGCCAGGCACAGTAGCTCATGCCTGTAATCCCCAGCACTTTGAGAGGGTGAAGCAGGTGGATTTGAGGTTAGGAGTTTGAAACCTGCCTGGCCAACGTGGTGAAACCCCGTCTTTACTAAGAATACAAAAAATTAGCCCGGTGTGGTGGCACGCATCTGTAATCCCAGCTACTCGGGAGGCTGAGGCAGAAGAATTGCTTGAACCCAGGAAGTGGAGGTTGTAGTGAGCCAAGATGGTGCCACTGCACTCCAGCATGGGCAACAGAGGGAGACTCAATATAAAAAATAACTACATACATAGATACATGCATACATACGTACATACAAACATACATACATAACTGGTCTCGATGCAGTTAATTTACCATAGTGCTTTCATATAACAGCCCTGATCCAAGAATTTGTTTTTACTAGTCTCTTGCTTGAAAAACAAACAGAAATTCATCTGAATGGGGAGAAATTCCCAGTTTTTCTTCCTAAAAATTTAACCAGGCTCCTAGTTATGAGGATCAATGCTGATATCTCTTTTTTCCTGATATATGACTGATATTTGATTTCCCCTGCTGAATCCCAAATCTGCATAAGGTAGCAGGTTTTAACTCTGCAGCTCTCTTGCTCTTAATAACATTAATAAGCTGACTACATATTCGGCTAGGGTTTCCTTTCATTAAGTTATACTTTCATTCATTGCTTCGTGCATTCAACATTTGTTGAGCCTCTGCTTGCATTAAATACTATATCATACTCACGTCTCAAGTGTTATATACAATACAGCTTAACATCTAAACAATAGGTAGGAATGCCAGAGAAACTCTTCTTGTATCTAGGCACTTCAAACTTACCATCCCCATTAGCCCTAATACAGGTTTTTTTAAACATTCTGTAACACTCCTGAGAAGTCATCATCAGGCTTTGCTTGAACACTCAAGGGACTTTATGTTCAATACCACACAAAACACCCTATTTTCTGAACAAATTAAGTTTTTTTCTTTTATTGATCTAGAAATTTGATGTACTATAGCTATTTACTGTGATTAGTTCAAAATAAATATATATTCTTCCTACCAAGATAACCCCAAATATACTATAAAAATAATGCATTGTACATTCAAAATAAATATACTATATACTCTCCCTCTCATGGTAACTTTTCATCTGGTATGTTCTTTCCCCTTCCCCATGCTTCCTTCCTACCTCTGCATTCCTTCCTTTTCTTTTTCAAAATAATTAATCAATTCCTCATCATGTAAATGGTTGTCAATTTCCCACCATCTTCACCACCCTCTGATAGATGCACTCCAATTTGTCAGACCGGGCACAAAAATTTCAATA
The DNA here is from genome assembly GCF_029289425.2 of Pan paniscus. Taxonomy (NCBI): domain Eukaryota; kingdom Metazoa; phylum Chordata; class Mammalia; order Primates; family Hominidae; genus Pan; species Pan paniscus. Next base: position 119,564,199 of record NC_073249.2, read on the forward strand.
TTGCCTGACTGATTGGCTCAGATTTTTCTTTATTCGAAACTCATTCTTCAACAGTTAATTTCCACCCTTCCCTTTCTCCTTCCTCCTCAAAGGGTACAGTTCTACATGTTTCAATCGAATCCAAGCACTTCTTTCCTCATTTATTGTTTAGTTGTTGCATCTTCACCATTAACCTCCTCCATAGTTCCCCACATTCATTCATTCATTATTCATTAATGCATTCATTCAACAGATCTTAATTGAGAGCCTACTTCAGGGCAGGCACTGTTAAAATACAGCAGTGAATAGCATGGATAAAATTCCCTACTCTAATGGAGATTCCACTTGCTAGTAGGGAAGGTAGCTAATGGATTTAGAAAAATAATTAAGTGTATTATGTTAGACGTTACTGAGTGCTCTGGGAAAAAAAAAACTATGCCAAGGGAGTGGTACTCATGAGCGCTGAGGGATGGCTTACAATTTTTAACTGAGCTGGTTGGGTGATGAAAAACAAAACTATAGTCTCATTTTCCCTCTTTCTGGTAGCATAGCAGAAAGCTGGTTCATCACTTCTGAGTTAGTTCAATGGTAGAGCAGGCTGACACCAGCCACTGGCTCTAGAAGCACTTCTTTCTAACAGGCCACTTGTGTGACCAGGGAGCTTCTGCTATTATAAGTTTGCATAAATATCCTGTCAATACACAGAGCAGGATGCTGAAACTGTAACCACAGTGTGTGTAGAGCATTTGTGCCTCACCTCAGCAGTAGGACAATGGGAGTTTGGGAGATTGCATGCACTCTACCTACTTCTCTGATTGTGTGTTGTTCCCACAATAAGCTCTGTTTCTGTCACCATCACATGGCACTAGTGGTGTGAATCCATGACTATTTTATAGGACATCACAGCAGGTTTCATTGTGAAGGTTGCATTTGAATCAAGACTCTCAAGGAGGTGAAAGAGAGAACTGTCAGTGCTAAGGGAGGGGTATGTCTGACTGGGCAATGTGGCCAGAGCAGAAGGACCAAGAGGAAGAGTAGCTGGAGATGAGGTTCAAGGGGTAAGTGAGGCCAGATCACTTAAGGCCCTAAAGGACTTTAGCTTTTACCCTTGAAGAAACAGGAAACCATTGGAGGGATGTGGGCAAAGGAGAAACATGGTCTGTCTTTAAAGTTTTAATAGGATTATTCTAGTTTCTGTATTATAAAAAAAACCATGAAAAAGAGATGACAAAGTAGGCACAGGAAGACCAGTTAGGCCCATACAGCAATCAAGGTAAGAGATGATAGTGGCCTGGAACAGCACGTAGCCATATAGGTGATGATATTTATATTTTGAGGGTGATCCAAAAGGATATTATGACACATCAGATATGATGTATAATAGTAATAGAAGACCTAAGAATAATTCTAAGGTTTTTGCCCTGAGCAACTGGGAGTTTGGAAGGTTTTGTTTTGTGTTGAGGGCTCCAATAGAGCCTAAAGTCTAATCATAGCATTCTCAATCCAAAATGAATCATTTCCATATCTCTACATAATTTCTGTCTGTGTCTATCTCTTCACTAATTTCTAAACTCCTGTGATGTCAGAGGCTGTACCTATTCATTATATCTCCTATGATATCTTAGCAGTCTTTGGCACATTAGCAATATAATAAATGTCTGCCAAGTATTTTTTAAATAAAGATTTAGAATTAACATCTTGATAAACCATATGCATATAAATAATCTGAAATCCCTAGACAGTTTTCCATAGCAATAAGAAAGACCTTATACTTACTTTGTTTTCTTGTTAATGGCTTTATATGTTTATACTCTGTAGCATTGAATACTAAGTAGTAGTTTATTTTTTACAATAATCCTAGACATAAGTTTTCCTTGTTACAGCTTTGGATTTTGGGTTAACAGAAATTTGTCTACTTACCAGATGTCAGCATTCAATTAAATGAAATTAATCTAAATTATTCCTAGTTTTTTTTTCAGTGACAATATATAAAATATACAATAAGCTTTTTTCTTGTAAATTTGTTTGAGTTCATTGTAGATTCTGGATATTAGCCCTTTGTCAGATGAGTAGGTTGTGAAAATTTTCTCCCATTTTGTGGGTTGCCTGTTCACTCTGATGGTAGTTTCTTTTGCTGTGCAGAAGCTCTTTAGTTTAATTAGGTCCCATTTGTCAATTTTGGCTTTTGTTGCCATTGCTTTTGGTGTTTTAGACATGAAGTCCTTGCCCGTGCCTAGGTCCTGAATGGTAATGCCTAGGTTTTCTTCTAGGGTTTTTATGGTTTTAGGTCTAATGTTTAAGTCTTTAATCCATCTTGAATTGATTTTTGTATAAGGTGTAAGGAAGGGATCCAGTTTCAGCTTTCTACATATGGGTAGCCAGTTTTCCCAGCACCATTTATTAAATAGGGAATCCTATTTAATAAACAAGCAATGGCTTGTTTTTCTCAGGTTTGTCAAAGATCAGATGGTTGTAGATATGTGGCATTATTTCTGAGGGCTCTGTTCTGTTCCATTGATCTATATCTCTGTTTTGGTACCAGTACCATGCTGTTTTGGTTACTGTAGCCTTGTAGTATAGTTTGAAGTCAGGTAGCGTGATGCCTCCAGCTTTGTTCTTTTGGCTTAGGATTGCCTTGGCGATGCGGGCTCTTTTTTGGTTCCATATGAACTTTAAAGTAGTTTTTTCCAATTCTGTGAAGAAAGTCATTGGTAGCTTGATGGGGATGGCATTGAATCTATAAATTACCTTGGGCAGTATAGCCATTTTCACGATACTGATTCTTCCTACCCATGAGCATGGAATGTTCTTCCATTTGTTTGTATCCTCTTTTATTTCATTGAGCAGTGGTTTGTAGTTCTCCTTGAAGAGGTCCTTCACGTCCCTTGTAAGTTGGATTTCCTAGGTATTTTAATTCTCTTTGAAGCAATTGTGAATGGGAGTTCACTCATGATTTGGCTCTCTGTTTGTCTGTTATTGGTATATAAGAATGCTTGTGATTTTTGTACATTGATTTTGTATCCTGAGACTTTGCTGAAGTTGCTTATCAGCTTAAGGAGATTTTGGGCTGAGACAATGGGGTTTTCTAGATATGCAATCATGTCGTCTGCAAACAGGGACAATTTGACTTCCTCTTTTCCTAATTGAATACCCTTTATTTCCTTCTCCTGCCTAATTGCCCTGGCCAGAACTTCCAACACTATGTTGAATAGGAGTGGTGAGAGAGGGCATCCTTGTCTTGTGCCAGTTTTCAAAGGGAATGCTTCCAGTTTTTGCCCATTCAGTATGATATTGGCTGTGGGTTTGTCATAGATAGCTCTTACTCAAACAACCCCATCAAAAAATGGGCAAAGGACATGAACAGACACTTCTCAAAAGAAGACATTTATGCAGCCAAAAAACACATGAAAAAATGCTCACCATCACTGGCCATCAGAGAAATGCAAATCAAAACCACAATGAGATACCATCTCACACCAGTTAGAATGGCAATCATTAAAAAGTCAGGAAACACCAGGTGCTGGAGAGGATGTGGAGAAATAGGAACACTTTTACGCTGTTGGTGGGACTGTAAACTAGTTCATCCATTGTGGAAGTCAGTGTGGCGATTCCTCAGGGATCTAGAACTAGAAATACCATTTGACCCAGCCATCCCATTACTGGGTATATACCCAAAGGACTATAAATCATGCTGCTATAAAGACACATGCACACGTATGTTTATTGCATCACTATTCACAATAGCAAAGACTTGGAACCCACCCAAATGTCCAACAATGATAGACTGGATTAAGAAAATGTGGCACATATACACCATGGAATACTATGCAGCCATAAAAAATGATGAGTTCATGTCCTTTGTAGGGACATGGATGAAATTGGAAATCGTCATTCTCAGTAAACTATAGCAAGAACCAAAAACCAAACACCGCATATTCTCACTCATAGGTGGGAATCGAACAATGAGAACACATGGACACAGGAAGGGGAACATCACACTCTGGGGACTGTGGTGGGGTGGGGGGAGGGGGGAGGGATAGCATTGGGAGATATACCTAATGCTAGATGACGAGTTAATGGGTGCAGCGCACCAGCATGGCACATGTATACATATGTAACTAACCTGCACAATGTGCACATGTACCCTAAAACTTGAAGTATAATAATAAAAAATATATATATACAATAAGCACTAAACAATAGGGTTTTAGGTCATTTTGTTTGGGAGAGATTGAGGAGCAGATAGTTGATACTCTGTCTATGAATTTTGCAGGGCATCTAAAACGATATGCCTGAGTTCTAAAATAAAACCAGGGTAAGGATCACAAATTTAAATTAAGCATTCATTAAATTCTCAGCATGTTCTCTGGTGTTAGGCCATCTGTAGACAATCTTGGCAAAAAGAACCTCCTAGACTGCTCATCAAAGCATCCCACTTAGGAGTACAGTTCTTCAGCAAAACATCTAGGGCCACTGCTGGGCAGCAAACGCAAGTGATCAGTGTTGACAGTACCATTGACCCAATCTTCTCATATTCTTACTAACAACTTTTTGTTACCTAAGTGAGTGGGAACACATGTGCTTGTTACAACTAAAAACTGAGTGTTAAGGAATGTCTGTCCCAGAGAATACTTAGCAAGTAACTTAGGGTAGCGTTCTCTGATACATGTAAAGGATAATTATTAGTTCAAAAATACTTAGGATTTCATAACTAGTACCTGAAGGAAGAGTGTCGATTAGGTTGGTTTCCAATGTGTAAAAATTTCAAATATTACTGAAAACTGAGTAAATTTTCATCTGCTCATGAACATTAATAGCACAATCAAGGCAGAACATAATACTTTAAAACAATCCTTAGCCTTGGCAACGAAAATATAGGCATCAAATATCCAGTCACTAGTACTTTTTTATCCTACCATAAACACTGTGTTGTTTTTCTTTTTAATTGGCATTCTTCTGTGTTTTGTGGTGTTATCTTCTCAGTCAGGTCTCAGAACTGAATAATAACCACTAATGATTTGCCAGTCAGTTATTATGGCTATGCTGATAACTTCTATTCCAAGTTTATTTATTTAACAAATAACTTGTATTTATATTAGGTAATGTTAGTACTTCAGGTTTTGCTTAACTTGGAAAACTTGATAAATAATATTTGACTGTGCTCTTAATAGTTCCTAATTGGAAACTTTAAGTCACTAAATTATGAGCCACTGAGTCATTTGCTAATAATGCCCCATGTGTGTTAGCTCAATTGAGAGCCAGGTGTCATACACATGCAAAATAACCAGATACCTACCTAAGTGTGATGGTCTCTCTAAGCAAGGTGGCCTCCCTTGTCTATGCTAATATGGAGTTGAAAGTGTTTGTAAAAGGGGAAAAGTTAGGCCCTTAAACGAAGCATCCAGTTTGCAAATGATTACCTATTGAAAAAGGTCGCAGTATTTGTGTAATATTATCTAAGTGGATGCTAATATGCATAAAAGAGTTCTCTTTCAAGAAGCTTCCAGAATAACATGATGCAGGTAGGTTATCTATAATGTTAGGCAGTGAATGAAGAGTCCAGGAGATGATAACCACCTCAACGTTCCCATTTAAATGTCACTGTTACTGGGCTCTTTTTACTTTAGAAGTTTCTTGGTGTGGTAGGAGGAGTTTGATGATGAAACCATGCATCCGTATATATAGAAACACGTGGATATATTATCAGTATGGATGGAAATATATTTTACAGGTTAAGTCATTCTAAAAATATTTTTATCAAATACCTTATTCTGATATTGCTTACATCTGGGTTTAAATCCATACTTTCCTGGAGAAACATGTTATCTTTTACTTTTGTCTCAGTAGGTGCCAGGCATTCAAATGCTGTTTTTCCAGCTCAGAGGAATTAAGGACCCAAAGGCATTTACCATTGATATATAGGAAGAGTGGCAACAATAAGTCATGCTACAGTGTGTAGAAAAGTAGAAAGCATCCCTACCAATCCTTAAAATGTTTGGCTGAGAGCTATACACTGGGTGGCAGGAGAAACTGATTAACCTTTTACTCCTAAGAAGATTCCTCAGGCATAGAGTATGGTTAATGCCGTGAGACATACAGTATTTAATAGGTGTTCAGCATCTCAGAAAAAAAAAAATAGTTATTGTAGGAATATCACTGATAGATGGTGGTGCTCAGGAAGCCTGCGGAATAGAACCCAAATATATTTCGCTTTCTTTCCTTGGTGTTTTGCTGGCCTTTGTTGGAAGTCTTATGGAGCAGTTTAAGTGAGCAGAAGATGAGCTAAAGGAATGGAAGGAGGAGACATAAGGAACTTGCAGAATTAAATACCCTGCCGAGATACTTGTCCATTCAGCAGCTTCAGTTGCTTAGCACTGGACCTGATCCTGTGGAGGATGCAGAAACAATATTAGAACTGGCCCCTGCCCTCCAGAATCACTGTCTAATTGGGGATACAACACAGAACGTACAGTAATTAAATATCAGAGCCATGAAGTGTCATGATGCAATGCCTACCAGAGGGCTAGGAAAGGTCAAAGAAGGGGCCAGAGTGTTGTCTGGATTGTCAGGGAAGGCTCCTGGGAGGGGTCTGGGCTGGACTTTTGAGACAGGGAAGTTAAGGTCAGCAGAGGTCAGGGAAGGAGCAGCATTCCAGAATGAGCAGATATTTGGAGTTGGAAATGTAGCTGAGGGCCTCAGGAGATAGTAGGAAGCTGGTCTGGGTAAAGAGAACACATGTGGAAATGGATGCAGATTTCATTAGAGAGACAAGAGTGGCCAGATTATGAATTGTCATGGAATTCAGGCCAAGGGTTTGGATTTCATAATTTAGCAAATAGCATGATAGACTCTACATCAAAGGTGAGCTGCTGTGAGGCAGTATTTAGAACAGAAGAGAAAGAAAGCCAGAAGCAAGAAGACCATTTGGCTGGCAGTTTTCTGAGAGTAGGAATGATATAGATACCTGAATTGGGATGGTGCAGCTGAGAATTACTGAACGATTAACTTCATATTGCAGAGGAAGAAAGCACTTTACTTAGAAAGGCGACAAGGAGGGCTGAACGGTGTACTAACTTTGCAAGGCTAGTTCACAGAGAGAACAGGAGAGTTCTTGCAGGGGGGAAACATGGGACTTTGAGCTAGATTACAGGGAAGAAGATGAGGAATTTGGTTTCAGACACATTAAATCAGACATAAAAGCTAGTCTTCGTAGCAGTGTCATGAAAACATTTGAAGCCATAGACTGAAATTCAGGTGAGAAGCCAAACCATATTGAAGAATCTCCTGCATTCATCAGGGAAAAACATTAGTTTAAGTGAAGACAGCAGCGGGGCCAAAGCCTAACTGTGAGGGCTAACTACTGTTTGGATGGAATTATCATATTTTAGATAAGATTTAAGAGGATTCTAATTCTAGCTACTTGATAGGAATGCAAATGATGATAAGGCTTTTAGAGTTAGATAAGAGACAGGGCTAGCACCCTGATATCCTGTAATTGAAACAGAGTTTCAAGTCCTTTGGTCAAGTATTACCCATATTCCTTCAGGAATAGTAGATATTTTAAGATTACAGATAGGTTATCTTGTCTAATTTACCTACCTATTGTTGAAATTATTTAATTTGCATTTAACTGTGTTTTCACTGGCTTATCATTTCTCTCTTGTAGAGCTAACTTATCTCTTGTTATATTCCAGACTCTTGGTGTAAATTACCTTCATTGAAAATTTTGGAGAAATATAGTGTTTTATTTCTTTATGGATAAAATAGTCCCAGAGAGAGAGACACAAGGATGGACACTTAGAACAGTCCCAGCTACTCGGGAGGCTGAGGCAGGAGAATGGCGTGAACCCGGGAGGCGGAGCTTGCAGTGAGCCGAGATCGTGTAACTGCACTCCAAACTGGGCAACAGAGCGAAACTCCGTCTCAAAAAAAAAAAAAAAAAGAAAGAAAGAAAACAGTCCAAGGAGAGAATTCTAATGCCTGACAGAAGTAATGTTTAGAATGAGGGCTTCTAACTGAAGTTTTCACAGACATAGGATAGAAATCTTAGCACCAGATTTTCTGCCAATAATAGACTTAGATGTGTGTCATTTGCTCATTAAAATGGAGGTGGCATCCTATCCTCTAACAGTATATCATGATCTCAAGAAAATGAAAATGTACCATTTCTACTGCATGGCTGAAAATGATTTGGGCTGATTATAAAAATTAGTTGTAATGGCATGTATCAGTATACTTAAAAATAAAAAATGTACTGCAGAATGTGCAATGGAATAGAAAAGGACTTTGATTATCAACAAGAGTATACTTCATGGTAGGTGAAAAGTAAACATGAGGCCATTCATGAGAAAAGTCTGTCATGAATGCATCAGTGTGTATATGAGGGCTCCAAGGCCGTTGATTCTAAGAATAACTAAACTCCCTCCAATTCTCTTGGCCAGTCTGTTTGGGTGGTGTCTGGGAATCTCCTTAATAAGTCACTGCTATTCACAAATATCCCTAGGACCCTTTCATGACAAGAATATTAACTTTGGAAGAATTCTGTGGCTGTCAAGTCAAGCAGTTACCTGAACAGAGGCAGAATATATTGGAAGATGATGTGAACTCATTCTCAGTTGTCTTAGCTCACTTTTACCTCATCCTTGGCCGTAGAAAACTTTTTGTCACAGTTCAGATTAGGCCATGGTACAAGTAACAGCAACCCAAAAACCTTAAATAGGCTTCAAGAAGATAGTTATTTCTCTTTCCCAAAAAATCCTAGAAATACTCCAGGGCTGGAGGGCAGGGCTAGTCATCTCTGTTCCTGGAAATCTTTAGCCATCCAGTTTCTTTCAGGCTCATGCTCCACCATCCTGAAGGGGAGGCTTTCCTCCTCATGAACCAAGATAGTAGCTTTCACATTCCAGACAGCAGGATAGAATGAAGAGCCAAAAAGAAAGGCAAAGGCGTGTGTCCACTGTATTGTTAGGAAAGGTCCCAGAAGCTGTCTCATGACACTTTTGTTTATATTCCATTGGCCAGAACTTGGTTGTATGGCTATACCGAACTGCAAGGGAGGCTGAGAAATGTAGCCTTCTCTCTAGGCAAACATAGCCCAATGCATAATCTAAGACATGAAAGAAGGGGGGAATAAATACTGGGAGAAAGTATACAACCACACCTTCCTTTTCCATTGCAGTGGCACCATGGTATCAGCAGGTCAATTTATATAGCTGCCTGCGGAGGTGCCTGAAGCAGAGTGGCAGTTGCACAGTAGTGCAGCAGTCGCTAAGAGCAGGTACCCTGGAGTCACATCACTTAGGTTTGAGTCCAGATTTTTCTCATATGTAAAGGGGAAATAATATTAGTGCCTTCCTCTTAGAGTTGTGACAATTAAGTGAAATACTGAGTATGGCACTTTCAGCATGGTATCTAAGACTTCAAAACCATTTGATAAATGTGATTAGCTCTTATATTAAAAGTAAAATGAAAAGTTTTAGAGCATCCATAGACATGTACCTTTTCTGTACATCTCTACAATGTGGAGGATGTATTTACTTTTTTCCAGCTATAAGAGTCAGAGTGATTTTCATTTCTAATTGTACTTTTCTCCTTTTGAAAATAAGCTGGCATGGGCATGCTTGGCTGGGAGGATGGAGGTGGTTTCTAACAAATTGTATGAATAATTTTCTTGAATTTTCCATGGGTTCTGCATGTTTCATTGATACCATCTTACAGGCTTTTCTTTATAATAGTTTTGATGTGAAGGATTACTTTACAGTAAGCATCTACAGGTTACCCCTTTCCACTGATGTAACAAAGTGGGAATTGGGCACCACATCAAAAGGATGAGGCCATTGTTGGCCATCCTTGGATGGATGGGGTTCAAAGATGGCAATGTGGAGTGGGTATTCTCTGTGTTTGCCTGTAAAAGGATAGACAGCTCTGAATTGCAAAATACTATTGTCTATCAAAATGTAAAAGTTTGGCTTGTTCTTCATTTAGAAATGGTGATAGGAAAGAAGTGGGTGAAAATGGTTGTGTTGAGATATTTTTGCCAATACCTAAATGCTCTTTTGCTTCTCTCTTTTTCTTTCTTTCTCAAAGCCCCCTCTTTGTTCTGTGGCTTTTCTTTTGTAACTCCTCCAGACTACAGCTTTGTTCCCCCTTCTTCCACTCCTTTCTGGTCAGGTACTGCTTTACTACTTTTATTTGTCTCTTCAACTTGCTTCTGCTTGCAAATAAAATATTTGAGTTCCATGTATGGCTTCTCATATGGATACATCTCCTCACAGACAATCCCTCGAGTTCCATTACCACCATGCACTTTACTCTTCTCTGTCATAAAGTCACCGTTCATCATGACATTTCACTCCTCTGGTGTTTGTGTGTGTGCTCATGCCATGAGACATTCTATAATTTATCTGTTGGGGAGAGTTTGCAGAGGGATGGGGCTGAAAGTATAAAGGGGGATGAAAATCTATAAAATCATTATTTTTCTTGAAGACCAGAAAGTTTAGTTGAAAAAAGCCAGTGTTTATGTATTTTCATGAAGAAAATAAATAGAAATAAAATCCCAACTTTGTTTTCAAATATAAAAGTAAAATTCAGTACACATTACTTGAAAAGATGACTGGCGCCCATGAATTCTGCAGTTCTTCAGTTTGTGCGTGGGCATTTTGGTCTTGATTTCTGTCATTACCCAGAGAGTTTAATGGCTATTTACATGACATTTAGGGTATACATTAGATAAAGTCTGTTTTCTGACCGATTTTTAAAAATTAACCTGCACATCCCAATAAAAATCATAGAATTTAAAACTAGAAAAAACTTAGAAGTCATCTAGTACAAACATTTCATTTCATAGATGAGAAAAAATGTGGCCTTGAGGGGTTAGGAGACCTATGCAAGGTCACCACACAGTTAAGTTGATGATTGGGTTTTTCCATCACAGGGGTGTTTTTATGTGCACCGACTCTAACAGTACTGCCCCAGTAATGGGACAGTTTTCAGTGAGAAAGCTATTAAAGTGGTTTGTGTCCTGAACAGGAAAACAAAATGACCTATTTTTACTCCCTTTACAGTTCTGAAATCTACAGTATTGCCATTCATTTATTTCATGATGGACACCTGGAGTCTAAAAAAATTTCTGTCATTACAAAGCCATGAATAATAGGTCAGAGATCCCTGTGGCCAAGTGGGCAGGCTCTTCCAGGGTAACACAGGTCATAACTTCTGCTGCCTGAGCCCTGGGAACTGTTAAAAATACAGATGGTTGGTGTTTCCCATTTGTCGCTTTTTCTTACACTTAAGTTCCTTTACCATTTAAGATTTATAAAGTTTCACCAACCTCCGATGAGTGATTCTCAGAATCACTGAACATATAATTGAAAACACTTTATAACCCCAAAGAGCAACAGGTAGAGAAGTTAATATAAAGCGTGCCATGAAACACTAGAGACTAACAAACATGAACCACTGGAATGGAGTTTTCTTTTCAGAACAGGGCCAGCAGGGCCAGGGAGAAAGTTAGCTCCTCTCCTGCCATCGAATATTAAACACACGTGCGTGTGCGCGCGCGCGCACACACACACACACACACACACACACAGAGAAACTCAACTCTGAACATAGGAGATTTAATACCCTGACATCTTATTTTTGATTAGATACATCAGTAAAGTTTTTCTGTAAGGCAGTATTTGTTTCAAAGAAAGAAAATATAGATAGTATTTGTGTGTTCCTTCTGTGAGACCTGATTCACACCTCTTCACTTAGGTGAATTATATAGAAAACAATAACTAAATTTATCCCCAAATAGTTTTAACACAGAAAGCCTTGTTAGGGAAGAAAGTGCCACTTAACCAGAAGTGATAATATAGATTTGACAGGAGACTGACATCAGAGCAAAATATTTCGTTGTTTTGAGTGTTAGTTAAAGCAGTTACTGGATAAAAACATAAAGCTTTACCTTGGAGGTGCTGGTTAGATTACTGGGCCATCAATAGGAAGTGTATGATGAAATTATTTTAGAATCTATCTCCTTAGATACTTAGATATTAATGAGTTTTTTTAATTTGTTTTTTTGTTTTGTTTCATTTTTATAAAAACTAGTCCTTACTTTGATTGAAGTTCTTATGAAGAATGGAAAAACAGGACAATGGTTCTTTAAACTTATGAAGCGAATTTGCTTGCACCTGATTGAATTGAAACAGCAATTCTGCTGCTTTCAAGCTCCTCTGCCATTATCACTGGTCTGTAATGAAATCACGACTGTGCATTTGATAGCATCAATAACATTCATCTGATTAGGTTGTTATGGTTGTTAACGAACTGCAAACCTACTGTCATTGCTTGTCATTTCTTGACAGTGTTAAGTCCAAAAGTGCTGGGCATTGCCATCGCTCGGTATGACTTCTGTGCAAGAGATATGAGAGAGTTGTCCTTGTTGAAAGGAGATGTGGTGAAGATTTACACAAAGATGAGTGCAAATGGCTGGTGGAGAGGAGAAGTAAATGGCAGGGTAAGTTGGCCCTCTCGATGTGCTGGTGCATGTGAAAGAAGGGGACTGAGCAGTTGTTTGCACCCATTGTGGCACCAGGGAGAAGCCTCTATACTGTATTACAGCTTTCAGCCCACAGGCCTCTGCCCTCTGGAAACTGGTGCTGTGTTTTGCTGATACCAGGGACTCGCTGAAAATATTTGAAATGAATATGATAGTGACATAAATAAAATTCACCTGGGCAAGTGGGACAGCTTGCTGCTTGGAAAAGAGTCGAGGAGCATTTCAGTTCTTTTTAGACCCTGAGCCATAGAGCTAAACTTTATGTGTATTGCAAAATATCTATAACAACTGCTGATGTAAATTGGAAAGAATTGGACATAATATCTCTGTCTTTTCATCCTGTTCTACAGCAGAAATAGGAATCATTATGCAGCAGAGCCCCCCTGTATTATACTTAATTTACATATTTATTTGTGTGCTAGTGGATTAGAACACTGTTTATTTTATTCCTCCATTTCGATCATTTACTCTATTAGGCTTCTAAGAGCAGTTAAACCAATCTTCTCACCTACAATTGACATAAAACCCCAGTTTAATTGGGGTGTTATGAAAACAAAATACTCTGTTTGTAGAATCCTTTGAAATGTCAGATACAAAGTCATGTTGCTATGTTGGTTGCTTTTCTTTTTTAGGTGGGCTGGTTTCCATCCACATATGTGGAAGAGGATGAATAAATTCAAATCCAGTGTTGCACCCTGCACCAAAAATTTCAGAGAAGGGATAAATAGAAGCCTGCACAGCATCATGAATTAACTGAAGTGTTTAAAAAGCTGCATTTCTGGCTGTTCAACATCCTCCCTCCTTAGCCCCTCCTAAGTCTTAATGCTGAGATTTCTAAAGATGCTGGTACTGACAGATTAATGGCTTGCCTAGAGCTGTGCAAGAAACAGCCTGCCAGTCTGTCATTGTCAGGGACCAGGGCAAAACCAAGAGCTCTTCTTCCCAGAAGAGCCCTGCAAACACGTTGGTTCGTGCTTCCCTTTACTTCTTCTGGTCAGATACCATGAATGCCAGTCATCAGTAAATCTTAATACACTTTTGCTTTATTCTCACATGCCATTCACCAGATTATTTGATGGTACAAAGAAGCAGAAGTGTAATTTTCCTTTTCCCAGCATGAAGAAAAATTGGAGTTCTGCCATTTGAGCAGCTTACTGGAAAGATCCAGCCTTACTTGTCTTAAATTGTCCGACAAGGTGACTCATTGCCCGGCAAACACTTTTACCCTCAGATGTTACTCATGATATTATAAAATATGAGGCCAGTGCTCAGGTTTGCATCATAAGTGAGCTATCCCTGAAGGGTTTTAATTACTCATTTGGTGTCCTGATTATATTTGCAAACTTCTTTATAAAAGGTGAAAAAAGCACATAAAAGAGAGGGTGTCTTCATATTAAACCTTCACAACCTTCATGATTTCATAGGATTATTTTGGAAATATAGCACTTGACTTTATGAAAGGATCTGGGCTAGGTATATTAGGGGTAGTTGCCAATAACCTGAATAAGCTGGCATTGTTTACAGAAACAGATCAAGGGCTATAATTTATGTCATTTTATAGCAGCAGTATCTATTAATACATGCCTTTTCCTCCCATCCACCTCCCCCGCACACACACAAAGATGACCTGGGACATGATTTTTTTATTCCCACATTTTCTTGGAGCACAAACAACTTTGTTGAGGATTTTGGAAGGAAAGCACAACTGGGTCCTTTATTCATTTCTGGGACAGAAAGAGGGTCAATGGACTTTTGTGGGCCTCCAGCGTCTCTCAGAGTCTCCCCCTCTGCAACCCATCCTGGGAGTGTATTAACTGGAGGGAAGATGGGTCTTGCAGTACATTTGTTTTGCCCAGCCATCACTCTTTTTTGTGAGGAGCCTAAATACATTCTTCCTGGGGTCCAGAGTCCCCATTCAAGGCAGTCAAGTTAAGACACTAACTTGGCCCTTTCCTGATGGAAATATTTCCTCCATAGCAGAAGTTGTGTTCTGACAAGACTGAGAGAGTTACATGTTGGGAAAAAAAAAGAAGCATTAACTTAGTAGAACTGAACCAGGAGCATTAAGTTCTGAAATTTTGAATCATCTCTGAAATGAAGCAGGTGTAGCCTGCCCTCTCATCAATCCGTCTGGGTGCCAGAACTCAAGGTTCAGTGGACACATTCCCCTGTTAGAGACCCTCGTGGGCTACGACTTTTCATCTAGGATAGATTCAAGACCTTTACCTCAGAATTATGTAAACTGTGATTGTGTTTTAGAAAAATTATTATTTGCTAAAACCATTTAAGTCTTTGTATATGTGTAAATGATCACAAAAATGTATTTTATAAAATGTTCTGTACAGTAAAGTTACACCTCAAAGTGTACTCTTGGAATGGATTCTTTCCTATAAAGTCTTATCTGCGACTCTGTCTCGGGAATGTTTTGTCTGTTGCCGTCAGCCGAACTTTGTTATGGAGGGAGCAGCCTCACACAAGCAGAAACACTCCTGTGGATGGTATTGTAGCATGTATTGTTTATTTTAGTCAATAGACCCTCTCCTTATAAATGGTGTTTAGTCTTCCTGTTGCATTTCATGGGCCTGGGGGTTTCCTAGCAGAGGATATTGGAGCCCCTTTTTGTGACATTACCAATTACATCTTTGTCCACGTTTAATACTTTGTATTGGAAAATTTAAATGCTGCGGATTTGTGTAGAGTTCTAATACCAAAGACAGAAGTAAATGTTGTCCATATACTTTGTCTTGCCTGTATGCAGCCCTTGTGTAATATGGTGAATTAGAGTGGTATTTCACTTTGTATTATTTTGTAAATATGTCAATATAATAAATAGTGACTAAATTGATTTCTAAGAGTTGGAGTCTTCTTTTTGAATGATCCCTGTATTAGTCAGGGTTCCCCTGAAAATGGATGGCACTGGATTGTCGGGCCTGTACCAGGCCATCGCCAGCAGTCCAGAGTGAACAGAAGCAGTGTATGTGTGGAGGTCACCACCCCCCCGCCCACCAGCCCCGTGGACGCTACGCGTCTAGTAGGAGGGCCACTGCGGTGAGTCTTGAAGCCCAGGGCTGGGCCCGGGCAGAGCCACCGCAGGTGCAGATCTTGGTGGTAGTAGCACATATTCTAAAGAGAACTTCAAAGGCCGAAGTGGAGAAGGGTTCCATGTGAACAGCAGTTGAACATGGGTCAGTCGGTCCTGAGAAATAGGTGAGCGCCATTCTGAATGGAGAGGCGATGGCCTCTGTTGCCCTCAGCCAATGGAAAGGGAGTCCGGTTCAGATCCCGAATCCGGAGTGGCGGAGATGGACACCGCCAAGCGTCCAGCACAGTAATGCGAAGGATCCCAGAGAAGCCGATGGAAGCCCCGGGGAGAGTTCTTTTCTCCTTGTGAAGGGCAGGGCGCCCTGGAATTGGGTTCGCCTGGAGAGAGGGGTCCGCGCCTTGGAAAGCGTCGCGCTTCCAGCGGCATCTGGTGAGCTCTGGAGGGCCCTTGAAAGTGCGGGGGAGAGGGTGTAAATCTCGCGCCCGGCTGTAGCCATATCCACAGCATTCCTCCCTCTGGAACTAAGACCTCTAGGCCAGCAGAACAGAATGTCGCGGGAACAGGAAGCAAAAATTTTGCTAGTGGATCACTAGGGGTGATGGTGAGTGGTGCCACTTCCACTTCCACCCCCTGATTCCTGGACCCTTGAATCCTGGCTATGGGAGAAACAGTACCATACATTGGACACTGATTCAGAGCATACACGGCCTTCTAAAGAATTTTGTCCCATCCCTGCAAAGTATTGTCACCTAGTTGGCATTGTAATTGTGACTTCAAAAGGCCATTCCACCTTTCTATCAATTCAGCTGCTTCAGGATGATGGTGAATTCCATGAGCATGAGCCCACTGCTACACTTCTTTAGCCGTAAAGTGAGTGCCTCGGACAGAGGCAATGCTGTGTGGAATAGCATGATTGTGGATAAGGCATTCTGTGAGTCCACGGATGGTAGTCTTGGCAGAAGCATTGCATACAAAATAGGCAAACCCATATCTGGAGTAATTGTCTGTTCCAGTGAGGACAAACTTTTCTGCCTTTTCCATGATGGAAGAGGTCCAATATAATCAACCTGCCACCAGGTAGCTAGCTGCCTGATCACCCCAAGGAATGGTGCCATATCGAGGGCTCAGTGTTGGTCTCTGCTGCTGGCAAATTGGGCACTCAACACTGGCTGTAGCCAGGTCAGCCTTGGTGAGTGGAAGTCCATGTTGCTGAGCCCATGTGTAACCTCCAACCCTGCCACCATGGCCACTTTGTTGATGGGCCCATTGAGCGATGACAGGAGTGACTGGAGAAGGAGGCTGAGTGGTGTCCACAGAATGGGTCATACTAGCCAGTTGATTATTAAAATCCTCCTCTGCTGAGGTCACCCATTGGTGAGTACTCACATGGGATACAAATATCTTCACAGTTTTTGGCCACTCAGGCCCATCCACATACCTCTTCCCCGGATTTCTTTGTCACCAATTTTCCAATCATGCTTCTTCCAGGTCCCTGACCACCCAGCCAAACCATTGGCTACAGCCCACGTATCAGTATATAATCACACAACCAGGTGCACTGATTGAAGTTCTGCCCACTGGAAATATTTCCCTTCAGGACTGTCCTTCAGGGATGTCTTGGAAAGGGGCTGTAGTGCTGCAGCTGTCCACTTTGGGTGATGCCTGCATATCATGAAGAACCATCTGTGAACCAGGCCCTAGTCTTCTCTCCTCTGTCAATTCATCATAGAGAACTCCTTATGCGGCCATTGGTGCAGGCTAGGGAAGAGAAAGCAGGGTGGCAGGAGTAGAGACCATGGGCATTTGAGCCACTTCCTCATGTAACTTACTTGGCCTTCAAGACCTGCTCGAGCCCGATCACGTATATACCACTTTCATTTGATGATGGAATGCTGCTGTGCATGACCCACTTTATGGCTAGATGGGTCAGAAAGCACCCAGTTCATGATAGGCAATTCAGGTGGCATGGTGACTTGATGACCCATAGTCAAATGTTCAGTTTCCACCAAAGCCCAGTAGCAACCCAAGAGCTGTCTCTCAAAAGGAGAGTAGTTATCTGCAGAAGATGGCAGGGTCTTGCTCCAAAATCCTGGAGGCCTCCACTGTGATTCACCTATGGGGGTCTGCCGAAGGCTCCAAACAGCATCCCTATCTGCCACTGACACCTCAAGCACGATTGGATCTGCTGGGTCATATGGCCCAAGTGGCAGAGCAGCTTGTACAGCAGCCTGGACCTGTTGCAGAGCCTTCTGTTCTGGACCCCACTCAAAACTGGCAGCCTTTCAGGTCACTTGATAATTGGGCAGGACTAATATACCCAAATGAGGAATGTGTTGCCTCCAAAAGCCAAATAGGCCCACTAGGCATTGTGCCTCCTTCTTGGTTGTAGGAGGGGCCAAATGCAGCAACTTACCCTTTACCTTAGAAGGACTATCTTGACAGGCCCCACAGTCCCATAACACACATACACCAGCCCCATAATTAACATGGGGATTAAGCCCTAATTTTGTTTAAGTTTAGCTCAGGATTGCTGCCTAAGTTATGAACAGTGAACTACAAGGCAAACTCAATAGTTGCCAATAACATGTATTGGCATGCTTACCATGTGCCATGCTCTGTTCTAAGTGCTTTATTTGCACTAACTTACAACAACCCCCAAAGGTAGAATCCCATAATATTTTCATTTGCACATGAGGAAACTGAGGTACATCAAGAGGTTGCAACTTTCCCAAAGTCACACAGCTGCTAACTGTCAGAGCTGAATTCTGACTTGAGTGGTCTGGCTCCAGAGTCCGTATAACCACTACCCTATCCTGCCACACTTTGTAGGGCAAGAGAGAGATTTCGTACATTTTTAAACTTACATAACCAAGAAGAAACTATACGATACTAAACAGTGGTTTGAACAATGAAAGGTTAACACAGAATTCAGAAATATGCCACTATTCCTGCCACCTAAAAGAAAACCCAAAAAAGATATTGCCTAGAGAGATTAGTATCAGATTGAATTTTCATTTCTACTTTGATTCACTCTTGCACTAGAAAATGGCTGCTAATCCAGAGAGGCTTGGAGTCAAGTTTCCCTTGGTGGAGCAGGCCAGCTGATAATCCACAGTGATGGAGTCTGTCTTAGGGAGAGGGTGGAATCACTTCATTCCTTCTAAGGACCAGGAAAGGCCATGGTGGTAGCTTCTGCTTGACTTCACCATCACAACCTTGCTACAAACACAAAATTCCTCTTATTTTCATTACGATACAGTGGGTTATACAGCCCTGAATCCATTATTTGAGGAGCCAACTCCGTTGGTATCTTTATCACTTCTCTTTGACATATTAACATTATGTGACTGTTAGACCTTCTATCAGTTCATCACCGTCCTCACCACTGCCAATTGTACTCACCGTTGCTCCCTTTATTTGCTAGTTAACATGGGAACACAGCTTTGTAACAAGTATTTTGTCTTCCACCAAATGAGTGAAGTAAAATATGCTGGTAGGTAGTTTTTCGTTGTTTGTTTGTTTTGAGACAGAGTTTTTCTCTTGTTGCCCAAGCTAGAGTGCAATGGTGCGATCTCCGCTCACTGCAGCCTCCACCTCCCAGGTCCAGGCAATTCTCCTGCCTCTGCCTCCTGAGTAGCTGGGATTACAGGCACCCACGATCACGCCCAGCTAATTTTTGTATTTTTTTAGTAGAGACGGGGTTTCACCATGTTTGCCAGGCTGGTCTCGAACTCCTGACCTCAGGTGATCCACCCACCTCGGCCTCCCAAAGTGCTGGGATTACAGGTGTGAGCCGCCATGCCCAGCCACTGGTAGTTAGTTTTGAGACATCTTGCTTTGTTCTACTTAATCTGACAGCTGTACAGAAGAGTGAAAAGGTATGGCCCTATAAGTCAGACTGACTGTCTCAGTTTATATCTCATCCCTACCATGCAGAACCTCCACCAATCAGTACCACAACACCTACTTCATAGAACGGTTGTGCGACACAACTGAGATCATCCACATAAAGTGGAACAGTGGCTGGCATATACAAAGCCGTATTTGTCATTATCATCTTTGTTGTGATTGTCAGATGGGTTTGCTGACAAGTTTGGATAGTTGGCATCTTAATATTTGAAATTCTTTAGCATAAATTAGGCTCATTTATTGGATTAAGGAGAAAAACTCTGCAGATTCAAAATTAACCTCTCTAGGATGGGAATTAAACTATTTGTTCGTAGGAAGAAGGAGGGTTTTAGCATCAGTCAGACCGGGGTTCAAACCCCAACCCTGCCACTAACTTTTAGGATCATCCACTACCTCTTCTGTAATAAAGGGATCATTAAAAGTGCCTGAGGGAGCTGTTGTGAAGAATAAATGATAACATATGAAAAAGGTCCCTAGTACAGAGCCTCACACATAGTAGGTATGCAAGAAATATTGGTTTCCCTCCCTTTATGAAAGATAAGATACTCAGGTATCAAATTATGTACTTGCTGCCGTTATTTTGAATATTATTGGGAGTCCATGCTTTGTTTTTTACATATAGTTTAATTTTCTGCACTTAAATTATGGACAGAGTAAAAGGTATACATGTTCAGGAAGATTAATATGCAAACCCACAAACAATCTCAGAAGTTGAATTTAACAGCTCTACATTATTTTGACTAGGAAAATTGAATTTTTACTCAGCTCATAATCATTTAGACTGAGTCCATTAGTCACTTCATTTTTCACTGAAACTAGTTTGCTGTGATTGGTTGGACTCTGATTAGAAATGTTACGCACCCACATCTGGTCTGGCACCTTATTCTAAGTAATAAGGTGGTTTGGAAGCCACCTTATTTCAAGTAATGAACAAGTCCCAGAAAGGATATCATAAAGGAATTCTGTCTCTCGTTCGGTGCCATTGATTAAACCAGATCGAGGGAAACAGTGACAGAAAACAAACTCCTTTTGAAGCACTCTAGACACTGGCTGTCAAAGTCCCTGAATTTCTAGGCACAATGCAACTACAAATGATGACCCAGGCACATGGCCAGATGGGAAGAGTCCTCAGTGCAGAAACACAGTGTACACAAAAGTCACTTCACACCCTGTCCTCTAATGGATGTTGCGATCCACGTTGAGAGTCCTGAATAGGAGGGAAGGTGGACTCCAGAAGAGCCAATGTGTCCAATTCATGATCTGGCTTGCCCAAGGTCATGCAGATAGAAAATACTGTCAAGGTAAAGACTAAAACATGG
The DNA here is from genome assembly GCF_029289425.2 of Pan paniscus. NCBI lineage: Eukaryota > Metazoa > Chordata > Mammalia > Primates > Hominidae > Pan > Pan paniscus. The sequence goes on from NC_073249.2 coordinate 119,584,993, forward strand.
GTGTCTCAGCTCTAAGTCAAATAAATGCTGTCTCTATTCCTCTGTCATACATCAGTACTCAGGACCCTCTGACTCCAGCATTATTTCCTCCATTCTTAAGGCCTTTCTTCTGGGAATCATTCTGGGTGACTGCTGGGATCCTAGATCAGGTAAGAATATGACTGAGTCACAATCCTTGCACCTCTTGCTATCAACCTGTCTTGATGACTTTGAAACATGTCAATAAGAATAGTAATGACTCGGGAGTCTGATCAGTAAATGCTTGTGGATTTTCCTATTTATTTATTTATTTATTTATTTATTTATTTATTTATTTTTTGCTTTAAGTTCCGGGATACGTGTGCAGAATGTGCAGTTTTGTTACATGTGCCACGTATGGTTTGCTGCACCTATCAACCTGCTACCTAGACATGGATGAAGCTTGTGGATTTTCTTGTGATCCAAATGACCTCTCTATAGAAAGTGATTTTTTTTTCCAACGATAATTTATAGTCCATCTCCTTTTCTCTTTTGGCTGTTCTTTTTTTGTACTGGTATCTGCCAGACAGTATGCTAGGTATTTGTCGTATATTATCTCATTTATCTCATATGATCCTTCTGAGAATTCATTACAGACTAACATCATCCCATCTTTTAATCATGAAAAATCTTGTCCTAGTTTAGTAAATCTTCTACACTAGGGTTGTTTTTTAAGGTTATTTGACATGTTTTACTAATCTGTATCATCTGTCTTTTTGTCTAAAAAGCAATATAGACTAGTGGTTAAGGCTTTGGAACCAGACTATCATGGCTCTACCACTTATTAGTTGTATGACCTTGGGCAAGATGCTTACACTGCCTGTTCCTCTGTTTCTCCATAGTTAGAATGGGTTATGATAGCACCTTACTTCAGGAGGTTTTTGTGAGGATTAAATGAAATAATAATAATAGCTGTAATTTTTTTTTCGTTTGAGACGGAGTTTCATTCTTGTTGCCTAGGCTGGAGGGCAATGGCGCAATCTTGGCTCACGGCAACCTCCGCCTCCCGGGTTCAAACGATTCTCCTGCCTCAGCCTCCCGAGTAGCTGGGATTACAGGCATGCGCCACCACACCCAGCTAATTTTGTATTTTTAGTAGAGATGGGTATCTCCATGTTGGTCAGGCTGGTCTCAAACTCCCAACCTCAGGTGATCCACCCGCCTCGGCCTCCCAAAGTGCTGGGATTACAGGCGTGAGCCACCTCGCCCAGCCACAGCTGTAAAATGTTTAGAAGATTGTCTGGCAGAGAGTAGACATTCAGTAAACAAGACAGTTTAAAATTGCATTTTGGCCACTACTTTAAATATATATACAAAAATAAGTGTTACGAATTTTAAAAACTCGGATATGTTAAAAACTCCCTTTAAATGTATATATCAGCCTTTGGAAGACCTCTTGAGTTAATTTATTTTTTGAGAAGGAGTTTCGCTCTTGTCGCCCAGGCTGGAATGCAATGGCACGACCTCGGCTCACTGCAAACCTCCGCCTCCTGGGTTGAAGCAATTCTCCTGCCTCAGGTGCCCGCCGCCACTTCTGGCTATTTATTATTATTATTATTATTATTATTATTATTAATATTTTTAGTAGAGACAGGGTTTCACCGTGTTAGCCAGGCTGGTCTCAAACTCCTGACCTCAGGTGATCCTCCCTCCTCGGCCTTCCAAAGTGCTGGGATTACAGGCATGAGCCACCACGCCCGGCCTTGAGTTATCTTTTCACATTAGTAATCCTTTCAAAATGATGCACAAATGGAGCCCAAATCAAATGCTCTACCAGAGCACCATCTATCAGTTATCTACTGCTACCCAACAAATTTGGTACTCCCAAACTTTGCAGTTGGGTACAGCAAACATCTATTATTTCACTGTTTCTGTGGGTAAGAAATCCGGGAGCAGATTTGCTGTGTATTTCTGACTTCGGGTCTCCCATGAGGCTTCTATCAAGGTGTCAGCCAGGCTGCAGTCATCTCCAGGCCCAACTGGGGGAGAGTCTGCTCCTGAGTTCACTCCTGTGAACCTCTCCACATGGCTGCCTCACAACATGGCAGCTGGCTTCTCCCAAAATAAGCATCCAAGAGGGAAAGAGCAAAAGCACTCGAGATGAAAGCTAGTCTTTTTATAACCATCTTAGAAGTGACAGCCCAGCACTCAGCTCTTTTCTATCCCTTAGCGTTGAGTTACTAAATCCAGCTCATGCTCAAGGGGAGGGGATTACACAGGATGAACACCAGGACAAAGGGATTATTGGGGGCCATCCTACTGGCTGCCTACAACAGATGGATACATTGAATGGTCATTGGAGCCAAAGATGAGGCCTATCTGAAAGGCATGGGTTACTTCAGAGAAACTTAGGTGAATCTAAAATGTAGTTTTTCATAAAAAACCATTTCCTGTTGATTCCTTTAATCAGTATTTACAGAACCCACTCTATACCAGCCTCTGCAGGAAATAAAAGGATGCATAAGAGAAGGAGCTGTCCCCAGGGGAGCTCATTTTCTTTGCCCCTTTCCTCATTTAGGAAATGCCTTTCCTGAGGCTCAAATTGTTGGGAGAGAGAAAGGGGGAGAGAGGAAGTGTGGGAGAAGTGTCCAATATGTGAGATGCAGGCTCCATCTCACAGGATCACAGGGAAAAGTGGAAACGGCAATCAGGCATGCCCTGGAAGTAGCTGTTGAAAATGTAAAACTCTAAAATCCCAGAGTATGTGGCCAATCATTCATTCCTTCATTCTTTCATTCATTCCTTCAACAAATGTGTACTGAGCTTCTTCTACGAACTCTATAATTCTAGCCTTTGAGGATACAACAATGAAGCTGACACAATTCCTACCCTTGAAAAGCTTATCTGCTTGCAGATGGTGATGAGCAAGACATAGGTACATAATGTTAGGCACTGGTAAGTGTTATTGAGGGAGAAAAAAAAGAAGAAGCAAGGAAAATGTTATTTGAATATGGTGATCAAAGAAGGCTTTATGGGGAAATGATTTTTTTTTTAGCAGAGACCTAATTTGAGAATAGAAAAAAATATATGAATATCTGAGTGCTTAGTGTTTGGAGAGCCACAAGGGCCCAGTGTGGTTGGAGAGGGTGAAAAGGAAGAGAGCTTTCTGGAACAGATCTGGTAGATCTTATAGACAGGGAAAAGAGAGTGACAGGAGCCACTGGAAGCGTTTAAGCAGGGATGTGAGGTGATCTCATTTACATTTCAGAAAGCTCACACTGGATGCTGTGGACTGAGATAGAGCTAGACCCATGCAATCAACACACTGCCATTCTTTGATAATAGCTCCTGTATTTGTTTGCCAGGGACGCCATAATAAAGTACCACAAACCCAGTGGCTTAAATAGCAGAAATTTATTGTCTCACAGTTCTTAAGGTCAGAAATCCAAGATCAAGGTGCCTGCCAGGCCATGCCCTCTCTGAAGGCACTAAAGAAGGATCTGTTCCAAGGCTCTCTCCTGGCCTCTGTAGTCCTTGGCTGCAGCAGCATAATTGTAATCTTCACATGGCATTCTCCCTGTGTGTGTTTCTGTGTCTAAGATTCTCCTTTCTATAAGGACACCAGTTATATTTAATTAGGGGCCCACCCTACACCAGTATGACCTAGTCTTGACTAATTACATCTGCAACCACCCCATTTCCCAATAAGGTCACATTTTGAGGTACCAGAGTTTAGCACTTCAACATATGCATTTGAAGGGGACACAATTAAATCCGTAACAGCTCTCTTTCTTATATTCTCATGTTATTAGAGTGCATGCTAAACGATACAAATACTTCAGCACAGATTACTAGGGAACGGGTGCAGCATGGGAAGAGGAAAGTGAGCCAGAGAGACGCTATACTTAGGGACAGATGTGTCCATAGCCTGTCTCTGTCCTGCTCAACCTCAGGGGGTGTAAACAAAGGCCAAACTTTTCTAGAAATTCAAGTATATGCTGATAGAAACAATACCATTTCCACCCATGTATTTGTCATCTTCTTAGGCCATCAGCCCCAAGTGAATTACCTTTTTTTTTTCTCACCCTATGTGTCAGAATCACACGTCTTCCCGCCAGGAGAGGAAAGCTCCTAGGTACTTCTGTGTAGGTAAGCTCATTAGGAAAAAGCAACCTATTTAAGTGAATTAATGAAACACTTCTGGATTCTGTGCAAATTCGGCCTGCGTAATATGAAGAAGGGAGAAAAAAATGTGCTGTGGTCTTATAGAGAGGTGGGAAATGCCCTCAGCATTTATTATACTTAATGATGAGATATTGTTGCTAGGCGGTTTGAAGGATAAAGTTTACATTAATAATATGTGATGCAATGAATCTACATTAGTGTGAAAAATTATTTTATTTACGTTTATGCAGCCTATCTGGTCCACTCATTACGTAGTTTATTTTGCAATGTCCTTAAAATACTGGACATAATCCCATTTATAAATTCCTGCCTCAAAGATGACATTGAGTGGATATTTAGGAGGGGCATCCAGGAAAGGGGGAGTGGAAAAACCTTAAATTAATAATCCTGGAATGATATATTGAATGCTGCACTATCAGTTTGAAGCTGTTGGGTGGAAAGATGCAAATGAAAATCTGTTGTGTCCTCTTGGGACTTCTCAGTACAGCCCAAAATACAATTAAAATTGTGCAAGAGGCCTAAGTTGAACTTTTGTAATCATATGGCAAGTTATTTTTACAACAATTAGCAGTTTCAAAGTTCTTAATACGTTATAAGTACATATAGTTTTTCCAAAGTAATTTTGCAATACAACTGCTGGGGAAGTGGAAAGAGCACAGGAATGAAAATAAGGCAAACCAGGTTCTAGTTCTTGATTCTTCCACTAATGAGTCAAGAGGCTCTGGGTGGAACCCCCAACCTCTCTAAGGCTCGGTTTTCTCATCTGTAGAATGAAGACATCAAGCCCACTTCCAGTTCTAACATCCTATTATTCTGCATGAAGACATTCAATAAATATTTGGTCATGATACATCTTCATGGAATCAAATTTGTAAATGGGACAGAGAACTGAGGCTCAAACAAAAGTAGGTGGACAACTTTGAAGGGCATAAATCTTGCATCATTCTCTTCTTAATATCTCCACTTCTTTCACCTTAGTCCCAGTCAATCTCATGTCACCTGGATGATTGCAAGAGCCCCTAACTGGCATCCCTGCTTCCCTTCCCACCCCCCTCTAATCATTTGATTATATAATTTCATTTCATATTTTAGAACTCTCCAACACCTCCCATTTATTTAATGAATTTGTGGAGTACTTAACCCATGGCACAGGTGCTGGAAATACATGGTTAACAAAACAGACAATTCTCTGCTTTTATAGAGCCTACTTTATATTGGAAAGAACAGGGAGATAGACAATAAATGAATATACATTACATAATATAAGGAAGTGATAAATACAATGAAAAAATCAAAGCAAAGGAAGGAGAGTATATGAGGAAAGTGCTACTTTAGATATGCTAGTCAAGGAAAGCCTCTCTTGGCGTAAGATGAGCTAGAGAGCTAATCTTCAACCAGATCATCTTGGTCCAGGATGACCTTGTAGGTCATCTTTCCATTACCTTGTAGGTAATGGAAAGGACTTAAGATTTTATGTTTTGAAAAACCAGTGGCGAGTCTGAAGCAGTGGTATGGTTTGGATGTGGTTTGTTGCAGCCACGACTCATGCTGAAGTTTAATTGCCAGTGTGGCTGCATTAGAAGGTGGAACCTAGTGGGAGATGTTTTCATCCTGGGAGTGGATCCCTCATGGATCCCTCATGAACAGAATAATGCCCTTCCTTGGTGGTGAGTGAGTTCTTGCTCTCTCGAAAATGGATTAGTTACCATGAGAGCAGGTTATTAAAAAGAGTCTGGCTTCCTTGATTTCATTCTCTTGCTTTCTTTCTCACCATGTGATCTCTGCCTAATCTTGGACTTTCCACCCACCAGAATCATGAGCCAAATAAATATCTTTTCTTTATCTGTTACCCAGGTTCGGGTATTTTGTTCTAGCAACACAAAATGGACTAAAACAAGCAGAAAAGAGAAATGATCAGATACGCCTTATTAAAGAAACACTGTGGATTCTTGGTGGAAGTTTTACTAAAGAGAGACAGGAGTGGAAGCAGAGAGACCATAAAAGTACTATTAGGTAACACAGGTGAAAAATGTTGGTGGCTCACATTAGCATGATATCAAGGGATGTGTAAGAAATATTGGGATTTCAGATGTATTTTGAAATTACTGCTGGCCTAGCTTATGGCTTGAATGTAAAGTGACAATGGGAGAAAAAATCATTATGTGAGGTATCAACATTTTTGGCTTAAGCAACTCTGTGCACGGTGTTATACATACACGGTTAAGGATGAGCAGCTGATTTGGGAAGGAAGGTAAGAAATCGGTTATTCAGTTCTAGACACATTAAGCTTAAGGTGCTCATTAGATATTAAACCGATATCAGGTGAGCAGTTGGGTCTGAGTCTGGAGTTTGGGGAGAAGTTGGAGCATGAGAAAAACATCTGGAAATGAGTAGTATATTTGAAGCCATGAGACTAAATGATATCATCTCAGCAAATGAGTATAGGAGAAGCAGCAAGCTAATACCTGAGCCTTGGGGCTCTCCAGTGTTTAGAGTTTGGGTAGAAAAGAATACTCCAGCAATGGGGCTAAATCATAGGAGACTATCTACAAACATTCCCCACCACACCTACTAGTCTACTTGCACCAATATCCTTATCTCCTCTTGCTGTGTGAACTGGGCCTGTGCTCTTCTCCAAAGCCCACCAGTTCACCTACCCACAGAATCTTATTTCTTTTCCTGTGCTCAAATACATCACTTCAGCAATTATCCCCTCTCAATTATGCAAATTCAAACTTCATTTATCTATCAGACCCTTCCATCAGGATACAGATATCCTTCTTAAAAAATAAATACACAAAAAGGGAAAGCTCCTTTCCTCTTGTATTTACCTTCAGCTACTGTTCATTTTCTGATCTCCTAGAAAGCAACACTCCTCAAAACAGCTGACCAAAGTTGCTACTGTTAATTCCTCTTCTTCTATTCTCTTTTGAACCCACTCCGATCTGAATTTTGACCTTAACACTTCACAAAACCTTCACCAAAAACTTCCACATTGCCAAATCCAGAAGTCAACTCTCTGCAACATTTAAATCGCTGATCACCCTCTTCCTTCTTGAGATCATTGTTTCACTTAGTTCTCAAAACATCATTTATTATTGTTCCTTTTTCTATCTTACTAGCCGCTTCTTCCTGGACTCCTTTAATTCATTCAACAATTATGTACTGCCTATTTTGCGCCAGGCATTGTTCTTGGCACTAGAGATACAGCAGTGAACAAGCCAAAGCCCTTGCTCTCAGGGAGCATATCACCTTCTATTAGGTAGAAACAAACGAGGATGCACTGGGATCCAGGTGAAGACAGTATTTCAACAAGGCAGGGTGTTCATCTGGTGGAGGTCAAGTGAGATGAGGGCTGTGAATTAACCACTGCACTTGGCATTTAGGGAGTCGAGCACAGCCTGACATTTTGAATTTTAGTGAAGAAGTAGAAACAAAAATCTGCTTGAAGTGGGTTTCAGATAAAATGGCAAGTAAGGAAGAGGTTGTCGCAAGTGTACTCAACCCCTTTCAGGGCATTTTGAGATGGAGCTACTTGCTTTTTTTTTTTTTTTTTCTAGAATATTTTCTTGCACTCTTCATTTGTGATGTCTCAGCTTACATGTCATCTCTCAGTGAAGTATTCTCTACCACTCAGTCTAACTTCTTCCTACTCTGTCATTTTCTCTCATGGGCCCATGTTAATTTTCCTTCACAGCACTATCATGTTTATAATTATAGACTTCAGTATTTGAAACGTGTTTATAATGTCTGTTCTGCTATGTTTTACATTCCATTAAGTCTGTTTGAAGCTCTGCAAGCTGAGTGCCTAGAGTGTTACTGGCACAATATACTTCTTATTTAAATGAATGAATGAATAAATGACCAGTCTTTTTCCTCTGGAATTTTGCTGAAGTGTGCCATATCACTTGGTTAAAGTGGAACTACATTTCTCAGAATCCCATTCCCTTTATGTCTCCTGAACACAATTGGAGTTGCGGGGAATTTGTACAAGGTTTAGGAAGTGGAAGTAAATCACTAGTCATAATCTTGGAAGGTCTTGCAGTCAAATATGTGGAGAATAGACAGATTCAGAAGTGCCCGAGAGATTCAAACTTGCCACTTCTCTCCTGCATTCCTTGTCTAGTTCTTCTTTATGACTACTAGACCTGGCTTCAAAACCAGTTTCAAAATCAGAAGTTTGGCGGTTCCCCAGAGGTGGAACTAATCAGAGGCCATAGTTTCCCCAGCCCTATTAAGGACATTCCCTTTGCAGTCTCAGTAAACTCTCTTAGATTTCCCTGCAAGCCTATGCTTGTCCACCCTGCACCAGTGCTTTAGAAGGACCGGATGGCGACTCTATCTCCTTTCCTCCAACTCTCCCCTCTGCATATTACTTCGCTAGTATTTGCCACAACTATATAGGTATAATTCTATAATAAATATCTTATCCAAAGTCACAGTGGCCCTAGTTTCCCAACTAACCTTGGTTATTGGCATTGCTACTTCTGAGCTTGGATACGTGAAATCCTCTTCTTCAGAACTGAGCGCTTTTCCTGTGTATTTTATGGTATTATATCATATACTGTTTGATAGACTCTACATGAGCTGCGTTAATCACGGTCCCAATGAGAGACACATGGCACATCCGTAATGGAGAATTTAATGAAGAGATTGTTTACAGAGCCTAGAGCAGGGTTAAGGGTTAAGTGAAACCAGTGAGGCTTGGTAAGGCCTCCTGAGCTAGGAACAATGAAGAACAAGGACCTAGTCCAAATAAACAAGGGGACCGAGCAATTTCAGAAACCTGGAAAGCTAGAGGAATCTGTAAGAGAGGACCTGAGATGATGCATGGCCAACCCACAGCCCCAAAGAGAGAGATCCCTGGAATAAATACCTTGACTTCAGGGTCTCCCATCCTCCCATCCCTGCTAAGGCTTCCCAGTGCCCAAACTCAATTGTAAGTCAGAAGGCAAGGGACTGTGGTTGGCACAGTCCATGAAGATCAGCCTCCTAGGGCCTGCAGCAGGGGGATGGGATGGTACAGAGTGCATGTAGGGACAAACGGAGACTGTCCACCAGGCTGTTGCATCCAGATTTATGTGAGAGTAAACCTGTGTTCTTTCTCCAGATGCAACAACCATGTTATTAGGGATCTCATTCCTGCCACAAATATGCCTGAAAGGGCACTCTTCACTCAGGAGGACACAGTCTAGTTCTTTATCTGGTGCACATTAAAGTGAGCAAGATAATAAATGTTCATTCAGGTGGAAATCATTCAGCTCTAATCTTTCAATGTCTCTTTTGTATTTTTGTCTTTTTTAAGAATCATGAAGGCATAGATTTTTAATTTAGCTGCAGTGACCTATGTATCAAAACTTACAAGTCTGTTTTGGGATTTTTACATTTGAGATTACCAACAAAAAAAGTCATAATTTTATTGTCATTAGGAAAATTAATTGAGAAGCACAAAAACCTTGATGATGGCTTCACAGTGACTCAAATGAATTTAATTGGATATTGCCGTATCCTCATTCAACATTAGAGGTTTTGTTGAATGTCACAGTATTCCAAATACCAAATGATTTGACGGAGCAAAATAAGTCATTTTAATCAGAGGAATGACATTCAATAATCACAAAAAGTCTATGTGGAATGACTTGTGCTGGGAACTAACAGGGATTTCCCTCTAACAGTGGGGCATGTAGCAGCCAGGCCTGTCTCCTTGCCCATTTGCTGGCAGTAGCAGGCTGGGATTTCCTGTGGCTGAAAGAAGGATCTCTGGATTCTGTCACTGGCAATGGTAGGCCACTGCCCTATCATTAAACCTCTGGGGTAGTTTATTTGTCTTTGATGAAACTACTTGATTACTCTCTTCCATGCCAGATTTCAGTATCTTCCATGCCAGATTTTAGTATCTTCTATCCATTTGCTTTTTTTCAGCTTTATGCCACTGAATAAGATTCTTACCCACAACCAGGTCCATCATTGTTGTCTTGCATCTTCACATCTTTATTTGATGAATTATTATATTAGGTGAATCCCAGTAAAGAGCAATTAGTTCTCAAAATTTCTACCAAGGTTTACCTACTGCAGCAAAAAGTGAACTTGTACTTCTGGGATTTGTGGGAAGGAAGAGAAGACAGGTGCATCCCATTTTAAACAGGAAATCTTCTAAGTTTCTCATGTGTCATCAATAAAATTTTTATGGATTTTGTATTCTGTGTCATGATATCATAAAATGTAAACATAATAGTTTTCTGTGAATACGAAAAAATTGCAGTTCCATGAAGATGTGCCATATTTTTCTGTGGCCTCACACACACCAGCACCAGCACACCACTATGGAATGTTATCTGAGAAGGACAAACTTTTGCCTATCAAATTAGCACACACAACTCCCAGTATTATGTATATGAGGGTATTAGCTATGGGAAAAAAACTTGCTGGAAGAAAATTTATCAAGACCAGTCAAACATTCATATACTTTGACCCTGAAATTTAGCATTGAAATTTATCCTAGATGTACACAAAGACAAAGCCACAAGAGCGTTTGTCACGGGTCAAGGTATCAGCGTGAAAGTCCAAAAGAACATAAATGTCCAACAGTAGTGAACTTGAATAAAGTATGGTGCATCCAAACAGGGACTATTGTACATTTGCTCCCTTTCCCTTCCTAACAGTATCCAGCTTTTGTTAGGGTATTCTCCTCTACCATTCCCAACCCATATACTTCAGTCGAGGAGCACACCCTCTGCTCAAGGAATAAGCTTTGATCAGTTTCAGCCAATCAGGATAAGTCTGTTCTTTGCACTACAGTCATTGGTTCAGGTAAACAAGCCCAAAACTAATAGGTACAATGTCTTTCTCTCTAGGGCTTCCTACTAGAATTGGCTTTCTCACTACCTCTATTCTACCCTCTTTGGGTTCCTGGAGCTAGAAAATTAAATATTGTGTTCAATGTGTTCAAGACTCCTTGAGACCAAGTTTCTCCGATTAAGTTCTCCCGGTTGAATACAGTCATGTGATACTTGGAAGCTGGCAGGAGGGTGGACCCATCTTTCTATGATAATGTAGACAGACTTGAGTGCTGGCAGTTGCCAGCGTCCCTGAACCTGTTTCTTCATCTGTAAGGCAGGGGGAACATTGAATACCTTGCATGGAAATATGGTAGATGCCTTTATGCCCTCTTTTTCAATATTTCTTATCTAGACATTGCAATGGCAGTGTCGTTCACCTGAGTGGTCTGAGAATTCTTGGATTCTTGGTTACAGATGACTATGATCATGACTTTATTATGCTCAGAATCCGGGGTGTGTTTAAGAACCTAAGCAAAGTGGGTCACTGCATTCGGGGCAGGAAAGATCTGCTCAGACCCTGGGTTTTCCACACCATGCCTGTGGCTTCTTTATAAATGTATCCTGGGCCACCCTGAAAAAATTCCAGACAATAGATACTTGGTTTTTCCACAAGAGAAACTGAATAGGATCTCAGGGACCAGAGAGTTGTTCTTGGCTCTGATATGTTCTAATTGACCCTGGGTAAATAAATTCACCCCTCAGGACCTCTGTTAGTTCATCAGAAGAAAGGTTTGAAATAAGCTCTTTCAACTTTAGCAGCTTCGTATATTAGTAAGACAAAATCATTCAAAGTTTTTATGCAAACTCAATGTTTATGTAACTGAAGGTCAGCCCTGAAATGCCTTTATTTCATATACATCTTTTAAATCATGCCTTTTAATAAATCTGTCCTGGAGTATAAAACATAAAAAAACAATAAAGTGTATTGCACAGAATAGCAAGGTCCAGGGCATATTATAAATTGACACATGTGAAAATTGCTGATATTTTATCTTACTTTACCCACAAATGGGCAATTTCATGTGACTCAACCTAGTAAAATTACAATGATTTTTAAACGTGTTTGTCTTGAGCATCAGCAGATTAGAAAAAAAATAACAAACTGATAATAGTCACGCCAAGGACTGTGAGTTTTAAGTGAAGGGGCATAGTCATTTGGGTGATTGATATTGGGGAATCACGTTTTTCTTTGACTTCACATGTTGATGCCAAAATCTTTTGAGTTACTTTATTTTTTCAGAGGTGGGGAGTATGGTGGAAGAGAGAAAGATACAGTCATATTTTAATTTCTATAAAATAGAAAAAGGTATCTGAATACTCTCTTGTCCTCTAGCCAGAAAGCCCTCCCCATTCATTCTCTCCGACACACTGGAGCCTAAAAATGTGCTCAACCTGAGCTCTGTGATAACCCATCGTGCTCTGCTTTCCTGGGCATCCTCATGGTGGCAATCATCACAGGCTCGTGGACACTATGAGAAACTTGTTTCCTTGTGTTTTTTAATCCAATTCTTTGGCAGAGTGGGTGGGCATAGATCCCACTCTATGTCAATGTCAATAATGTCTATGTCAGTAATGCTGGTAATATTACAATGGCAAACACTATATAGCACTTATTATGTGTAAGGTACCAGTTGTAGTGAGTTCTCTTTACATAAGAGAACATAAAGTTCTCTTTACTTGCCCCAGATCACAACTAGCAAGGGCCCAGAAATGCCCCCAGCCTCTGCTGTGACCTCGTGCTCTGCTACATTTCTGGTTGGTCTTCCAAACACATCATTACCATGTCAGTGCTGCAGGCACAATTCCAGAGTAAGTCTCAGGAAAGAGTAACTGCCATCTACAATCATAATTTATCTTATGATGAATGAACTGACCATTCATTCCCTCTGTATCTGTGTGGGGATGGAAGTACAGGCCTTGTACCCATAGCAGCCTAGAATTTCCAGGTGAAGGGAGGGCAGTGTAGTTTCTACAAGTAAATTCCCTCTCTGAGATTCTGACACATCCCTGTAGATGCACCCCCACTTGAAACTCTGCCTTAGATATTGTTGGGGAACAGAACTTACTTGACCTATTTCTATTGCTTTTCAAGGTTTAGATTGATAAGAAAGTATATGCTATTTAGTAAGTTTTAATAAAATTACTTCATTTATTCTTATTTACCTAGTGCATTACTTATTTATCTACTCCAGATGAAATAATTTTTAAACTGTAAACCTACGGCATTTTATATTCAAATGCATGTTATTGTCTTCAGAGTACTCCCTTCAGGAGCTCTATTCCCACTTCACTGATGCTGCTTTTTTTTTTTTTTTTTTTCTTTTCTGCAGGGTTTGAAAATCTTGGTGATTGGTCTTCTGAGCTGGTTCACAGACCAAGAAACCAAGCTGGTTTTTGATAGATGCTCCTTGTCCCTATCATGGAACAGTATGAGAGCAGCAAGTGAGGCATTGTACAAGACTGCCCTAGGAATTCAACTGGAACTCTTACCCCATGGGTCCTTCAAGAGGGGACAACTCATTCCAAATTGAGACATTACAGTTTTAACCACCCCAGGGTCTGTCATAAGAACTTGCAGGTGGATGATGGGCGGTCTGTAGAGCTTGGCTGTTTTCCTTGGATGCACTTTTGAGTCTGAGAAATTTGCACACCTTTTCCCTTAGCAAGCAAGTTATTTTAAGAAAAGAAAATGCACTCACCTATTTAACTTTGTAGATTAAAGTTAAAACTTTTGTCTTTCAGCAGGTTGAGGTTTTGTAATTTTTTTTTCATTTTATTCATATGGTAACATCTGTTCCCAATTTACACACAGAAGTTGTCTTAGGGACTTGTTGGGCTTAGGTATTCCATACTTGGGTCAACAGTGATTTCACCAGTCTAAGAAGGCCTGAAGGGACATTATCTGGTGATGTCCTTGGTGGCTCCCAGGCACAATGATTTGAAAACATGCCCATCGTTATCCCTTTGCCTTCTCTATCCAGACTAGAGTCCTTACATAGCCCCATCTGGAGCTCTTGGCTCAGTGTTACAGAAGGACAGATTCCTAGCAGATGGTTCATCAGAGGACTTGGCACATGGTTTGGCCAAGAAACCTTATCTAATACCTCTGAGTTTGGGAAGCTTTAGAGTGAAGAGTAGCTCCAAGCCTTCTGCACAACCAGGAATGTTTTGCTTATTAGGTTTTTTAAAAGATGCTCAGAATAAATATCTAGACAGCAGCAGTTCTGGAGATCTGGTGCCACAGATGGCACCAAACTAATGTAATATCCCCTTACACCAGTTTTATGACATCTATGAAATTTGGGATAAGACCAGAGTCTTGGGCTTGAAAGGAATGGGGCTAATCCTAAAAGATTTCAGCCATTTGGACAAGTGATATTTTAATTTAAAAATATGCAATTCTGATCAGCATGAAGTGTCTTGGATGACTAATAGCCTGCTTAAAATTAATATATTGTAACCTGCTCCTTCCACAGTCTTTTCATTTCAGTTAATAGTAACTCCATCTTTCCATTTGCTCAGGCCAAACCCATTGGAATAATTCTAGATTCCTCTCTTTTATATGGAACATCTAGTCCATCAGTAGGTCTTGTCCACTCTACCTTCAAAATATGTACCTCATTCAACATCTCTGCTACCACTCTGGTTGGAATTGCTATTATCTTTCAACCAGATTATGGCAATAGCCTCCTATCTGGCATTTTGCCTCCTGTCTTTTCTCCTCCTCAGCCTATTCTCAACAGAGCCATCTGAGTGAGAGTGCTAAAATCTATGTGCCACTGTGTCACTCTTCTGCTGAAAACCCTCCAGTGACCTCCTATTGCCCTCATTGTGAAAGTTCCACAGGCCTACAAGGCCCTGCATGATGAAGCCCTTGTGTCTCTTCTCTCTCTGCAATAACCTCCCACTGGATCATTTACCCCAGCCGTATTGGCCTCCTTTCTGGTCCGTCAACTCACAAGGCATCAAGGTATATACCTGGTATCATTCAGTTGTGTCCCCATCCAAATCTCATCTTGAATTGGACTCCCATAATTCCTATGTGTTGTGGGAGGGATCTGGTGGGAGAGAATTTGAATCATGGAGGAGATTTACCCCATACTGTTCTCGTGGTAATGAATAAGTCTCACAAGAGCTGACGGTTTTATCAGGGGTTTCCGCTTTTGCATCTTCCTCATTTTCTCCTGCTGCTGCCATGTAAAAGTGCCTTTCATCTCTTGCCATGATTCTGAGGCCTCCCTAGCCAGGTGGAACTGTAAGTCGGATTAAACCTCTTTTTCTTCTCAGTCTCGGGTATGTCTTTATCAGCAGCATGAAAATGGACTAATACAATACCCTTCTAGGACCTTGAACTTGCTGCTCCATGTGCTGGAGCACTGTTCCCCCAGACATTCACCTAATGTCTCCTCTCTCTCTCTCCCTCCTGTTCCTCCTCCTTCTCCTCCTTCTCCATCTTTGGATGCTTTATCAAATGTTATCTTTGTTCTTCCCTGACAACCCAAAACCTCTTATCATAAACTTCCTTTTTCTCATTTGATGTTTTTCTATAGCATTTATTACCTTCAAGTATACTATATTAAATATGCTATGTTAAATTATATTAAAGATACTATATACTATGTTTATACACATACACAAATATGTATGTATATATATGTAATATATGTATAAATATATACATATTTTCTTATTTGTTTTGTATATTCTGTCTTTCTTCACTAGAATATAACTCCTTAGGGCAGAGAGTTTTGTCCCTTAAAGCAATTATTATTGTTTCTGTATCACCAGCACCGGGAATAGAGCTTGAGATAGAGTAGGCAGTCGAAAAACATTTTTTTGAATAAATGAATCATATATTTTGTAAATATATGTCAGGCACTGTGCTACTTGCTAGACACACACTGGTGAACAAAACAGGTAAAGATTCATGACCTCATGGATCTTAAAATCTAATGGGGATAGAATATGGTCATTTTACAATTAGTGAATTAGACATAGAAGTAAGAAAGAGTTGAAGCACTTGAGGAACTGAAACATGTTGAATTGAGCTGGAGAGTAAAATTTGAGAAATAGCATTGTGAGACAGACATCAAGCCCTGTTTATGTTTGAGGTGTCAGCCTAATCATGGGACGCCATTGAAGGATTTTAAGCTGGTGAGTGACGTTGTCCCATGTGCATTTTGTAAAGTACCCTCTGGTTGCAATGTGAGAAGTGAGAATGGCTGGGAAGAGGTAAAGAGTGGATACAAGGATGATGTGATAGGAGGTGATTGCTATAGTGAGAGATGACAAGCACAGATGGGAGCAGTCTGCATTAGAGAGAGGAACGCAAACTTAGAGCCTGTTTGAATAGGATTGGGTGGATTTGAGGAATCAGGAAGTGAGAGAGTCACAGATGAACCCCAGGGCTCTTATTTGAACAATAGCTGTATGCCATTTCCTGAGAGGCATACTATAGTAAATGAGGTTTGGGATGCAGAGTGATGAGAGCAAGAACGGGAAAAAGGTCATGAGTCAGCTTCTGAAGTCTGGGCTTTTAGTGTACCCATGATCTGAGTCGTGTACATATGTACATCGAGTGTGACATATACACATGCAGCATCCCTGTGATGACATCCTGCTTGGGAGAAAGTCTGAGTAGGAGTGATAAAGTCATTAGTTTGCAGATAGATGGTGATCCAAGTCATCAGGATGGACAAGATTACAAGGAGTGAATTAGAATGAACAAGGAAGGAGGTCTGGGACAGACGTTGCCTGACTCCAACATTTCAAGGCCTGATAGCATAGGCAAAAAAAGTCCACCATGGAAGAAGGAGACAAACAGTGTGTCAAGGAAGCCAAGAGAAAGGAAGATTTTACAGAGGAAGGTATTGTCAATTGTACTAAATATTGTCAATAGATCAAGTAAGATGGGGCCTAAAGTTAAACTTTATAATTAGCAACATGGAAGCCATTGGTGAGAGTAATTTCAAGGGAGCTTTGAGGACATAAAACCGATGAGACAATGATGAGAGCGGAAGGGAAGGTGAAGAAATGGAAGCAGAGGCTAGACACTCTTTGCGAAATTCATCTGTGAAAGGGAGAAATGGAAAATGTCAGAGCAAAAAATGGTGTCCAGACGAGTACATTATTTTTAAGGCAAGTGGAACTTAAGTGGGTTAATTATGTTTGGAGGAGGCAGTGGTCACAGAGTGACTGCATACATTTTGGCAGCCATACAAGGATCAGCGGGGAAGTGTTCCAGCCAGATAAATGGCTGAGGCTTAAGGTGGGAGTGAGTTTGGCACATTTGAGAAACTGAAAGACCAATATAGTCAAAGTTTAGTGGCGAAGGGATGGGGGTAACTTTGGGGAATTAGGCTGCTCATGGAATATACTGATGGCCATGGCAAGAAGTCTGTATTTTATTTATTATTTCAATAGCTTTAAGAGTACAAGTGGTTTTTGGTTATACAGATGAATAAATTGTACAATGTTGAAGTCTGGGCTTTTAGTGTACCCATGATCCGAGTCGTGTACATTGTACCTAATAGGTACCTTCTGAGTCTCCATAGTCCATTGTACCACTCTGTGTGTCCTTGCATATCCATAGCTTAGCTCCCAGTTATAAGTGAGAACATGCAGTATTTGGTTTTTTTTTCCTGAGTTACTTCATGGAAGATAATGGCCTCCAGATTGTCAATATGACACTAAGCCATGAGATGGCTTCAGCCAGGCATTTATGATATAAAGGCATTGGAATGAATGTTAGGCATGCCCAGGCAAGAGAAAGCAGCCATTCCTTGTCCTGCCTTAGAACAAAGTCCATGCCGCCTTCTGATCTGCTGCACTGCCTTCTAGTCTAACTCCAGTTGTTTATTGTGCTCAGAGATTCTCTATACCCCATCTTAGAAAGATATGAGACACAGGAAATAGGCCACATCACCCAGAAAAGGTAGAGGAGGTGACTGGTAGCACACCATCCCTGAGATGGTGGCACATGAGCTCACAAAAAAATGTTCCTGATAACATGAGTCAGCTCCTGTCTCACCTCTTTCCAAAAGCCCCCAGTATCTCTGTCTCACTGACTATGAAAGTCAAGGTCCTCATTTTGATGCATAAAACCCAGTGTCAACTGGCCATACTCTGACCTCATCTCCTTTTACTTCTTTCTTTGAGCCATGCTTGCCAGGTAAGCTCTTGCTGCCAAGACTTTGAACCTGCAGTTTCCTCTGCCTGGAATGTTCTTCCCCCAAGTATCCCCATGGTCCTCTCCCTCACCTTATAATGACCTTTACTTAAATGTCACCTTATCAGTGAGGCCTTCCCTGAATACCATATCTAAATTTTCAATACCTTCAATATGCAGTAGCAATTAGTTACTATATAACATTTTGTATATTTGACTTAATCTTGCTTATTGTCATCTTCTCCACCAAAATTAAAGCTCCAGGAGGGCAGATGGTTTGGTCTTGTTGAATCTCTAGCATCTAAGACAAGTGAGTGAGAGTCAATTGTGTTTGAACATTTTAGGAAGGAGACAATGATAAGGCAGTAGCTGTATTGGTCACCCTTGCACATAGTGGACACTCAGTAATTAACTATCGAGTGAATGAATGTGTAATGATTGGTTTTAGATGGGGAAAAGGACACCTCTTCCATTTTGACAGGATGGGAGCAAGAAGAATGGGTGCTTGCAGATTTCTGACAACTATTGGACGCTGTTCCTAGCTGATGGGGTCTACTTTCTTTGTGAAGTAGCAAATGAAGGTTGGAGCATGGGTAGCCGTAAGAGGTAAGGAGCATGCAGGGAGGGGCTTTGCGGTGGTTATCGTGAAGAAAAGAAGAGTGAGCTTACTACAGAAACAGTGCAATGTTAACAGGAAGTGCTGCGGATGAAGCTGAGTCAGGTGACCAGGAATTCACAGCGAAGCCAATGTGCTTGTTGAAAAATGTCTGCCGTCAGCAGTCAGCAGGCCAGGTGCAGTCATGGAGAAGGAAGGTAGTTGAAATTTTCCAGCTGTTGTGATGATTAGATAAGTGACTTGCCCTCTACTGGAAAGAAAGTAGTTGAAGAGGTGGACCTTGAATCTGAGCTGGATTGGTAGGAGGTAAACACAGAGGGTGGTTGGACTGGGGGCTGGTAGAACAGTCCATGGACTGAAGTCATGGCTGTCCCGCCTGTGAGAGCACAGCTTAATCTGCTCACTTTATCAGAAGGGTTTGTTCTGTATCTTAATCTTGGCATCCTCAGGGTTGGAAGGGGAAGCTGCTTTCCTCAAACCATGATGCAATCTTTTACTGTATTCCTTCCATCATGTCTTCATGGCAGGCACAGATTAGGAGTAGAAATCGAGTGAAATGGAAAAGTCTAGGATAAGTTCTGGGTTTGGAGATTTGATAATTAAAGATAGATATCAAAGAGGTAGGAAATACAGGACTGGGACAGGGTTTGGGGTAGTGGATAGTGAATTCAGTCTTTAACATGCAGAATAAAGATGCTTATACACAGATGGAGATCATCAGTAAATCATTGGATCTATGGGTCTGGAGTACAACCATCTAGCTGTGGGTTGAAGATGCATATTTCTAAATTATGCATATGTAGGCAGCGATTGTAATCAAGGGAAGGAATATGTAGAGTGAGTAGGGAGACAGGGCCCGCCCATGCCATAGGGAGCAGTGTATTTATGGGGCATGGAGAGGAACATCCAGCCAAGGAGATGGAAAGGAAACCAGAGAGATGGAAAGAAACTGGGAATAGTATTGCAAAGGCCAAGGGAGGAAAATTTTAAGACCAAGGGAAGAGTCTACAAGGACCATGGATGCAGGGGATCAGGTCACATGGGGACTGAGAAGAGAGGCCCCAGGGCGGCTTCATGAGAGGACCGGGAGGCAGGGACCACCTAGAGCTCTAGGCATTGCAGCCTTAGAGGGAACACTGGGAATAATCTCTGCATTTCACCTCAAGGCTCGAAACTGCCTTCAATTTTCACAAGTCAAATGAAGAGGTTGCACTAGATCACTGTTAAGTTCCTCCTGGTTCTAAAATCATGACTCCAAGATCTTTTACAGGAGCAAGAGCCAACAACAAAAGATTGCCCTTCCCCTGGGGAATGTCTTAAAGTTGGCTCATGAAAGAAGCCACATAAACAGCCTAAAGTCTTGATGTCACCAGAAGTCTTTTCTGTAAAGCACAGGGCTATAAATATACCACCTGGATGGAGGAGTGTGTTAGATCCAGACCCCAGTATGCTGCCCTCTGCCCACTAGAGGCCTGCCCCAGGATGTGCTGGGCCCCACAGGGGCTTTCTGAGCCTTCACGCTATCAGAAGGGGCTGTCAGGTGGAGCACTGAGCTGCTGGATGCAGCTGGAGGAGGCTGGAGGACTGCTTGTTCAAAAATTTGTTGAAAATATTCAGGCAGTTGGTGGCAGCTGGATTCGATGACCTTGTGGTTATTTTCAACTCAACGATTCATGTATCCTCTGAGGGAGGCTCCATTCCTGTTACTAATTTTGTCATGTTTCCCATGGGGATTCTGTTGCAAGGTATTTATCCCCTGATCTCCTCTCAGGGGTCCCTCAGCCGGCTTCCCTTCCCTGCTTTGAGATCCTCCTCATGATACTAGGAGAGGTAAGGTCCCTGACCTTGATGTGCCGGCTGAGATGAGTTTCTGCCCCCAGGTAGGGTGTTGGACCCTTTCCTTCCCCCAAGGATGTGCTGCATGTCTCTTGTCACCATGGTGGGGCTTCTGGGGTCTGGGACTGGATCTCCAAGAGCGGCAGCAGAGGGTAGATCCAGGGCGTAGTTTGAGAGGAGGCATCTGGCTCCTGCCACACTCATTCTTCACATTTGCTCAGCCTCAAGCACATCTCGAACTGACGGAGGCCTCTGCCTAGAGTTTTCTCCCCCAGATTTCCTCATGCCTCATTCCTCCTTTCCATTCAGGGCTCTGTGCATACAACAGCTCTTGGAGAAGCCTTCCCTGACTTGCCTATTGAAAACAGCATCCCTGGTACGCTCCATACCCATAAGTTGCTCTATATTTTTTTCCTACTGAGCTCTTATCAATCCCTGTTCTATTACATATTCACTTCTTCACTAGTGTAGCTCTGGCTTCACTGATTAGAACATGAGATCCTGAGAACAGGCAGTTTGCCTGCTTTGTTCACCGGTGCATTCCCAGTGCCAGAAACAGTGCCTGGGGCATGCAGAGTAGTCGCTCAGTAAATATCTGTTAAACAGAAGAAATAATGAATGATCGGCACAAATAATTTCTAAATTACAGTGAGTCATCACTTATCATCAATTGGTTCCTGGAAACTGCGACTTTAAGTGAAATTATGTAAACAAAACTCTTTTTTTCCTCATCAACATTATAACAAAATGACATTGAAGGAAAAGAAGTTATTGGAGGCCCTGCTGTAGGTTGTCATTTCATTTAAACTCACAGTTTCCAAGAATCTATTGACAATGTTAAGTGAGGACTTCAGGGGACAGCTATGAGCAGAGCCTCAAAGGAGAAATTACAGAGTGCTATTAAAGCGCATTTCGAAGGGTGTGTGCAGATCTCAGGAAATAAGCAGAGGGTCCTGAGGCATCTCTTTAGATGGATCATTGTGGCAAGCAGGCTGGTGGGTGTGGGGCATCACCTCTGTTGCTGAGATGCTGGACCTAGTTTCCACTGGGTCACTGTCATACTTAGCCTCCTTAGTGCTGTTTTTCCTTTTCCTTTTCTTTCTTGCTTTTTCTTTTTGAAACAGAGTCTCCCTTTGTTACCCAGGCTGGAGTGCAGTGGTGTGATCTCAGCTCACTGCAACCTCCACCTCCCGGGTTAAAGCAATTCTCCTGCCTCAGCCTCCCAAGTAGCTGGGACTACAGGCGTGCATCACCACGCCTGGCTAATTTTTGTATTTTTAGTAGAGACGAGGTTTCACCATATTGGCCAGGCTGGTCTTGAACTCCTGACCTCGTGATCCGCCCACCTCGGCCTCCCAAAGTGCTGGGATTGCAGGTGTGAGCCACTGTGCCCGGCCTTTCTTTTATTTTTTGAAACAGAGTCTCCTCCCTCGCCCAGGCTGGAGTGCAGTAACATGATCTCGGCTCACTGCAACTTCTGCCTCCCTGGTTCAAGCAGTTCTCCTGCCTCAGCCTCCCCAGTAACTCAGCTTCCTGAGTAGCTGGAATTAACAGGTGCCCGCCAACAAGCCCAGCTAATTTTTGTGTTTTTAGTAAAGACAAGGTTTCACCATGTTTGCCAGGCTGGTCTCGAACTCCTCATCTCAAATGATCCGCCTGCCCCGGCCTCCCAAAGTGCTGAGACTATGGGCGTGAGTCACCACACCCAGCCCTCCTGAGCTGTTTTGTTCACTGCCATAACCATGAGCCATGTGTACCTATTTAACTTTACATTAATTAAAATTAAATAAAATTTTAAAATGCGGTTACTTAGTCACACATTTCATTTGAAGTGCTCAGCGGTCACATGTGGTTAGTGGCTACCATATTGGGCAGTGCTATTAGACAGAAACTATTTTCATCATTGGAGATAGTTTCTACTGGGCAGCACTGGTCTGGAGTGTGTTTCCAATAAGCAGGCCAGTAGGTAAGGCATGAGCTAAATTCCACATTTGGTGTCTGTTTCCACTCCTGTTAGCAATACCGAAAGGAAAAGGGGAGAGCAAGAGAAACAAAAGACCTGCTTCCTAATGATTCCCATGAAATCCATGTTATATTTCTTGTGAACTTGCTCTTTCCTCTGAACCATAAAATAACCTCTCCCCTATTATCTCTCCATCTACACCTGTTCCCCGAGAAATCTTCTATTATCACAATGCTGGGCCTAGAAAAAGAATCCAACAAATGGTCGCTCTTATTCATATACTCACTTTTCCTACTGGGAGGAGAAAGATGAGACACTTTTGATATTGTCTGCAGGGGAGGAACAAAGGGAGAACTCACTCAGACTTTGGATGGAGGCTCCTTTGTAGCTACTGACACCTCTGCTGAGAAGCAAGGAAGTAGGGTGCTTTGCCCCCTTTTCAGGTTAAAGTATAACATCCTCAGGAGAGAAACTGTAGGAAGAGAAGGGCCCTTGAGCTTCCAGAGCAAGGTAGCGAGGGAAGGGTCAGAAATGTGTTCTTTGTAGGTAGGCTGTTTTAAGATTCTTACTTTCTCGGTTTATCCTGCTTTTGTGCACCTTTTATACCTTAATTTTTTTTGACAGGCCTAGCCAGGCTAAGCTGTGCCAAAGATAAATAGGGAGAGAGGTTTTGTCCCCACCTGTGCCAGAGCATTCAAGGAGTTGCAGCCATTTCTGGGGGCAGTCTGGTGGCAGAGGAATTTGATATGAGCAAGTCCCAGGGGGAAGGTAAAACTCTGTCAGACAATATTGGATCCACTTGGTAAACTATTTCTTCCTGCCTGGAGCTTCATCTTCTAGGGCAAAACCTTGGATGTTTTAATAAGAGGAATGATAACAGCAATAGTATCTAGACATGAGGTCTGCTAGGGCATAACACCCGTGCCACGTGCAACCACAGCAGCACGTGGAAATCACATATTTGCGTATCCTCCAGGACCTGGTTATATGAACAGAAGTGAAGAAAACTCAAAGGTGGAATTATTAATATATGTATGAATTATTTGTCATCTCCTATTTGTAAAAAAGAGAAAATCTATTACAAATATTCCTCTTAAGATTGTATGCTAATTTTAATTCCTTATGGCCCTTTGAATAAGTGCAAGATAAATTTTTCCGAACAGTTCTGCATGCGAGTTTATTGGTGACTATGTGTCAATATGCTCATTTCCAGGGATCATTTATGAGCAATGAATTCTGTGTCTGGAATAGCCTTTGTTATAGCTATTGTCTCACACACCTCTAACTAGACAGCCCTCCTGGTGTCACTCCAATGACCAAACAGCAAATAGGAAAAATAAACCATCCATCAATTTAATACTAGCTTTTTCTTTCACACAAAAACCTCTACTCAGCTGATGATGACTGACATAAAAACTAAATCCATCTGCTTTATCACTCCTCTCCAAAAGGACAAGTCTGAGAGGCAGGGAAGAGAAGAAAATATGTAGGATTAGTCTTACCTTTAGTCACCGGCCTGCTGTTGTATTAATAATCTGTGCATGTGGGAAAAGGAAGTCAATTGTTAAGATAGTCTCCTTGCTGTTTAGTGTGAGTTTGGTATAAAACGTGGAGATGTGAATCATAAGCAAGGTCTTTGAAAGCAGGATTTTTGGAATATTGTTTAATATTATGGAAACCATCTTAAATAGGGTCTGAGAATATGTTATTTCATTCATTATTTATTCATGCATTTAACAAATATGTATAGAGAAACTATAGTGTCTCAAATGCATGTTGGACATTGAAGATATAGTCTTAAACAATACAAACCTTCTTGCCTTCATGAAGCTTACAATCTGGTGGAGAAGACAGACATTTAATAAATAAATAGGGGAGATAAATGTTACCAGAGGGGAAGCACAGAGTGTTTTGAGAGCATATTACGGGGACTATGACAGGCCGTGGTGGTGGTAGTGATCGATTCTTTCTGAGGAAAACACATTTAAGATGGAACACAAAGGGTGGGTGGGATTCAGATAACTGAATGGGCGGTGGGCTGGGGTAATCGAGGGAAAGCCATAAGTGTAAGCCCCAGGGCAAGAGCCCCCAGGGGAGATTTCAGGGACTGAAATAAGACCGGGATGGCTTGTGTAGAGAAAACAAGGGGGAGAGGCATGGGATGAAACTTGAGAAGTTCAAAAGGATTAGATCCTGAATAACCCTGTAAACCATGATGAAAACATTAACATTATGCAAAGGGGAATGAGAGAACAAAGCGTTTTAAGCCCAGAATGCAACGCTTTAGAGAGATCTCTCTGTGTGTTAAGACCAGAGGCACAGGGTCCAGGGAGGTGGCTAGGCAGTGGATAACAGTGATGATGACGGTGCCTTAGACTAGAATAGGGGTTGTGAATCTTTAGAGAAATGGTCAGGTTCAACAGATGCCTAGAAGATAGAACTCACAGCACAATGCTTGATCAGATGAAGGGAAAGGTGAGGGCAAAGACGCAATTAGGGTGATTCTCAGGCTTCTGGCTCAAGTGATGGGATGGATGGTGACACTTCACTGAGCCAAGGGACCGTGGAGTAAAGGCAGATTTGGGGAGCTGATAGAAATATGACAAGTTTAGTTGTAGAAATGTTTCATTTAGAATACCTATGCAACATCCAAGCAGAAATGTCCAGTAAATGATTTGATATATAGCTCCGGTGGTCAATAGAAACCAGGGTGCATATATAGTACCCCTTTATCTTCAGTTCTCTCTACTTACTTAAACAAAGAAACACATAAATAATGCCCATGGAAAATTACTTATAAGTTGTAAAAAATGAACCTATCCTTGAACCTCTCAATTCAATCTTTGAGAAATTATCCCAAGTAAATTATCCAGGGAAAGAAAAAAGTCAGATACATTGAGTTATAGTTTATAATACCAAAAATTTAGAAAACATGTCCATGGCCAACAGTAGTTAAATAAATTATAGTTAAATAAATTGTAGTATAACAACAAAACAGAATATTGTACAGAGGCTAAAAACCATAATTTTGGATATTTTATAGTGGTTTAGAAAAAGTGTTTGTGGTTTAAAGCTAAACAGCAAAATTCAGAAATCTATGCTCTGATTATAATTTTCTAAAAATGATTACAAATGGGCAATTCATAAAAGGGCACTTGAATAAACTAGAAGAGTTGACTTGCTAAATGTTGGAATTATGGTGATACTTTTTGATGTATTAAAATGTTGTTTGTAGAGTAAATATGCTAAACAACCATGATAAATATGATTCTGTTCTTTTGTTTTTGTTTTTAAAGCAAGCAAGTTTCCAGCTTAGATAATCTTAGGCACTGTCTTGCCAGTTGGAGACATGGAGTTCAATAATTGTGTATGGCTCGAGGTACTTTGTCAACCAAGATCATGTCTCCCACATCAGCCCACAATTGCACAAGAGTCTCATTTCTGGGCATGTCCTCATTTCTCCACCAGAAAAAAGTCAGTGCACCTTGGAGTACATGTGAGTCTCCACCAGGCTCCCATGGACTCAGTCCGTTAGCCTCAGATCTTTCCTTCCCATTGCTTTCCAGTCTCGGGTGACTGAACACAGGATTGATCTGTTTCTCTATTTCTGATTTGCCTTAGGACTCTAGTAAGAATTAATGATCAAATGTCTGAGACAGGTTCTTCTTCATTTTGTTTAATGTTTTCATCATCTCCTTCATCAAAGGGCCCCTCATTGAATATTTGCAAATGCTCATGAAGATGAAATGCCAACGATTTCCAAAGGAGAGGGGCTCGGTAGATACCGGATGGCCATTGTTACCCTTCTTGTCTATCCAATTATATGCTCTTTGTGATCCATAGGGGGCACAAGAGTCTTTGCTCACTGGGAAATCTTGTATAATAAACAGTACCAGGAACAGCTGAGCCAGAATGCAAAACTCCTGGGTCAGGTGTCATCCTGAAATAGTTTGCGAGCAAGATCACTGTACAGGCAGGATTCTTTGTTTTTCCAAAAAAAGCAATGCCTGAGAACTAGTATAGAAAATGAACTCCAATGGCAATGTATAGCAAGGACAGATTTCACACTTTTGAAATAAGCTGGGCTACGTGGCAAAGAAATCAATGCCAATAAAATAATGGAACATAAACCCTCAGAGGTAAAAGAGCTCTTTTCATTCTGGGAGGAAAAAATAAAACCAAGCAAAAATGGATTTTAAATGTCCTCGTTGTGTGTTTGTGACAAATGGAGAATTAAGCAGATTGGATGAGTGGGTTCTCTTGAAAGAGATAAAATGGCTGAATATTCAGATGCTCCTTTTCTTCTCTGGGGCAGCCAAAAAGAAAGGTGTGATGAATGCCACAGTGGGATAGTCATGTGAGAGGGAGCTCAACAATGGAGCCAGGCAGGGCATTGCTGCAGACAGAATTCCTGTTCCAGCTGCTCTCTTACCCAAGCAGGGAGCGATTCCATCTGTCTTCCTAGGATGTGATAGTCCCTTGAGAGATGGTCGAAATGAATATTTGAAGCTTTGAGAACTTTTGCGTCTTCTAGAATCGAATGCAATACCATCATAGAACAGTTGCTTGGGTATATGATTCACAGTTGGCAAAGGAATGACTAAGTGCTTTTGAATGCTCCAAAAATGCTTTATAATATTTTTATCTTTATTTTGAAACATTTGAGATTTACAGAAGGGTTGCAAAGATAATAAGAGAGATCCCATATACTCTTCCTTCAGCTTTCCCTAATGTTAACATCTTATCTAGCCATGGAACATTTTTCAAAACATAGAAATTAGGCCAGGTGCAGTGGCTCATGCCTGTAATCCCAGCACTTTGGGAGGCTGAGGTGGGCAGATCACCTGAGGTCAGGGGTTCGAGACCAGCCTGGCCAATATAGCGAAGCCCCCTCTCTACTAAAAATACAAAAATTAGCTGGGCACTGTGGCAGGTGTTGTGATGAGCCGAGATCACGCCATTGCACTCCATCCTGGACGACAAAAGTGAAACTCTGTCTCAAAAAAAAAAGTGTTTGCTTTTCCCTGAGAAATTTTTTTGAATGTTTCCTTTCTCATTTTAGAAGCCCTCACCTGGGAGGAGAGCATCCAGCCAGTGACAGTTAGGACTTATTTCCCCTTCAGCCCCAGGAGAAGCAGCAGAGCCAGGTTGTGACAGTCTCTCCATGTTTCTCTGTCTGCCTGGCTCCCCCTCTTTCAGGATACTAGATGAGGGTAAAGAGCAACAAAACAATGCTTGTGTTATTGAAGAGGTTTGTGGCGGGGAATAATCATGTGACTCTCTGGGTCTGGAATTAACACCAGGGCTTGGATGTCAAGCAAGGGAAAGGGCCAAACTAGAGTCCTGATATATTTTTAAACAATGCTTTGACAAGAACGGCCATTTATCTTGGGTTTTGGATGTGTTTTAGGGTGATCCACAAGAAGCATGTGAGTGACATCCCAGTTGTGGCTGAAACACATCAGAATCACCTGGGGGCTTAACGTGTAGCTTGCTGAGCTCCAACGCCAGCCTCTCTGATTCAGTAGGTCTGGGGTGAGGTCCAAGCAGTTGTATTTCCAATAAGTTGCTGAATGATGCTGATGCTTTTGGCCCAGGACTACACTTTGAGAATGACTTCTATGGACCAAGCTATTTGCATAGATTAATTTCTGCACAGGTTGCAGTGCTGACTAAGGGGATGTGATGAACTAATAAATGCAACACCAGGACAAAACAAAATTTAGTCTGCCTTGCTCCAATTTTATTCTAATTAACATCTGCTCTCTCTTGGGCTCCCTGAAAAAGACTTTTGATGTTTGTATTCGTAACCACCACCAAAATGAGCTTGATGCAAAAATTCATTCAATCGCTAAACATTTTATTTGTGATGACAAATAATTTTTATTATTTCTCTAATTTGAGAGATGTTCTGTTTTGTCTTCCATGGTAGCCGGAGCAGGTGTTTCTTTCTTTCCTACATCTGCCAGGCCTCACTGACTAAGAGTTTTCTGATCTTTTCTCACACTTTTCTCTTCAGAATCATGATGTTCTTGGGTCTGGGGCCTGCTTTGTGTTTTAGGGGTCTTTGACAATTTAAACTGTCACTCTTTTTTAGTCTCAGATATAAATATATAACTTCTGATATCTGAGTCATAAGGTGAAATGAAATAGTTTGGAATATACTCCAAGACCTTGGCATTATTCAGGGATATGATCCAAGACCTTCATCAATTCTCAAACTTGAGAATTTCTAATGCAGTCTGCCTCCCTCATTCTTGCCTCAGTGAGGCACTCTGAAATGTAGTTCCAGGGAAACAAGCCAGACAGCACAACAAAAACACCTTAAGAAAGCAATACAAAGAGTTCAACAGAGACAGGAAGTGAGGGCCAAAGAGGTTTTCTGGAATATAACACCAAAAATGAAATAGTGCAAAAGAGGAAGAAATGAAATAGTACAAGTCATTAAGTGATTCTTTGCTTGCTGGATGATCACTCTTTTAGAGGGAAATGAAAACGAGGACATGAAATGGAAAGGGCTAGGTTATTATCTTTATGTTTTAGTGCATAAGCAAAACCGGCACCCATTCTGGCAACAGAAACAGCTGGTATGGAGCCAATGGCGTGGTTTGTTATGGGGTTGGGCTGGGCTGGTGCCCAGTATAAATTATCAGGCATATAAAGCTGAGGCTAGAAGTTGGTCAGACAAGTAAGAACAGGACTGTGGTTAGAGACTTTCAAGTGAAGCAGACAGGTAAGGGTGGGAAGAGCATTAAGTTTATTGAGCATTCTCCATGGGCCTGCTTGTGTTTGGAGTGCAAATATGAGTGTATGTCCAAAGTGGGAGTGTAGTTATATAGTCACATCTGACAACAAACAAGCAAAGACCTGGTCAGGACTAGGTACCAGACAAAATACAGAAAACATGGTTAAATTTAAATTTCAGGCAAGCAATGAATATTTGAAACATACACTAAACAATTACTTGTTGTTTATATAAAACTTAACTGGGTGTTTTGTATTTTTATTTGCTAAATTGGGCACCCTAAATTCAGGAGGCAAATGTCAGATAAGGCAGGTTGCAGCAGCTGTGCTGAACTCAGAGGCACCCTCTGGGCTTCTGCTCAGGAGGTGGGCTTGCTGTGGGGTGCTGCATAGTGGGGGAAATCAGGGGGCCCACTTTCACCAGGTCAGGGGGAAAGCTGTAGGGAGCACTTCTGTGTCCAGCCAGATGTTTTTATGTTGTTGTTTTTTGTTTGTTTTGTTTTTGTTTTTGTTTTTGTTTTTGCAAAAAGCGAGAGAAGGGTAGGGAGTCCTAGGGCCCAAGGGGTGACTTCGGGCAGAAACTGTAATTGTGAGTTCTCCTTAGCTAGCTGATAAGTGTGACCGAGTAGTGGCAGAGGAAGAGAGGGAACTAGTGAGCATCTGCTCTGAACCAGGCATTTTCCATTGGCCACTGTCTATATTTTCATAACAACAACTGTGAAGAAGGGGAGTAGTGGTCCCTATTAATTCCCTAGCACCCCACTCCTTACTGAAATCGATTTTACTTCCCTCTTTTCTCTTCCCCGCATACACACATCCAAAGCCTGGACTTGACAGCTTTATTTTCCATGTAAATCTTATTATTTAAATAGGACCAATAAGAAACTCTCCTGAAGCTTTGGAATGGGAAGCAGCGACTGAGCCTCTTAATTTCAGGGAAAAAAGTTAGAAGGTTGTGTGGTCTCAGAAGACTGGTTTGCCATTTTAGGTGGCCACACTAACAAGTGCTTGCCATTAATAGTGCAGAGAAAGCCAGTGCGCAGGGGGAGAAAGTGAATGTGAAAGACAGAAGCAGCAGAAACGGCACAGAAGGAGAGAGACAGACGTGGACTATTGGCAGCTTTCCAGTTCCTGTTAGACACAACTGTCATCCTAACTGGCCTGGCCTGGCCGAGCCACTCCTTTATAATTCACCCCAATTTTGTATTTTATTGAGTGGCTTGTTGTGCTCACAGTTAGCATGCTGTAAACCAGGAATTATCATTAACTCTTCTTTATAATATATCACATGGCAAATAAATGGTAGAACCTGAAATTGACCCCAACCTGGCCAATCGCAACTGCCCTTGCCCTGCCTGGTTTCTAAGGTGCCTGCTCTTTCTTACTTAGCATCCTGCTGGGTCTCCTTCTCCTGCCATGGCATATGTTGGATGTCAGGTGACTCATCTTCTTCTGTTGGGTAGCCCACAGAAGTGACAATGGTTTACCCACAGGCAAGGACATGGGAGATGGAGGAAATAGGCATTGAGGTCATATAATTGAAAGTGGAAGGCTGGGCAGGGCTTGTCCAGCAGGTAAGACCAGACTCCTCCAGCCACATGGTCATCAGAAGGAATAAAGCTGCTAAAGAAGGTGTGGCTGACAGGGCCTGGTCAACTCAGGAGGCTTAAGTGAGGCAGTAGCAGAGTCAGTGCAGGAGGCCAAAGATCGGATGGTTCCCAAATGGTGCCATTTACCTAACAGGGTTGGCTAACTCCAGATTTCCTACAAAAGCTGAAGAGCACCTACTGTGCAACCAGCCCCGTGCCAGGCACTGGGGATTCAGTGATGACACAGGCTGAAATGATACTCCTGCTCTTAGGAACTTACAGTCCGGTGAAGATGGATGTAGTGAACAGGGAATTATAACTAATTAAGTTAATTAATACAGGTGAGCAACACAATATTAAGGAGAAGTACAGTGTGTAGGGGGAGGTACAGTGGGGCAGTGAGGTGATCACCACAGCAGCTCAGCATGGCCCAGTCCAAGAGGGAGTCCTGGCCCTCCAACAGCAACAGCTATAGACCCTTCAGATCAGGGGTAGAATTTGTCTTGGGAGTCAGTCAGGGGAGATCCACTACTAGGGTCAATGGTCTAGTCCACTCAATGGCAAGGGAGATGAAAACTAAATTTTGCAGATTCTCTTTGGATTTTATTTTTCAACGTACTCATTGGTTGGTTGAAGTGTTTGGCATCTTGGTCAAATCACTGGGAAACACTTTTTCAAATCCAATTCATATAATAGCTGGCTTGCTATATTACTAAAATTACTACAGTTGGTCAGATACGGATTTTAACTGGACATAGAACAGCTTGTCACAGCCATTTTGTGGGCAAGGGCAAGCAAGGTGAAGGGCGAAGACAGGCACAAGTTAGGAGCTGATGAAGTGGAGAAGTAGGCAGAAAATGGGCACACTTCCCGAGTCAGAGAGGGAGCAAACGGTATCAAAGAGAAACTCATCCAATTGATACAGAACTTCTATGCTCAGGACGCCCTAGGCACTGAAGAAGTGAAATCTAGAAGAAATTGACATTCAATTTAGAAGAATCTGATGGACATCATAGCTAAATGAGCAAAATGCTAAAGTAGCCTCAGAAAAGACATGGCTAAAAAAAAGCGTGGGGACATTCTGTTTTGTGATGAGTTCTTTTGGCAAATAGATTATTTGAGGAATCTATTTTTGGCAGATTGGTTAGAGAGTTGGGTTTCAAAATCATGGTGATTCAGGGTACTGTCCTGTTCCCCTTTTATTTGATCCACTTATTTGTCCAGACTCTTTTAGACGCAAGTGACAGAAACTCAAAACGGCCTTGGCACAAATAGTAAATTACAGGAAGGATATGGGAGCATCCTATGTAATTGAAGGAAGGATCTGGCAGCCAAACAGGAAGGTAGAGCTGCAGTGGGTCCTCAGGGGCCCCTGACTCAGGTCCATGCTGGATCATTGCTAGTGTCTGCCCATCCTCGCTGGAGCACTCTGACTTCTCCCACAAGATACTGATGGATCCTGGGCCTCACACCCCATAACTCCCTCCCCGGGAACGGAGCTCACTCTCTGCCCAGCATTGGTTTAGAAATTATAGAGAGGTTCTCTGATGATTGGCCAGCCCAATCAAGGTACCCAAGAATGGCTGGAAGCAGGGTTTCCCGAAGAATGGGATGATGAGGGCAGATAAAAGGGATGTTTCTTACAGGCCTCATGAGAAGCTGGGAAAGGTGTCCTTGCCTCTTATATCCACATGGCAGTTCTTAGTGATATAAAAGGACAAGCCAGCCAACATCCCTGATGAGCAGCTCTCCAGTCTCTTTCCTCTACCTGCTGGCTTAAAATTGTGATCCCTCTCCACCCTTAAGTCGGAGAAGGGCAGAGTGCCCCCCAGTCCTCCGCTCAGAAGCAATAAGAACAGAAAAACTGCAGGCCAGGCTGAGCCTCACTTTGAACATGGCAATGGCTGTTTAACAAATGCCACAGGGGCTTCTTGTGACAGGGACGAAAAGAGTGAGAGGGCCAGGGACGCTGCTGAGGGGTTCTGGGAAGCTCACCAGGGCCCTTCAGGAATTGAGGCTGCCTGACCGCCTGGAGCCTGGCCCTGAGAATGGGCAGGTGTGCTGCCTGTATAATGCCCTTGATCTCTAAGAGAAACAGTGGCAAACCAATCAGATGGCAACCTCCTGCCAAGGACTCCATTAGCCCGCTCTGGTGGCTGCTTCTGAAGTGGCGGCTGCTGGCTCCACTCGCTCCCCTGTTCAGAGAGGACATATGGGCCAGGCAGGGATCAATGAGGGAACATCTGGCACAGGAGCAAATCAAACAGCACCGATGACTAATTTAGGAGTGTTGCCTTGCCATTGTTCTTTCTGTGGCCCCATGCAAAGGTCACCCAGTGTGGCAGGCTCAGAGAAGCTGCTGCTTCACCTTCAGCAGTCCCCAGGATCCAACTTGTTTGCCTTAAAAATGAATCGATAGCTTCTTCTTTGAGGGCTGAAACAGCAGCTCCCTATCACTGAATCCTGAATTCTCACGTGCATGGTCAGCCCCCTCCTTGCAAGCCCCTAGGCACCCCTGTTTCTTATTAGCCATTTATCATCTTGCCTCTGAAGTCTGTCTCTTAAAAAAAAAAAAAAGAAAAAGAAAAGAAAAGAAAAAAAAAACACTCTACTGAATTCATGTTCTATTTCTGCAACTGAGATTTTTCTCCTTTGGGTTCAAATAAAAGAAATAGCAAATATTAAAGAGCATGAGAGAAAAAGGCACACATGCCTGGCCCATGAATAGACAAGATTGCCTGTGGTTCTGATTTTGGTGGTTTATATAATAGCTTCAAATGCTGGTGAAGACAGATCTCAGCCTTGCCAGAAATGATCTCTAAATTAAACAGCCATTTTCTTTTAAATTATCTTTAATGGCACATTAGAACCACATAATTTTCAGCCTTGAAGGAGGATTTGGTAGGATATTGGGTGCTATTTGTTTCCTCTTTTTGGGTCAGGAGAGCGCATCAGACAGTTTATGTGTAAAAGTTCTCCATCGGAAATGATACACTTTTTCTTGAGAATTTATTCTCATGTATGAAAGGTGTGCTGTGGGATAAGCCATGTCTTCTGTGATTGACAGTTTGCGTCCTAGCTCACTGATAACACCCAGCTGGCTGTCATGGTGGCAAGGCCTCCTGCTTCTCCTTCTCATCTGGTATCACACACTCATGGGGCTGGGGATGCACAGAGTCATGGGCTTGAAGGGGTGGTATCCTACTGCTGCCCAGTCACAATTACTCATCTCTCAGAAACACCTAGAAATAAACTGATCCTCTTCCTGGTGGACAGAACATGTTCTATTCCCCGTTCATTCAATTCCCAAGGGAAGTGAATGCTCAATTTCTCTGCAGTTTTATCCTGCAGTCATCCAGCTTCTAAGAGTGATTCTGGAGTCGTCTTGCTGGTTGTCTCCATCGGATTTCTTCAGTACAACACTAGTCCCCTCCCACCCTTCATTAACATAGATTGGCATCCTTTATAAGACAAGCAGCCCAGGCAGCTGGGTGATCATTTGAGTGACAAGAGAAGTGGATTCTAGTCTAGCTTAGTCACAAACTCGCTATAGGCTCAGAGACAAGTTACAACCTCTCTGGGCTTCAGTAGCTACACCTTTTAAGGTACACGATGTTCTCCGGGGGAGGGATAGCATTAGGAGAAATACCTAATGTAAATGATGAGTTGATGGGTGCAGCAAACCAACATGGCACATGTATACCTATGTATCAAACCTGCACGTTGTACACATGTACCCTAGAACTTAAAGTATAATAATAATAAAAAGAACAGGTAAAAAAAATAATAAAAAAAAAGATACACGAATCTAGATCTTCTGATTTGGTGATAACCGAAGGGGGGTGGTGGGTAACAGATTCAGAGAAAAAGAGAAACGGGAAAACTATGCTTCATCAGCAAGGCAATAATGGTGAACCAATGTGTGTTTAGAGGCCCTGTATGCTTGTGTTCAGGGTATTCCACTGTGTCTTTGCTATCCGAAGCTGCTCAGGGACATAGTCATGAATCAAGACTTCCAGTAAATGCCTCTGGAACGTGGAGGAATGAGAACCTGGCAGGAAGACAGTGCAGGGCATTGTCTGGAGCTCGTTCCTCTTGGTTGCGTGACTGCCCATTATGACTGTCTGATGACGGCAATGTGATCATTTGTCTAGCAATTACAAAGCATCTTCATTTTACTGCCTCTTTTAATGTTCCCAATAACCATGTGAAGTAAATATTATTCTCCCTACTTTAGAGATGAAAACCCTGAGGTTTAGAAAGGTTAATGACTTGTTATATGATGCTCAGGTACTAAAGAGTAGAGTTGAGATACAAAGCTAAGACTTCTGATTTCACATATAATACAATTTCCATATTTTCAACAGTTGTCAGACTGTGCCCTCAAAGGTCTGGGTTTGGAGGATGTGTCTGGGGTGGTGGCGGGGGTGGGAGAGAAAAGCTAAACCAGTGGCGCTCAGACTCCCTGCTTCAATCAAAGCACCTTTATTGTTCTATTCTATATTTATATAATGCCACCCTAAATTTGGCTTTAAACAAAATGTTTCTAGTGCTAAAAAGTCAAGTTTATGAGATGCATAATATACCATTGTGGTGTTGAAGATGAAACCTTTTTTCAGTCTCTTTACTCGGAGGACTCTGCGTTCTTTGTTCCAACAATCCCAGCTCGAAATCCTCTCTCTCTCTCTCTCTCAGAGGAGCTGACCACAGATGCTCTTACTTCTCTCAGTCCAGTGAGCCATATTCTGTTTTTGTGGGCCTTTCACAGGAAAAGTGTTCTGTGGCCAAGGTAGTTGATAACAAGCCAGATGTTCAGCCCAGATAGAGACCCCATTCCTTTCCTTAGAAGAATTGACCCACATGTTCCAACTTGCCTCATAAATATAAAAAGAAAAGCCTAGCTTCCATTTTAATTAGATGAAATAATTACATGTCACACATCTCTTAAGCAGTTTTATACTCGCTCTGACTGTGATGCAGGGATTAGCATTCAAAGACGCTGCTTGCCCTGTGTACAGATGTTGGGTTTATAGACTGTCATGCTCCTTGTGGCCACAAGATGTCAGGCAAATATGGTCATGGGATATAGGTGCAGGAAGGTGCCTTGGCTCCTGAAAATACCATTGACGAGTTCATTAGCTGATTAAAATCCTTCCAATAAGCTTGTTGGAAGAACCTAGGGAAAGTCTATGAAATGTGTCATATTGTTATCCTGTTGATGGAGACGCTGAACACGACTAGGAGGTAATCAGATTAAGATCAACAAATATTGATTGTACATGCTTGCACGATTAAATCCTGAATAATTAAAGGCCACTGAGTTTCCTAGCTCTCACCTTAGTGTGTGTTTCCATAAGCAACATGTGCTGTGTTTCCAAAGTACCATGAATAGACATGGCTATAGGAAAGAAATGGGATCAGTCAGAGAATCAGTCACTTTTAAAAGTTTCAGTTTGAAAATCTGATGAAATAAAGAAGTGGGTTTTAAGTTAACAGCTATTCTATAATCATGAGACATTTTATAAACCAAAATATATAAAATAAAGCCATACACTGAAACTCGTGCATACTTCTAATGTAGATTTGTTTACTCCATGATTTGAATGATTTGTTAATTAACAGCTGATCTGACACACCACCCCTTACTATTCTTTTAGTCTCTGGACCGACTTTCTATAGAAGCTTCCTTGGGGTCTGGCAGAAGGAAGCAGTAATGACAAGCAAAGGTTGAGCTCAATCGATCTGTGGTTATTGAGTTCCTACAGAGAGCTGGGTGCTGCTGAGGCTGCAGCAGACCTAGAGGGCATGGCTTATGCCTCACTGTTTCTTCCCTTTCGTTTATCTCTTTCTTCTAATTTTCTGTGTTCTACTTCTTAACTCTTCAGATGCTTCTTACTGCTAAGCTAGGTGAGGGGATAAGCTTTTATTTATTTACCTTTGAAAACATGCTGATCTCCTACTATGTGCTAGACTTTGGCCTGGAGATTCAGAGACAAATTTTAAAATGGTGCTTACCTTGCTCATGGATCCGGCAAGCCAAAAATCGTATTACAGCAGTATGGCGCTGGCAATGCAATCAAGTAAATGTCCTATGGAGCGCACAGGCAAAGGGGGATTCATTCCGCTCGGTCCTGAGGGCATTGTGGTACTTCACAACAATGTAAATTGGAACTCATCAAGTGAACAGGGATGGGGCAGCCTGAAGAATTAGAATATGTGAAGGCAAGTCTGTTCCAGTAAAAGCTAAGCTGCTGTGAGAAAGAGGTCTGCAGTACAGTAACTTGAAAAGATAGAAGTCCATTTGCCTCTCACATAATAGTCTAAAGGTAGGCAGTCTGGTGGGGCTGCCCTACTCCATGAGGTCATTCAGGGACCATGGTCCTTCCAACTTGTTGCTCCACCATCCTCTAGGCATTTTTCACATTGCTGGAGTATCAGCTGTCTTGCCATGTTCCAGCCGTGTGAAGAATAGGGAGAAGTGGTCCAGGGTAAGTTACTTTATTATAGTAAGGAAGGCAGAAATTGCACACTTCTTTATATTTCATTGACTTTGACACGACCACATCTAGCCTCAAGGGGGGCAGGGAAATATGCTTTTAATAAGGTGGTTCTGTACCCATGAAAAAAACAGGAAAAACAAGTTACAGGGGGCAACTAGCATCTTGCCACAGCAGAGGCACGTAGAAGGGAATAGTCTGTTGTGGAACTTGCACGCAGTGGAGTGTAGCTGGATCACGGCTCATGTGACTGGTAAGGTGGGGCCAGGATGTGGAGGAGTTTGAATGCTACATTGCTAAAAAAATTTTTAATGAAGCCAGCATGCTGAGCTTTGTGTTTAAGGGTAAGTTACTCTAGCACCTGAGGGTTGAGGAAGCATTTGGAATGATTAGACTGAAGGCTGTTGTCGTTTTAGGTCCAGGTGAAAGAAGGTGAAGGCTTCTCTCAGCAAAGGAGAGCCAAGGGTAATGGGGAAAGTAGATTTAAGAGACATTTAAGCCAGAACTAGAACTTAAACTGGCTGGTAAGTTTCTACAGGTCACCTCAATTAAAAACTGTTAATGAACCACGCTGACAGTATTTTTATTATTAGCAAAGTCTCTTCAACAGAGAACAGGCTAAATGTTTCTTTGACCCCTGCCCTCAGCTTTTGTCAAATGTGCACATTCTAGAAATCAAGGGAGCACAGTGGGGTCTTTATGGTTTAACAAGTTGGGTCCATGTTCACTTCTCATATATTCTCAAGACAATCTTGTGGGTTCGGAACACAGAATAATATGTCAGTACATTAAGAGTGTCTCTGTCATTTGCCCCTCAGGGATTGGGACACAAACCAAGTTCACAGAGACTGATGTATATTAGCTAGAACACCAATTTAGTCATCTGTAATTAGAAAAGCTACTGGCAGGCAGACATATGTCAACTTGGCCTGCTCTCTGGGGGGCACTCTACATGGGAAGTCAAATTATCAGAAGATTGCTTGAGGGGTGTGGAACTGAACAAGGGGAATTATACATTTGAATATTAAATGGTGTTAAGCTTCGATAGCTTCATGCATTCATCTCCAAGGTGGGAACGTGGCTGTCAGGAACACTAACTTCTTTGTTTGGACTTACCAGGCATCTTGTCCTAGACAAATCTAAGAAGAAATTTCCAAACTTGGAAACTTCGGCATTTCCATCAGTATAACCACATACTAGGGGGTATTTATAATTAAGCACCACACATGGAGACTCTGATAAGCACCAAGACCCCTCCTGCCCCAATGTGAAAACTGTTGGGAGTATGGTTTATTCTGGAGAGGAGCCAGAGGAGATCAAACACTGAGAGATCAAAGACTGATTGGGGCTAGCAAACGTTTTCTCCAAAGGGCTAGAGAGTAAATACTTAGGAAATGTAGACCACATGATTATGTCATAGCTACAGAACTCCATCATTGTAGCACAGAAACAGGCTTAGACAATATGTAAACAAATGTTCC
This sequence comes from Pan paniscus, assembly GCF_029289425.2. Taxonomy (NCBI): domain Eukaryota; kingdom Metazoa; phylum Chordata; class Mammalia; order Primates; family Hominidae; genus Pan; species Pan paniscus. The sequence goes on from NC_073249.2 coordinate 119,623,869, forward strand.
AATGAAACCTTATTTACAGAAACAGGCAGCAAGCTGGACTTGGCCCACAGGCCATTGTTTACTGACCCCTTGAGATGCCAGTCCTAGATTATCAGTTCACAAAACCTTTCTCCAAAGAGGATTCAATACTATTGATTTTTTTTCTACTGACTAAATCCTAATTATGTTCAAGTTTGCCATCCCTGGGTTTGCTCCTAGATCACCCTGACTAGAATTTGGGGTGTTTCTAAAGCTATAAGGCACAGATAATCTCTTGGTTTACTCCCACAGATATGTGTCACATCTACTGTTTGACTAGTTGAAGTTTTCAAAGCCCATCTTATTTCTCTCCAAGTTCCAGGGTAGCAACTCACTCTGTATCTATGAATAAAACCCATTTTACAGATGAGCAATCCACCTTAGAGTGACCCAGGTGAGTGTCAGAGCTGAGACTGGATGTCAAGTCATCCACCTGCAGGCCCAGCATTTACTCTACTTGGTCATATTTTCCTGGGTAGATTCTAACTCTGTAGGCTTACAATTTGGACAGGGAGGTAAATTAATTTAGCTCAGTGTAATGACAACAGAGAAATGTGGTAGTATGGGTATGGTAGAAAATGATTAGGGCTTGGGGGCTATGAAAACAAACAAAACTGAAATGTAAACCTGAGCTCCCTGCCTAACATCTATAGCAAAACATGGCCTTTCTAGAACAAAGAAAAGAGGCGATTTAGTCATTGAAGCTAAAGGGGTTTTATGTGACTGTGTGTTTGGATTTAATTTCTATACTTCATTAAGGATGTGGTGGTGAACAATGTCTGCTTCCCATTGTACTGATGAAGGGTGATGAGACCAGAAATATCCTTCAGTCATCTGTGAGTGGCTTTGGGTGTTGCCAGGCTTGGCAGATGGAATTCAGAAAAATGTTGATTTATGTGTCCCTCATTGTTACAGCAGTGGTATTATAAATTGGATGTCCTTATTCTGACTGGTGGCACTCCTATGGTACCCTTCTTGACCCTAAGCCCCACCCCCTGTAGAAATCAACTGCTCCCTCTTCTCTGTAAGTCTGGCTCCAATAAGGCCTACAACACTTTAGGGATTTGTCCTTTTACAGGTCTCTTCCTCTCTTTCCTTTGAAGGCAACAATTAGGTTGAGTCCCCCTAGCATAGGGTCTGGCCCTGAATAGTCATTCTATAAATATTTGATGAGAGAAAGAGAGCTTCCCCATGCAACTTACCCCAACTTCCATCTGTGTATACACTCTCTGAATAATAAGCGTATGGAAAGACTCACCTTTTCTTTCCTTTCTCACAGTTAGTTCTATTCCCCTTTGCATTGGGTCTCACCATGTGCCAGGCAGTGTTTTTAGTGCTTTGTGGGCCTTAGCTCCCTCAATCCTCTTGACACTACTCTACACCTTACTGTATGTCAGCTCAAGAATTTGGCAGTTTGGGTTGAGATTCTGAATTCTCTGCTACTCCATTGCGCAACTTCCTGTGTGACTCTAAATGTCTTACCTTCCTACTCTATGAAATCATCAGAGAAATGATAACACTCAACTCACAGGTCTCATGAACTTTAAATGAGATAATGCTTGTTAAGTGATTAGCACAGTTCCTGGTACATAGAGCTCTATCTATTTTAGCCCTTCACAAAGGAGAGTCTGTTTGTCTTTCAGATGTTTTATACTAAAGAATGTAATTACCTACTTAGCACCCACTTCTCTCAGTAGAGCCAGGAATGCACCCCATAGACTTGTGCTAGGAAGAGCCACAACTACATGGAAATGACTGTGGGAGACAGAGAAAAGGAAAAAAGAGGAAGGAAGAATGGCAGAGCCTCTCTCTGATCCTAAGGAGAACAATAAATATACTATTTGCAGCATTCTCTGGACCTCAAGCATGTTTGTGATTGGCTGAGAGTCAGATTGGATTCTCTCTGGTAGTGGATTGCGTGGCTTTGCAGACATCGCATAACGTAATGGCAAGATTACAAATGTCTTACTTGGGTGGTTAAGCAGTTGATCAATAATTATTTATTTCATACCTAACAAATCACTGTCCTGAAAGAATATGTCCCCTCCCTTAAAAGTGGTCACACATAAGCTTTTGTTATAACGTTAACAAGAGTGGACTGGGAAGTGGTCCCTGTGCACGTGAGGAAGGAACGGTTTCCTGCCAGAGCGACTCCAGGGTGCAGTTCATGGGCCTGAGGCAGATTGTGGAGAGGACATGATGACAAGGGCAAGACATTTCACCACACGCAGGTCTTCTGACACATACCATTCAAATGAAAATGAAAACCATGACAAATTAAAGAAAATTAAAGGCTCTTCTTCCTCCTTCCCCTCACAAGATGCTTTCTGTGGTGCTAGGACCAATCAAACAGATCAGAGAGGTCAGCATTTTCCACTTCCAAATATACACCAGAGTCACATTCATGAGGAAGCAGGCTGAGTGCTTTGAAAAGTTGCAGCACCCTGAGCAGGCTCTGAGAGGAGAGGGTTTTGCACACACATCCTGAGGACAGGGACTTCCCAGGACCTCATCCCTACTCCTTCCATCTCTGATTCCTGTCAAATATACACCACTTTCCTAAACTGTCTCTTGCAAGTGAAAAAATCACCCTTTATATCATATGTGGGTATTGTTAGGAGGAAGTATGCCTCCCTCTCAGCTGTATAGTTGTTTGCTACAATATGTTATAAATAAATAATGTTTCTATAAGAGAAAAGAAGACAGAAGGGGGAAGGACAATGTTTGTCAGACAGAATGTGTGCCAGTTAGGAGAACCTGAATTGGAATGTTAACACGGATTAAACAGGAAAACATGCTGCTGGCAAGGAAAACTCAAGTATAACTGGCTTTGACTAGGTGCTGAATTGGCGTTCACCAGGTAGCCAGCCTTTGAATTGAAGGTGGTTGCTGTCTCAGGCAGGGGGCATGAACAAGCTCCAATTAGTGCTGCTTTGACAATTATAGGCAGCTCTGTGGGGGAAATCATTCCTGCAAGGAGACAATGCAGGATTAAGGGAACCCTGGATCTCTTTGAGAAATATCCATGAGGGAAAAAGCAAAACAAAAGATATTTTAGTAACTCTAATAATAATAAACTGGTAACAGTTTGAAAGGCTTAGGTAGTCCCATAAATCTCAGCATCGGAACCATATGCATCCATCTTCATCAACTCCTGACTTCTGTCTAGGGATGTGTTCATTCATTCGTTCATTCATTCATTCAATGAAAACGTAATGAGTACCTACCATGTGTCTCTTGAGCTACGTCTTTGAGTGAGATAGGCAAAGGAGATGAGGGCAGAAGATAAATAATGAACATATTAAGTAAGGGATGTCCACAGTCTCAAAGATAAGTATGAAGGCACGAAAACAGAAAAAATAAAGTGAGGGGAATTGGGGAGAAATAGTTGACATTTTAAACATGGACAGGGTGAGGCTGATGGGAAAGGTGACATTTTAGCAAGGACTAAAGGGCACAAGGAAGGCAGCTGCATAGGTATTTGTCATTGTGTTCCAGGCAGAGGAAACTGGCAGAGCAAAGGCCCTAAGGTAAGGGCAGGTCCAGCTTAGGAACAGCAGGGGGACCTGTGTGGCTGGAGCAGAACAGGTTGGGGTGGGGGAGTGTGGTAGGAGACTGAGAGTCTGGTCGCACCTTGTCTTAAGCCCGTGATGAGAACTTTGGCTTTTATGCAGATGGCATGAGGAGGAATTGTCAGCGGTTGTCACTGAGGAACTGCTCTCTCACCATCTGACATAGGATTTCTGAGATGACAGCAAGCCCAGGTCCTTGCTGCTACCACAGTAGAAGGCTCAGAGTTCTTTAGAGATCAAGGTGCATGTAGCTGAGTGCGGTCAGTCATCTTCAAGCAAGTTCAGAAAAATCACTGTGATGCAATAGCTTCTAACTGTTCTGCTTCGAGAGGGATTTTCTTTTGTACTTCAATTTGTCCTAGAAATAGGTAGTAACATGTTGAGTATAAAGAGTAATGGATCAGGAATCAGATGTCATATGGATCTGCCAACTCTGCCGCGTTGGATAATCTTGGACACTTTCCCCCTTCATGTTAATAGGAGTGACCAAACCCTACAGAGCTTACCTCATAGGGTAGATGTGATCCATCATATAAGATAAGCTCTTAAAGGAGCAAGAAAAAGGGAAATCATATGTCATATACTTACTGCATGCCTGGTGCTGGGCTGGGAGCTTGGTCCAGTTTACTTGTAAGGATTTTCTAGTAGAAGAAAACCTATTGAATATTAAAGATTTCTTTTTCTTGAACTGACAAAAATAATTGGGCTGTACTATGAAGAGAGTTTTTTTTGTGTAACTGACTTGAAGATTGGGATCCCAACCTAGGGAAAATAAACCCAGGATTAATGCAAAAACAAGAAACTGTAGAGACCCGGTATATTTTTACCAAACTGGAAATGATGATTATATTCTAGAGAGTGAATTCTTTGACAATAAGGTCTTCATTTGATTGATCTATTTATATCTAATAATAATGCCTTTGTGGAATAAATAATGAATAAATAGGAATTGGTAAAGGAGGAAGCAACTAACCACAAACAGGTAGATAAAGAATGGTTGGTTGGATAGATGGATGGATAAACTAATGTTCATTATTCTCTGCAGGTCATAGCTTTCTGTTTGTTTTGATGTAACTTTCTCATTTATGTAGGCCTCTCTGGCTTAAGAAATTATTTTTCTACTTAAAGAGTGAGAATTACAAAAAACAGGTGCTGAATATATGGAAAAAGTGATAGGAGACATGACAGCATCTGCTCCACTGATTACAGTCTTGGCCACATGGAAAGTTTCCTGAAGCATGTCCCTCAAGTTGAACTGAAGACAAGGCCGATGCTTTTCTCCCTCACTAAAGTTCATCTTTCAAAGTCATGATAAGAATGTGAAAGGCATCACCCAAGTCCAATTTTACATGTGCAGAAGTATACAGAATGCTTGGGAATTTTTCCTTATTTACTTCTCTTTTTCACTTCTTATTCTTCTTTCTTAACCTCTTCAACTTCTTTATTCTCTGCTTTTTTCTTTCCTCCTTTTTTTTTTTTTTTTTCCGAGACAGGGTCTTGCTCTGTTGCCCAGGCTGGAGTGCAGTGGCATGATCTCAGCTCACTGCAAGCTCTGCCTCCCAGGTTCATGCCATTCTCCTACTTCAGCCTCCTGAGTAGCTGGGACTACAGGCAGGCGCCCGCCACCGCGCCTGGCTAATTTTTTTTTTTTTTGTATTTTTAGTAGAGACGGGGTTTCACCATGTTAGCCAGGATGGTCTCGATCTGCTGACCTCGTGATCTGCCTGCCTTGGCCTCCCAAAGTGCTGGGATTAAAGGCGTGAGCCACCACGCCTGGCCTCTTTCCTCCTTTTTAAAAAAGTCCCTATTTAATAAATGGTGCTGGGAAAACTGGCTAGCCATATGTAGAAAGCTGAAACTGGATCCCTTCCTTACACCTTATACAAAAATTAATTCAAGATGGATTAAAGACTTACATGTTAGACCTAAAACCATAAAAAAACCTAGAAGAAAACCTAGGCATTACCATTCAGGACATAGGCATGGGCAAGGACTTCATGTCTAAAACACCAAAAGCAATGGCAACAAAAGCCAAAATTGACAAATGGGATCCAATTAAACTAAAGAGCTTCTGCACAGCAAAAGAAACCACCATCAGAGTGAACAGGCAACATACAGAATGGGAGAAAATTTTTGCAACCTACTCATCTGACAAAGGGCTAATATCCAGAATCTACAATCAACTCAAACAAATTTACAAGAAAAAAACAAACAACCCCATCAAAAAGTGGGTGAAGGATATGAACAGACACTTCTCAAAAGAAGACATTTATGCAGCCAAAAAACACATGAAAAAATGCTCATCATCACTGACCATGAGAGAAATGCAAATCAAAACCACAATGAGATACCATCTCACACCAGTTAGAATGGTGATCATTAAAAAGTCAGGAAACAACAGGTGCTGGAGAGGATGTGGAGAAATAGGAACACTTTTACATGGTTGGTGGGACTGTAAACTAGTTCAACCATTGTGGAAGTCAGTGTGGCTATTCCTCAGGGATCTAGAACTAGAAATACCATTTGACCCAGCCATCCCATTACTGGGTATATACCCAAAGGATTATAAATCATGCTGCTATAAAGACACATGCACACGTATGTTTATTGCGGCACTATTCACAATAGCAAAGACTTGGAACCAACCCAAATGTCCAACAATGATAGACTGGATCCAGAAAATGTGGCACATATGCACCACGGAATACTATGCAGCCATAAAAAATGATAAATGATGAGTTCATGTCCTTCGTAGGGACATGGATGAAACTGGAAACCATCATTCTCAGCAAACTATCGCAAGGAGAAAAAATCAAACAAACACCGCATGTTCTCACTCATACGTGGGAATTGAACAATGAGAACACATGGACACAGGAAGGGGAACATCACACACCGGGGACTGTTGTGGGGTGGGGGCAGGGGGAGGGATAGCATTAGGAGATATACCTAATGCTAAATGACGAGTTAATGGGTGCAGCACACCAACATGGCACATGTATACATATGTAACAAACCTGCATGTTGTGCACATGTACCCTAAAACTTAAAGTATAATAATAATAAAATTTTTTAAAGAAGCATTGACATATGGCATACTTTGCTATAATATATATCCCTTCCACAGTACATCATCTTATGTTGTTTTTCCTATGGACACCCATGTGTCTGACTGACCTTTTTGAATACCTTTAAATGTCTCTTGCTCTGTTCCACTTCAATTTTTCACTGTTCCTTGACCTCTTTTTCAACTTTGCATGTTGCATCTTTCCTATCCCGCCCTGTGTATTAACATTTTTTTTAAAAAGGAATGTAGTAAAAAAGGTTGAAGTATCACTAACTTTTTATTGATGTCCATGTGACCCCAGCAATCTTAACTGCTTGAAACAAAATCTTTGTGAGACAAAGATGAGATTGAAGAATGCAGTTACATGTTCGGATGCTAAGTGTATTGGCTTTAGGGTAATCTGTGCAATTCTAAGACATATTGATTTATGAACTAATTAATAGCACACAACAAAAATACGTATGGAAACTTGCTCTACCCTCAGCCTGAAAAATCTCTAAACAACAGGAAAATGGGTTTTGCATGTTAGGAAATTAAATTCAATATATATTTATGAGGCCATTCAAAATGTGGAGTCCTTTTCTACTGAGTCCCAAGTAAGCAGAAATGTCCATGTATCAAAACCTAATTGTGCTGGAGTCCAAGGCTTGGGGAATAAATTAAGTCTTAAGCTACAAAAGACATTGGACATTAATTTTAAGGCTTATTATAGCTCTGATGATATGGGCATTAATAAATCCAACAGGAAGAAAGAATAAGGCAAAATGACAAATAAGACATACCTATTGGTTTCCTTGGCAAAATGTTGATTGTTGATAATTCATTTAAAGTTACACAGATATTTCCACACTCTAGGGTCATTGTTCCAGCAGCTTATTAATAGGGACGGAATAGGGTGTTGAATATTTCATGGATTCTTAGAAGTTCATTTCTTGTCCCTGAGGTGGGGAGGGAATGGAAAGGATTTAATAGTATGTAATACATTCAACATTCATCCCACAGACCTTTATGGAGCATTTCGAATGATAAAGTGGTAATACAGGCTATGGGTAAAATTTGATAGGCATCTGAGGAGGGAGACATTATTTCAGGCTGGAAAGAGAATTGTCTTTAGAACTGCCCATTGAAATACCTGTAGATCTTTTTTAAAAATCTGTAGGACTTAACTGGAGAAAAATGTGTTAGGGAGGCTTCCAAGGTAAGGAAGCAGTAAATAAAGGCACAAAGATGGGAAAATGTGGAGCATATAGTAGAAATAAGAATTATATTAGTAACAATTGTATGTTTAAAATAAGGTTCATGAAGGCATGTAATGGGAGATCATGCCAGAAAGATGGTGGGAGCTAGGTTATGGTTAAGCGAAAAAAATTGGGCTTTATGTGGTAGACAATGCATTTAGTGAAACAATTTTTATTGAGCAACCTATTAGATGGGTGGCCCATTGAATAATACATAGTACTTTTTCTCAAGGAGACTTTAGTTTTTTAGGGTAATATCACAATTCAAAAAGCAATTTCAGGCTGGTCACGGTGGCTCACTCCTGTAATTCCAGCACTTTGGGAGGCCGAGGTGGGTGGATCACCTAAGGTAAGGAGTTCAAGATCAGCCTGACCAACATGGTGAAACCCCGTCTCTACTAAAAATACAGAAAATTAGCTGGGTGTGGTGGCGGGCGCCTGTAATCCCAGCTATTCTGGGGGCTGAGACAGGAGAATTGCTTGAACCTGTGAGGTGGAGGTTGCAGTGAGCCGAGACCATGCCACTGCACCCCAGCCTGGGTGACAGAGGGAAACTCCACCTCAAAAAAAAAAAAAAAGCAATTTCAGTACAAAATTTAAAATGCATGATAATAAAGTAAATGCAGAGTCTATGCAAACACATTACCAGGGCCTCTAATATATTTTCTGGGGTTCAGAAAAGATTTATTGGTAACCTTACTACTGTTTGCTGAAGTCCTTGCCTTCTTTTTCTGGGTACTGGGAGAACTGTACTTTTATATGCCTTGAAATTAGGCATGGTCATGTGATTTTTTTTTTTTTTTTTTTGTGCCAGTGAATGTGTGTGGGAAGAAGCATTTAATTTCTGGTGTTCAACTGTATATCTGGTTCTCCTGCTGCCATAAGATTATGAAAATGTGTTTCATATGGAAGTGCAACATTGAGGCAGCACACGGGGGATGGCTTCCTGAAAGCCAGTTGTAGGGTAAACACCTGATAGCAATAACAAGCATGGCCTTAGAACGACCCTCTATGGCACATGCACCTGAATGTGTGTTCCAAGCTAGGGAATTCAAGAGTGGTCAACATAGAGATTCATTCCTTGTCCATGAGGAACATCTGAACCCATCTGACTTGCCCTGTGGAACATAGATCATACAGGGGATTGAGGTCCTGAGTTTTGGGTTAAATGAAGGTTGCCAGGTGGCGGTCGTTAAGGGGAGGGTGTTAAGGGAAAATGCGATGTATAAAACGCATGCTGTTTGCAAGACATTTTCCTGCCCAGCCCTCTGCCACTGGACTCTCTCCCCTGTATGTAAGCCCTGAATAAAACCTCATGTCTTGTTTGTTGGCTCTGGGAATCTTCAGCCTCTTGAACCTGGCGGCTTCCCTACTGAGGTTAATAGTGTTCGGCACGACATCATTTGAACCTATATTAGACTGCATGAATGAGAAATAAATGTGTTATTTTAAGACATGGAGATGGGATTCTTTGTAGCAAATCCTAGCCTATGCTGGTTGATACATAAGCTATGGTGAAGAGTCTAGATTTCATTATGGGGATAATGAAGACTAATAGGGCTGTGCGTGTGTGTGTGTGTGTGTGTGTGTGTATTATTATAAAAAATAGTACGGCGGTGACATATATGCTCAGAGCTTAAATTTTTTAAATACTACTTTTATGTCAATTAATAGAAGAGCAGAAAGTTCCATAATCCAGGCAAGAGGTAATGAGAGTGAGAATTGGAACAGCGGCTGTGGAATAGAAGATATATGATACATAGGAGAAATATTGTCAGAATTGAATCCACGAGATTTGTTGAGCGATTAGCTGTGAGAGGTGAGGAAAGAATCTAAAGGACTTCTCCCTTAGACTCGTCTAAGGGACTAGTTTTTTGCCTGGAGTACTAAAAGAGTTGTGTTTTCCTTAATAGAAATTAAAAACATAGTAGCAGAAATGAGTTGGGAGGGAAAGAAGAATATGGTCCATGAACGAAGTGGAATTGTATCATTTAAGACAAGGCTTGGGATTTAGGAATCTACCTACTTCTAGGTGCTGGCTGAAGCAAATAGAACGACTTCCTAGAGAAGAGGATTGAGAACAGCAGCTGGATAACATATTAGCAGGCAGGAAAGGAAAAGTGTCCAGTAAAGGAGCATAAGAAGGTGCAATGCCGTGTCACAGAAACTAAAACACAAGAGACTTCTGGGAGGAAAGGGTATTAAATGTTATGGAGACATTAAGGAGAGTGAAGACTAAACAAATCCCATTACAATTAAAGTTTCAAGAAAAACTATTGAGAGCAGAGAACAGATTTTGAGAGATAGGGTAAGAAGGTGTTGGGAATGGGGAGGTAAAGGATATAGATGAATATTATAACAGGTTTGCCAGTGAAAGGATGTACAAAAATTGGAAAATTAGATTGGAAAATACAAGAATAAGAAACAAGTAAAATGTTAGAATTTCTACAGAGAGTTGAGCTCTAGTAATAATTAGGAAGGCATTGTAATTGTGACAGTTTGGGCTGTGGGGTCAGATAGGCCTAGATTTGAGTCTCAGCTATGTCAATGACAACTTTTGTGACCCATTGCAAGAGGACCTCACAGGAGTCTCAAATCCTTATAAATAAGTTTCTTCCTGATCTGCCCCCTATCTATCTGTTTAACCTCACCTGATACCTCTCTGCCCTTTGGTTACTAAGCTCCAACCATACTGGCTTATATTAACGGGCTCAATCAATAAGAGCTGTTAAACAGCCCCTCAGATCCCCATATATAGTCATATATGCTTAGCAGAAATGGGACCAAGGATTTATAAACCCTTTTGAACAGGGTTAAGAGTGGGCTTAGAGAATTTCTGGTCTTGGACTTCACAGATCTTTCTGAATATTCCATTCCAGCTGATGTCTGTGGTTTGAGGTGATGGTGGCCAAGACAGCATCTGAGGATGCAGGGAATTTATCTCAATAACAAGTTTAGGTCCTGGCCTGCATGAGGAGAAGGTGGGTCCTTAGAGGGGCACTGGCCTTGTCGTGAGAATAAGGTAAGCACAGGCAAGACACCATGTGCAGATTCCATCAATGTCACTAGATGGGGTGCTGCCCAGGGAGGAAGGGGCCCCATTTCCCTTATCTCCCCAGCTATACTTGTGAGTGGGAGACAATGGCCAGTCACTGCAGGGCATGGAGAGGCTCCTACACTAGTGTGGGGATGATGGCAACACTTCTCCAAAATTAAGTTCGAGGTCAATATCTATGCTTTTAATATATGAATCTATTTTCCCACCTTACTATGTGTCCAGGGTTACAGCAAATAGCAAGAAAAGATAATTTAATAATAAAGATTTCAGGAGGATCCCCAGTATCTATAAAGTGCATCATTGTTTTAAAGGTAAACTTTTTTTTTTTTTAATAACAAATAATTTGTGGCAGCCATGGCTTCAGGGGCTGAGATTGAGGACTTAACTGGGGAATGGAGCTATGAGGATGCTTCTATACACACCGACCTCTCTGAATCCACTGTGGTCTTAGACAATTTGGGGAAATGAAAGTAACTTACTGGTGGCCAAAGCTGGAGCCCACCATGGAACTTACTTAGTTATTACATCTCTGATACATTGGAATGTATCCTCTTCATTAAAAGAGATATTTCTAAGAAGACGGTATTATAGGATAAGGAACAATAGTTTTAAGGCCTTCCTCTTAGACATATAAATCCTTGGTCCCATTTCTGCTAAGCATATATGACTAGCTTTAGCCATTTTTACAAAGTATATGTATACAAATATATGTATATGTGCCTGATAGTTGGGCAGATAAGATCATGCTCTAAATATCACAGACAACTTCCTAGAGAAACACAATAAGTATATCTTAAAATTCAGGCTTGCTGACAGGGAGAAATACACGTGATCATGGCAAAGAACTGAAAGTCTGTGTGAGGACTGAATGTGTTGCTCAGAATCTCAATTTCAGCCTCAAACTGGCTCTTTCATAGGGAGAAAGGAGCTTACTCCACAAAGAAAAAAAAAGTTGTCTGTCTCGTAGACGAAGGAGGCTTCTCTGGAAACCTTAACAAGTCAGGGTATAGATCCAGACCTGCAATGAAGTAACAGGTGTACAGGGACTTGTTTTTTCTTTTGTTTCTGCTGTTCTGGCACAGCCTATCCCATTGACTGTTCCTGACATCAGACCACACAAGTGGCACATCCATTCATTCGCAAATACTTACTGGTCACCTGCAATGCAGTGACTACTGTTCTGAGCACTGGAGATAAGCCAGACAACAAAATGAAGCCCCTGATTTCATGCTGTTTACATTTAATGAGGGAGGCGATGAGAGCTAGATGGGTATATGCCTGTTCACATCCATGCATGCAGGTAGTGCTAAGCGATATAAAGAGAAAACAGAGGAAACATACAATGGAAAGAGGTGCAGTTTGGTCAAGGTTTTCTTTAAGGAGATGACGTTTGAGCAGAAACCTCAGTGAGATGAGCAATAAACCACATGGAAACCTAGAGGAAAAGTGTTCCAAGGCAGAAAGACATCAAATGCAAAAGCCCCAAGATGGGAATACTCTGTGTAGCTAAGGAACAAGTAAGGAGGCCTGAGTGACAGAGCAAAATGAGTGCATGGGCCAGGAGCTGGGAGGAATACAGCTTCTCACAGCACATGCCTTCCATGAAACAGGACATGTTTGGGATTTTGTTCTTGTTTCTTGTCAATGTTTTCTCTATGAGGACACAGACTTTGTTTTCTTCACCTCTACATCTGCTGCGGTGATCATTGTGCCTGGCACATTGTCCAAAACTGGCTTTGGATTCAGAAGGTCTTTATTGCAAATGCTACTTTGCTACTTAATATCTGTATCTCCTAGGCAATGCATTTATACTTCTTAAGCAGCAGTCTCCATATTTAGATAGAGTACTAAGGATTCCAAACATGAATGCTGTCACATGAATTAAATTCAATACATCACGTAAAGTTCTTTGCCTAGAACCTGTGAATGTAAGTGCTCAATAAATGGTGGTTACAGGTAGGTTATAAATGGGTGACAGGGTTCCAGTGACTATATATGTAGACTTAGGAACAAGATGCTGATCTCTAATTTGTAATATTTAGACATTTTCTTGGTAGATGATTAAATTTGGGGGCTGTTCTTTCTAGTTTATCAGTTCTTAAAAATCTAAAAAGATTCCTTCACCAATTACTCTCGCTCTCTCCCTTGTTACTAGCTACTATGTGGACCATAAACTAAAATGCTGTTCAGACTAGCATATAGCCTTTGGAAAGATCCTTTATGTGGCCCTAAAGTGCTGGCTTGAGTGAACTCGGACTGGATTCTACTTCTCTCTCTCTCTCTCTTTTTTTTTTTTTTTTTTTTTTTTTTTGAGGTGGAGTCTCACTCTGTCACTCTGTCACCCAGGCTGGAGTGCAGTGGCATGATCTCAGCTCACTGCAACCTCCGCCTCCCAGGCTCAAGTGATACTCCTGCCTCAGCCTCCCAAGTAGCTGGGACCACAGACATGTGCTGCCATGCACAGCTAATTTTTGTATTTTGGGTAGAGACAGGGTTTTACCATGTTGCCCAGGTTGGTTTTGAACTCCTGAGCTCGAGCGATTTGCCTGCCTCCCAAAGTGCTGGGATTACAGGCGTGAGCCACTGCAACTGGCGTCTACTTTCAATTATAACCAATTTCCCTTATTCCTTGATATTGGGTGAGGTTTGTCTTCTGCGTGTTTTCACAAGTGGTCCATATGCTTATTATTTATATCAGCGAATAACATGAAGTATGGTAATAGATGATTTATTGATTTATACTGAAAGCCACTTGGTGGTAGAAGCTACTTAATGTTCATTATTGAATCCCTGCCACACAAGGTACATTTACCATGAAGCTAGTGCAGCTTAGCTTTTAAGTCCCTAGGTTGCACTAGCCCTTTACTTGGCGAAGAAGGGGGTGATCTTTAACAAAGCTTCATACAGTCATTTACTTTTGGTAAAATTTGCATAAGTAGTTTAACCACAACCAATTAGACTTACAGGTCTTTCCCCACTAAATTCTCCTCAGTCACACTCTCCCTCATGTTAAGTAACTGTTGATGTGGCCAAGGGTGCTATTTGAATTTGGCTAATGGAAAATTGAATTGAGTATGTATTTCATTTCAGTTTAATGATATATATTTCTGTGGTTCACATTCACTGCTTTGTATAATTAAGCTATTGCTTTGCTTGCTGATCCAGTCCAAGAACAGTTTCCAGAAATAATCATACTGTCTCCTGTGCCAACTCATCTGGTGTTGGGATACAATGATAGGGGACTAGAGGCTGTCCTTTGAAATTGCCGTTCCTATGGCTCCAAGCAGGGGAGGTATATGGGAAGCAGCAGAGAAACAAGCTTCAAACTATATGGTGGCAGAAGTTAGTTTATGAAAAATTCTTCCAATCATCAGCTGTGTAAAATCATAGAAGATTTGATTCTCATTGCTGGAATCAAATCAAAAGAGAAGAGCTCTCCTTTATAGATGTTCCCTCAAATTTGATGGCAATTCTGAATTTTATATTATATTACCAAAAATGAGTGATGAAGATTTTAAAAACCATTTCAGACTGCCAATTATCAGAAATAAACTTTGATCAATGATGCTGAAGAGTGAAATAACTTTCCTTTTTGTCTATAGAAAATGATATTACCAAATCCTTGTCATAGAAAAGGTGATCAAGAAGTATGTAGCCAAAATTATCAGGAAAAGATATTATAGGCTTATCTTGGAGATATTGCAGGTGTCATTCCAGATCATTTCAAGAAAGTGAATATTGCAATGAAGCAAGTCACATGATGTTCTTTATTTTCCAGTACATATAGAAGTTATGTTTACACTATATTGTAGTCTGTTAAGTATGCAATCGCATTATGTCACAAAAACAATGCACATACCTTAATTTAAAAATACTTCATTACTAAAAAATGCTAATGATCATCTGCATCTTCAGCAAGTGGTAAACTTTTTGTTGGCAGAGGGTCTTGCCTTGATGTTGATGGCTGCTAATTGATCAGAGCGGTGGGTGCTAAAGGTTGGGGTGGCTGTGGCAATTTCTTAGAATAAGGTTTATTAGTCTGTTCTCACCCTGCTGTGGGGAAATGCCCAAGACTAGGTAATTTATAAAAGAAAGAGGCTTAATTGATTCACAGTTCCCCAGGGCTAGGAGGCCTCAGGAAACATATTCATGGCAGAAAAGGAAGCAAACACGTCCTTCTTCACATGGCAGCAGCAAGAAGAAGAATGACACCCAAGTGAAGGGGGAAGCCCCTTATAAAGCCATCATATCTTGTGAGAAGTTGCTCACTATCACAAGCATTGCATGGGGGAAACTGCTCATATGATTAAATTACCTCCCACTAGGTCCTTCCTACCACATGTGGGGATTATGGGAACTACAATTCAAGATGAGATTTGGGTGAGGACACAGCCTAACCATATCATTCTGCCCATGGCTCCTCATGTCCACTCATTAAGCTGAATGAAATACACACTCAAATCTCATGTCCTCACATTTCAAAACACAATTATGCCTTTCCAACAGTCCCCCAAAGTTTTAGCTCATTCCAGCACTGGCCCAAAAGTCCAAGTCCAAACTCTCATCTGAGACAAGGCATATCCCTTCCACCTATGAACCTGTAAAATCAAAAGCAAGTTAGTTACATCCTAGATACAATGGAGTTACAGACATTGGGAAAATACACCAGTTCCAAGTCAGAGAAACTGGCCAAAACAAAGGGGCTATAGGCCCTGTGCAAGTCTGAAATCCAATAAGGCAGTAATTAAAATTTAAAGCTCTGAAATAATCTCCTTTGACTCCATGTTTCACATCCAGGTCATGCTGATGCAAGACATGGGCTCCCATGGCCTTGGGCAGCTCAACCTCTGTGGCTCTGCAGGTTACAGTTCCCCCTCTGGCTGCTTTCACAGGCTGGCATTGAGTGCCTGCAGCTTTTCCAGGTGCACAGTGCAAGCTGATGGTGGATCTACCATTCTCGGGTCTGGAGGACTGTGGCCTTTTTCTCACAGCTCCACTAGGCAGTGTCCCAGTGGGGACTTTGTGTAGGGGCTCCAACTCCATATTTTCCTTCCCCACTGCCTTAATAAAGGTTCTTCATGAGGGCTCCACCCTTGCAGCAAACTTTTGCCTGAACATCCAGGTATTTCCATACATCATCTGAAGGCGGATGGTTCCCAAACCTCAATTCTTGACTTCTGTGCTCCTGCAGACTCAACACCATGTGGAAGCTGCCAAGGCTTGGGGCTTGCACCCTCTGAAGCTGTGGCCAAGCTCTGCCTTGGCTTCTTTTAGCCATGGCTAGAGTAGCTGATACACAGGGCACAAATTCCCTAGGCTGCACACAGCAGGGGGCCCTGGGCCCTGCCCATGAAACCATTTTTCCCTCCTAGGCCTCCGGGCCTATGATGGGAGGCACTGCTGTGAAGGTCTCTGACTTGCCCTGGAGACGTTTTCCCCATTGTCTTGACGATTAGCCTTTGGCTCCTTGTTACTTATGCAAATTTCTGCAACAGGCTTGAATTTCTCCCCAGAAAATGGTTTTTTCTTTTTTATGGCATTGTCAGGTTGCAAGTTTTTCAAACTTTTAAGCTCTGTTTACTGTTGAACACTTGGCTGCTTGGATATTTCTTCTGCCAATTATCCTAAATCATCTCTCTCAGGTTCAAAGTTCTACATATCTCTTTGCCTCTTTGCAGGGGCAAAATGTTGCCAGTGTCTTTCTAAAACACAACAAGAGTCACCTTTGCTCTAGTCCCAACAAGTTCTCATCTCCACCTGAGACCACTTCAGCCTGGACTTCATTGTTCATACCACTATTGGTATTTTGGTTGAAGTCATTCAAAAAGTCTCTAGGAAGTTCCAAACTTTCCCACATCTTCCTGTGTTCTGAGCCCTCCAAGTCTCTAGGAGGTTCCAAACTTTCCCACATTTTCCTGTCTTCTTCCGACCCACCCCTCCAAACTCTTCCAACCTCTGCCTCTTAGCCATTTCCAAAGTTGCTTCCACATTTTTGGGTATCCTCATAGCAGCATCTGACTCTACTGGTATTGATTTACTGTATTAGTCTGTTCTCATGCTGCTATGAAGAAATACCTAAGACTAGGTAATTTATAAAGGAAAGAGGTCTAATTGACTCACAGTTCCACAGGGTTAGGGAGGCCTCAGGAAACTTACAATCATGGCAGAAGGGGAAGCAAACATGTCTTTCTTCATATAGTGGCAGCAAGGAGAAGAATGAGGGCTGAGCAAAGGGGGAAGCCCCTTATAAAACCATCAGATCTCATGAAAACTTACTATCACGAGAATAGCATGGGGGAAACGGACCCCACGATTCAATTACCTCCCACCGGGCCCCTCCCATGACATGTGGGGATTATGAGAACTATAATTCAAGATGAGATTTGGGTGAGGACACAGCCAAACCATCTCATAAGACGACAGTGAAGTTTGCTGAATTGATTCACTCTATCTTTCATGACAGATGTCTCTGTTGTGTGTGATACTATTTGATAGCACTTTACATACAGTAGAACTTCTTTCAAAATTAAAATCAATCCTCTCAAACCCTGCTTTTGTTTTATCGATGAAGTTTATGTAATATTCTAAGTCCTTTGGTGTCACTTCAACAATGTTCACAGTATCTTCACTGGGAGTAGATTTTATCTCAAGAACAACTTTTTTTCATCTGTAAGAAGTAACTTATCCATTCAAGTTATTTTTATTGATACAAATATTTGTACGTATGTATGGGATATATGTGATATTTTCTTACATGCATAGACTGTGTAATAATTAAGTCAGGATATTTGAGGTGTCCATCACCTCAAGTATTTATCATTACTATGTGTTGGTAACATTTCAAGTTCTCTCTTCTAGCTATTTTGAAATATACAATACATTGTTGTTAACTATAGTCAACCTGCCTTGCTATGGAAAGTTAGAATTTATTTGTCATATCTAACTGTATGTTTGTAACCATTACCCAATTTCTTTTTATTCCTCCATTCAAGTTTTATCATGAGATTGCAACAATCCAGTCACATCTTCAGGCTCTGCTCCTAATTCTAGTTCTCTGACCATTTCCACCACATGTGCAATGACCTCCTTCACAGAAGGCTTGAATCCTTCAAATGTATCCATGAGGGCTGGAATAAACTTTTTCCAAACTCCTGTAAATGTTGATATTTTGAGCTTCACTCATGATCACAAATGTGCTTAATGGGATGTAGAATAGTGAATCTTTTCCAGAAGGTTTTCAATTTACTTTTCCCAGATCCACCAGAGGAATCATTATCTATGGCAGTTATAGCCTTAAAAAATGTTTTTATTTTAATAATGAGCCTTGAACATTGAAATTACTCCTTGATCCATAGGCTGCAGAATGGATGTTGTGTTAGCAGGCATGAAAACAACATTCATCTCTTCATATATCTCCATCAGAGCTCTTGGGTGACTAGGTGTATTATCAATGAGCAATAATATTTTGAAAGGAATCTTTTTTTGAGCAGTATATCTCAGTGGTGAGTTTAAAATATTCAGTGAACCATGCTATAAACAGAGGTACTGTAATCCAGACTTTGTTGTTGCATTTATAGAGTAGATTATAGAGGGAGAGTAGATTTAGCCTCATTCTTAAGGACCCTAGGATTTTCAGAATGGTAAATGATCATTGGTTTAAGTTACCAGCTGCATTAGACCTTAGGAAGAGAGTCAGCCTGTCCTTTGAAGCTTTGAAGCCGTGCACTGACTTCTCCTCTCTAGCTATGAAATCCTAGGTGGCATCTTGTTCCAACGGAAAGATTTTGGTCTTCATCGAAAATCTGTTGTGTAGCATAGCCATCTTCACCAATTATCTTAGCTAGATCTTCTGGGTGACTTGCAACAGCTTTTACATCAGCACTAGCTGTTTCACCTTGCACTTTTATGTTACAGAAATGGCCTCTTAAACTCTATTAACCAATTTTTGCCAGCTTCAAACTTTTCTTCTGCAACTTCCTTACCTCTCTCAGCCTTCATAGAATTGAAGAGACATAGAGCCTTGCTCTTCATTAGGCTTTGGCTTAAGGAAATGTTGGGCCTGATTTGATCTTTTATCCAGACTACTAAAACTTTCTTCATATCAGCAATAAGGCTATTTAGCTTTGCTATCATTTGTGTGTTCACCGGAGTTGCACTTCTAATTTCCTTCAAGAACTCTTCCTCTGCATTCACAGCTTGGCTAACTGTTTCATGCAAGAGGGCTAGCTTTTGACTAACTTTTGACATGCTTTCCTCACTAAGCTTAATCATTTCTAGCTTTTTATAGAAAGTGAGAGACACGTGGCTCTTCCTTTCACTTGAACACTTAGAGGCCATTGTAAGGTATTAATTGGCCTAAATTTAATATTGTCATGTCTCAGGGAATAGGGAGGCTTGAGGAGAAAGAGAGACAGGGAATGACCAGTCAGTGGAGCAGTTGGAATGCACACAACATTTATGGATTGATTTGCCATCTTATTTGGTCATACTTCATAGTGCTCCAAAACAATTGCAATAGAGACATCAAAGATCACTGACCACAGATCACCACAACAGACATAATAATGATGAAAAAGTTTGAAATAAATATTGCAAGAATTACCAAAATGTGACACAGAGACATGAAGCGAGCACATGCTGTTGGAAATAGACTTGCTTGACTCAGGGTTGCCACAAACCTTCAATTTGTAAAAATACACAGTATCTGTGAAGCACAATAAAGCAAAGCACAGTAATATTAGGTATGTCAGTATAGAGGTGTGTGTGACAGGCAGTTACTTCATATAAATATTATGCTATTTTTCTGGATTTTATGATGCTTGTGATGATTATTGGCTTTAACATTTTTTGTGTTTTCCATTATTCTACAAAAGTGTTCACCTTTTGACCTACTTATGCATTTTTATCTTAAAATTGTATAAGATTCTGGATCTGCAAATAGAGATCCACCCCTGGCTACCATTTAGCCTTGCACTGGGTTCATCAGAGTTGTTCATTAAATGCTTATTGAATTAATGAATAAGTAAAAAATATGACCAGATAAATCACTTTTACTCTTAGGCCTTTGGTCTCCTTATCTGAAAAATAATGGAGCTAGGGTAAAAGGGTTGGAGGTGAGATCTAATCCAATCATTTTAGGTCTAATGTTTCCAATTCAACGGTTTGAAATTTTCTTTGGCAAGTAGGGGTCATATTCCCATGTTCTCAGATTTTTAGTGCGGTCTTTGCCCTTGGCTGATCACTTGAATGCTGATCTCTATTTTAGTGTTTTGCCATTAAATGTAATGGCAAAAACTGCAATTACTTTTGCACCAACCTAACAGAATAGCAAAACCTGCAATTACTTTTGCACCAACTTAATAGAATGGTCTCATGCAATCACACGACCAGATTTTCTTATTCCCAAACAATTTTGGTCAAATCCATATCTTTAGGACATTGCATTATTTCCCCCAAAGAGAGTTTAAAAATCATTTCTAAAAATCCTTCCTCTCCCACATGACTTTCTTAAAGATGACCCGCTGGAATATAATATAATAGCTGAATGAGGACTGACTTTATATCTTACCTCCTATTAGCAAATTAAAAACAAAGAGTCATACCATGCAGAAACCTGGCTGGAAGCTCTTTTTTTTTTTTTTTTTAAAGAACAGGATTTAACTCATTAAACAGTCTCTACATGTTAAATTTCCCATCAGCTATAACATCCTACACATTTTTGCTGAGAACATCTGTGACAGTCTGAAATGTGTTTTTTCCCAGTGTTTGACTTCATGCTTACTCCAAGCGTCAGACACTTTCTCAGATCCTGTGATGTATTTCAATACAGTATTATTAAAGAGATGTCAGTTATACCTGCATCTTGAACAGTGTCAATCTGAATTGAAAATATACCATTTTTCTAACAGAGCTCTTAATTCACTGGCTAAAGGTGACAATAGTGCTGTCCACTGAAGGTTCAAGGGCCGTAGCTGAGTATGTCTTCTTTCACTATAAGTCTATAGTTTCTATAGAACTAAACAATTATTTTTAAAAGCAAATGAGAAATTCAGAAAGAGCATAAAAGTGATTGATTCAAGTTTTTTCCTCTGTATTTAACCATCTGCCTCTTATCAACTCCAGTTCCATTAATAATTTATTCTAAAATGTCAGTATTTTTCACGATCCGTGCTCATGTCATGTTGTTCACAGGGCAAGAAATAGTTTTAGCAGGATGTTTTGGGGGTGTAAGTATTGTGCTATTTTGTTTCATAGAATTTTATTTTATTTTATTTTTCAAGTTTCAGTTATTTATTGATTTAATCAGTGTAATCTCCAACAGAGATTACAATAGAGATCTCCAACATGATTTCATGCATTTAGAGAAGAAATATTTCCTGGTTAAGTGAAAAATTGTGCGGATGTGGCTTCTGGAAGACCTTCATTCTAAAGCAGTGTTATAGTGAAACATTTCATTTAGAAATCTGGACATTCCTTCTTCAGCTTGCTGTAATCCACATTCACTGAGTAGAACTTGTATTGATCATTGGGACCCAGTTTGTTCCAGGGCTCTGGGTTATTTCTGTCCCAGCAAACATCTGGATTGAACAATGCCAGATGCAAGAGATACAGTGTTGCTCCAGAAGCTCCAGTTCCAATAAATACAAAGAGGGGGATCAAGCTCGGATGCTTCTTGGCCTGACCGAGGATCTGGCAGAGCATGTTTGCGGCAGAGGTCTCCGATTGGAAAGGAGAGAACCAACCTAGCCACCAGGCCCTGAGCTAAAAAGTGTCTGCCTTTCATAGAATTTTAAACATATATGCACTTAAAGAATTTAACATTTCTATTAATCCAATTCATTTACTGGGGAAGAGGCCATCTGCCCATACATAGGCCAACATACCAAGAACTTGTCCTTCTGATGTGATATAAATCACTGTGCTTTCAGGCCAACGTAAGTCGAGAAGCAGTAAGGATTTTTTTTCTCCTTGTCTGATGTTTTCCAGTAACTTGTTGACCTCCATTTGGTGCTCTGAGTAACAAACACATGTCAGAGGTTGAAAGGGCAGAGGTGAGATGTGGGGAAGAGACAGGTCTCTGCAGAAAAAGGCAGAAGAGAAAGATATTTTATAATTTATCAGAATAGAAATACTAGAACAACAGGTTTTAGGAAGAAATAGACATTGCTCTTTTAAAAACTGAAAGATGAAATTCACATTTTACATAGATTGAAATAAACTAATATTGTTTTTTGTTTTCGCCAAAAATTAAGACTGTTTCTCTAATGATCAATGATGTTGAGCTTTTTATTAATATGTTTGTTGGCACATGAATGTCTTCTTTCGAGAAGTGTCTGTTCATGTCCTTTGCCTACTTTTTAATGGGGTTTTTGTTTTTTTCTTGTAAATTTGTTTAAGTTCCTTGTAGACGCTGGAATTAGGCCTTTGCCAGATGGACAGATTGCAAAATTTTTCTTCTACTCTGTAGGATTCCTGTTCACTCTGATGATAGTTTCTTTTGCTGTGCAGAACCTCCTTAGTTTAATTAGATCCCATTTGTCAATGTTTGCTTTTGTTGCAATTGCTTTTGGTGATTTCGTTATGAAATCTTTGCCCATGCCTATATCTTCAATGGTATCGCATACATTTTCTTCTAAGGTTTTTATAGTCTTGAGTTTTACGTTTAAGTTCTTAATCCATCTTAAGTTAATTTTTGTATAAGGTGTAAGGAAGGGGTCCAGTTTCAATTTTCAGCATATGGCTAGCCAGTTCTCCCAGCACAATTTATTAAGCAGGGAATCCTTTCCCCATTGCTTGTTTTTTTTTTCAGGTTTATTGAAGATCAGATAGTTGTAGATGTGTGGTCTCATTTCTGAGTTTTCTATTCTGTTTCACTGGGAAAACAGTAATGAGATACCATCTCATGCCAGTCAGAATAGCTGTTATTAAAAAGTCAAGAAACAACAGATGCTGACAGGGTTGTGGAGAAATAGGAATGCTTTTACATGGTTGGTTGGAATGTAAATTAGTTTAAACATTGTGGAAGATGGTGTGGCGATTCCTTAAAGATCTAGAACCAGAAATACCATTTGACCCAGCAACCCCATTACTGGGTATATGCCCAAAGGAATATAAATCATTCTATTACAAAGATACATGGATGTCTATGTTCATTGCAGCACTATTCACAATAGCAATGACATAGAATCAACCCGAATGCTCATCAAAGATAGACTGGATAAAGAAAATGTGGTACATATGCACCCTGAAATACTATGTAGCCATAAAAAGGAATGAGATCATGTCCTTTGCAGGGACATAGATGGAGCTGGAAGCCGTTATTTTCAGCAAACTAACATAGGAACAGAAAACCAAACACTGCATGTTCTCGTTTATAAGTAAGAACTGAACAATGAGAACACATGGACACAGGGATGGCAACAACATAAATTGGGGCCTGTTGGAGGAGGGTGTGGGTAGGGAAGAATATTAGGGAAAAGAACTAATGCATGCTGGGCTTAATACCTTGGTAATGAGTGGATAGGTGCAGGAAACCACCATGGCACACATTTACCTATGTAACAAACCTGCACATGTACCTCAGAACTTAAAAATTAAAATTAAAATAAAAAACAAAAGAATATTAGTTTATCTACTGCCTGTTGATAAGCTACAAAACTGTTTGTTGTTTTTGCACATCCTCCTGACTAGACATGTCAAGGTAGGGCATGGCAAAAGGTGGCACAAACACATACAGAAGAGTGTCAGTGGCCAGAGACTTGACTTCTGATTCCATCATGATTATAAAGCAAGTATAAAATACACACCTACATACAAACATCCAGTTTGTATGTACACTCAACAAGGAACTGGATGAACTAGCAGCATCCAGATTTGGATTTGTCTCTGCTGGATACTTGCTGAATGCTCAATAAATATTTATTGAATAAATTCAGCGACCTAGAAATGGAGGTTGTATCTCTTCCTTGATGCTTGATCATAGGTATTTCCAGCTGCTCATGCTGAAACACACTTACTAGTCTTTGTGCCCCCAAACTCTACTATACCCAAAAATTTGTTTCTGCTGTGGGAAAGCTAAGAACTCCTTACTTCAATATTTTATAGTCAAATGACTCAAACTGCTGTTTACTTAAGGAAAAAGAAGAAGCACTGTTCAGTTGGCTGTACTTTTGGATGTACTGTTCTCCATTCATCACAAAGAAGAATCATAAAGAAGAATCAGACTATGTGGAAGGCAGTGCTACCTGTAACTCTGGCTTTGCAATTTTCACTTGGAAAGGGAGGTGATGGTCAACCTTATACAACTTAGGTAGTATTAGATACTCTCTTTCTCAATTCTTTGCCTTATTGCATTCATGGTTGGGTGTTTAGACTGGTGTCTCGCAGGCAGTTCCAAAGTCATCTTTTGTGATATCACTAATAATAGCAGGTGTACTATAGACACTCTGGGGGTTGCAGGGGGGGAATATAGAGAAAAAAAAGTGTGCAAGATCATAAAAAACAGAGTTGTAAGGATTTTTTTCTGTAGTTTTTGAAGCTCACATATAATAAATAAAGCACTAAATATCCAACCCCATAAGTTGAATATATGTTAGGAACAAACACCTAATTCATGTGTTATGGTTAAACACCCATTCAGGGAGTCTCATTAGCAAACACATTGATTAGGATCCTGTTTACTTTTCTACTCACAACAATTGTTTGTTTGAGCTAGCCTAGCCTATTCTATCATCATTAGAAAGTAGCACCAGTCAGCTCATGAAAATTTGGTTTAATTTTTATAAGAAATTTAGGACCCATACAGGGTTTGCATTTCTCTGTACATCTTCTGATCATTCAATATTTTAAATATATGAACAAGGCATAAGGTTTAATTTTGGTTAATAAGAACTGCAAATGGAAGTATAAATTATATTATTCCCCTTGTGGATTTTTTTTTCCTTTTCTTTTCTTCCTTTTTTTTTTTTTTTTTGAGATAGAGTCTTGCTCTATTGCCCAGGCAGGAGTGCAGTGGTGCCATCTTGGCTCACTACAACCTCCACCTCCTGGATTCAAATGATTCTCCTGCCTCAGCCTCCTGAGTATCCGGGATTACAGGCACCTGCCACCATGCCTGGCTAATTTTTTTGTGTGTTTTTAGTAAAGACGGGGTTTCACCATGTTGGCCAGGCTGGTTTCGAACTCCTGACCTCAAGTTATCCACCCACCTCGGCCTCCCAAAGTGCTAGGATTACAGGCATGAGCCACTGTGCCTAGCCTAATTTTTTTATTGTTTGATTGATTCATTCATTTATGCAATCGTGTGTAGTAAGGATGCCCAGGTAAATAAGACATGGCTTCTGTTTTCATGTGGCTTACAATCTAAAAGAAATCTGGAATGTCAGCACACAGCACGAATGTTGCCAGCCTCTCCATTTGCAGGTACAAATGAGGGCAGAAGTAGATGAATACCCTAAATCTCAATTCTGTACACCAGGGGTCAGCCAACTGCTGCTGGAAGGCCAAATCCAGCCTACCACCTGTTTCTGTAAAGTTTTATCGGAACGCAACAACAGTCATTTGTTGACTTGCTGTCTCTGGCTATTTTCATGCAGCAATGACAGAATTAAGTATTTGCAACCGAGAACAAACAGCCAATAAAACCTAAAATATTTACTACTTGGCCCTTTATAGAAAAAGTTTGCTGAGCTGTATTCCCATGTCCGAGATTTCCCTGGAGTATTTACATATCAGTCCTGCTCCTGGCTCCGAGGAGTCCCTTGTTGAGGAACTGGGAGTTTGCATGTATCTTTATGAGGCCAGGCTCTGACACTGACGGCCCCCAAGCATCCTGCAGCAGTGCCACTGCAACAGGATCATCCACTCCAACTGGGCTTGGGGCCTCAGGCCATAGCTTTCACTATCTCTTCTGTACTGGCTTCCATGCTGGAAAACATCCTAGTTGCAATTGGTAGACCGAGAAACTTCTCAACATTATGGGGAGCTGCAAGCCATAAAGAACAGGCCTTGACAGTCCCTTGGAGATATGCCTAATAAAGTCACTTGGGCCGACTTTCGTGAAGACTCTCTCATGGAACCAGTTGGCCAGTATCTTGGAGGAGTAAGGAGAATGATGCCCTGCATTCTCCGTTTTTCCCTGGAAATGCACCCTTAGGATTCCACCTGCTGAGAGCCTTGGGCAATCCTTTATGGCTTCTTCATGGATTACATGAACAGGCTCTTTTGCCCTCCGGATCCCTGTTGAGTTTGGCCAATGAGAGGCTCTGGCAGGAGACTCAAGAGTAGAGGATGGGAGTTTATTTCCCAGGATTCTTTCCTGCCAGGATGCAAGTTGGCATAGGCTGGTTTCTCTACCAAAGCCCACAGCTCCCATAAAGCTGCCAGTCTCTTCAGGTTCTGGTGACAGCTCACATTCTCACCCTTTAGGCCTAGGGGCTGGTATCTGTTTCCCCAACTCAATGCTTTACCATTTTTTAATTATTAGCTTTATTCATAGTCTCTTCATTATATGCTCCTCAATTTCTCCCCCTCCCCAACTTTTTAAGACAAGGTCTCTCTCTGTCACTCAGACTGGAGTCCAGTGGCATGATCATAGCTGACTGCAACCTCAAACTCCTGGGCTCAAGCAATCCTCCTGCTTCAGCCTCTCAGGCCTGAGCCACCATGCCTGGCCAATTTTTTTGTTTGAGTGTCCCATTATTTCCTGTGGGAGCGCTGATCATACTCAGAGCCACTTCCCCAAAGTACCCTCACACCACAAGGATGCCTAGGTTGCAATCTAAACCTCTCCCCTGCACCTGAGGCTGTGGCACTGACTCCAGAGTCACCTTCCTCTTATGGCTCCTTATGTCCTTTCTTGTAATTGGTCCTGGATTTGATCCATCCCAGGTCAGCGTTTTAAAAATTAGAGATGCAAATATATACTTGTTGTGGGGACGAATGAGGGGAGAGAACATTACCTTACTCCACTTCTTGGTAGCATCTGAATCCCAAACAACCCAAGTGGGAGAAGGTGCCTCTTAACACCATTTATGAATAGCTTCCACAATAGCTGAGTCCCAGGGCTAGAGAGGAGTGGCCTCCCCTTCTCCCCACATACATCTGAGGCCCAGCTCCTGCTTAGCCCAAATGCCCCATTTCAAGAGAAGTACATCTGAGTATCATGAGGCAATGAGCCTATTTTGCCTTTAGTTCTGACACACATGCATAGCTGGGAGTTTTTACCTTCTAGGTACAGGTTCAGAAAACAGACACCTGCCGTAATTACACTGTGGTATTTACAAGGCCATGGCACAGAAGCAGAAACATAAAACAAAAGTGAAATACTCAATTGGGAAGCCACAGTCTGTCAGCAAGAGAGGACTTGGCAAACTTAGAAACACCTCCCGATTCTACTCTTAACTGCTGTCTCAGGGGAACCTCAATTCTGCTTGATTTCCCAGACTCGCCCTCTGCCCTGCTGCTGGAGGTCTCAGTCAGGAGGTGCCTCTCAGGTTTGCCATTCTGACTGATTTAATTTAGAGAATTTCTCACTCTTCACATGGCAGCAAAGGTCACGTGGCTTAGCTATTATGTTGTTCAGGAAACAGCTTCTTGACTGCTGTAGTTTTGTAATATTGGTTAAAATTCCCTTTTTGTTCTATTAACAAAATTCTTGGTCCTGAGATTATAAGGTCCTACCCAATAGTTTTATGGCCACATGTTGAAAAAGTACATTTTTAACAGGCTTTATTGCCAAAAGAAATGAAAATGTGTATATGCAGTTGCATAAGTAGATTGCTATCTTCAGAACAATTTCCCAACCTGTAGTGAAAGTGAATTGGTGTTATCTGTAGACAGCTCTGTCAAGGAGAACATGGCCTGGATAAAAAGAGGGGAAGACTTGGAAACCAAAAGAGTCCAGGTGCCATTGCTTATGATTTCATCTTATTTGAAAGTTGAACTCTGTACATAATTGGGAAATTAAGGTGGTGTCAGTAACCCTTCTATGGTCATTTCTTTGGCTTTTTGGTTTTTCTTGATTTAATAGCACTCCTATAATGGAGAACCAATTCTACATTTGTGAATCCCACAGGACTCTATGGGGTAGCAATTGTTATGTTGGTTTTCAGAGCAGAAGACTGAGGCTCAAATAATTTGTGTTACTTGTCCAAAGACACGCAGCTCCTTCAAGGTGGTGGAACAGCATCCAGGATGTGAAGGTTCAGGATCCTTGGCACTTCTCACCCAACTGGGGCAGTTTGCCGATGGCTTCCAGTGGGCTGATCTTGCCCTGTGGAGCTATTTGGTTTGCCACAGAGTTTTGAAAGGAAATGGACTGTGAATGCACTTAGGCAGGGCATAAAGTCCCCATCACTCCTTATGGTTCCACAAGCCACTCCTTGTCTGACTGCTAAAGGTATTTAAGTTGTGGCCCCTATTTGTTCTATTTGTCTTTCTACTGTTGACCCACTTGTTCTCCATTCTCTTTCAGATTTTTCCATTTAATAAAATGATTCAATGATTAATGATATAGCTCCATACTGTTAGCATTTTACATGAGAAGACACCTCCAAGCAAGCACTGCTGATCAGACGTGTCAGATTGGATCCTTTCCAGTCTGACTTCTTTCTGACACACATCCGCATTGGTACCTGCCTATCTCCCCTGCTATGCCATGACCTCTTGGCGTTCAAGGACCAACTGTTCATTCTTGCATCCCTAGTGCGTGCAATGGCACTGAAACAGAGATGCTACATAATACATGGTTCATGCATACGCAAGACACATGTGTTCTGGGGACAGCGAGCAGCCAGACTTGCTAGTGAACATTAGAAAATGATAAGGCCTGTGGATTTACTAAATGATAAATGAGCATCTCTAAGAGTTTTGTTATAAGGGCAGAACTGGAATTTTCAGAGTGCAGTTTGTACAGATCCCCTGGCAGTAGGCAGTAGGATGATATAAGGCAGTAGGATGTTATAAGGGCAGAACTGGAATTTTCAGAGTGCATTTTGTACAGATCCCCTGGCTGGGGAAAGCTGGAGACAGGCTATTGTAATGGTCCAGGTGGCAGGAAAAGAAGGTCTGAAATGAAATGGGGGCAGTGAGAATGAATGAGAGAAAGCCAAGCCCAAAACACCTGGTGGCAATGGAATCAATAGGACGTGTTGATTGAAACTGAGTGGGCACATGAGGGAGGAAGCAAATATGACTACAAGTTTTGTGACTGAGAGGAACAGATAATTCTCTTTTTATCACTCCCCTCACCTATCCTCCCCACTACCCACATCCCCTGCCATTTCTCTGATTATTAGCTCCTGTGTCTCTTGCTTTTTCACTGGCATTGGCTTTTCCTAACCATTTAAATTTGAAAAGGAAAATGTTCGGGCAAACTTTGATCCTTCAGAACCCTGTAAGACAAAATTGTTGAGTACTTTTTGGCCATTTATGCTCAAGATTATGCCAGGATCACCTGCCTGACCCAATTCCTATAGGGCCAGGTCAGCCAGCACTGGCTACTGGCTCCCATTTCAATCAGACCTGTGCTGGCCACTCTGAGAAGGGGGTAACACAGAGGGAGAGAGTGAGGGGTGCCCATGTAAAAGTGGAGGCTAAAACAATGAGAGTAGATGATACTACTGAAGGAATTTAATAGTAATACAGACGATATTGGTAATATCCAATATTTAGTAAGTGCTTGTTATGTTCTGCGCTTAAAACGTGATGATACATTAAATTTCTTTATCAAGGTGATATAGACATAACTAAACCCATTTATAGGAAAGAAACTGGGGCACTAAGGTTAAGTCAGTGTTCAAGATCACGTAGCTTATAAGTGGAGGAACTGGGCTTTAAACACATGCGATTGGACCTCAAAGACCACACTCCAAACTACTCTGCCAAACAAGGAAAGATGTTTGAAATCTGGGTGGGTATTGGAGGCCTCTTGGCATCGAGGAGGCTACTAGAATAAGAATGGCTAACCCCAGCAGGCTTTTTCTCAGAGCTTAGCACCCTCGTGACTCCGGCATACCCTCTGCAATCCAGGAGGGCCAGCCTTCTACCCCCCCTGGGTGCTAGAATAGTGGGGAACTGGAGTTGCTGGAAAGGAGGGTGGTGATCCCGTCCCTGGCCTGGGATTACAACTGTAGGGGTTGGAAAGAGCATCAAGCCTGGTGCCTGAGACCCAGCTCCCCCTGTGTCTTTAAGCCACAGCTCTTTCCTTTGTAAGATGAATTGTGATGAGGCTTGAAGGAGATCAAGTACGTGAATGCACCTAGTGCAATGTCAGGTGCATAACTGGTGTTTGGTAAAAATTTACTTGCTCATTTTCCACTTAGAGAATGAATGTCTGAGGGGTAGGGGGCAGCCTTCCCCCTACTCTCAGGGGAAACTCTTACATCCAGCATTTTCATGCAATAATGTTAGAACATTCAACCATGGCCCAGAAAGATGCTTACAATTGTCCTTTATATTTCCTCACAATGATGATGCTAATGTTTTAACTCTAGTTAGAGGAGGAGTGAGGATCTAGAGGAGACTATTCTTGTACTTGATGCCTTCTATGAAGTATCATTTCCTTTTATTTGTCTTATGTAATGTGCTGGTAATTTCATTGCATAAGTTGGCATTTCCAACCAATGTAATTACATTTGGAAATGGTTATAAGAGGCTATTACTAAAGAAATCAAATGTTTCTCCTCTTTATGTAAAGTGGAGATAATAATTCCTCTTAATGTTTGTACTGTGCTTGGAGAGCCTTGGCTGAAAGAAGTTTTGCAAACACAAAACAGCACTCCCTGTCTCACTTTGTCCTTATTTAGCACCTATCAGAAGAGTGCCATTCTGGCACAAAGTAATGCAGAAAGCTCAGTCTCTGGGGACCTATCAAATGATCATGCCACCTGAGTGACTGGGTGTTAACATTAGGAGAGAGAAAATGTCAAATGTAAATTAAGGGCTCCTGTCACAAACGTGAACAATACTGTCCTTGAAAGTTACAGATAAACACAAGCTAAAGTGGCACCGTTTCTTCTCTTCCTGCGATCCAGGGGGAGACACCAGCCCAGAGTGACTTTAGGCCACGCCAGTGAGAGAGGCTGGGGGAGCAGGCTGGGCTGAAGAAGGTCATAGGGCTCAGACCTTCTTGGATCCAGCTGGTTAGTGGTGAGCTGTGCCTTCTCTCCTTCCAAACCCCCAGCTGAGCCATGGAGAATACAGGGAAGGAACACAGGCTATGAGGCACAGTGCTTGGCATATTGAGGGTCAATAAAATATCTGAAGAATTATTTTAGGGCTACCATATCACCAGTTAAGTTTTACACATGAGCCACAAAGCCATCTTCCCTACTTTTACTTGTCTACTGAGCATCAGTTTGGCAAACACTTAACAAATGCCTGTTAGGCCCAGAAGCTATTAGTTTCCAGGAATAAAGAGACAAATAAAACAGTAGTTGCTGGAAAGACAAAAAAGAAAAGCATCCCATGGTTTAATGCAGGGATGGCATGTCATTTTCATTTCTTGAACTGAAATTCTTTTCCAGTGCTAATGGTCATTGGGAGCACTGCTCAGAAGGGTCCTAAGGCCTCCTCTGGTTTCTGCAGGCAAGGACGCTGTGATCAAAAGCAGTTGTTTGTTCATTCATTAATTCCACAGATATTTGTTTAGTGCCTTCTATAATGTCAGACACTGTTCTGGGTGCTTGGAATTCAGCAGCAAACACAGCAGATATTCTAGTGGAAGGAGACAGACAATGAACAAACAAATAATATAATGTCAGTGGTGGTAAGTAGTAGGAAGAGAAATCAGGATAAAGGAATAGAAGGTGATGGAGAGAAAGAGAGGCCTCTCTGCTGAGGTGACATCTGAGCCAAGTCCTGGTTGAATTTTGGAGAATATCTAGGGAAGAAGATTCCAGGCAAAGGAAACAGCATGTACAGAGCCTCGAGACAGAGTGGGCTTGAGAGAAAGGCAAGGAATGTGTCCGAAGGGGAGTCAGGGAGGGGTGTTTGAATTTTCAGAGAAATTTCGCTGGAGATGTAGCTGCGGGCTATTTATGGAGGGTCTGTGAGTCTCAGTAAGCCTTTCATACTTTAATCTACATGTGAGGAGAAGCCATTGGCAGGTTTGAGCAGAGGCAGGCATGACCACATTTTCTTATTTAAAGGGGAGATGGAGTGAAGAGGGGTAAGGCTGGAGGAAATGAAACCAGTAAGGATGCTGTCGCAGTAGGCCAGCGAGGAGGGGTGCCGGGTTGGATATGTGGAGCTGGAAGGGTTTGCTGACTGCACGTATGATTGAAAGGGGAATCTTCAGGCTTCTGGGTCTAAGAAATCGAGTGAAAGGAGATGTCACATCATGACATGGGGAAGTTGGAGAGCAGGTAGGGGCTGGAGGAGGGGGGCATATTAGTTTGGTATTTTAGACATATTTGTTAAGCACTCCTGTTAGACATCTAGGTAGGCCTCTCATAGGCCACTGGACACAAAAGGCTGACTCCAGGGAAAGGATGCCTTTGACATCCCTGGCAAGTGCTTCTAGTTCTAGTTTATGAAGGCTAGATAATTCCTCGGACACAATTTCCAGGCTTTGCAGTTTCTCTTTTGATTGTGGAACAAATACTGGTTACCCTGTAACATTTATTCCCCATGTTTTCTGAATCAAAACCTGGCATCGATGGTTTGATAAACACCAATAGCTCAAAGTTGAAACTGATTAGAATGTCCGGATGCATTATTGCTAAATTGGCTAATTCATGCATTCTTGAGTTCATTCATTCCACAAGCATTTATTGAACACCTCCTACATACTTTGCTACTTATTAGCAAAATTGGCAGCACAGAAATAAATCTAATTAAAGCACAGCCCTCTAAGGGGGTTATTTTCCTCATTTTATTTCCTGTGGGCACCAGAAATCCTCACTGAAATATTTGCGTAATTTCATCAGCATAAAAGATGACATAGCCCAGGCCATTTCTCTCACTTCTTGTACCACACTCCTTTGTGCTTGGCCTGGTCAGCCACATTTCCCTCTTGCTGTTCCTCACACACACTCTTGCCCCCGATGTGTGCCCTTGATTTATCCTCCGCCTGCCAGGTTCTTCCCTAAGATATCAGTAATGCCCATTTCCTAATTTAGGTTTCTGCTTAAAAGCCACTGTGTCATGACGCCTCATCTCATCTCTGTCTCAGGTGGCCTCAATCTACTGTTACTCTCCATTCCTGGATCACGTATCACCATCTGTGCCTCCGCTCTTGCCAGTCACCCACCACCAGAATATGAGCTCCGTGAGAACAGGATCATATTGTCCTCCACTGTATCTAGGTGCTAGAATCAAAATCATTCCTGGCACATACTACATTCTCAATAAGTAGCTGGAGAATAAATGAACAAACTTAGCAAGAGCTTTTTTTGTTTGTTTGTTCTTGTTTGAACTTGGGACTTTAGATGGTGTATTACTTTACCAGGGCTAGGTTAAAAGTCCAAGATCAATGTGCTGGCATGGTTGGTTTCTCCTGAGGCCAGCCTCCTTGGCTTGCAGAAGGCTGCCTTCTCACTGTGTTCTCACATGGCCTTTTCTCAGCACACATGCATCCCTGGTGCCTCTTTCTCTTCTTGTAAGGACAACAGTCATATAGGATAAGGGTCCCCCTCCTACGGCCATATGACCTCATTCAACCTAATTACCTCTTTAAAGATCCTATCTCCAAATCCAGTCCCATTGGGGGTTAGGGATTCAACATATGCATCTGGAGGAACACAATTCAGTCTGTACAGGTGGAAAAAATGTTGCTCCTTAGAATGATGGACTTTTTACCCCGGCCTCTGCAATTAGATGAGCTTTGTATAACAGCACTTTTAAAAACAGGAGCCTATTCCCTCATGCTCAACCCAGGCCTGACCGTGCTAACAGCAGATTTTCTATGGCATCCTGTCTACAACAGTCTTCTTTCCTGTGCCCCATATTATTCCTGGCCCTACTGCCCTGCAGTGGGTGGTCTTCTCCTTGCCTGGGGCCCTTGGCTTGATCATGGTTGGCATTTGCCTTTGATCACTCACCTTTGGAAAGGTGGTGTGCTGCTGTGGCTACTGATAATCTCTCTGAGAAGTCTGAATCTACAGTTTGTGGGTCACCAGGTTCTCCATTCAGAAATAGTGTGCTTCCACACAGCGCAGAGAAATTGGGTTTGGTGTGAGGGTTAGATACTCTTTGATAGAAGGGGTATCTGTGTGCTCGGAATCCAAACATACAGACCTTTAATTTGGGCAATGCTCAGGGTGACTTAATTTAAGTACTTGGTGTCCAATATCATATGTGTGCTTTGCCAGACCTGCATATACAATGTCCATGAGGACATCATGGTCTAATGTGGAAGCCAGTGGGCTAAGCAGCCACATAGCACAGTCAGAAGAAGGCATTGATAGAGGTCGCAAGGTACTGGGTGGTCAAAGGAGACACTGTCCACCCTATCTGGGAGAGGTGAGAGATGGAACAAGATTCCAAATTCATTGACACTTCGGCCAGCGAGAGGCAATATCTATGTCCACTCCCATGAATCTGGGTTAGCTTTTGACTGTGTTGAGTGATTGAGTTCTAAGGCTAAGTCACAAAAGGCATCTTGATCATTGAAATGAGATGTCTGACCTCTCTGCAGCTGTGTCGCCAGCCAGGCTACGTGTAGGCACTCGGGTCATGTGGAGAGTGGATCCTCCAGTCCCAGCTGCCAGTCATGTCAATTGCCCCCAACTGAGGTGCCAGATATCACAGAGGAAAGATGAGACACCATCCTTTCTTGCTACTCACTAAGTTTTGGGGTGGTTCGTCATGCAACAATGGTAACTGGAACAGGGCATCAAAATGAAGGCTCCTCAACCATGTCCTAAGGGATATAAGCTCACCAGATGGGTACAATGAGGAAGCACATATCAGGCCAAAGGGACAACACATGTGAAAGCATATGGGACATCAGAGTCTGATGTCTTCAGGGAAGTGCAATCACTTGCATTTAGCTGGAGCACAGGCTGGCAAGCAAGATGAGGCTGAAAAAATACGCAGGGACCAGATAATAAGGAGACTTGCATGCTTTGCAAAGGCCTCTTCATCAGGCTCGGTTACATTCAGGTTAATCTAAACTCGCTGTTGTTTCTCCACTGCTGATAATTTACTCATGCCCTGCTGACTTCTTAATGAAACCAATTGTTGGACCGTATTTGAGATGCTATCCATAATATAGAAACTAAAGAAGCTCTTTATTTTCTATGTCACTGACCACAGACTTCCAATTTCACTGTTTTAACATTTCAATCGTTGAGTGTAACAATAAAGTGTTCATTATATTGCCCCCAAAGAAAGGGTGTGGGTGTCAGCCTCTGCAATGCTATGACTTCCAGGGGATAGAGAGGATTGGAGCTTGGAGCGGGGGTCTCTGAGGGGAGAGCTAGGATTGCTCTACTTCTTGAAATTCTCTGTTCCCCCGGAACACCTCCATCACATTTTTTCTGAAGTTAGCATTTCCTTTTACTTTTAATAGGAACAAAAGCTTTTTCCTTCCTTGGAAAGGAGGATCCCCATTCTGTATTCTTGTTGAGTCAATTTTAGAAGCACCTTCTCTGTGCTGCAAGATACTGTAGTGCGTTTCCATAACGTATTTAAAGGCTCACTCCTCAAAACTGTCACGTCTGGAGAGCCCTAGATAAGTCAGCAAGGACAAAGACGTGATGACTCTCTCCTGCCCCTAGTATTACAGGCAGCTATCAATTCCAGCTCATTTGGGCTGATCCAATCCCGGCACCAAAAGCCATTTCCATATTATTACGCCAAACTGAAAATTACAGAGGCTGTGTATTCCTCTGCAGAGTCTCCAATTTAAGCTTGTAACTTAGCACTAGGTTATTAGTGACATGCATCATTATTCTCAAGACACATTCTATCTGCAAAATTTTGTTCTCCAATTCTTCGGAAGATGTCAGCTGTGCTGCTCAGACTCTCCACTAGGCAAGCTGCACTGTTCATGTTAATGCGCTCTTACCACAGGCTTTAAAATTAATTTTTGATCATTGATTCCTTACATTAACAGCCCCTTGAGCCCTTCTAGTGGGTAGAGAAACATCACAGAGTGAGGCCACAGAGTGTGTCAGTGGGCAAACTGGAGTTAGAACGAACCAGGCTTTAATTAAGTGGGCTGTCACAGGGCCTCAGAGCATCCATTGGTGGCTACAACCATGAGCTGACAAGAAAAACGAGAATCTCATTTCTATTTTTCTTTTAGTCTGGAAGTAGCTTGTTTTGGTCAAATAATTCAAGTTAGGAAAAAACCAAATATTCAAGTTGAGAAATGATACATGCAACCCATTCAATTGTTTTGATTGCTTTATTGAATCAAGAAAGTAAACAAAAAAGGTTTGACTATTTATCTGCTCCAAAACATTTAACTGCTCGCTTCAGAAAATCTCTAAGGTCTTGGCCAGCTGTATGATTCTATTATTTTATCATTTTTATCAGTAAAAATTGTTGAATTTAGAGACCAGAATTTCCAATAGCTGGAATTGCTTGAGTGGGAGAATCTAGTGAAATATATGCTTTAGCCATATTTTATGGCTAAATTGAAAATGTGTAGTTTTAACTCACTGTTCATAAATGTGAACTTCAGATGAGACACTTTCATGTACATTATCTCATTTAATTCTCACCACAACCCTTCTGAGTAGGAATAATGATGCTCATTTTAATATTGGTTAACCTCAGGGAAGCGGAGTTTAGGGTAAACCCAGTAAGCCTCTTGTTAAACTGCAGTGAGGTTTTTAATTAGTTTAAGCCAATGGTTCTCAAAGTCATGTCAGGATCAGCAGTTTTCAACCTCACCTGGGAACTTGTTGCAAATCACACCCTTTACCTCCATTTCAGACCTACTGAATCAGAAACTCTGGGGCTTGGCTCCAGCAAACTGTTTTACTACAACCCTCTAAGAGATTCTGATTCACACTCGAGGTTGAAAATGGTTAGCTCAAGGGCCAAATATTTTTTTCTTTTTTTGAGACAGAGTCTTGCTCTTTCATCCAGGCTGGAGTGCTGTGGCACGATCTTGACTCTCTGCAACCTCTCCCTCCCAGGTTCAAGGGATTCTCCTGCCTCAGCCTCCCGAGCAGCTGGGATTACAGGCACAAACCACCACGGCCAACTAATTTTTTGTATTTTTAGTAGAGACGGAGTTTCACCATATTGCCCAGGCTGGTCCTGAACTCTTGGGCTCAAGTGATCCACCCGCCTCGGCCTCCCAAAGTGCTGGGATTACAGGCGTGAGCCAGCGCGCCCAGCCAAGGGCTAAATATGACAAAGATTGAGAAATGCAGACGTTTCTGTTTTAAGAAAAGCAGAAATATATCAAAATCTGACATTAGAAAAGGTAAATTGGGATATATTTATCACTTTTTAAAAAAAGAATAAACCACAAGTTTTAATTAGAAATACTCCTTAATGAATTTAAAATGAGATTCAATTTGCAAATCTTGAGTGTATATACATTTTCTCTTCAGGAACTCTCTTTATTTTAGCTCTTATTTATATTACTTAATACAGCAATCGATTTATATTACATAATTTAAGTATAATGAGGGGCACACAATCTCAAATGTGTGTTAGACTCTTGTTCCAATCAACTAGAACAGTGCTTAGTACATTACTAGATGCTCAACAGATGTTTGTGAATGCACATATAGAGCCTTACTAAATGCAAGGTCCTCTGTGTGTGTGCATGTGTGTATGTATGTATGTGTCATGTCAGTATTAACACTGATAATCTAGTAGGAGAGATAACAAGTCAGAAGATAAGTCACACATAGGAAGAACTAGCTGCTGGGTCAAATCTTTAAGCAGGAATAGAAGCAGTGAGATGAATTGGCAAGGTTTCTTGGAAAGACAGAACCTGATGTGGGATAGGGTTTTAATGGGTGAAGAGTGTTGAAAGGCATTCTAAGTTTTTAAAAAAGATCTAAATACAGTCAAGAAGATGAGAATGGGTAGAGCATTTTCAAGGCTCATGGGTTGGGCAGGTGTCCTGGGGCCAGTGTGAAGATGGATTTTGAGTTTGAGGTGTGAAATGATAAGTTGATCCTGTAAGATTGTTAAATGGGGTGATGAGATAACAGAAATACTATCTCACGAATATTATCCTTTAAATTGATAAAATTTAAATTAATGTGAGGTTCAACACTTCAATCCAACTATAGAAATTTGGACACCTTTCACATACTGTATCTCTATTATGCAACCATATACACATATGGTTGACTCAAATTTTGCTTTGTCCATTTAATTGCTGCTATAAGTCACATTTAGCCATCTTCTTGTTGTATACATATATAACTTATCAGAAGCAATTAAGTTTCAGAAAGCAAACTACAAGTCAACTATGTGTTCATAAACTGCATTAATAGAGGTGCAGTGTATTATTTAGAATAGAGATGGTAAAAAGAAATACTTAACATGGTACCTGGCTCAAGACTTTTGATAAAGGTTGTTGATTACTAATCTTTTTATTACCATTAGTATTCTCCTGTTGTCATTGTTGCTGATGTAAGCTCCAGGTTCAGGTCATGTGTCACATTCAAAACTTTGAAAGTGTTGCATTTATTGCATTGGAGCACTTTCAGAGAAAGTTATGGCAAGACCTCTGGCTGGAAACTTCCAAAAAATCTGCAAATATGGAACAGGAGCTTGAAAATTTTATCGTGATTATCACTATCGTGGAAAACTACAATTTACCAAGGAATTTCATATTCAGTAACTCATCTTGATTTTCATACTAACTCTGGGAAGTAAATACTTCTATTACTTGAATATTATTAGCCCCGTTTTAGGGGCTAATAGATGGAAAAATTAGGTGTCTAGAGCAGTGTTGTCCAACAGAAATATAATGTGAGCCACACATGTAATTCAAAAATCTCTAATAGCCACATTAGAAAAGGGAAAAAAATAGTTAAAATAAATTCTAGTAATATATTTTATTTTACCCGTATATCTAAAATATTATCATTTTAATGTGTAACCAATATGAAAATTATGAAAGAGATAATTCACATCTTTTGTTTTTGTACTGAGACTTTGAAGTATGGTGTGTCTTTTAAATTCACAAGACTTTGGACTGACAACATTGATATGCCCAGTGGCCAGAGGTGGCTAGCAGCTATGGCAGGTGCAGGTCTACAGGACTGATTAGGAATGTAAGTCCTCACATAATCAGAGTAGTGCCCACAACTCAGGGAGCCATAAAGACAATTAGAAAGACCTTTGCTCCTGATCTAATTCTTGTAAGCTAGAACAGCCATACAAATGAAACAAACCAGTCAAAAAGGAAACGACTTTGTACCATTCAATCCAAGTGTGTTCCTGTGTCACACATATATTATTTTCTTTCTTATAAATTTCATGAGAAGTGTGGGAAAAAATGGTTGAAGCCCTTTCTAGCAAAATGTCTGCAATAAAGAAAAATCAGAGTGGGTTGCTTCTCACCACCCTGAAAACAGAATCAGAGCTCACACTATATCAGACTTTTTCAGAAGGTAATATATAGAGACACTCACACACACAAGAGGGACTACAGATTTCCTTAGCAGCTCAGGTAGAGATAAGATTAGTATGAAATAAATAAATAACTGATTGTAGGAAAACATGTGCTTTCATATACCTGAGTCATTATCATTCATCTCCTGACAACAATTTATTATGTAATGAGACTTTCCACGGTTGGGGTAAATCGTAATCTTAGGATTCAGAGCAGTCATTCTTATACTTTCAGGCCTTTTATAAATTTAAAAAAAGAATTTCTTTCTCTATTCTGAAAAACAATGTCATATATATAGGAAATCTTACATATAACTTTAAACACTTCACTGATAGACTCCCCACAGTGCCCTCCCCTAACCTAGTTTGAATTCTAGGTGTAGAAGTCCTGTTTTGAAGTCACTTACTCTAATGTCTTGTGTGGGGTCTACTTGGCAGCCTGAGAGCCATTGATCAGAATGCATTTAGATTTGACTGCTTTCCCAATTATGAATTGTAATTACACAGGATGTAAACACGAGTTTAAGTGGTTGTAAAGCTCTCCAATAGTTGTCACGCTATGAATTTAATAAACGGAATATTTAGCTGGGGTCTTTATAATTAAGCATCGACTGACTGAAAGATTCTTGAAAACATTGTCATACTATATTTGGA
Organism: Pan paniscus; assembly: GCF_029289425.2. Lineage (NCBI taxonomy): Eukaryota > Metazoa > Chordata > Mammalia > Primates > Hominidae > Pan > Pan paniscus. The sequence goes on from NC_073249.2 coordinate 119,664,018, forward strand.
CACCCCCCACCCTTTTTTTTTTTTTTTCCAAAGGGAGAGAAAAAGAGACGGAGAGTAATGACACTAATCTCTTTGCCTCTAAGTGTTTATTACACCATGAAAGCCAAAACAATTACTCAGGGCTTCATGGGGTAGTCATGACTGGTAAATAGCAAAATGCGATTTCCTTGGAGAATGTTTTCCTGCAGTGCTTCACACTGGCAGAGGGAAAACCATTCCCCAACAGGAGCAGCCCTCCTTCAGAGTGCAAATACAAACGAACAAAAATGACATTATGTTCTTGCCTGCCTGGGGCAAAAAGAATCACCTATTCTTAACAGGACTTCAGGTGTGTGATTTTCTGCCATTTTCTGTCTTTTATTAGATTAAAATGACTGCCCCTTGTAAGAGCAAAGCTGTAATGTGGTACTATCAGGGCGGCTGGAGGATACAGCTGTGGTACTTTATGTCTTCAAGGCAACTTGACACATTCTTGCCATGCAGGAGTTTCAGAATCTATTCAGACAGATGTAGGAGGGCTAGTAATTATTTTTTCTCTTTCCAGTCATTTTTCCCCATAGAATTCACAGTTCACTAATTTAATAATAGTTAAAAGTAATGCCTTTGAAAAAATGGGACTAAGTTAAGAAAATGAAGATTATTTTTACTTCCAATCCTCTGCAGTTTGCTTCAGCCAGGCAAGCTAAATCTTTAGTGTTAACATAATTAGATTTTGCAGAATAATGGCCCATTTTACCAGCTATCATTTTAGGTTAATAAAAACATCACATAATTTTAAATGTTACTACTCCATTTTAATTCATCCTTCAATGAAAAACAGCTTTTGGGTGATGAGAGAAGGCAGAGGGGGATTCCAGCACTTAATAAATGCTCAATTAGGTAACTGTAAACAACCCCCCCTAACATCATTTAGGTCTTCTTGCTAGACTTGTTTCAAGACCTACTCTAAAAATGTGTTAGGGACAGAACTTTTCTGCCATAGTAGATCTCAAGTAACCGCATTTTATTCATTATCATTATGAGTTTTTCACAGATGTTATTTTCTCATTTCTAGTTCAATGCAATAATATGATTTATACAAGCGATAGGTGTGTTTCTTAGTTATTTGATATTTCAGATGCAAAATGAAGATAATAATATGTGAGTCACACCTCACCAGGTGTGGAGAAGAGTAAAAGTTCACTATGTTCCCAAGATTACTGGTGAAAATTCAAAACATGATAGTTGGCATTCTTAATTCTTTCTGACATATTATGTTTATGTGCAGTTTATTCTGGGAATTTGTTGGCATCTGTTTTAGGTAGCTAAAGGAGAAAGCTACTTTTAGTGTAAGAAAGTAGAAACATAAAGCATAAAATCGTTCTATATGGAAATGGTCAGAACTGACAGAATATTTATGTCAGATGAACATTTGATGTTTCTTAGAGATAAAATTGATTAGAATTTAATCCTTATTTCCTGAGGCAAAGAAAGAATTGTGCATGGCCAGATACTTAAATCAAAACCTTGAGAGTGTCCCTTACCTGTATTTTCATTCCTCTATATTATTAAAACTTTCCAACTGGACTTTCTTTAAAAAACAAACAAAAAAAAAAACAAAATAAAAAACTTGGAGTTTTACCTGGTGGCTCGTATTGTTCTCTGATACAGCTTAGCCATTGCCACCTTGCCATCCTTCTCAATTAAGGTCGGGAGTAGGAAAGGTAGGTAAGGAATTCTAGTTCAGATTCGGGAAGCTGAGCTCCGAGTTGCACCCGATCAAAAATACCTACAGTGTTTTCACACTACAAATATATAGAAAATGCAGTTCCCACATATCTTGGTCAATCCTGTGAGCAGAGAATCTGTTAAACAGGTATTTTATTTAGTGTTTAACAACCGGTAAAGTACAACAACCCATTTCCCATATAGTACAGAGCATCCCATTTCAGAATGCTGGGTCTTTACATCCCAATCATACTGGATTATTGATGGTAGAGGGTGAAGGAGATGGAACAAAATATTCAATGTCAAGATTTCCTCACAGTTGTTCCCGCAGTGCATCCAAAATTTCTTATACTCCAGTCAGACCAGAGGTCCAAGAGAAGGTGAGGGGAGCATTAACTACAGGGCCAGCTGAACTGTGGAGCAGATGCCTTCTTCCAACCTGGACCTTTCTTTGTGTTACGTGGTTAGCAGTTTGTGCCAACTTAGGGATCTGACTCAAGGGCACCTCAGGCAGATCGACCCCAAATGTCTGCAGGATCTTGTGCAAAAGTACCAATGGAGGACCCCATGCCACATGTCTAAGTATTTAAAAGTCATACATAAAGCTAACAAACTGTTAAATTATCTTCCATCCTGCCACTTTGACACATGATGCTTTCATAACCCTTGGAAGCCCAGGTATAGATTTAGAATTCTTAGACTGTTCAGTGTTCTGTACTGGCCCCCAGCCTCGTGGTAGCCCTTGTCTATCTCCTTCCTACCCCTCATCCCTTTATTTTTCAGCCCTGGACTCTTGTTTTCATGGCAAGTGGCTTCTCCTTGCTTGTGTGTAAATTCCACAGTGAACACTCCAGGCCCCAGGGCCTAATCCATCCACACAGATGCACCCTTCGCCACTCCCTGTGCCCAGGTATATGCACTCAGGATGTTGCTTGCCTCCAGGAGTTTAAACCCCCAGAGGGGGCCTACATTTGGCCTAAAAGTGTGCGTGTGGGGGGCGGTTATCTGAGTAGGAAACTCTAGGTTCCTGATATCTGGGAGAAAGCTGGAGGAGAGTCAGAATGGGTCTCTCTAAGCAAGGTCCCCTCTTTGCTGGACTAAATTCTTCCCCTAGGCTGTGTACAGGGTCAGAAATAAATAACCCTCACATCAGAGCAGGGCATGTCCATTATCTTCCTATAAATAGCAAATCTTTCTAGATAGCTGAACCTTTGTCCCATTTTTTTGAAATGTTATGCCCATCAATAGTATTGACAGAAGGAATTATATCAGTTCTATGTGGGAAAGTTGATAGATTAACTCATATGCAAGACTACATTAAGCCACTTTAAGGGATTTATCAAAGGGAAAAAATACCAAGAATTAGGACCTCAAATATATGAACAACTGAGTACCCGCTTTTCACCCCAGTCCTGTTCTTAGGGCACAACATTGTAGATGAAACCAGCTTTGTAAGAATGCTGGAAAGTAACAGATGAATCAAGTCCACTGAGTTGAGGTTTCCTCAGAGGAGTAGCTCCTTTAGAAGAACTTGAGAATCCAGATTTAAAAAGAACATTTCATTTCCATTTGTTGTATACCTAAAAGTGAATTTTTATTAAAAGCAGATCACATCGCTTCAGGAAATTCAGAAAACTATATCTAAATACACGGAATGAAAGATATTCCTCATCAATTTAGATTCTTATGGCCTCATAAAGATAAAATGCAGATGAATCAGTTTAAATCAGGCCTTCATTAAATTTTAGAATTAGCTTTTGGAATCCCAACTATTGAAGTGTGCAGTGTCTGATTCCTGAGCGTTGCGACAAAGCCATGAGCAGATAAATATAAAGTGCATCTTTGCCAGAAATAACATGGGCTGCCTTTGGTTTGTGCTAATAAACTATAAGACAACTTAAACTCTAATTTTAATATCAGAAATCCACCTCATTATAAATAATCTCAAACTCCCTATGTTATCAGCATTTTCATGTGTTTCTTTGGTGAGCCTGAAATGTAATTTTCTATTTATGCTTCCAACGTAAATCTCCAATTTCTGGTTGGCCACTCTGGCACTAAGCCTAAGCTCTAATTTATTTCCATCTTTCCTTATTTCTTACATCAAAAGAGACTGTTGGTTTGAATAACAAACATTCAATAGACTTAGACATGGGGTGGCAGGCGGCACAGGCATTACCTGTTTACCTTTTATTGCCTTCTTCGAATTGGCTTTTCTGGGAACAAAACCAATAAGACATGCTGTTCCTTCATCTAGTTTTTACCCAGGTTATTTATCAGGAGACATTCCTCCCCCTTCCCTGTTTCAGCAAGGAGTGGCAGCAGGGTGAAGAATTCAGACTGGAACTAGGTTTCTGACCTTACACTATCATAGGTTATTGTTCTACCAAGTCATGTAGAATTTCATTGTCCTTAAGACTCTGGTTCGGGCTGATAATTGTTTTTGATTCCAGGAGATGCTGCTGCTAATACACTTGTAACCTGTAGGACAACAGTGTGCTGGGAACGAAATGCACACTGTCTTAGCCTCTTTGAAACTTTGCAAAGGTTCTTCCCCACCTGCCTCCCCTTGCTGTCTTGCACAGTAATTGGCCTAATAAAAGGCAGAAACAAGAATTTATTACACCTTGGGCAGTACTTAAAACAAACTTTATTCTCAGGAACAGCAGTTATGTCTACTTGCTGCTTTATATTTTGATATTTCCTCTAAATACTTAAGTCTGAATATATTCAAAGTCAAATTGCAAATCACTCAATTTCCCTGCTCCTTTCCTGGTTCCCCAGGTTGCGTCTTGTGATACTCCATGTAAACACTGTATTTGGAAAGATACATAGATCAGCATCCCTAGAGTCACATGATCACCATCAATCTGTGAAAATAGCATGACTTAAAAATAAAAGTCTCTTAGTACTCTGCCAACAGGCTTTGGCATAATCTTGGCAATCACTTAGATTTTTTTTTTTTTTTTTTTTTTGCTGTTGTAATTTTTCCCAAGTGGAAATAGTCTCATATTTTGCAGAAGTTGTCCAAGCTAGTGAACATCAATCCATCTTCCTGGGAACTAAATTCGTCAGCTGAATGTACTCAGTCCACACAGAAATCAGTAAAGTGAGTGTGAAACTGCTTGGTGGCTGTTCCTTTCATCTTAAGAAATTGCAATACAAATTCCTGAAATCGTTTATGCAGGAATTTTTATTCTTTAAATCTTCCAGTGTTAAAGCAACAAGAAAACATTTAGAATGTCCTTTGGTGGAATCTTATTACACTTGTTATATATGTAAACTGATATTCTTTGATGCCAGCACGTTCGTTGCCCTTACAGAGAAATCTCTGCACAGTGAAACAAAACAGAACGAAAGAGGACAAAATAAAATGTCAGTCTTTGCTGATTCGAATTAGATACGTTAACAGATTGTCTGGTAACACAAATTGGCAATAATACAAAAAATCTACATATTACAGTAGTTCAAGAAAAATAACTTCATTTGAATACAAAAGGATAGATACACTTTCTTTTTTCCTATAGCCACTCTTGTATAGTGGGTGTGTGCTCGCACTGGACTCAGTGCTGCTAAGAATACAGGGGTATGACTGGCTTGCGCTTTTAAAGGGGGCTGTTACACATGTGCATCACTAACATCAGACAAAGAAATCTTTCAACCAACAAGGGTTACAGAGCAACGTTCACTAAAGCACAGGTTGGAAGGGATTCAGGGACGGAAGCAGGCCAATATGGCAGCTTGTAACAGATTTCCTTATGCCCACAATGCACCTGACAGCAAAGAATGCTATTTGGTTGGTCCACACACTGGGCGGACTCGTACTAGGGCGCACCACGCTAGAGTAGCCAATGTTTTTAGGTCGGTTGATTTGTTTTTTGTCTTTCCTGTTTGGGGGGCTGTCGCAGCCTTTCCAATCCACAATATGCTCTGCAGCTGGCAATGTGATTTGCAGTGATAATATCAACAGCTGCCAACTCCTCTGGAGTCAGAAATTAACAGTCTTGACTCGGATGTGCTGTCCACGGGTGATAAATATGGCTTAGTTCAGTTAGGCCTTCTTAGTTTGTACACTGTCTGAGTGGGGGTGTCTGTATGTGTGTGTTTCCTATGTTAGTAGCAAATGTTTGGGTTGTGTCTGCTTCCCCACGGCACAGGCCCGTCCGGTGTGGCTGGAGGTGACACCTAGAACACCAGGGGGCTGGCGGTTCCCAGCAGCGTGGTCAGCAGCAGCAGCGCTGGGGAGCCGTGCGGGGGCGCGCCCTGGCCAGAGTCGGAGCCGCAGCTGCCAGCCTCCTCGCACCGCAGCTTCTCGCAGAGGATGCCCGTGTATGCGGCCGGGCACAGGCAGCGCACGTTGTTGTGGCACGTCCCTCCGTTCTGGCAGTGCAGGAGCTCGTTGTCGCAGACATTCGCTGCAGAATGAGGGGGAAGGTAGGGGTGGGTGGGCGCGGGGAGGAGAAGCAGAATCAATTTAAGTTCATCTGGTAAATCATGTTTTCAGCCTAAAAAAAAATCTCTATCGATCTTTGTGCTCCCCCCTCCCCTCCACAAACGAAGCCCGTGACTCCAATTTCCAAACAAATGTAGTTTTCTGCCTTTGTTTTTATCATATTAGTCCTTTTCATATAGATTTTTGCTGCAATCTTGGATGTTATCATTGTCCATTTCAGGCTATAGAATACAAAGTAATGCAATAGTCCTAGTTTGGCAGTATCTTTTCTTCATGGAACTGGGACCTGTTGTGATCTCTTAGGTTTTTAAAGGACAAGTGCCCGATGCAAGAGTGCAGATCTTTGAAGCCAGATGAATGGTATTTAAAATGCAAAGCGGTATTGCTAAAATGACCAAAAACCTCTAAGGGGTGGGCCATTCTCTCGGTGCGTGATTCCAGCGCTGCATGCATGAAGACAGAACCCACCGGGAGGCATGGGGATGGGGGGGGTGGGGACACGGGGAAAGTAGCATGCTCCAGGCAGGCGGCAGCCAGATGGGAAGAGAGAAAGCTTGTTTCATGGGAGGAGTGTGAGGAAAAGCAGTCACATTCGTCCCTGACAGCCTATTAAGGATTTTTATCACCTTGTAAATATGGGAAGTATAGCCCAAGGTTACCTTGATTTCCGGGAATAGTAATAAATGCGATGGTGAAACCCTGATTACCAAAATTTCATTATGTCCATCAATTAATGGAATCAGTTTGAATAAATCAAGACAAGCAACTTCAGAGGCTAGAATTCATTCACAGACCCTGTCATGTAACTTTCACCTCTAATAATTTCTTATTTCTTCAAAATTCTGACTAACCTCATTAATTCCATGTCTCCTATTCTTTTAGATAATCACTGTTTCACTGATTTAGCAGAATGTTAAATAGAACCCAGGGAAATTAAAACAACAACAAAGAGTAAAAGAGCCAAGAACATTTCCCAAGCAACATATGCTGCTTAAGCATTCAATATATAGAACCCCTCTGGAATGGGAGGTGGGGAACAGAGCAGAAAAAGTAGCTTTTTACAAATTGTAACATTTTCCATTTTAAAAAAATGTCATGGTGAAATTTCCCCAGGGATGCCACATGAGTTCAACACACTACACACTCATATACACATACCCAATATTACTATTAAGTGCAAAGTATTAAAAGAAAACAACTCTACCCTCCAAGTAGTAACTCAATAGAGAATGTTGCCTTGTCCATTAATTATGTTCAACAGTCATGTCAGCTTCAAAAGAAGCTTCTTACACACAAACATGCCAGTGCTTTGTGTGTCAATGAGCTTAGGAAAGATGGTGGTGGATACCCACATGGTTAATAACAGAGTGCCCTAAATAGACTGCCTTCCTCAACATTTCCTTGGTGACCTCTAACATGGTTGCGTAGTGTATTGGCATAATTTTCAAATGTATCCACGTTTGCTATCTGTAAATGTCAGAAGTGACTATTAAGGCCTACTAAATCCTTCAGGCTCCAAATATTGATATGCAAGGCAGTGTTCCATGGTTTCTAATGATTATATAAGCTACCTCTTATTGAGTGGCTTAGAAATCATAATATTAGAACCACATTATTTTATGAGTCATGGTTAAAAATGTCAAGATCTGTAGCTGTGAAGCAAAGTCCACGTGTAGAGTGGTTAGCCTCATGGTCAAAACTGACAAAAGCTCTTGTTTTTTGGCTTTAGTTAATTTGGAAAGCATATGTAGGTTTTCAGGATTTTATTTTGCTTGCACTTGAAGAAATATGTTTAATTGGGGCAACATGGAATAAACAGATCCAGATAACTGTTTTCAGCTAAAGTTGAAGATCCTCAGCATTTCTTGTTCCAGGCAGCAGAATGCTGAATGGATATTTCCTTTCATTTGGGCACTAGAGGTAGGGAAATATCTGTTCCATCAATATCGATAATTGCTTGCCTTGAATAATTGAGAAGAAATCAATAGTTAATTACATATCACTCCCCTTTAGAAAAAAAAAGCTATTTTTCTTCTTCTTGGATGTGAATATAAATCAGCTGTTGAACAGAGGTTTCTTTTTTCAAGAAGCTGGTGATTAAGTTAAAATTCAATATTTTTCCTACATTTAAGTAATTACTAGTTGATTTTAATAGTTGTGAGAAATTTAATAAATATACTAGGAACAGATATAGCCCAGAATTAGTAATCTCATGGATTGGCAGGATATATTTTCTGTAGGAGATCAATAGAGAAAAATAAAACCTATAATATATTTCATTATTTAGAATTCACTATAAAACATATTACATTTGGTCTCTTGATTGTGCTAGTCCTCCAACAAATACAGAACTTTACCATACATACAGTGCCCTCTAACTGTTGGAATCATGGGCTAGAAGCACATCTAACCTAATTATGGATCTTACCTGATATTCATAATCATGCTCCATCTTCATGTCATTTTGAACCAAAATTGTGGTAGCTAATAAACAAGCTGGGTGGTTAACAAATATCACTGAGCTCTTCTTCAGTGTGCTCAACCTTGCACTTAACCCCGCAAAGAAAATAAAAGAAATATAAAGGATGATTTCTGCTCTTATGGAGTTTAAATCTGGCTGGGACGATAAAATATCTATAAGAAATGATCTAATATTAATGTCATTAAAATGCCCTTATCAATTCCATTGAGCTTAACCAATATCTGTTGTATGCCAGGCACCCTGCTATATTTTATGGTTGTAACTAACTGTCCTAAAGGAGTACCTGGTTTGGCAGAAAATAAATGGAAAATAAACACACAAACACACATTATGATATAGTATAAAAAAAACTACAAAAAACGTATTTACAAATTACTGGGGAAACTCACATGATAGTATAAATAATTACTTTTGGGAAGATTAAGGGAGATTATAAAAAAGAGATTGTATTTGAGCAAAGGCATTCATCAGGCAGATACTGGTAGAAAAGCCATTATAAATAGGGAAACTGCATCAGTAAAGACAAGGAGATGTGAAAGTGTATTGTATTGGTTATTAAGCAATTGTCTTTTAACTCTAAATCCACGCTTCTGATGTTGAGGCCAGAACTCTGCAAGTTGTCTGCTGGATCCCACCAACAGGGGGCACTAGAGGGAGCAGAGAAAGTAGAAGGCATGGAAGATCCTGTTTCCTTGACTCTGTTTGATGGTGCTCTAACAGTACTGCCCAGCAACGGCCCTTCACATCAACAGCAACATGTGGTACCAGTGTTGAGCTTTATTCATAACCAGCTTCATCACACCGTTAGAGGTTCCTACACCAGCCTGGTGGCACTCCTTCCCTAGAGGTTGAAGCCTCAGCTCCAAGGAGGCTCTACTCAGCATTTCAGAGGCAGCTGCAGCAGCCAGCCATTACCCCACCTTAGAGGTGCAGGTTTCAGCTCTGTGGGGGTCCCTTTTATCCAAACTTTTACTTTCTGATAACTCCATCCTCTTTCCTGTAATCCCTCAGTCCCAGAGTGATAGATGGTTCCTGCTTACTTAACACAGGAATTACTTCAGTATCCTGTTCTCACTTTAAAATTTCAAATGCTTTTTAAACCACTTCTTTTAATAAATTCTCTCTGTTGAAATACCTAGAAATGGTTTCAGTTTTCTGCCTGAAGCCCAACTGAAAGACACATTAGTGAATGATGCATGGACTGGTATGGCTGGAATGATGGATGCACAAAGGGAAAGGCAAATGTGACCTGGTTGTGAAGGTGCCACAGTGGAGTTTAGTAATAAGGAATGGAAAGCTGTCAAAGACTTAGAAGGAGGGTGGTGTTTAAAGGAGAAGAGGAAGGTGAATCTAGACCAGAAAAAGGGCAGACTGGAGGTAAGGAGACCATACTCAAATAGAATGGACTTGGACGAGGTTAGAACAATGGTGAAGGGAAGGAGGGAAAAGATTTGGAGACAGGTTATGTGAATGGATAAGAGAGAGTCTAACTTTCCTGTTTGGGGTATTTAGATGCATAATAAAGAAATTTATTAAGAAAAGAAGATAAGAGGAAGAGTTTGGTCAGGAGAGAGAGAAATGTTTTTTGGACCTATTGACTTTTAGAACTGTCAAGGTTCTCAACCCAAATGTCCAACAATGATAGACTGGATTAAGAAAATGTGGCACATATACACCATGGAATACTATGCAGCCATAAAAAATGATGAGTTCATATCCTTTGTAGGGACATGGATGAAATTGGAAACCATCATTCTCAGTAAACTATCGCAAGAACAAAAAACCAAACACCGCATATTCTCACTCATAGGTGGGAATTGAACAATGAGATCACATGGACACAGGAAGGGGAATATCATACTCTGGGGACTGTGGTGGGGAGGGGGGAGGGGGGAGGGATAGCATTGGGAGATATACCTAATGCTAGATGACGAGTTGGTGGGTGCAGCGCACCAGCATGGCACATGTATACATATGTAACTAACCTGCACAATGTGCACATGTACCCTAAAACTTAAAGTATAATAAAAAAAAAAAAAATTTTTCAAAAAAAAAAAAAAAAAATTGTCATGAACATAAGTAAAAGTCACAGGTAGATACCTGGTATTCAGTAAAAAAAAAAAAAAAAAAAGAACTGTCAAGGTTCTTCTGCAGCTGTTTTGTTATTAGTTGGAAAACTATTTAATGGAACAGGAGATAGGTCATCCTGGAGACAAAAATTTGGAGCTGGGGTGGTGGTGGTCATTGTTGCAAAAGATGAAGCAAAAAGAGTAGAAGACTTCATCCTAGAAGAATATAGACCAAGTAAAAATGAGGACTACAGATAGAAAACTGAAGAACATCAGCATTTAGGCCATTGGAAGAGAAAGACCATAAAGAATGCTGAGAAGAAAACAATGTCAAAAAAATGCAGTGATCCTATGAAGGTATGAAATTAACCGCAGAAGTCTTCCTAATGTGAATGACTGTATCTATGAATCGACAAACTGGAAAAGTGTGACAGTAAGGGCACTTTGAGTTGGACAAATGAAATATGCAAAATAAACGTTGCATGTTCTTGATTGACTCTGTCATAAGGGGTTCTTGAATAATTGGAAAAAGGATTGAAAAATTTTGAAGAATTAACATTTAATGGATGTCTTTTGATGTCAGTCTAAAGTAGTGGTTCTCAACACTGGATGATTTTGCTCCCATGGGTATTTGACAATGTCTGGAGACATTTTTTTTGGTTGTCACAAGTGGGTAGGGAGGGCACACTACTGGCCACTGATGTGTATAGCGAGGCCAGGAATGTTGCTAACATCCTGCAGTATACAGAACAACCCCCCACAACAAAGAATTACTTCTCAATTAATGTAAAAGATAAAACGATAAGGCCTGGGTCAGGGCATCAGTCATAGCAATGAAGAAGGGCAGTTGTCCCTGATATATTTTGGGGAAGGTACAATAAAGAAACTTTGTCATTTCTAGATCAGGAAGATAGTAAGTTTTCAGGTGCTGAGCTGTGGGAATTAGAGGTGACTAAGTACTTGAATTGGAAATGTAAGAGTGGATTATCTTCTTCAGGGAGTAAATATAGGAGACTGGGATCTAAGACAGACCCTTTAGTACTGTTCACAATGAAAGGGTGAGAGGAACAAAAAGCACCCCTGCTATGTAATTTGCTTTCATAGAAGCAGTAAAATCAGAGCTTGCAGGAAACTTTAGAAACCATCTAGATGAGCTGTAGATAAGGAAGCTGTAGATAAGCAATTGAGAGTAGAACTGGGACTAGAATCCAGGTCTCCCAATTTATAGATTACTGCTCTTCAGATAGAAAAGAACAATCAGGAGAGATGTGGTAAATAATATTGCACAGTGCCACATTCCATGCTCCTCAAAACATAGCTGACTTTCCCACTTACCAGGGAGACATGAACTCTTCTATAGATAGTCAGTAGATTTGCAGCTGTATTGACTAAGTGCTCTGCTTTCATATCACACTTTGACTAGGCAGAGGTCTTTGTTGATAGTATCAATTGTTACTCATCCTAGGGTTTTACCACATTTTGGTAGAGCTCCAAGTACAAATCAGCTCATACAGAAAATAAACCAGAAATGCCAATGTCTAGGCTGAAAATGGCAAATATGTCTGCATTTACACTGTCATTTCCTCTTCCCCTGTACATAGGAGACTGCTATGTACAGAACGTGTATTCTCTCTAAAACTCATGTTGAAATTTATTTGCCACTGTAACAGTATTAAGAAGTGGGACCTTTAAGAAGTGTTTAGCTCATAAGGGCTCCACCTTCATGAATGGACTAATGCTGTTATTTTGGGAGAGGGTTTGTTATCATGGGGTGGGCTGACCCTTTCTTTTCCTCTTTCTCTCTCTGCCCTTCAATCATGTGATGCCTTCTGCCATGTTATGGTGCAACAAGAAGGCCCTTACAAGATGTGAGCCCCTTGATCTTGGGCTTGTCAGCCTCCAGAATTGTGAGTTGATAAACTTCTATTCATTATAAATTACCCAGTGTGTGGTATTCTGTTATAGTGCATAAAATGGAATAAGTCAGAAATACAGCTAGTTAATCATGGGACTCTCTTGCACTGAACTTCAAATGCTTCTCAACACAAGTTTCCAGGCATCCACCATGAGTTGATAGTACTGGCATGAGGATAAACACCCATTTACAATCCTGGCATTATCTCACATAATCTTGTATATAGTTGCAAATTAAAGATCCAAGTGAAAATTTCTACCCAACAGGCATCTTTCAGTGATCACGCTTTTTACTTGGTGCCCTGCTCTGTGGATTTACCTCAGACTGAAAACTCTAAACTTATTCTGTGGGTGTATTCATTTTAAGCATGTCCCAACTCTCTCTTTATTGTTATTGACAGTCTTAGAGTGTCCTATGTCAGTAAACAGAAAGGTTCATTTAAAAATCCTTATACAACACTTGATCCAGTGCTGGATGCAAATAGTTATTTGCTAGACAGAATTCTTTTTGTGACAGTAAAATATGATCCTTAGATACCAGAAAAACTAATACTGCTTTGGTAATAGCTTGACTGTATTCTAAAGGATTCCTTTTAGTATTGATAAATATAATTCATTTATGGAGTATCCAATATCACATACTATAATCCCCTGATGTTTTGATATTAGGAATGATTTCAAATGGAGTGACCAAGATAATTTGTGGAATTTGACAGATAAGGTTAGAGTATTAATGTTAGATTCAAACAGAGTTATGTGGCCAAAAGATGAAGTGTGGAAACCTGGTGGAAAAGCTGAAGTCAGCAAGGTGTTGTAACAGCTCTGATCACAGCTTTAGTAAGCAAGCCACAAGGTAGATAAACAAGCTCTCACAATTGCCATGAGTTTACAAAAACATTTAGAATTTCCACAGTGAAAGAACTGATCAAGCAGCATTTCTTCCTCTCTTACTTCTATCTATTTTTCTTGCACCATCTTGGATGAGGAGCGACACAGGGATATAGCTAAATTATTTAATTCTTTCATTTTTTTGGTGGGTTTCTTGTCACATACATTTCCTCTTCTCAAACTGCAATCTACTGTCAAATGTGACTTACGAGACCTTGATTCCTTTCCCCTCTATGAGTTCTTTCTAGAAGGTATGGAAAAACTGACCACAGATGGACTCCTTATGCTCAGAGGGTATTAGCCAGGACTTGGTGTTGCCACTTGTTCTATTCTTTTATCTTTTATGAGCTGAGGGGTCACTTGTTCCCCTAAGGTCATGATGATCCATTCCACTACCAAAGGGAAGTTTTCTTTTCTCTGTTTGGGTTTTGTTCAACGTTATACATTTAGGTTCATGCTGTCAGTGAGTTGCTATGCTTGAGCAATGCTGGGTCTGTATTTATAGACTTGAAAGTTTCTCTTTTTGGCTTTGTCTCCTGCACTTCAAGGAATCAATGTAATGCGTTACCATGACAGCTTTTCTTGATGGTTGTATTAATAAAGTGACCTCTACCTTTACCACCTGAAACAAGCCCAGGATTGCTGAGAGAAAGATGTTCCAAATTGTTCCCATCCTTTTCAAAGAAACATCAAAGAGTGAATAACCTCCACCAAACAGGCTAATAACAAAGGTATGTGGGCTACATTCAGGTCTGATTTAGGCATTCGAGACTGTGTGGCAGGGAGTTGAAGAGCTGTGATTATGACCCATTTATACAGCTTTTGCAGCTGTTTTGCTAAGTTGTGATATGTGAGATGGAAAACTGAACCTACAGGTTAGCTCCCGGGCCATGGAAGAAACTTTATAGATTGTTATCTAATCACTTTTTGTTGTTGTGGTTGGAATTCTAGGTACACTAACTGCAATCCACCCCCGCCCCACAAAAAAAAAAAAAAAAAAAAAAAAACTTTTTTCTTCCCTGACCTTATGGTCTGGTCTGGTCTGGCCATGAGGGGTAGTATGGTGCAAAGGGAAAACACATTGGCTGAGCGTCATAAAACTGGAAAACCTGAGATCTAGGTCTCACTAGTCATCCATTTACGACAAGGCCTTGGACATACTATGCAACTATTTAGTGACACTCATCCATGCGTTTGTCCAACATCCACCCAGGCACTGCTCTAGATGGTGGGCATATTTTGGTAAGCCAGACCCACAGTGGAGCTGCACATGAGGGGCTTGTATTCTAGTTGCAGCTGTAAAGTTAGGTTACAGGTTACAGGTTTGAAGTTGGTATTTCTAAAGTTTTCTCAAGTTTTATGATTTGCATGAATATTTTTAATGGAAAGCCTATCATTTTGAAGGCAAAGTGTTAGAAATCCCTCCTCTTCTTGACCAAATATATGATGATGGTTGGTCTTGTGTAATAGAGTCCTTGGTGATGACTTAGGTGACTGTTTCTGTTTGATCTGTTTTGGTTCAGTCTTATCTGCTGCCCCATGGAACAGGGATAGTTTTTTCCCTCATATGCACTAAAAGCATGAGGTAGTATAAAGAGAATTAGGCTCAGATTCTGTGATTCAAGTCTCATCCCTGTAGTTAATGGGCTGAGTGAACTTGGGGAAATCACTTAACCTCTTTGTGCCTTTCTTCACTTCACAAGCAGGATAATAACACTTGTCCTATTTACCCACCTAATAGTTGTTGGTAGCCTCAAGATGAATTATGTGGAGGTGCTCTAAAAAAATATAAAACACAACCTAAGTATACTTTGTTAAAGTTCAATTTCTTCCTCAATCCACCCAGTGCTAGAAGCTCAGCACGGAGAATGAGGTGCTAATTCCTAACTCTGCCAGAATAATGAATTAAACACTACTTATCCAATCCAAGCTACTTGAAGTATAAAAGGAAGCAAATGTCCTTCCTCAAAGACAGCATCTGTTCATGTCTTCTGCTAGTATGAATCTTGAGCAAGCATGGGGTCAAAACATGCAATTCTCAAATATTTGTATTCAACTACCGCGTATTCTACAAAGCCTTGCAAGGTCACCTTAGAGTGGCAGTGCCCATTTTCTCAAAGACGACTTCTATATTCTCATTCAATGTGCACTCTCCTGTATCAATCAGAGCACATAAGTAAGCTGTGTTTCCAGAGTAGCAGGGAGGGGCTGAGCTGGAGACCCTCAACCTGCATTTACTGCTCCATAGCCCACCTTTTGTCTTTTGCAATGTTGATGGTGTAGGGGGCCAGGGGAGGTACGGATGCAAACAACAGACTGAAACCTGGTAGACTCATGTGAAAACGCCCTTGCTTTCCTGCTTTTAATTTACACTCAAGTTTGTCTGTATGCATCTGAAGACAGTGGTACTTCGGTGGCAAGACTCTGTGTGACAGCATCCAACCTACTTGGTTTCAGCATAATGAACCCAAGGGTCAGAGCTGAAGTTGCTATAAGGAACAGTGTGGAAGCTGTTGGCTGGGTGGTTGGACACATGTAGGTAATCAAGGACTGCAAGTTCTGACCCTAGGGAGTAGCCATTCTATTCTTACTCATCTAATATTAAAGCACCTGTTATGAGAGTGACACTTTCTTTTGCCAAACCATAGAAAAAACTGCTTAAAACACCATTAAGGAGCCTCACTCATTTAGAAGGAGACCATTCTGCAGTTCACAGTATCCTGGCTAGCATGAAAGAGGTGACAAGTGACTCTGATGCAGGAGCAGGAGGCCCTGCCCAAACATCCCTAAAATTTTTGGCCTTTGCAAACCTGAAAAAAAGCCTTTGCTGATATTGAGAAAGAATTAATTCACTGAGAATCCTACAAGCTGAAGGCTGGGCACCTCTCCCAAAGTGATCATTAATGATGTATTGAAATCCTATTTAGGTCAACACCTTCAGACACAGACACAGACAAGGTTCTCATAAAAATGGTGCTGAGAAGTCACAGACTTTCTCATCAGGTATCAGAAAATGCACTTGTCTAGTTTAATAAGAGTTGCAACCTCTACTCTTAGCTGAAGGTGAAAGATGGAATTCATGGGGAGGCATATTCACACAAAATGGCAACACATATCAGGGTAAAAATCATCGTTTCAAAGTACATGGCATTGTGCCAGGATGAAAGGCAGATACAAAATGTTTATCCAGCATAATCTCCATAAGTACAGACATGTAACTCTACACATACCTGTGTAATATAAACCTTAGCAAAAATACTAGAATCAATTGTACCAAAATGTAAACAGTGTTTATTTATAGCTGGTAGGGGTGCAATAAACTTTAGTAATTTTAATTTTCATCTTTATACTTTTCACTCTTTCCAAATTGCCTAGAATATAGTCCTTTGGTGGTATTAAAAATGTTAATAAAATAAATTGCTGGGTTTTTTTAGAAATATGTCTCTTTTACTTAGATAATAAAGGTAATTCAGTTAAGAAATGAATTATGTAATCACATTTTATCAAATTTCAGTATTTGTGTTACTAATACATATTTCTAGTAGGACTACCAATTATCTCAGAAAAGGCATGAGTTTCTACACAATCCCATAACCATGAAGGGGTCTTAGACTTGATTCCTTGGCTTGCCAATGACTCCACAGCCTCAGATGTGAATGGAACCATCAGAGCTTCCTGAGCTAAAGGGATCTGCAGCCCAATGGATGACCATCTTGTTGGTAATTAGTAGAGACTGGTGCTAAATGAGTGGACATTTTTACATTTGTAGATTGAGCCACAGTGACAGTTGGCTGAATATCTCACCACCTTTCTAGTAGAGGGGATCAAAGTTGAATTTAAACTAATTTAAAAAAAAAACTATTTCTGCCCTTGTACGTACCTGCACTACATCTTTTACCTGTTTATTGTTGCTGTCATTAGTATTCAGCACTGTCCCTGGCGTGGAATAGATGCTAAATAAATAATAAACAAATAAGCTAGGCGTGGTGGCTCACGCCTGTAATCCCAGCACTTTGAGAGGCCGAGGCAGGAGGGTCACTTGAGCTCAGGAGTTCAAGAGCAGCCAACATGGTCGAACCCAGGCTCTATTAAAAATACCAAAAAATTAGCTGGGCATGGTGGGGAGGTTGAAGCAGGAGAATTGCTTGAACCTGGGAGATGGAGGTTGCATTGAGTTGACATTGTGCCACTGCACTCCAGCCTGGGAGACAGAGAGAGACTCTGACTCAAAAAATACAATACAATAAAATAAGATAAAATAAAATATATAAAATTTTGTTGTATGCCTGTTTCCGAATGGTGGATGTCTGTCTATTATTAGTAGCTAGCTAGCTGAATGGGAAAATTATTTGGCAGGGAATGGGAGAGGGAGCTAACTAACACATGGAAAACTTGCTGAGCAGCTTTGACTTGCCAACTCAGGTTGGATACCATGATTGTCAAAGATTCCCATACACGTGGTTTGATAATGGAAGCATGAACAGGAAGAGAATGGTGACTTGTATTAAGTCATTCTTCATGAAACAATATACACTTGGGGAAAAGATGGAAGAGAGGAGAAGCAGCAAGGATGATTGCTTTGAAATAAAAGATCAGGAACGCTCCTTTCGTTTTTTGTTTTTTTTTTTTTTTTGAAACGGAGTTTAGATCCTGTCACCCAGGCTGGAGTGCAGTGGCATGATAATGGCTCACTGCAACCTCCGCCTCCCGGGATTCAAGCGATTCTCCTGCTTCAGCCTCCTGAGTAGCTGGGATTATAGGCGCGTGCCACCACGCCTAGCTAATTTTTGTAGTTTTAGTAGAGACAGGGTTTCACCATGTTGGTGAGGCTGGTCTCAAACTCCTGACCTCGTGATCCGCCCACCTCGGCCTCCCAAAGTGCTGGGATTACAGGCGTGAGCCACCACACCCGGCCTTCCTATCATTTTTCATTAAGCAAAATGTATTAGCTCTTATTATAATCTGGGCATTGCTAGCAACACAAAGGTGAAAACAACATGGCCCTGAGGACCTGAAGGATCTCAGTGACTTTTTTTATTTAATTGAAGGTGATTAGTTAACTTTGGAACATAGGGTAAAGGAAAATCCACATGGAGCTGTTTCTGTGGGAGTACAGCCGAGGTGAGAAACCATTATGGGAACATAGAAGAACTCAAGTAAAAGGATTTGGTGTTCTTTGAAATGATGTTGGAATTATGAAAGACAATCTTTCCAACCCCATACAGTGCTGAAGACAAATTTGTAAAACATTCTACATTCTGGCTAGGAGGTAGGAAAATACTACAGGCCTTTGATATCCCAGCATTAAGAAATGCAAGTATCTGCAGCTGAAAGGAGATAATTGTGTCATTAATTCAAATACGTGTTTTTTTAAAAGGCAGAATTTCAATGCCTTTGAGCACTTTGTAAAGCTAAAATATAATTTGAGGTTCCTGTTTGTCAAGCTATAGCCAAATGTCTCCTTAGAGACTTAATTTTTCCTATACATACTTGGCAGGAGTGTTCTAAATATGGTCTAAGCCCTCTTAGGATTTTTAAACAGCAGGGATATTTAAGTATGAAAAATAGCTACTGAAATCACACAGCGGTAACTTTTCTTAATGATTTTTTTTTCCCAGGGAATCGTTGTAATTCACTCTTGTCTGCTGTGGCCTTGCTGTCACCATAACCACTCCCTGACAATGTCAAACCAAGTCTTGGGAGGTGATTTTATAATGTCAGGATGAAACAAAGCCATTTCCCTGTTAATGCCAATGTCAAGGCAAAACGAATTGGTGTCAATAAATTCAAGGTGAGGAAAACAACATTATGGAATCACGAGAATGTGCAAAATGATGACAGGAGTCATTTAGGGATGCCTGATTCCAAGTAAAAATGACTGCTAATTTTCAAAAGTATATTTGCTACTGCACTGGAGACCAAACATTTAAATTTCTTAAAATACACCAGCAAGGCTAAGAAAGGACAAAGAGGTTAAGATTATAGACAAGTCATAGCATACCTTTTCAATGAAGTTGATGCTGACTATTGTAACTCACATTGTCTTTCCCACTTACAAATTCCTGAGACACTCAAAATTTGAACCACAAAGTTTAGTACTTGATCATTTACTGTGGTGGTGTCCAGAAGTCTGGATTTCAATACTGACATTACCACGCATGGCTCTGCAATCTGGATTTCTGAGCCTCTATTTCTTCATCTGTAAAAGAGGCCACTTCACAGGGCTGTTGTGAACATGAGAGGTCATTCAACTCAATGATTATTATTAAGTGCTTTGTAAGTGCCAGGCACTGCTCAAAGTCCTACAATAAAAGATAGACTGTCAGAGTCACAGAAATGGTAATTGTTAATATAGGTTCATGCTTTTTATGTTTCATTAGGTAATGAAGTTTCACATAGTGCATACTCCTGTGTCTTCTAGTTCACTTTTATCATTAGCAATTTCTAGCTTAATGAATACTTGTCAATTTGAAAAAAAATCATCGTTCACTCCTACAATTTCTTGGATGAATCAATAGCTGCTTACCTCTTGAAAAGATCTATTTGTTAATTTTTCTTTAATGATGAGAAAAATAAACAAGAGCTCTTATTTAAAAAAAAAGTTTAGGTAAAGACAGTGACTTTAGACAAGCTCATGAGTAACATTAAGTAATTCTGTGCAACATAACTTTTACCAAAGCCAAACTTCAAACATGAGGCAGAAAGAGGATGTACTGAGTTCTTTCCTAATATCCAGAGGAATCCTTTCTTCATTGGTTAATAAAAAGGTATTTGAGTGAGAACAGATCTGCTTAGTGGACCTGAAAAGGGAGGAAATTAAGTCATTACGGGCATGCAGAAGGGTATTTTATAGCTTTTCAAAGAAGAGCAAGGCTGTTGTGTCTCAGGAGAGAGGTAAGATACTTAAACCAAAATCAGAGTCTGGCAAAAAATGTGTGGAAGCTATGCCTTCAGGGACTTTCAGATCCAGCAGCAGAAAGAAAAAATTTATGAATTGGTTTGGATACAACTGGGAGGCTATGCATGGTATTTAAAACACAGGGAAAAGATGTTAGAGCTTCTCTTTGAAGCAGACTAAGACATACCCAGGTTAGATTAAGCAGTGATGAAAAACACTTGGGTGGACTTGTTAAAGACTAATCACATGACGTGCTTTAAAATATCTTGTCCTAACACATTTCACTTTCCTCGACATTTCTTACTCTGTTTTCTGAAGATATGTACTTTTATATGAATAGGGAGTTATTCTAGAATAAAAGCTCCATGAAGATAAGAATTTTGACTGCTTTCTTCTTTGCTGTGTGTGCAATGCCTAGAACAGTGCTTGAGAACAAACTGTACTCAATGAATATGAGTATTTTGAGTGAATGAATAAATGAATTTCATAGAAAAAATGACATATTCCATATCCATTGCTTCCTCTTTACTTCTGAAATAGCTTCTCAACTGTGTCTATTTTATATCCCCTAAATTAAATTGCAGAGACATGCTACAGCCAGATGGGGCTTCCTCACAAAGAGTTTACACAATACTTCTCACTCATTCTCTCCCTCACAATCTTCCATGGCTCCCCACTGCTAACTGCAAATACTGTAGTCAGGACCTCCCAACAGTGTGTTCAGAATCTCCCCACTGCTAACTGCAAATACTGTAGTCAGGACCTCCCAATAGTGTGTTCAGAATCTCCCCATCATGTGCTTTTACTCCACAACATGAAATGTCTACTCCTAGATCATATACTCACTGTCTTAAACTTACATACCTCCTTCCCACATACATATGCACACATGCATAATTAAAATTAACAAGTTATAATTAAAAGGCCAGAAACACTTACATCTGTTATCTAATTGAATATATCTAATAATCTGGCAGATAGGTATTATTGTTATTATTATTACTTCAATTGTATGGGAGACCTGTGGATCTTACATAAGTCCTCCTGGCGACTGAGCAGCAGAGGCAGGATCAGAGCTGAAGTCTTTCTGTTTGCAAAGCACTGTCCATGTTCTCCCCGGTCCCTGGACTGCCACATGTCTGCCCCTGTAGAGGTGTCTCTGCTCCAGATATGTCCTTCCCTAAACTCTCCACCCATTCTTTAAGATCTTGCTCATGGACAACCCCCACCACGGAAATTTATTTCTGTGAGTGTTTAAGCCTTCAGATACTATCCTTCCTTTGAAGCCTTATGGCAGATGATCTAGATAAAGATATAGACATAGATAGAAATGTAAGCTTTATATGACTCTGCAAAATCTACAACAAACACTCCTTTCCCATGTGCATTTCTTGTCTCCTCAACCAAAATACAAGCACTCTGAGGGCAGGCCATTGTCTTGTACCTCCTCTCATTGTCCACACAGAACAGTATGGTGCATGATAGAGCAGTCCGTCTATAAGCACTATTCCTTAAAGGTAGTAGACACCTTTTTCATCTTTATAGCCTCAGATATCTATTTTATCTTTGAATCCTAAGCATCCATTTTTTTTTTCTGGCACCTAACGGGATTCTCAATGATTTCTTTTCCAATGATGATTTTTCACGTGGCTTCTGCATTTCTAAGGTCATGGAAGGATTCAGTAATTCCTGAGACTGTAATTGGAAATAACCTGGGTTTTCATTAACGCCTCCAAGTACTGGTTTCAAAAAAGTCCCTTCGTTAGCAGTTTTTAAAACTTTGTGCTTCTGTTTCTTGTATTGTGGTGAGAAGGGCAGTAGAGGGAGATAAAGAGGACAGAGAAGGAGGGGGAATGTGGGGTTGGGCCGACCTGGAGAGAAACACCACATAAGCCTATGGAGAGACGTGGGGCCCATCCTTCCCTGTGGGCATCTCAGCTCTGCTTGTTTAGGGGTAGGAATCACATTTAAACTTTAAAACCTTCAAAGTATTAAACTAAAACTGTATCTTGGATTTAGCTTCTTGTATCAGAGTGATGAATGAATCTCACGGACTTCCCATAAAAAGGTGCAGGAGGGTGGAAGGCAGATTCTCCACCTATTGCACTCCCATTACCATTCGAACTTGGCCTGAGGCTGAAGCTAAGACCTGCACAGACAAACACTTTTCTTGTCACTGGATGTGCTACTGCTTGGTATGCTGTCTGACTTCACTTGGATCACTTCATTTGGTTTTATCTTCCAGGGTTCTAATTGTTTTTCACTTGTTGTTCCGTGCAAGCCTCTTGGTTAATCTAAAGGTCTTTGCTCCCATTCACCCTTCGTTCTGTAGGTTCCTGCTACCTGTCACTGCTGCGCTAGCCCCTTCATATATGTCTGAGTTACTCATTTCCATGCTGGGCTTGCTTTTCACACCCGGGGCCCCAACTAGGCAAATCTTTTGAACATCCCTTCAGCCTATCAGGATCTGTTTCAGGCTGGTCTCTGTCCTGCTTAATCGGGCAATTCTTTTGTGCTAACGATGTGACTGATTATCAATCTTTATGCTTGTCAAATCTACCTATAAAGTTTAAATACTGTAGTCTAAAGGCCAAGGCTATGGCTGGCCTGGATTTACCAAGACAAAGCAAAGCAGTTTATTCACAGATTGCAAAGAAAGAAAAGACTCACAAGATGGGCAACAAAGGTTTTTTTAAGGGTGTAAAGCTGATGCCCCTATTTATGTTAACTAAAGGGGAAGAAACACACAACTCAAAGGATATTGAATTAAGGGCAAGGTCGTTACGTCAGACTTGAATACTGAAGCCTTCATCCTAACTGCCACTAATTGCTTTTAATTTTTAGTAAATGATTATTAGATGCCTCCTTTTTATATAGTCTAGGAAATAAATTATATATTTTCAAAATAACCTCAAACCCCCCAAATCCACCAAATGAAAATGTATCTAAAAGTGAATACATTGCATTTTTCTGTATTTTTAGGGTCACACATGCTGATTTTTAGGGTCACTGTTGATATGAAGAAGAAATAAGGACTATAATTTAGTAAACATATGGAAATGACTCCTAAGGACATAATCAGGGCTCTTGCCTTATATAGACTGGTGAGTAAACTGAAAAAAAATCTTGCAAGCCACAAGTACATTTTGGTTCTCAATAATTTGCTGATAAAAACTCTTACATTTTCTTTTGATGTAATGCTTAAATAGCTAAAAATGCTTTAGTTAATATTATAGATTATTCATTTTCTATTTTAAATTTATTGCTTTATTTTTCTGGGAACAAGTGAAAAAAAAAAAACCAAGGTTCTTATGGAATGAAATTGTGTCTTATTTTTTTCTAGCATTACATAACTAATAAGATGAAAATTTTGACAATTCAGCCAGTAAAGAATTACACCAAAATCTCAAGATAAATGGATTTTTATGACCAAGTTATAAACGACATGATACAGATTGAGTTTACAATGTTAACGTCAATAGATCCTTAACTATATTGTCAAGAGCAATAAAGTGAGAATAATGGGAAAGATTGGATGACCACTTGAAAAAGGAAAGGATTTTCCAACCTTTATCAGTTAATTTCCTAAGAAGCACATAACAAATTCATGTTGATGATGAGTACTTGCCTAATGACATCCAAATGCATGATCAATACATGCTAACTAGACTAGGAATCTAGCACAGAACATTCCTAACTGGAAGTTAGTCAAGGCACAATGAAAATCTGAGCTGACATGAGGAAAGGGAGGGGAGAAACCTACTTTCCTGGTTTGTTAGATAGTGCAGCTAAGAGTCCATTGGAGGTAGGCTGGTATAGTTTGTCTCTTCCCCACTGTATGGGAGAAATTGCAAGGATTGTGGAGTCACACAGATCTAGAGTCCCATCTTGTATCCTCAACTCATTAGCTGTGGGGCGTTGGCAAATCAAGTGACCTCCCTGAGCCTTGGCTTCTGCATCTATAAAACAGGCACAGCATGTTTTCACTGTAAGGCAGTTTTGAAGATGAGAATAGGTACCAACAAATAAAAATCTTACCAACAAATGGTAACTCTGTTGATTATAGAGAGGTCTAAATGAGATATATACGAAACATCTGGCAAACAGTAAGAACTTCTAAATGTTAGTTCCTTTTCTCCTTAGAAGAGATATTTAAAAACAACAACAAAAAGCCTCTACATAGTTTGGCTTCCTGTTTGGGAAATTAAAGGAAAAGCACATGTTGATACGCCATTAAATGTATCACATTTGGTGGTGGAAGGTGAGGTTTAAATTAAAACAGGATAATAATAGTAACAAAAGCGAACATCTATTTATTGAGGACTTGGTCTCCTATCGGGCATTTTTCCAAGTGCTTTTCATGCACTGGTTAATCCTTTTAACAATCTTACAAGGAAAGAACTTTTAAGAGTTTGATAGGTGAAGAAACCAAGACTTGAGGAGGGTAAATAATCTCTCTAAGGTCACACAGGTAGTGGGTATCAGAGCCTGTAACCCACCCAATTCTGTGAGCTTAATTACTTTGCTATTTTGCCTGATCATTATGTTCTGTTCGAGGTCTATATGCTGGAATGCTGTGAATGCTATTACTTTTGCCCTTGTTTCTTTCTCC
Source organism: Pan paniscus (assembly GCF_029289425.2). Classification (NCBI taxonomy): domain Eukaryota; kingdom Metazoa; phylum Chordata; class Mammalia; order Primates; family Hominidae; genus Pan; species Pan paniscus. The sequence goes on from NC_073249.2 coordinate 119,689,041, forward strand.
ACGAAACAGAAACGGGTAGGAACCATTATTACAAGGCATCCATGTGGCAAGGGCAATAGAAAACAGAAAAAGTGCATCCCTGCTTCAGACCACCTGAAAATTTAGATTTAACACTTTTTCAGCAAAGGCAGGCAGAGACTACCACAGATCCCAAATCCATCTATTTTCATTATCTGCGTTGCTCCTAACGATCCAAGCCACTAACACCCCTTACCTGGTCTACTGTAATCTTGCTAATTACAAACCTTGCCCTTTCCTTCTTGCCCCTGCTTGCAATCCATTGTCCACACAGTAGCTAGAATTATTTTTTAATTTAAACTCCTACATCATGGCACACCTCTGCTCAAGGCCCAGTGAACTTGGAATAGAATCCATGTCTCTAGGCCAGGCGCGGTGGCTCACACCTGTAATCCCAGCACTTTGGGAGGCCGAGGTGGGCAGTTCACGAGGTCAAGAGATCAAGAATATCCTGGCCAACATGGTGAAACCCTGTCTTTACTAAAATACAAGAAATTAGCTGGGCGTGGTGGTGCACACCTGTAGTTCCAGCTACTCAGGAGGCTGAGGCAGGGGAATCGCTTGAACCCGGGAGGCAGAGGTTGCAGTGAGCCGAGACTGTGCCAGTCCAGCCTGGAGACAGAGCAAGACTCCGTCTCAAAAGAAAAAAAAATAAAGAAAAAGAAAAAAAGAGAATCCATATCTCTAGTGTTGGCCTTCAAGGATGGGTGATCTGGTGTTTATCTTCCTCTTCCCATCTCAGACCACCTCTCCCTCATCAGCACCCTCCAGCCATACTTGCTTCCTTCCATTTTCTGAACTGGCCCAGCTCCTTCCTGCCTTTCAGCTTTTGCAGGAAGTGTCTCCTCCGCCTGGAACACTCTTCCTCCAGAACTTTCCATGGTGGGGTCTCCTTAACACTTGGATCTCAGCTGAAGTACTCCCTTCTCAGAAAGACCTTCAATGACTATTCAGTCTACAGTGGTCTTTGCCCACTGTTTATTTCTTTCCCTGTTTTCCATGTGCCTCCCACCAGTGTATGAGCTCCTTGAGAGCAGGGTCTATGTATGTCTTCTTACCACAGTATACTCAATATCCAGAGCAGTGGCTGGTATAGAATTCACGCTTTTTACACATGTATTGAATAAATTAAAGCCTTCTCTGTCCTGTTTCACCCAGCATCCATCCTTTAAGGGCCTAAAAATAGGCCAGGGATAACGGATTTTGTGGAGACTGTCCTGGCTGGGATGGATTTTAATTGGTCTCTTACCCTAGGATTAGATAAATTCTTCTGACCTTCTGGGCTCTAAGACATGATGACAACTACTGAACACCATTAGCAGCCCAGTACACGGGGCTGCCAGACCCTCTAGAGTTAAATATCTCAGAATGTGTCACAGCAGTGTTGTTTTATGCAGCCTTGCTCCAGGGGAATATTATGCACTTGGCAATCCAGCAGCAAATTCCCCTCAGAGAAAGGATCATTCCTCATGATGGATGGACAGTTTCCAGCATCAGTTTTCACAGCTAGGCTACCTCCTAATTTCCAGTTTGGTATAAAAGTGAAAGCTGAAGGATGTACTGCTGTCAAAAAAAAGAAGCTATCGAATAATTACAGCTATTATTTCACATAGAGCTGCCTTTTTCCCCGGCAGTGCAGCCAAGTTGCTGTGAATATAAATATTCGTAAGAAGTCAATATTAAACCATGGGCCATAGAGGAAATAATTTCATTTCCTAAATAGAAAACTATTGGATTTCTTTGTGAGATTTAATTGCCAAAGTTTTTCCAAAGTGTAAAATCTGTCCTGCCTGGTAAAATATTATCTGTGAGGGCTCAGAAGGAAAGCTGAGGAGAAATGAGCTCACCAATTTCTGACAGTAAGAGCAGAGGAGCGATGTCATGGTAAATGAGGCTACTAAAGACCTGGGAGTGCGCTCATGATGAACTGTCAGTTCGGCACTGTGCAGGCCATGGTTTGATGGCATTGCACTGGGGCATGAGCTGAGTTTCATGAAGCTCACGACGAGAACCCAGACTAACCATCTGTGACTCTGAAACTCTGCCCTTGATGAAACGGGCCTTAGCCTGCATGCTCGTTGCACTGAGAACTGTTTTCTAGAGGTTTTCCTTTCCTGACAAAGCAAATTATTTTCTAATCTTATCTTAATATTTTAAAGAAAAGGAAAAGAACAAAGTGAGAAATTAGGAGAAAAAAAGAGAGCCACAATTGTACTTTTATACTTCAAAAGTTCATTTGCTCCCCCTGAGTGTACATGGGACTAGTTGGAAAGTTGAGGGATACTGAATTGTGATTTAAATTTCCCCACTGGAAAATCCACAAGCAAATAATTTGCCCTAGGAGTACCCGGCTGGCTCCGTCTTAAAATGCAGCTATGAATGCTTGTGTTAAAACATTCCAAAACCGTGTATTGGGACAGCTCGTCTGAGCAACGTTCTAGGTTAAAGTGCTCTATTCTGAAGGTGTTTTAACAAACTCTCTCCTGCTGGTGTCCTGATAGCATCAATGCATAATAAATTTTGTCAGGAGAAATCAGTGGTGATGCTGCTAAGCCCTCCCCCCACCTGTAAAGAATCATTAATCTTGACTGCAAATAATTCCAAATGAGTTGAATGAATAGAAATAACCTCAAATTGAATTGAAAATACATTTTTTTTTCTTTTGGCAACTTTTTATTTTTTACCCCTGCCTTTTTTCCTCCCCCATCTTCTCTTTCTGTTCTTTAGGCTGACATCTCTGTATACTGGCAAGGGTATTTTCAAAGACTCTCCAACAGCTGTGAATGCAGAGAACGGGATCTTCTGAAAGTATGTATTCTATTTTCAGGCTGAATGAATAGCATAACCTGAAGCTAGTGGCCTTTATGTTAGGAAAGCAAAACAAAACACAACAGAACCTGAGTTTTACAAAGGATATATGAATAAAGTTATCCTAGGTTTAGGACTCAAATAAAATTAAAGGCAATTTCTATCTCTCTCTTTTTGAACAATATGCATATATGTCTTTGCAAAGTTACAAAAGAGGAAAAGCAATGAACTAATTTAACTTTTTCCTCTTTGACATACTTCAGGTAATAATAGATAGTGTGAACCTAAGCTATATCAAAATCCAGTAATGCCATTTTTCAGTGGTAAAAGATAATGATAAAAATAAAATAAAATAAAAAACAATACATATGGAAAATGACTTTAAAACAGCATTTAGAAAGTTCAACTTTCTAAACTGTTTTGATCCCTTCTGAGATTGTAGGAAGTAGAACGAAACAAGGCAAACATTAAGTTATATTCCTTACCAGAAAACAATGTTTCCAATTTGAAAATGAAGTTCACATCCAGCAAACAGGACACCAGATACAGAAAATCTATAGAAATTGGCATGACAAATTTGGCCTACCAATTTTTGTATGCAAAAATGATATGCCAAGGAACTATCATATGGAAAGCAGTAATTATGGTATTATGGTAATGGTAATTAATGGTAAGACATTACATGTTTTTCTTCTTCTTTTCCTGAGTTGTTCAGCTTCAAAAAGGCCATCAGGTTAATTTTTGAATAATTGTTTCATGAATATTGTTAATCTGTGAATTAACTGAATTTGCAGGACTTTAAAAAGGAAGCAGTGCACACTTTGCTCATTTCTGTCCATGTCTCAAATGATACCTATTTTTTAGTTTTAAGCCAGATGGTCAATGAAGGCAGTGACCTTAGTAATAGCCAATGTAATTACCTACTTTATTTTCACTGAAATTGAAACTTCATTGAAAATAATTTTGCCTCTCAGTTTATTTATGGTGAAAAGTGCTTTTTACCTTTTGAACTTTAAGATTACTGGGCTAAATTTAATGGCTAGAGATCTCCTTTAATCGCCTCTAATGGCTTCAGAGTAGGCTGGAGTTAAATTTAAAATGATATAGAGTTCTTTTGCTTCCCCCGGATTGGCAGTTCCTAATTTTAGAAGATTGCCACTGGAGTAGTATAACAGTGGAACTCATGTGTCATCCCCATTAATCTGACTAATAGATTTAAAGTAAGGGGATTTTGGATCAGCTTTTTATTGTTCTGTGTGTTTTAATATTTGACATTAGGCATATGGTGAATTACACTTCTAAACTTTTAGATGCGGACATGTTGGAATTGAATATATCTGCACTTGGGCTATTAGAGCAAATGAGAGCAACTTTTAATGGGAAAAAAGCCTTTTTCTCTAACATGATGGCTAAAAACACACCATGCTGAGGACGGGCTCATTCTCTAATACCTCTAACTAAGGAAGCTGGGATATACAAATTAAAAATGTCTTCAGAAAAATTTCCTTACAGTACTCATAACACAAAAAGCCCCCCAAAATTTATGTGCTTTTTCTTAGATGTTACGGCAAAGTATTAGATTCATAATTTTCTAATACATTAGGAGGCAAACACATCCCCACACTACAAACTCATAAGTCTACTGGCATAAATAATTTATTCCAGTGGCTTATGTATGATTCAAACTGTAATATTTATAGAAGAATGTGGCAATTTTCTTGTTATAAAAAAACTTAAAAAATAAATTATTATTAAAAAATGCATTAGATTTCTAGATCATTAATAAAAAGAAAACAATCCCACCCCCAAAAAAATATATTTGTCTTAGAGCATTACATGAATATTGGATAGACATATGTATGTTTTAATTTAGCATGATATGAGACAATATTCCCAAGTTCCATATTAATTGAGCATAATCACACAATCAACATAACTGTGTTGGATGAATGCTCATATCTGTATATCTATAGCACTGAGCACAGTGCCATGCACATGGGTAAATGTAAAAGGTGCAAATGGAATTCTAATGCATTGCCTCTAGACTTTTCCAAATATGTACTGCTCTTTTAAGCTGAAGTATTGGATTGGGGATTTCGTACCAAAAGAGCCAGAAATTCATACTACAAAATAAGCTGAATGATAGGTGTATGGTGTTTACTTTGTATTTGGATGATGTCTACTGGCTTTTATTTCTCTCCAAGAGTGATTTCTTAATGAAGGAGAACAGACTGGGACAATTCTATATTTTTACACCTAATGCAGCACAGAAAAGGTTGCACTGGCCAGGCAAGCCTGAGGTTTGAGATTTGTATTTTCTTCAGATAATATAACCTAGATGTACTAGTGGTTATAATCATGATAGAATAAAAAGGAAGCCATTTCTTACATGTGTGGATGGTGTTGTGCTTCATTTCTGCAGAAGAATTATTAATTCATCAGTATATTGATTTATATGACACAACACTCCAAATATATAATTCCATGGACCTAAGACCTGGCATTCCAGTATGGCCTTACGGAGAAAGATTTTATGACAGAGTATCTGGTAATAATGGTCCCTCTAAGCACAAATGTCATCCAACTTGGGAATTGAGGTCTTGCATCACGTTACATAAGCAACAATATTGCATTGCATAGCCAGACAAAGGTCTTTGTGGACAGACATGAAACCAAATGGAAACACTAGCTCTGACTTCCCTACTTGCTACCCAATACTTTAACCTACTTTCAGAGTCAAGGATTAAATAAGATGTAGTGTGGTATCTGCAGCCACATCAAAGGCTATTCTAAAATCCAGCTAGGAGTATTGATAAGCGAGCAGGCCTACCAAGGGTTCTACTTGATTCTGTTGGGAGCTCTGAGAGAGGCATGGCTGATTTATCTGAGTGGGAGTAATCCTCCAATACTACAGTCTCTGGGATTAGGCATGGACCTACAAGAGACTCCAAAATCAGATAGCATGAGACAGAACTTGCTCATGCTGTGTACAAATCCCACTCTCTCTTCAAAAGATTAAAAGTAGGAATGTAGACATCTTCTTAGCATCTAAGGGCCTTCATTTTGTTAAACCCAGCTAGCTCACAGCCAAGTGAGCCTTTGGCTTATCAGACCAGGGTTGGAGGGTGTCAAGTCTTCCTATGCATCACTTTATTATCTTACTACTCACTTTAAAAAGATCCATCCATGCAATTTAAAGCCCCAAGTGATTCCAGGATGCTTTTCACTGCTCCTTCACGGCCTTTGTCTTTCATTGCTCATCCCTCTTGGCATGTAATGGTTTTCTGTTTCTAAGATGAAATGACCTGCCTCCCATCATCATAGGTCACTGTGTTATGACCTGGGGAATCGTTCTATCCCTTCTCGAAATGGGTGCATCCTTTCAAACCTCTTCAGGGATTATTTCGTGGCACCTCTCCATGTTTTCAAAGATCCTGTTTTTAGGATGTGCAATCACTATATCGAGCTATCTCTACTTTTCCTCATACACCATTTTAGAAGGAATGACAGGCACAGGACATGGAGCTGAGACAGGGTGTCTGCTACTGGCAGCTAATGATTTGATGATGAAGAGAATTCTTACCATTCCTGTCTCCAGGGCAACAGAGGCAGCCTGACCATGTAGCACTGACACGACAGCATGAAAGTTGCTACCACAGTAAAAGGCTCATCCGCATATTGTTCTTGTCACGCTCTCCAGTGCTGTCACCTCATTTCACAGAAATGGCTGCAGTGCAACAGTAGTTACCTTCCATCTCACCACAGAGCTGTGGAGTAGAGTCACTTTGTGGTTGCCCTGCCTGTCTGAGAATATTGGGCTCTCAGAGCGAGTCAGGCATTTATTACTTTTTACACACACTAACACAGCTGTTGAAGAAGAACAAGCCTGCTGCTTTGGAAAAGATGGGCACCTTCCTGCTTCCAGCATCCAACCCTCAGGTTCACTTGATCCTGAGCGCCACATTAGGCTACTGGACAACACTGTGCATAATGACTTTTTATTGCTTTTTAAAGTCACCATGGGCTGGGCGTGGTGGCTCACGCCTGTAATCCCAGCACTTTGGGAGGCTGAGGCGGGAAGATCACTGGAGGTCAGGAGTTCGACACCAGCCTGACCAACATGGTGAAACCCCGTCTCCACTAAAAATACAAAAATTAGCCGGGCATGGTGGCACATGCCTGTAATCCCAGCTACTTGGGAGGCTGAGGCAGGAGAACCACTTGAACCCGGGAGGTGGAGGTTGTAATGAGCTGAGATCGCCCCATTGCACTCCAGCCTGGGCGACAAAAGCAAATCTCAGTCTCAGAAAAAAAAAAAAAATAGTCACCATGTGAGTGACTAATGTTCAAGAGTCTTCCTCATTCTTGCCTCTGCTTCCCTACAAGGCTTACCACAGAGTTGGCACAGCACTGTGCTCACATGTAGCACCTGAACGATGAATGTATGTTGGTGTGGGGTGGAGGGGAAGAGAGCTGGGTTTGAGCCTCATTCATTTCTCTTCTAAATTCCTGACCTCAAATGTGCTTCACCTCTGTAAGCTTGGTTTCCTTATCTGTAAGAAGCAAAAAATGGTATCTTCTATTATAGGGATATTGCAAAGATCAGATAAAATGATGCGAAGAGCCTGCCATGATGATGATGTTGGAATAAGGTTACCTCTTTTTCATATATGATCCAGTGACTAAATAGATGATAGCTATTTATGCATGCTATTTCCTCCTTTGGGTATTAATTAGTGAAGTGACATGGGGTCTGCTTATTGGGCCACAGTTTGATGTTTATTTATCTAAATTTTTGACAGGTTTGAGGAATTGGTCAGAGTGATTTTTTTTTTTTTTGGTAAAAAGACACAGGATATTTGGCTTGAATTGCATCATTTGCATCCTTGAAATGAAAGCCCGTTCTTTCCGTTAACATCTTAGGCCTACGAGAATGGGTAGGGACTATGTCTCAGCAGTGTCTACTTTACGGCAGGTCTCTCCTCTGCATGCAAGTAAACACTGTCCTTGTGAGCTGGTAATCTGAGTATAACTTGCTTGTGCAAAGTATGCATGGGTGCAATAGTTGTTGATTCTGAGAAATAAATTCACTGCACACAGAGGGCAGTGAACAAACATTTGTTCCTGATAGATGATAAACAGATAGTGAGAGAGAATTGGTAAGCCTTGTCAGTCACTGCTTGCTTTTATCCTAAAGTCTCTTTCTCTGTTGTGTGGTATTGTTTGTGTTTACCAACACTCCCATTAATGAGTACTGAGGGCTGTTTTCATTTCACTGAAAGCAAACTGATCCTGTAGCTGGGCTGTGGTCCCATATTAGAACACTGCAAGTTCCTATTACCCTCCTGGTTCTAAAGGAGGGTTGGGCTTGAGGTGGGTTTATTTTGGACCTATCACAGTGAGTTGGTGTGGCATGTGGGGCAAGGAGTCAAATCTGTATTTTGATTTTATAATAGCTCTATCAGCTACTAGTTGTTTGCTTTGAGCATATTAAGTTCTCTGAGACTCAGTTTCCTCATCTCTAAAATGAGTATATTAGCACTCCTTTGCAGGGTCATTGGAAGAATAAATAAAGTAACATGTGTGAAATGTCCAAGCATACTGATGGCACAAAGTGTGTTTATTACTGAAATAATTTTAAATTTAGTTTAATTTATAAAGTGGTTACAACATGAGAGTTTTTATGTGTAAGAGTCTAGCCCATTTCCCTACATGGCATCCACTTTCCTCTTTATTAAAGTCATGGCAGTTTGAAAAGAAAGACGTAGTCAGCAGGAAAATCTTAAGTACATTGTAGAAAAAATCCAGGCTTATGCTGGACCGAAGAAACCCCCTGGGAGGCTTTGGTCATGATCTCTATTCATATTTTCAAACACACTCTTCAGTAAGTAATGCACACTCTTGCAGCTGGAAACTAGATACCTGCTGAGGGAAAGAAAAGATCCCCAGTGAACTACTGTCTTCTCTTAAAAGGAAATGTGTTTGTAGTGTCCTTTTTGACTGTCAGTTTCTGGATGAAGTTTTAGATGAAAATCCATATCCTAGAGGAACATTATTTTCTGTACTAGTGTTAAAGTTGGAGCTAGGAATAGGTAGTGCTTTGCCTTCTTGATGAAAAAGAAGTAAAAGACTTCCTTTGCCTCCACATTTATTAACAAACTTGAAGTTTACTGTGCTGCTTTACAAAAAAATAAAATTCTAATTTGAAGTCAGACACAAGAGAAAATTCTTTCTTTCACTAAAACAAAGGATTAATGCTGACCACTGCTGAGACACCGAACAGTCTCAGTGTCACCGAACATTCAGGAAAGTGAGCCACAGTGAATGGAAGATCCATACTCTGCCTCAGCTTACTCAGAGGGAATCCTGAGCAATGCTGGGGGCCTCAGGCACTCTCTAGAAGTTAGTCACTTCCTTAGGGCCAAGGAATGAGACCAGGGATTGTCACGTACCTCCTCAGTGAAGGATGGACTTTCAATTCTTTATACTTCTACTCCCCATTTGTTTTAGTCCATTTTGTGTTGCTATAACAGAATACCTGAGACTGGGTGATTTATAAAGAAAATAATTTTATTTAGCTTATGGTTCTCCAGGCTGGGAAGTTCAAGGGCATGATGCTGGTTTCTGGAAAAGGTATTCCTGCTTCATTGTATCATGGCAGAGAAGGTCAAAGGGGAAGCAGACACTTGGAAAGAAAGAAAACCCAAGGGGCATCCTGCCTTTATACCAACCCATTATCAAGGGAACTAATCCATTCCCATGAGAATTAATCCAGTCTCACCAGAAGGAGGACTCACTCACTACCACTAGAATGCACTAGTAGCCATTCATGAGGGATCTACCCCAATGACCCAAACACCTCCCTGTAGGCCCCACTTCCCAATACTACCACAGTGGGGATCAAATTTCAATACAAGTTTCTGTGGGGACAAACTCAAGCTCTATTTATACCATAGTGCCACTGAATTTCAGAGTTTTAAGGAATCTATAGTAAGTGTACTGTCCACCATCCAAGACTTCCCATGTTTCCTTGATGGACACACATAATTTACTGCTTTGTCAAATACTCTGTAAAAACCCACATTTATGATCAGAATTTCCATTTACAGGTTTAGTGGCTCATTGACAGATGCAAATCCTTCCCAGCACTTCATCAAGGTTATCTACCACCACTTGTTTATAGTAGAGTAATACCAATAATAGCTGTAATTTACGGAGGTTATTTTACTGCAGATGTTGTGCTTAGTAGTTTACAAGCATTTCATTTAATTCCATAACAACCCCAATGAGGTGTAATAATATTTTTTTAGAGAAGTGAAATCTTAGGTCAGAGAAGTTATATAATTTTTTCAACAAGACACACTTAGTAAGTGGCAGAGCCAGGATTCAAACCACTACATAAGAGAGAGCTACTGAGCTGGAATAGACCTTAGAGTTTTCAGTTTCCTTTCACAACCAGAGCCATTAGGAGTTCTCTAAGTACTCTGGACAGGAAACTTTGATTTCACTCTATGATTTCACATGTTTTACTACAATCTCAAGTTTAGCAACATCCTTAAGGCATGGGCTGTGTTAAACTTGTTTTCTATCTTATATGGTACCTATGATGTTGCAGGATTCAAACACTCAATAAATGTTTGGTTGCTGATTAATGAATCTCTCAAACCAAGGTCTCTCTTCCTACCATACTCCTTCAGAGTGGTATTCTTACACTGTTTCTCTCTCTCCTGGGGGTTCTTCACTCAACATCTAGCTGCAACGACTAATATATTCATGTCAAAACATAAAATAATACACTGATATAGTGTGTAGGAGGACAGCACTTTACAAATGCAGACTAAACCAAGATGGCTGACCCCTGACAATGAGTCCATGCAGTGTGCTGCTGATGACAGTTACACTTACAGTCTCTTTACTCTGTGGAGGTTATGTTTCCTTCTCATTTTTACATTTTTGGTTAGCCGTGTTAGGGCTGCAGAAGTATTAACTCATCCTCTGTTCCTCAGCGCCTTTTGGTTTACTAGGAAAATTCAGCCTTACTTTTTCAAGGGCAGTGTGACATGTGGTGAAATTGTTAATCATACTATTTTTAAAAAATCTTATTACAAGAATAAACAACCTTATTCTCTTCAAAGTTAGAGTCTCAATGTTAGTCTTTCTAGCATAAAAAGAGAAACCTTAACTTTGCTGAAAAATAGCACATAGCATGAACTTGCTAAGAATAGCCAAATAACCCCCTGGAAAGTCCCCTGAGGAGTTCTAAAAAAAAAAAAAAAAAAAAAGAAAGAAAGAAAAAAGAGAATTGAGGAACTGAGTGCTTGTTTCAGACATACAAACCCCTAAGGGTATTAACAGTCACCAAGCTGATAATAGTCAAGTATCCAGTAGGTTTGATGGTGACTCTGTGAATTGTGACTGCCCAGTAATCACTCCTGGATAACTGGTTTCTGCCCAAGTAGAGAACCCCACTTAGTTTTTGGTCTGTTTAGGGGTCACCATAATTCAAGACCCTTCCAGTAGGCAGGTATTTTAGCATTACAGGGTAATTTCCAGGATTTAGGGTGATCCTAAAATTGATGAAGAATTGCTGCTAAGGTTGGGATGAATTTAATGAATACAACTTATCAGAGGTTGCTTTATTTTCCTATTTGGAACCTGTAAGACTAAATGGCACTGATTTTGGACAAAATCTTAACTTAAAATTCACGTTTACAGATGGTAATTAGTATTTGAAATGACCACAGAAAAAGACATAATAGGTATTAAATCCCATAATTTTGTAGCCTTCTTTTTTTTTCCGGGAAGGAGCCATGATTATCATAGCTTTCGTTTTATTATGTCATTTGTTTGTAAATTGATTTCTTAAATTTGTTAATCCATTCCTCACCATTTTCAATGAAACTCTGAGGATGGGTACCATCATTTATAGTTTTATTATCTTACTGCATGCCCATACTCTGACAGAAACTGGGTTAAACATTTTAATTCATTGTGTTATTTAATTCTCACGGATAGTGATGTGGGTCCAATTCTTATCTTCATTTTACATGCACAAACTGAGGCTGAGGCTGCATTTTTCAACACTAAATATTTGTCTGTGCAACAATAACAGACATATACTGCTAGCTGATTCTAATTCTATAAGAATTTAGGCACATTAGCTTAGGTTGCAAATATTACATTTGGTTTCATTATCTTTAAAATTCTGTCGTTGTCCAAAATGTTCTTGCTTCTTTATCCCAAGACTTTAAAAATTAACAGGTGTTAATATATTTTTCTAGTTCTATTCACTTTTAAAAACATAACTGAATGTAAACAGGAATTCTTGAAGAAACAGGATAAACCTATCAGTAGGAATAAAGCAGTCATACATTTTTCTTTATACCTACTTGCTTTCTCCCTGTCTAGAAATATTTTATCAAGACAAGTATGCAATGAGGAAGTTGGTTTTAAAAAATGGTAATTGGGAACCTGGTAAAATATATTTCAGTGCAATGCTAATCATGTGTGTCAAGATAAAGGAAATTAAGGTAGCTTAAGTTTTCAGTTCTTTTCAGAAAAATCAATTATAAAGCAGTTACGCTGCTGACACTAAACAATAAATCCCTGGATTTAGTTAATAAAAAAAGCTTCCACTTTTTGAAGGTTTTTTTTTTTTAATCCAGCAGAAGAAGCTCATAACATTGATTTTTGAGGAAAAAAAAAAGGACTCTTTAAGTCAGGTATTTTTAAATCCAGACATATTCTTGGTCTTAGCCTTTTGGGATCAGAAATCACTGACCATCTAGGGAACATATCTTTATAAAGCTTCCCACAGTCTGCAGTGCTCTTGGCATTAGTTACCTTGAAGTCTAACTAGGAGTGGCAAACTGGAGGCCAGCTTGCATCTCACTTGGGGTTCTGAATATCCTGAGTCAATTCACGGCTGGATTAAATCTCTCCGAAAATGTATAATTGCTAAATATGTAGTCCTCAATCCTGGCTGCATGTTATCCTCACCTAGGAAGTTTTGTAAAATACAGATGTCTGGAGCCCACCCCCAGAGAATCACACTTAAGAAGGTTGGAGTGGGGCCAGCGATTACTATTTCATTTCAATCTCAATTAACCTTTATATAGTCACCGAGATGTCCCCTGTCTTGTCACTTTCTAGTTTTGGATGATTAGGATCTTGCTGTCATTCTTTCCCTTTTGTTCTCATAAAACCAATGACACAAAGGTTAGCCACTGAGAAAGAAAGTTTTTCAACAAGTACAGTTCTGCTCATCTCTTTTCAAATAAGCAATTAATAATTCATAACAATTAACTGAGTTATGAGTTTCTCTTTCAATACGTTTCCAAACATGAATAGATTAAATGGTAATTGCCATCAAATTTTATGTTCTCTTTCATGTGCCCAATAGAAGTTTATCTTTTGGAGCTCACTTTGTATTTCCTTTTGATATATTCATAACCAAATGCAATATACTATATTAAAATATTTATTATTAACCTATCAAATATTAACCACTTTTAAATTGTAGGGATGAAAGAAAACAAATAGGCTACTTGTTTAAGTTTTCATGATTTTTCTTATTTTAATATGATTTGGATTCGTAGAATACATAAAAATTGATGGCGTGAGATACTATATGAGTTCCTGCCCCTTATATAAAATGTTCCAAGGTGTATGTATGCCCTTGACTTCCCAGCCACCATTATTCTATAAATACAAAGTGATAAAAAGCAACAACAAAACTCCTTGGGCTTGAGTCAGTTTATCCTAGTTAAAACCTTCATTTGTTATCTAGTCCTCTGCTTCTCAAACTTCACTGTGCATATGAATCACCTGGAGATCTTATTAAAATGCAGATCAGTAAGTCTGCAGGTGGGTCTATGATTCTGCATTCCCAACAAATTCCCAAGTGATGCTGATCATACCCATTGAGGGATCACACTTTTAAGTTGCAAGGATCTATATAACTTTGTGCAGATTACTTAAGCCTCTCTGGGTCTCAGTCCATTCATCATCTGTTAAATGGGGATAACTGCCAATGGGGTTTATAATTGGCAAGACTATAAATGGCTTGGCATAGTGCCTGGTACATGACAAGCACATAATTAATAGTGTCCATTGTCATTACTACTACATATTAATAAGGAGAGCTAATTTATGACTTAAATGAGTGGCTAAACCAGAACATTGTTAAGGTTCCTGCTCAGATATCAAATTCTATGGTTATAAGTCAGAGATAACTATGATCAGAAAAGCAAGCTAGAAAAGTGGTACTGGAAGTCAATCATCTCAGATTTTGACAAGAGGAAGGTACTGTTAGACTGGAGACCCCTCTTGAACCATGGCCCTTGGATGGCAGGAATCCCATTTATCTTTTAGTGCCAAAACTTAGCACAATGTCTGGCACATACTAGGACTTCAATATTTGTTAAATAAATGATTTGTGAATTAATGAATGAAAATATAAGTGAATGTGTGATTGAATAAAAGGTGAATGCTTTGGGCAATGTGATAGCCAGGCCAGTTTGCTAGGAAGGATAATTTAAAAGGTTTAGCAAGGCTCTGTTAAGAAGCTCCTTCTGTCACCTTGGCTAAATTAAATTCAGTAACCAAAGATGAAACAAAGGCATAGTTTTCTGTAGAGTAGAGTATGATCTCATCTCATTTGTTGTATTTAAAAGGACTTATTGAACATAGTTGATTGAACCATGTTTTTTTTTTTTTTTTTTTTTTTTGAGACGGAGTCTCGCTCTGTCGCCCAGGCTGGAGTGCAGTGGCGCGATCTCGGCTCACTGCAAGCTCCGCCTCCCGGGTTCACGCCATTCTCCTGCCTCAGCCTCCCGAGTAGCTGGGACTACAGGCGCCCGCTACCACGCCCGGCTAATTTTTTGTATTTTTTTTTTTTAGTAGAGACGGGGTTTCACCGTGTTAGCCAGGATGGTCTCGATCTCCTGACCTCGTGATCCGCCCGCCTCGGCCTCCCAAAGTGCTGGGATTACAGGCGTGAGAACCATGTTTTATTAGATGTTTCTATCAAGTGAAGCACAAACTCCTCCATGCCTAGACCCTGGACAGTCTTTATTAAAATTGTTACTTCAGAAATTTCGAGGCCTGATTTAACTATATGGAATTCATACATCGTGTCTGTATGCAGTTTAGCATCCTTGTTGCAAAATCAGCAACTTTAATTTTTCATTTAATTAGAAAGAACAAGGGTGTAATATTTCAGGAAAGACTTAATAGTATGCCCAAATAACTTCCATCTGGTGAGCCAGCAACACCATAGAGAATGCAGTGATGGTGGCCTCTGACATTGCATCACTAATAAATTGTCAAGTTATCCTGATAACAAGCTCTTCTCTAAACTCCCTAACTTTGTCTTTTTGCATTCAACATCTGTGGGAACATAGTAGTTGTCCATATTATTGATTTTCATGATAAGGAATATGGGTTAACACATAGGCTAAGTCCATAGGGTCAACAATACTAATTAAAAAGAGGCCTAAATGTATGTCTTAAAAATAAAATCAATATTTCATCATTTTTATAGTGTTTTATCTCTGAGACATATGCCCATTTCCCCAAAAGAGTTGAAGTTTAGAAAAAAATATCTGTAATATGTAATGTTAATCCTATGCTTTTGCAGAATAAGGGAAAGAATATTGTTAAAAATATATCTTAGCAATTGTTTCTGTTTAAAAATGAACATCCAGCAGTGTCTGGATGATCTTGACTGCTAACCAGTCAAAGACTAAGGCGGAGGCAGAGCAGATGAACTGTGCGTAAGTCTAAATTTCCATGTGCACACAGTATGTGCCTATAGTGGAATTTACATCAAGACAATCAATCACTCTGTATTTATGGTATTTATGAAGGCCTTTTCTCCCCTCCTTGTAGCAATGGATAACTGAAGGTTGTAAACAGAAAACTTTATAAAGATGGGATGAAAAGCATATATGCATTTTAACAGTGATGGGTTATAACATTATTCCTGTGGGTAATCCAGAATCTCTTGGGTTCAATGGGCTCAATCACACTGAAAAGAGAGCTGGGCAGAAATGCAGGGGTTCACATTCACAGCACTGTCATGCACTGTGTTCAGAATAATTGTCTCTGATATTAAAAGGCAATGGTAAAAACCTACATTCTGAACACGTTCTGTATGTATTTTTTTCCTGTGAACATGGTATTATAACCTGATATTATTACTGTAATTGTCTCTAAATAGAGCTTTTTGCTGATATTCAAGATGACGGGTTGTTCCTGCAGAATACGACTGAATGATCCCTTACACCAACATGAGCAATCCTGATCATATTATGACCACCCTGACTTCTCTTTCATTAGTTGCTGATTGTACTAAATTGATGCTAAATTGGCTCGGCTGGCTCTTAAAGCCTTTAAACAGACGGCACTGATTATGTCTGTGATCTTGTCCTGGAAATGATATGGTCAAAGCCCTCATGTTTCTGGGAACCCTAACATTTTTCTTAAGAACAGTTAGGGCCTTGTAAATAAGAACCAGTTAGTTCAACTCCCTGTGATACCCATGTCAAGACAGAGGACACATTTTAATGAAATGTATGTTTTTCTTATGTTCTTTCCTGCCTTCTGCTTCACATTCTTTATTTAACAGGTCCTCTGTTTCTTCATCTTGAATTGCTGTTTGAGTTTGGAATAAATCAAACTATGATCTGCAAGCCAAATCCAGCCTGCTTCCTGTTTACAATGGCCTATGAACTAAGAATGGTTTTTACCTTTTTTAAATAATTGAAACAAAATCAAAAGAAGAATATTTCTTGACACATGAAAATTACATGAAATTCAAATTTCAGCGTCCATAAAAAAAGTTTTACCGGAACACAGCTACACTCTTTCATTTAAGCGTTGTCTATGGCAGTACAATAGCAGGGTTGAGTAGCTGTGACAGAGACTGTATGGCCTACAGAGCCTAAAATTGTTGCCATCTGGCCCATTACAGAAAGAATTTGCTGACCCCTGGAATAAATTATCAAAGCTTCTGTCTCCATCTGCAAAGTAAAAGTGACAAAATCCTATAAAATGCCATTTGATTAACAATAAATATTCACTAGTAACTGGTGTGCCACTTAACAGGTATTTGAGTTGGTGGAATTATCCTCTTTAAATCTCAGTTTTGTCATCTATAAAATAAGGAAAATAATCTTCTCCTGTGGCATGAGATAATGCATACATGTTCCCGACACATACAAAGGGCTCAGTAAGTAACACTTTTTATTATTTTAAAATAATAATAATTCTTTACTAGAAATAAGTCCATATGTAAACTGATGGGACCATTTGTAAGATTTCAGGATCACAGAATTTCAGACCAAGAAGGAACCTTGGAATATCCAAGCCCTCTCTAGGATTTCACAGAAGGAAATTCAAAGGCTGATGATTGAGCAAACATTCTTTGGAGAGGTGGTGGAGTTACACCTAGAACAAGACCCCGACTCCAAATCTAAGGCTTCTTTTCACCTCACTGTGTTGACTCCTACAGTTTAGTTTTCAAGAACCCTCTCATCATAGTCTATCTGTGACTCCTCTTCCCCAGAATTCTGTTCCGCTGGGGGCTGAGAACTTGCCCTTGCTTAACTGAAATATTTATTCTGCAAGTTTCAAGTAGGATGGCCCTTTTGCAATTGGGCTGATTTTCACATTTAGACATTATCTTTATATATGTAGCTTTAGAAAATTTTGAAATTTTTTCTTACATACACACTCACACATACACTCATTAGTGTGTAAAGAATGGCCCAAGGTGAAACTCCACTTATGTACTTATGTAAGAAAAGAGCTTCACATATTGTATTACCACTTGGCCTTCTTATCATCTTATTATCAGGTAGGATCAGGCTGTTGCTTTGATTCTCGGCTGCTAGCAGATAAAACTGTGCCTGCATTTTTCCATGAGCACCAGCATTTCATACACCTTTCACTGTTAAGCTTCAGTGGTTCTGTGATGTGAAATTGTGGAGTTTGAGCATACATGTCCTTCTCAATATTCTCTTTAAATAAAGGGGGAAATTAACATGGATTGTCAAGTAAATATGAAAAGTTGCCATCCAGGTCAAAGTGGAGGCCCTTCTCTGAGCTGAGCACAGGATGGCTAAATAGTAGGCAAGCCTCAGAATGCCAGCGGGTGCCTGGAATTGCCATCTGGTATGTCCACTGTCTGCACTTGCCCTAGGCTAAGCTTCAGCAATTCAGTAGCTGTGGGTTTTGAATGTATTTGGGATATGATGCTACTGTGGAGTACATTCAGAACAACTCACTGCTTTCAAGCCAGCTCCATCAGTGTATCCCTTTTGTGGTTGCTCTGAATGGAGCCCTTAGTGTGTGAAGAGTTAAAGTCCTTTCCACAGCATAAGCCCTGACTCTCCATGCTCAGAGGTAGCATCAGGTCCCTGATGTTTTAGAGGTCTGTGGGCTTTTTACATTAAGAATCAAGGGAAAATAAGAGCTGCATCTGGAATGCAATGGCTATTAGCAAGACTGAGTGGTGTGGCATCTTCCTGCTGAATCAAGAGATACTTCACAACTGGGGGCAACCCTGGGGTTTGCTCATCTAGCAGACAAAACGATCCTTTTTGCCCCCAGGAGTACTACCAGCTTATTTGTAATGCCTACAAATTGCCACTTTCTATCTTCTGTCTTCCTAATATTTTCCTTTTTAAATTGCCTCTGGGAGGCTCCTACTGGTTCTGTTTAAAGAGCACTTCCTTCCCACCCTTAGGAGTTGTACCACGGTAACATCAAGTGCCTCTCTCTGAGTATTTATTTTTCATCACCCTTATGTATGTAGCAAGGGGAATGATGCTGTGTTCAAGGTGCTATTGGAAACTAATGATACTAAGGAAATTAAAAACTTGGATTCAGTGATGCCATTCATTTTACTGATGAGACCAACCTGTAGTGATAGAGATTGATAGACATGTGAGGGCCAAATGAGGGAAATCATATGTTTAGCAACTACAGATGCTCTGCAGCATCACAGACACATCCTTGTTTAAGTGACATGCTGCCTGTCAATGAATTCAAAGTGTGAGGTCAACTGGTGAAATGTGAACTGGACATTTTAATGTAACACGACAAATAGGAAGAGACAGCATCTAGAAACATTGAAAAATTACAAGTTAGGCGCAAGGTATTTGTCCAGGGAGGTATAATCTTCATCTCACAGAGGAAATTGGAAGCATCATCTTAATACCTTCATGATCACAATTCGTCAGGACTGTAGTAGTTAATCCCCTATCCCCTCCAAAAAGAAAAAAAGAAAAAAAGAAAACCTCCTGAACTATAGTAATAGAGGAGTTTGATAGGAACCAATTAATCCCTAGAATAAAAGGAGTTATTTAAGTCTCTAGTTTCTGACTTTTGGAAACCAGAAGTGAGGACTGAGAACACGGTTAGTGGGAAGTATGAGAGTCTGAGATCTGTGGGTAAAGAAAGATTAGAGTGTAGAGGACAGCCAAGTGATCAAACTGTGGTTCTTACTATAAACTGAGGTGGGCAACTTCACGATGCCTCCCCTCTGCTGCATGAGTGTGGTCTGACGTTAAAGCTGGGAAGTTGAAGAGGCCCTAAAGAGTTTTCACTCAACTTCTCGTTTAAGCCAAAACTCTCCAGAAAGCATCACTGATAGGAGCCTGTTCAGCTTCTATTGGAACTTCTCCAGAGTCTGGGGAAGTTGTCATTACTCAATGCACCTACTATATTCTCAGACACCTAGAAAGCGTAACTGTTGGAAAATGCTAAATTGAAACCCATCTCCATTATTCATGGTCCCTGAATCTTCCTGAACCATGTCTACTTGTTAGCCCTCCAAACACTGGTTGACATCTGTAACATATGTTACCAAGCTGCTTCAATGCTGTTTCATATGAAAAAACTTTCATCAAAGAAGGGACTCTCTTACATCACTGTCTGCAAAGCTAGAATGCTCTTTCCAAGAACTAGCCCCCTGATGTGGGCTGCTCAGGACATGTTTTAGTGGGACTGTAACCTCCTTTGATCTTTGTTCAGCCTGAAATTGTTAGTTCCTTGGCCACTTATATAATATACTGACTAAAATTGAGCTTTAATGTAAGCTAATATCTTTACATTTTTGTCATTTGAACTATGTCAGCACAGCCCTATACCATCTGCATTTTTGCAAATTATTTAGCCTAAATTTGCAACACAGTGTAGGGACTGAAATAATGTTCATCAAAACCTCAGAGGAAAGAGCGTTTGATAGTCAAGTTGGTTAATGTAGAAGTCTCTCTTTTTTTTAGATAGTCTATTGGGAACAATTTATGCTTTTATTTTTAATAAAAGTGATTGTATGTGTATGTGCATATGTGCACACCCATTTTTAAAAAGGTCTAACATCCTACCTTTTTCCCCCAGGAATGTTTTGAATTTTTCTTAATGTTTAGAACAATGCCTCTTAGACTTTTAATAGTGTTTGCTCCCTTATGTGACAATGCCTTCTCCATGGTACCAATAAGTGGTAGCTCCTCAGATTGCTTCTTCCACTCTTTTGGGCAAAGAAATTCTCATTAATGCAAGTAAACTATTTTACCAGAACAAATCTTTTAGCAGAACTCCTGATATTTGAATTCCCCCATTTTGGAAGATAGAATATTTAAGTTTTCCAATTTTCCTCTGAACAATGTATCCTCTAAATGGTCTAGTGGTCTACAATATGCTCTCACAATACCTTTCTTATACAGTCTTTGGTCTTGACTGAAACATATTTCACTATCTCTACCCTGTAATGCACAATGCACATCTATACCTGCTTGACATACATTACTCCTCTCGAATCCTTTAAAATATTTCTTTTGAATATGTTTTACCATTGCATATCTTTTTCCCCAGCACGAGTTGCATTCTGTCTTCATAACACCTGCATATTTATCTCTGACATGAAACTTTGACATTCTTTATTATTATTATGATAAGCACAATATAATGTGTTCTCAAAGATGTCTACATCCTGATCCCTAGAACCTCTTACCTCACTTGGCAAAAGAGACTTTATAGATGTGATTAAATTAAAGATCTTGAAAAGGAGAGATTATCCTAGATTACATGTGTGGGCCCAATCTATTCACATGGTTCCTTAAAAATGGAAAGCCTTTCCCACTTGTGCTCAGAGAAGGATGTGATCTGTCTCCCCCTTGCTATGTGTACTTTGCTTTTTATTTCCTACAGCTCTAGTATCTTCCAAAATTATAACATTTAACTGATATCACCAAATCTTTTGACTTTCACTTAAATAAGCAGACTATGAATTCTTCTGAAAGTACCATTAGTATTCACACAAGTTAACAATTGGTGGATTTAATAAACCCTGCAGCATATTCCCATGTGTCTTACATACATCCTCCGGGAAGACAAACATATCTCCTCACCAGTCACATTAATTCTACAAGTGGCTATTTCTACTCTCCCAAACTGAAAAGTCATAAATCTCCTTTATGTCCAGTTACTTTGGCGCTGATAACAACTATTTAGTTACTTCCCAATACATGTTAACCCTTCATATTTTATATAAAGCATGGAATGCTGCTTCCTATGTAGAAGGCTCAATTTTATTCTCTGGAACCTAGCTGTTGACTCTTCTCTGGTTTCAAAAGGATCATTTAAAACTTTTTTTCTCTTTCTTTCCAATGTCTCATTTTTCTGTTGGGCAACCTCAGCACTAATTTTGATTCTGCCAGGCCTCCTTGAAATCTTATTATTTCTGTTTTCTTTCCTAGGTTATTTGTTCTATGCTGTCTAAAGACCATTCATTCTAGTGGTTTAGAAGTGTTTCACCTTTTAATTCAGAAAGACTTGCCTACATTTACACAGTACATAATTGGTGGCCTCTCAAGCAGAAAGTTTGCTGATGAGCCTGGAATTTAAAAAATGGCCCCAGCTCAAACCCCATAATTGCTTTGGGGTCAGCTTTGCTTCACTTTCTTGAATCAGTCTTGTCTCTAACCAGGAGGCTTTTTGGAAGCCCCCAGGTCGACAGTTTGATTCCTCAATAGTGGCCCAACAAGTTCTACAATAACATTGCACGAAAGCTTTTGAACATGGATTCTTGCTTAGGTCTATGGCATATCAACATGTGCTTGGAAGTAGTAATAATAATTGAACACTTACTATGTACTATGAGGTCCACATTCATTATTTTATTTGAACCTTCACAATTACTATATATGTTAGGTCATATTATTACCCCATTTTAGATGAAACACCAGGCTTAGACGGGCCAAGTAATTTCCTCTTAGTCTCGCAGGTCATAAGAAGTGGAGAAGAGATTCAGACCCTGGTCTCTATGAATCCAGAGTCTACTCAAAGAGCATATTCACTGTTTCTATTCACAGAATATAGGCAACAGTGTCAGTTACTGAATCCCTTTTTTAAATATTCTGTTCCCAAACCCAAGTCCTTTTGGACCACAATTCCACATGGCTCCTTTTGACAATCCTCTGGGAGGACTGGAACCTTGGGCCTGGATCCCTTGGACTCTTCCTGATATCTCCTACTGCCTCCCTGGCAGTGCCTACCTAAATGCCTGCTTACTCTCAGCTCATCACTGCAACACCACTGTCAGCCCTACTCTCCCACTGGTTTTCTGCTTGGCATTGATTTTGTGTTGCCAGGTTAATAGCTCTTCTACTAATACTGTGGCCAAATCCAAGGATGGGTTCAACTCAGGGCAAGTGGAAGTCAGGGTGAGCAGTGGGAGGGGGAAAGGAAGACAAGGATGCACTCAAGGGGCATTTTTGAGTGCATTCATGTGTGTGAGGACAGGAGCAAAATGAAAAAAAAATATTTATCAACCTTCCAGCACCAACTAATCAGAATGCACATCAACTACAATCCTGGAGCAGGTGCTAGTGGCATGCTACTGTGACACGTGTTACCCCGTTATTGCTGATCCTTGGTGACAGTCCAAGAGATCCCAGGGGAAGGCACTTCAGGATCTTGGTGAAGTAGCCATTTACTAACTGACAGAAGAATTTCTATATTTTAACATAGAATACCAGCCCTATGTGGGTGGGTCTAAGAGAAGGAACAAAGATTTCAGAGTGAGAAAAATCTCCTATGTTCCCAAAGGTGTGTTTGGACGATGTTAAATTTATATATCAAATCTAATTTCAACCCATTCCATTCCTTTCTTTATTTAGTAGCTAGAATAATCTTTTTAAAAACAAATCTGTTCCTTTCATTTCTCTGCTTAAAACCATATGATGGATCCCATATCTTCTCCATATGATGATTCCGATTTTCCTCCCTGACAACATAAAATGTCTTAGCTTGGGATTCATGAAACCACATAATCTAGTCCCTGGATGCTGTTTAACATCTTCCCTTACTCCAAACACATGTACATGCTCACACACACACACACACACACGCAAGTTCTGGAACACAGTGTGTTAGCTCAATCACCTTTACCCAAGATTCCTACCCTGGAAAGCTCCACTGATCCTTTAGTGCTTAACTACATGTCACTTTTCTGGGAAGACTTACTCCCCATGTTGGGCTTCACTAACAAATAACATGTACATTCCTCTTATTGAGCTCTGATTACCTTCTATCGTAATTGTTGGGCCTCTTATTCGGATGTGAACTCCATGTCCACATGTCCACAGTAGCTCTCTCTTTTCATCCTTCTGTGCCCTACCATTAGCCCAGTGCCTAAGTCATGGTAGGTACTCAATACATACTCAAAAGAATAAATGCATGTCCTCTCATCATCTCAGTGATCCACCTAACAAGTATGCGAGGTTCTGGAACTGAGGCACAGAGGGTTTTATGATTTGTATGTGGCAGGGTAAGGCTTAAATTCAGTCTTTTGATTCCAGAAGGGAAAAGTTGGTGGCAACACCATATTTTTTATAATACTCCAATAATGAATA
Organism: Pan paniscus; assembly: GCF_029289425.2. NCBI lineage: Eukaryota > Metazoa > Chordata > Mammalia > Primates > Hominidae > Pan > Pan paniscus. Next base: position 119,712,788 of record NC_073249.2, read on the forward strand.
TAGAAAAATTGGGTTAGGTCCTTTTTGAGATGCATTTTCCCAAAGCAGGATTGATTTATTTTCCTCTCCCAAGTCTTACCCTGAGTACACTCCAGCAACCCATTCTTTAGGTCCTGCTTCCTCAGGAGCTTTATATGAGATCTTCTCTTTGAGAAGTGTGTCTTAATTACAAAGTCTCCTTATTCTTTATGCCTTGAGTCTTGGTGCTGGTTTTGATTTTTCCTCTGCCTATTCTCCTTCTCTTCTCCTGACTGTTGGCCTGCTCTAGGCCTTGAGGTCTAGCTGTGCCATGATTGATAGCTTCACTCTGAGCCCTGACACTTCACATGGTTGCTGGGATCCACCAACTCTCCCAGGCACGAAGGACTAGCACTTTCTGGAAAACAACAGCATGCAAGACTTTTAAACCATGGCTTTATCTAGACCTTATATACAGGTGTGAGGCCTGACTTCTGACTATTTGACTGTCTTTCAGTGTTCCTCTCCAGCAAGGCTGGAGACCTCAGTTCCCAGTTCTTGGATTCCATTCTAACCTTGGCCTGCTCAATGCCAAAATTTCAACCTATTGCCAGAGCTCATTGCTGCCCATGGCATTTCACTTTGGAATTATATTACCTAGAAGTGTGGCTGCCAGATAACTATGTATTCCATAAGTAACAGATAGAACATCCTATAATATTGTATAGAAATTGGATCTACACAGTTATTATTATAGAATTCATCATGCAGAATTTATTTTATAGAATATAAAAGTTGCTATTACTACTATATTATACAAATAATATACAGTTTTCTATAGAAATTGACTTTAGATGTTTCCTGCATGCTGACATTTGTTTCAAGTGAAAAGTAAGCAAAAATAACTCTAGGGCTGTGCTGTCCAATATGGTAGACACATGTGGCTATTAAGCCTTACAATATGGGCAGCCCTAACTGACATTTTCTGCAAGTATAAAATGCACATCTGACTTCATAGACAATAAAAAAACATGAAAAATATAGCCTTAATAATTTTGATATTAGTTATATGTTGAAATAATAGTATCTTATACAATTTGAGCTAAATATAATAGTTATTAAAATTAATTTCTCTTATTTCTTTTTACTTTTTTAATGTGGAAAGCAAAAGCATCTAAAATTACATATGTGGCTTGCTTGATTTTCTATTGGACCACACTGCTACACAGGATATGTCTTGTGGTGCTTTAATACTAGCAAAATACCTGTCTATAGATGAAATGGAAAGTTAGTTCGGAATTCAAAAGCAGAAAAGGTTATAAAAGACGGAAGGAACCTTCTGCCTTGATTTTATAATTCACGTTCCTTGTACACACTGACATGCCACGTGCCTTGACAAGCTTTGAAGACCTGGTAATCTCAAGAGAAATGAGGCTGAACCAAATGGCATTTGTCCACAGCTCCCCGCGTAGTGCCTAACCTCAGAGGCTTAAAATCAATATCGATTTTTGCCATTTATTTTACCCCACATTTAAATATTCCTTAGATTTATTAGCTTTAGGTTTTTGGTTAAGATTCAGTGATGGGTATGATAGCAAGGGTAGTAATAAGTTATGTAGATTTCATCTAATTTATGAACTCTGGAGCTCTAGGGTAACTTTCAGTTCAAGAAATATATTAACCACATGCACATCACCCTTCATTCTGCGGTGAAGATTTCCACGCTGGGTCCCTATTGTGTCACTTAATTTATGGTCTGGCCAGGTATATGGATCTCCATACAATATTTCAATGTAAGTTGCTCCAGCTAACTGAGGGGATGAAGATGGGCTTCAAAAAAGCCAGTTGGACAGCTGATGGATTGCTCTCCCATACATTGGCCGCAGCTTTAAGTAGCTTTTAAAACTTGTCAGCGGTTTGGATCTTTTTCTGCTCTGAGAAGCTGCACGCACCGGCCTAGCCAAGCAGAAATCAGCCATGCTGCAGCAGGCAGAGGGCAGCTCCCAGAGTTACTTACGTTGACAGCCGTAGTGCCAGGAATTTCCCGGCAGACACTCATCACACTTAGGCCCTGTTGTTCCAGTCTTACACTCACAAAATCCTGAGCCATTACAACGATCATGGATTGAGCCCAAAGGGTTACAATAACACTCTGTAGAAACAAGACAACACACAGGCTGGAGACAAGTCTGCATGGCTTATAGGTTATCAACACAGGAGCGTCACGTACTTAAATGCATCACTTACTTAAAGAAAGATGTCCATTAATGAAATGCTTCGGCAAATATGGCTATTTCACAGCCATTTATTTATTCGCTTAGCCTTCCATGATATCATTTTTATGATATGGGAGGAAATCAACTGAAAACTTCCATGGAAATAAGACATGCTTTTCACTGCTAACAGATCGTAATGGAGATTCCATTTGTTAGGATATTTTTAGATGGTTTAATAAACACCATGAGAAGTTTGTATATCAAGGATAAATCAATATGCCATCAGTGTAAAATGTGTTTTAAATTATTCAAATGGGCTTAGCCATTGCACTCAATATTTGAGAACTGCTGAACATTTTAAAAGTACAATATGAATGCACTTTGCTCATTCAAAGGTAGTTTTACTTTATGATTTGGGACAGCATCTTAATTTATTCATGTATATACCATTTTGTGATAAGCCTTTAGATGTTGTATTTGCTAGGCATATTAATGCAGCTTTTATGCAGCCCAGCTTAACAATCATGAAAGACAAATAAACTTTGTAATCCCAAATAATTTTCAACATAGTTATAATTTAAGATGTATATTTTTCATTATAATGTCTGCTGGCAGGACAATACAGCTTTGCACAATAAAAGGTGAATACAGTGTTTTCTTGATTCCTCACACATTCTTATATAGGATATTTTTACTTCTGAAGCTCTATTTTGCTTAAAGCTTGAACCAGAAATGGATATCCTTTAGGCTTCTATTAGCTGGAAAGATAGTGCAGGTAGCTGGCAGCTTTTGGGTACTGTGAGCTAAAGTTTCTTTCCTCATTACTCTTCTAATAATTTTGAGGAAGTTATTGTGTCTCTCAGTTTCCATTATTTAAAAATGGGTACATTAAGCAGTTCCCTCACGAAAAACCAAATAAAACTATACCATCCAACTAACCAAGAGAAGTCTTGAAAATTTAGTTTAATATAATCAAGTTTGGCATATTGGATTCGCTATGGGGATTCAGGGTTTAGCCTTATAGATGGGTCTAGGGGTTTGACTCTAAGTTTATGTCACAGACACTAATTAGATATTCTTCAAATAAATGTGGAGTACCTTAGAATTATGATTTATTTTATGCTAATTAAGTCAGGTTTCAAGTTCAGCATTCTTATAAAACAAACATTTATATGATTAATAGTTATATATGTAGGTAAAAATAAAACTTAATAAACTCTAAAATGCTCTCTCCTTGCCTGGTTTAGTTTGTACTTAACAACTAGAGTTTTATTTTAAATTAACATTTTCTATTTTAATATGCATGTATATATGGAAGCAGATTAAAAATATTTTAAAATACTAATTTTGTGAAAGCTTTTAATGTTTGTCTGTACATAGGCACATTATAAATTTGTACCTATATCGAAACTGTAATTTTTTTTTTACTGTTTAAAGTGTGTAAGTTGACAATAAATCACCAACATTTTGTAAGCCAGTAAGCAGAGTTACATCTGGCCAACGTGAATTCACATACTCCTCCAGTCAATTAGCCCATGACCATTAATTAATATAAGATTTTAGAGGCAAAAAATGTAAACAAAATTAAACAAAACAGTAAAACATTTAAACCATAATATATCCCAGTCATTGTCATAGGAAAATGTGGGTAAGTGTAATGTTTTGCAGTCATGAAAATAAAGGACAAGAAGGGGTGTGGCCTTCCCTTCACCTTATGTAACAAATAATTCAGTTTTTTAAAAGTGTCATTTATGGAATGATGGTCAATGGTGGATATTGGAGTAATGCAAAGAGTCTTGGAGGATCATATTTTATTCCATGAAATTAGGAAGAACATGCAGGACTGTTAGATTACAAAGCAACGTAAAATACCTGGCGGGGGGTGCTTCATTTAAAAGTTATACTAGAATTGATTTACAGGTATTAAAAGTGTCTTATGTTCCCCTTATTCTATTTAAGGTACCTCTGATTACCCAATCATGGGTTTCAAAGGGGAATTAAAAATTATACATCATAATTTCAAGAAATGCTTAGCAGCAGCTGCTGAGCTCTGTTTCATTGTGATGCAAAGCTTGTCAGCAGGATTATTAACAGTGATTACTCAAGGTCACAAACCATATATCCTCTAGCTTCCTGCTTAATGCTCAAGTTTACATGAAACAGAAGCATGCAAGGATGTCATCTTCATGTAATTGCTGCATCATTACAGGGTAATTACATGTATCTTTGGAGACATAGCTGTGTTTGGAATTTGTAGAAAAAATGGGCAAATTCACCAGTAATTACAAAGCAGCAATCACTGTGGCAACATGCAATAGCCTGCTGCATTTTATGTTTGCTATAATATAAAATGATGCAAGTATTTTACAACATCTATTTCATCACACAGAGCCTACATTTTGTCAAAGATATGAGTTGTTCCTTTACAGCAAGGGTGGTGAATTTTATTGTCAGTTGTTAAAGAATTGGCAAAGTGTTCTTTTTTTATTTTTAATGTAGATGAGACTTAGATGAAGTTCAAAGTTTCCAAGATTAGTGCCTTATTCTGTGAAAGTGAATGGGGTAAATATCCCTTCACTTTCATTAGTGCTTTCTATACAAAATGGTATTAAAATTAACTCTCAATTACTTGTGATGTATCCTTTCGAATTTAATAGTCCTGCCTCAAGCCCTTTAGGAATCTTAATTGTGGAAAATAGCAAATAGGTTCATGCTGTCTCATAGGGCAAACCTTAGCAATGGAGCCAGAGGCTTCCAACGGCCCTGAGAGGGCAAACTCCAGCCTTGTGCACAGGCAGCCCCAGTATCACTGTCTTCAGTGCCTCAAGCAGGGTAAGTGAAAGCTACAGCTTTTTAAGGAAATTGTTATTAATTCATTGTGTGCATATAAGCACTACAGATAAAAGATAGACCTTAGTACCTATCAGCTAGCCAAATTTTTCAATTCATTCTTGAAACACAATTTTCTTCTTTAGAAAAGGGCAATAATTTAAGAAATTATGGTGGGTGAGGGAATAATCTAGCTAATATTACTTTTTATTTTATTTTATTTTTTGAGATGGAGTCTCGCTCTGTAGCCCAGGCTGGAGTGCAGTGGTGCTATTCTCTCAGCTTACTGCAACCTCCACCTCTCGAGTTCAACTGATTCTCCTGCCTCAGCCTTCTGAGTAGCTGGGATTACAGGCACAGGCCACCACGCTCAGCTAATTTTTTATTTCTTTCAGTAGAGATGTGGTTTCACCATGTTGGCCAGGCTGGTCTCAAACTCCTGACCTTAAGTGATCCACCTGCCCGGGCCTTCTAAAGTGCTGGGATTCCAGGCGTTAGCCATTGCACCTGGCCTAATGTAGCTAACTTTAATAGTACCTAGGCATGCACTCCTTTGGGTTCACCAAGTACTTCGCTTGGTTTCAAGTACAAAATACTAAATAGAAACAGGTTTACCTCAATAAAATGGAATTTTCCAAAAGTTTATAATTTTAATTAATAAACTTTCTAGAAATGGAGAAAAAAACTCTTCTTGATTTTTAAAAGTAAAAAAATACAAAATTGATATCTTTTTCATATTTCTTCTGTAGTTTATCTGATTTAAAACAGACACTGAATGGATTGTTTTCTAGTCTGTGGATAATCAAATATGGATTTACAACTGAACTATACTTCTTAAAACTGGATAGAAAGAAGCAGATGTGGAGTTCACAGTTTACTTCAGAACTGGAAAAAAGGCCAAACTTCATAATAATAAAATACTCTGAATAAAATATATTGTGATATTGTTAAGTTACCTGATAAGAGAAATTTTATGGAATAAAATATTTCCTTTTAAGGACTTTTTTAGATTGATTTAAAATCATATTAAATATTATAAAACATTTTAATCTTATGTAAAAATGGTTAGGTTTTTTATCCTGTGTTCCTATTTATTTTAGCTTTTCTGGTGTTTACCTATCTATAGCATGACATTTATATATTTTTATAAATGACATTCAGTAAAATGTACTCTGCATTCAAAATTCAGACAACTACGTCTTTTGGTTTTCATTAATATCCTCAAATCTTTGTAACCCAAGTGTTATGAAGACAATTGAACTTCTGTTCATAAACTCAGAGTGGAATTGCTGCTGTCATCCAAAACACATACCATAAGTAAAAGTCTGACAAGCTTAGCTTTGCTAATTGTGTCAGTGGTTGAAAGTGTTTAAGCTTTGAAGTCAGAAACCCTTTGCTGTAAGATTTGGGTCAATCTGCCTTACTTTTCTCAATGACAAGACAGGGGAAACAATTAATGTAATACTTACCCCACTGTTTTGTTAATGAGGATTAAGTAAAAACAAAACAAGACATCTGCAAGCCCGTTCACAGTTGACCAAGGGTTTCCTGTGCATCCCATTTATCCTTTTCTGACTAGAAGGCTCAAATGACTTACCTATGGCACACAGCCATGAGATAGCAAACGGAAATTTGAGCCTAGCTTTCTGGCCTCTAAGTCCAGTACTTTCTCTCCTAATTGACAAATAATAAATAAGGAGATGCTTTGAAATATAGAAAGTACTGTAGACACCAACAGTATTATATATACTTGGCCCAATTTGATTAAAAACAACTCTACAGCTTTTTTTTGTGACACTTGGATCTTGACGATCCAATCAGAGGACAATGATCACAGAAATACGAATTGGATTTCTTTTCTAGATAAAAAGATTGCTTGTCATTATTCAGCTTGTGTATCCTATTGAACGTACCTCAATGTGAAAAAGTCTACCTTTAAAACTGGGTGCCTGTATAGCTACCTACTGGTGTGGTAATGGCTACACATATATTTTTCAGCATTTCAAATATATGCATTGCTTCAGAGTGAATTATGAAGTGAAATTCCATTTATTGTTTCTTATTTTTCCGTTGGCACCCCCATATTCTTAAAGACAGGTTTCACTATGTAAAAGGTAGGAGATTTTCTGGGTGGGAAAGGTGCCTGGTCCTCCCTAGGTGCCAAGAGCAGTAGTCATTGGTTGGGAGGGAAGGGAAAGTGCTCAGGGGCCTCTGTGGACGCAGTTTTCCAGGGCTAAGATGATTAGTTGCCTAGAAAACTTTTGAGAAATTACTCCTCCTTTTTGGGAGCTGTAGGAAAATTCAATAAATGGAATTTCGTTGCTATGGATGAAGAAGTCAGATAAACTTTTACATTTCCAGTTGCTAGTCATTTTCAATCTCAAATAGCAACATTTTCAATCTATCAATACTCGTTGATCACCAATTATATGCAAGAATCTGTACCCCAATTTTTCATATCTATAATTAAATCCCATATAATGAGTTTCTATTTTGAAAGTTGAATGTATAACTTAAGGCTATAAGATCAGTTCAGAATCATCAGGTTTTACAATTTCATACAAAAGCAAAAAACGGGAAGAAAGAAAATTCTTAATTTCTTTAACATGATTTCTGAGATCATCATATTTAAAGCAACAACATAAGGGTTCAAAGTATATCCCCCAACTATGATTTCAACCAATACAAGTGAAATCACAAGTGAAATCTACCATAGGATATTTTCTACATTGAGAAAGTTCATTCTGGCTCAACCGCGGTGCAAATTGCCAGCCTCTCCACCCTAAATATCTCCCCGTAGCTCAAAAGGCACAGAAGAATAGCTGAAATTGTAATGGAACTGACCTATGCACACATTCTCATCGTCCAGTTGTGCAGAAGCATTTCTGAAGTAGCCCAGCCTGCATAACTCACAGTGCTGCCCTCTAGTGTTGTGTTTACAGCTCACGCAAATGACTGTATTTAGCAGATCGATATAACTGCATCGATTGGAGTGGCCGAAGCATTCACAATCTTGCAAGGAAGAACAGAAATGTATACAGAGTGTATACAGTAGCAGAGTAATAGCATACTACATGCTTGGGTAAAATGAGAGATGGAGAAAAGACGGTGGAATGGCATTACATATATGTGATTCAACACAACACATGGTGGCAACAGGTGGTTGTGACTGGCATGGAAATAGCATCTGTTTCAAGCAGGATAGAAAGGTCGGACATTCGGAACAAGACTGAAGATTGTTAATTCTTGGCAGACAAGATGAACAGAAGCATTTGCAGGTGTACACCTTTTAAAATTTTGGAAGCCTCAGTTTCTAGTGATGAAAAAGTCTATTATTTTTATTTTTTGCAGATGGAGAATTTTAGTGTCTTTGCACCATTTCCCTTGTTTTCTCTTCATCTTTTCAGCCTTAAAAAAAAGTGGGAGGGGGTTGTGTGAGCATTGAGAGTCTAAGTACCATCACCATGGCTCCTCTAGCTCTCTGACATCATGCCAAGACAGCAACTCAGTCGGGGTTTCATATACATCATGGCAAATTTAATAGAGTTCTAGACAACTAAACAATTCTTTATTTTTGTTTTTCCCCAATGCTAAGAGAAGATGGCTTTCTTAAGCCTTTCTTCAGACCAAATCTGTATGTATACGTGTGAGAGAAGACAAAAAAAGCAGGGAGATAATTTGTGCGAAAAAGTGCTTTTAAGATTTCCTCCTTTTCTCTTAAGTTTCAAGAATAGTTTGCTACAAAAGAAGAATTAGGTAGCTACTGTAACCCCACCTTTCTTTTCCTTGGTTTCTCTGAAATGTTAGAGGTGTCTCTGAGGCTTAGGAGTGATGGTGGTAATGACTAGACAGGGAGATGAAGAAGAGCATGAGAGTAGTTGGGGAAGGGTGGAGGGTGACTAGATTTCTTCTTTCTTGCATCTCAACTAGAGAAAGAAGTTGTAAATCCAATTCAACCTTTTTAAAATAAATGATAATGACAAAGTCTCTGTTGGTAGAAATAATTATCACAAAAGTGTGAGTGGTAACTAGGTGGGGTATCTGTTTTGTCTTCATGGAATATGAGGGTAGGCCTAGTTGGACATTTATAAGGAAGGTCAGCCAGGATACTGCAAATTTTGTTTGTTTAAAAATATTTCTTGCATCAATATCTGCCTTGCTTTTATTTTATCCCACTAGAAAGCCAAGCACAGTCATTATCTGAACACATTCATTCATTCTTTCATTCATTCATTCAATAAATATTTTTATTGAGTTGGTCTACCTATGTGTCAGGAACTTGGCTAGGTGTTGAGTTACTATTTTGGCCTATATAAAATTTTTCAAATATTATATTTTGATGAGTAGAGTAAAAATGAGTAAGTGTTGTCAAGTAAATAATAATAAGAGATGGCTAACTTTTAAACTTTTAAAAAAACGAATATGCTACCACTCATCAGAAAAGTTCATATTCATTTGTTAGAGAGCTAGTTACTACAATAGGAAGCTGAGAACAAGGTCCTGATGGAATGAAATCAAATTTGGATAGAAGCAGAGGAGGATACTCAAATGGTGAAGAGTAGAAGATAACCAGAAACAGTGTCAGCAACTTCGGGACCCCAGTTGCTAAAAGAGAGGCAAGAAGAAAGGGGGGATGCTGAAGCCAAACCACTTCCTTTATTTGAGGTGAGCTGTATCACCATGTGTACGTGAACAGGGAGAGAAGGGTGAGTGTGAGGACAGGAAGAAGTCAGAGGGGAGGCGAGTATGGAGGAGAGGGAGAGTACTGGGAGAAGGTGGCATTGAGACTCCAATGTAGGAGACAGTGTAAGGAAATATCCATATAAATTTAGTAGTAAAGGCATGCCAAGTGAATAATAATACTACCACCAATAATCATAGAGTTACAGATTACTAAATTAAAATGTCTTGTAAAACAACAAGCATTTCCCACCAATCCTCTGTACCGCTCAGAGTTACGCCTTGTTTATACTGGCATTACTGACTCCTGAGGAAGTCAGAAAGGCTTCTAGAGCCTTCTCTGTTTGAGAGTTTGAAATAAAGACAATCTTTCAGGACTAGAGCCTTTTGAGAGCAGTGGTTGAAGGAAGGAAACCCAATTCTCAAACCTAATTGCTTCCCAAGGACTTTTTGAGAACTGCCTGGAATTCCTGAGGAGGGGCAATAACAGCCCTGCCCCTGGGTCCCCTCCTCTGGAAGAGGTCTCTTATTGGCTGTTCTTCTTCACATTCCCTAAACCGGGTTTGTTCTTGGTACATCTAATTTAATTAACAGAGCTTTGTTCAAAAGCTTTGTTCAATTTTTGCACATTTTTATGTGCAAAAATTCATCTAGGAGCTTTCTACAGCTACATAGAAGCTTGTTGCCTGGAAGCTTATTTAGTAAATAAGAAAACTTATGCTCAGATAACCAGAAAAAAATAGTATGTGTAGAGAAAAAACAGTGACATAAAGCAATCTAAGTAGAAGGAGAACTTCATTTAACAGGAGGAGAATTAGAAAAAATGTCCTACAGGATGTGCACTCTGAATCTTCCTCAGGGCAGGTAGAGTTTATTAAAACAAAGCAAAATAGGAGGGATTGAGCATTTTAGGTGAAAGTAATAGAGTAAAGAGTGGGCAAAGGTATGAAGTTAGGGAAATGTAGAGAATAAGGCTGGTGACTTTTCATAGTATGGTTCCTTTGTGGGTACCTAAAGGATTCTGTAGAGTCTGCCCAATGGCCAGAACTACATGCTTTAATCTACCTGACAAAACTTTATCTGACTAAGAAAACCAAATCTGTAAGATACCCAAGTTCAACAGTTTAAGACTCATTCCATGAATCTCTATAAAAATGTTAAATGTGATATTATCACTACTATTATTAGAATTTAATGAATAGTACACATTTCTGTGGGGACATTAACTATTTATGGGTCTTGTTTAAAAAGTAATTTATTAATTTAGAAAGGAAATGATAAATAATTGTATAAGAAATCATATTCAGCTAAACATGCAATAATATAAATTTATTTCAAATGATAACTGGATACTTTAAATGTTTTATCAGCATTAAAATGTTTTATAATGTAGAAAATGGCTAATAATAACTTGATTCTTTTAAGACTTCTAGTACTCTTCTGAGACTTTGATAAAGCTGTCATCTCTGGCCATAATATATTTGAGAATATAAAATAAGAAACAGATCTTTGAAAGTGATTTGAAAAACATGAGAGTACTATATAAATGCAAAGTATTTCAAATATGACTCTTAAACTTCTATATTATTTTCTGGTGTTCTGTTAATTTCCTACTTTTTAATACCTGGTCTTTCCACACAGGCACAGAACCTATTAAGATACAGCTTGAGCTGCATTATCCTACTAAGTTTCTGAAGAGATGATATTAATAGTTTAATAATTATTTGATTCTTCAAATCACTGACCTCCCATGACCTCCCATTTCTTCTTATATAGTATCCATAGTCCAATCCTTATAATCACTTCCTTTTATATACTCCCTTGGCCTTCCACCCTCCAATTATAAGGAAATCTTGATCCCAGTTAAAAGTTGATGCTGGTTAAATTCAACTCTCCAGGAGGTCCTAGCCAGAGCTATCAGGCAAGAGAAAGAAATAAAAGGCATTCAAATTGGAAAAGAGGAAATCAAATTATCTCTGTTTGCTGACAACATGATCATATACCTAGAAAAGCCTAAAGATCCTGTAGGAGAATCCTAGACTGATTGCCAACTTCAGCAAAGTCTCAGGATACAAAATCAATGTACAAAAATCAGTAGCATTTCTATACACCAATAATATTCAAGCTGCAAACCAAATTAAGAACTCAATCCCATTTACATGCCCCCAAAAATAAAATAAAATACCTAGGAATACAGCTAACAGAAGAGATGAAACATCTCTACAAGGAGAACTATAAAACACTGATAGGAGAAATTGTAGACAACACAAATTAATGAAAAAATTTCCCATGTTCATGGGTTGAAAGAATTAATATTGTTAAAATCACCCATTACTCAAAGCAATCTAAAATTCAGTGCAATTCCTATCAAATTTCCAATGTCATTTTTCACAGAATCAGAAAAACCAATCCTGAAGTTCATATGGAACCCCACCCCCCAAAAAAAGCCCAAATAGCCAAAGCCAAAGCATTTCTAAGCAAAAGGAACAAATTTAGAGGCATCACATTTCCTGACTTCAAATTATACTACAAGGCTATAGTAACTAAAACAGCATGGTACTGGTACAAAAATAGACACATAGATCAATGGAAGAGAATAGAGAACCCAACAATAAAGCCACATACCCTACAACCTCTGACCTTCCATAAAGTGGACAAAACTAAGCAATGGGGAAAAGCACCCTATTCAATAAACAGTGCTGAGAAAACTGGCTTGCAATATGCAGAAAAATGAAACTGAACCTCTATCTCACCTTATACAAATATTAACTCAAGATGGATTAAGGACCTACATATAAGACCTGAAACCGTAGAAATCCTGGAAGAAAACCTGGGAGAAACTCTTTTGCACATCAGCCTAGGCAAAGAATTTATAATGAAGACCGAAAAAACAAATACAACAAAAACAAAAATAATAAAATGGGACTTAAACTAAAACGCTTCTGCACAGCAAAATAAATAATCAACAGAATAAACAGACAACCTACAGAATGGGGGAAGTATTTAGAAATTATGCCTCTAAAGACCAATGTTTAAAATCTACAAGGAACTCAAATAACTCAACAAGAATAAAACAAACAACCCCATTAAAAACTGGGACAGGCATGAACAGACATTTCTCAAAAGAAGACATACAAGCAGCCAACAAACACATGAAAAAATTCTCAGTATCACTAATCAACAGAGAAATGTAAATTAAAATCACACTAACGTGCCGTCTTACACCAGTCAAAATGACTCTAATTAAAAAGTCAAAAAGCAAGAGATGCTGGCATGGATGTAGAGAAAAAGGAATACTCATATACTGTTGGTGGGAATGTAAATAAGATCAAGCTCCATGGAAAACAGTATGGAGATATCTCAAAGAACTAAAAATAGAACTGCCATTTGACCCAGCAATTCTACTACTGGGTATCTACCCAAAGGAACATAAATCATTATATAAAAAAGACAACTACAGTAATATGTTTATTGCAGCACTATGTATGATAGCAAAGTCATGAAACCACCCTAAGTGTCCACCAATGGTTGATTAAATAAAGAAAATGTGCATATACATGATGAAATACTATGCAGACATAAGAAAGAATTAAATCATGTCATTTGCAGCAACATGGATGGAGCTGCAGGCCATTATCCTAAGTGAACTAACAGAGAAGCAGAGAATCAAATATTGCATGTTCTTATGTATAAGTGGGGGTTAAATAAAGGGTACATACGGACATAAAGATGGAAAAAATAGACTGTGAGCACTCTAAAATGGGGGATGTTTGAGGGTTGAAAAATTACCTACTGGTAATTACTAAATCAAATATTTAGGTGATAAGTATACTAGAAGCCCAATCCCCGGCCATTATGCATGTAATATCCATGAAACACACAAGCACATGTACCCCCTGAATCTATTTTTTTTTTAAATTCAACTTTTCATCTCTTCATGCTCATATCCCAGTAGCTAAATGTGGCTAGTTTTTCTCCAGCCATTTAGAAACAAGTCTCATTTGAAGTTCATGACCATAAACCTCAGTGGGGTCCCCAGATCTGCCTGGTAATCCTTCCTGAAGCAGGGGCTTCTGGGCCACCACACTGTCTTGATTCTTCTTCTTCCTTACCCATCATTGCTCTTTTCTCTCTTTTGCTTTTTGTCCTCATCTCTTCAAATGTCTCAAGGTTTAATCCTTGGACCTCTTTGTCCTCTACATTCACTCTAGATGATTTTTACCCAACCCCATGGTCTATATGCAGGCCATTCCAAAATAGTTATTTCCAGGTTGGACTGACTCCCCAATTAATTAGTGAGACTCCCTTCAGAGTCATCCGTTGTGTGCCACTGCCTTCCAAGAATTTCCACTTGGACGTTTTATAAACATTTCAACTTTAACTTGTTCAAAGCTGAGCTCTTGGGTTGCCTTCCTAAACTTGCTACTCACCCAGGCTGCCCCATCTCACTACGTGACTATTCCATTCCTCCAACTGCTTAGCCTACACCTCTCACCATCTCTACCACCTTTTCCTCAGACGCATCATCGGCCCTTACTTGGATTACTGCCATCATCCCCAAACTGTTCTTCTGGCCTCAACCCTTGTGATAATGTCATCTCCACACAGCAGACAGAGTGACTCTTTCAAAACTTTAGTGAGGTCATGACATGCCTCTGCTCATCATTCTAATGGCTTCACATCTTATTCAGAATAAAAGAGGAGTTCATTCATTCTCTAGTGACCTGGCCCCTGTCCTCCCTGGGGGCTCATTGCTAGCACTCTCCTCCTAATTCATGGCACAGTGCCTCCATGTTGCTGAGGCTCTTCAAACACACCAAGCACTTCCCAGGGCCTTTGCACTTGCTGGTCTGGAATACCCCCAGACATCTCCATTATTTGCTTCCCCAATTCTTTTTAAAATATCTTCTCAAAGAAAATTCTCTGACCATTTAATCTGAGATAATAGCCCCCACCCACATTCCCTAATCCCTCAATTTCCTAATCTTGTTTATATTTTTTCATAGAATTTATAATATCAAAAAAGTATACGCAAAAATCATTTCTCCCTCTCTAGTTGAGTGTAAATATTCAAGGGCAGACTGTGTCTGTTTTGTGCACAATTATAACTACAGAACTTAAGATATTGCGTGGCATACACTAAGCACTGAAAAAATATTGTCAAATGAATGAATGAATGATGATCCTGAGACCCCTTCCTTTGGGGAACAGAGGAAGATAGAGAAAAGTTATGTTTAAATTCATTCCTTCATCGTTGGAATTCCTGAAGAGAATCTGGCTATATCCTATATATTAAGGAGTTTAGAAAAACAATAGCCACAGAACAAGCTACAGCTGAGTTAGTGATTATTTTAGCTGAGAGTTCACTACATGTCTATTAACAGATCAGCTTAGGCAGAGAAAAAGCAGGTTTCTGAAAACTGCTGTGGTTTTATATAGTTTTTAATGTCAAATTGCATTTCAGACAACTTTTATTACTGTTGTATAAGCAAAGCTAAAGGGGGTCTTTAGCTGTATGTATACACAATGTGGCATGGCAACCATTGGCAACACATATTTATTGAGCACGTACAGCCATCATGTACCAGAAGACAAAGGGAATGCGATCCAGGCCTTCAGAGTCTAGTGTGGGGTTTCTCAACCTTGGCACGATTGCCATTTTGGGCCAAATAACTTTGTTGTATGGGGCTGTCCTGTGCATTGTAGGCTTTTCAGATGCATCCCTGGGCCCTCTACGGACTAGATGTCTAGATGTGGTAGCAACCCCCAAACTGTGACAAACAAAAATTTCTCCAGACATTGCCAAATGTCCCCTGGGGGGCAAAATCCACCCACATCCCCATTGAGTACTATTGTTCTAGTAGGAAGATAGAAAAAATACTATATATGTGTAATATATATGATATATTGAAACATAGAAGGCAGTTGTGATAAAGTACTTAGTACCTAGACAGTTAAGAGCAATGAAGGCTAGAGGTGTTTTACAAGGGGAAGGGTTCAAAGTTGACTTTCTAGATAAGGAAAGGACCAAGTCCCCTCTAAGGTTTAAAAGGTTCCTTTTGACCGACACTGGCTGGGGAAGACCTGGGCAGATAAGATTTCCAGGAAATCAAGAGGTTGGACACAGAGAATGAAAGAAAAAGAATGTTACTAAGAGGAGGGGATTCAATTTCTCTTTTGCATCCTCATTCTTACTGTTCCCCATGTTGCCTACAATTACATTAGTAAATTGTCTCTGTAAATATAACATAAAATACAATGAATGTGGCACAATTAGAACAGGTAGATTTTTTTTTTTTGGCCAAATGAGGAAAGCTAATTCAAATCCAGAGCTGATTAAAATTCACTTTAGACATTCAAAAAGAAAGAATTTGAGAAAAAGACCTCAGAGGTGAAGGAATTGGAACTCTAAGAAGAATTTTCCCTTCACTGCATTAAATGGAGTGATTCTCGGAATTAAGAGGCTCTAGCATTTTCTTTATCTTTTCCCCACCCACCACCCTGTCTTGCATCCTTATGTAGCTGTTGAAGCTCTTCCACACATATCATTTGACGATGATGTGAATTTGTCTCTGGTAAGTCTACCTCATTGGGTAGCTTCTCCCTGCCCCCAGGAATGTGTCTGGACCTCATTGGTGCTTTGTCCTCAAGAAACTAGAGATGCAGGTTCAAATTCCAGGTTCAGAGGCCTCTTATATATCCAGCATGCTTGACATGACAGAAAAGAGATAAACTTTGCACGTGCTTTTTCCTTCCTTTCTCCTTCACCTCCTTTGTTTCTTTCCATATGGCATCCCTATGGTGGCTTCAGTGACTGCCTATATGACACACCACATACCCAAATTGATTTGTTACCCTCTGAGCCTGCATCTACTCTTCTCATACAGGACTTATTTCCCAAAATTTCAAACCTAATTGGGTTCCCCTCAACCCAAATTGGCATATTCTATGTTCCACGGTTAAAAGCACATTTGAGAAAATTTTGACATATGGTTTAAATACTCTTGGTTTCCCTTTCCCATTTCCTGACCAGTTTCCACTTTTTCTCTATATGCCACGGAAGGACAAATTCAACATTGATTAAAATCTAGGAAATGACTAAATTCAATAAGGAATAGGAAAACATTATGGTCATTTTCACCAAATGGGTCAAACTAAGTTCAGATTTTATTAATAAATACATTTCTTTGTAAGAGGTGTTTTATGAAAAAACAAAAAACAAAACTAAAACGTGACATATGCCCAACAGTCAAGGGTGGAAAACAAGACACACCTGTTACACAGGACATTTAAAGAAAAAATGGTGAAATAAAAACAGAAGTCTTCATGTTTCCTGAAAAATCTTCATTCTGTGAATGACAGATGCTAGCTGGAATGGGCCATTCATGAGTCACAGATGAGATGCTGCTCACTTTCATTTAAACAAAGTAATATAACTATTATTTTTGGATCCTAAGCAACACTTAATCCAGTGCAGATCTTCACTTGTGTTTTTCAAAGTTATTCGAAACAATTTTTTGGAAGCATAAATTCCAAGGTGTTTCATTTGTCACAAAGTGAAATGGGCACCATACATGGAACCTGCCTTTCTGGTCTCATGAAAAGCATCCTTGAAACTCACTATAAGTGGGTTTCCTTATTTTCAATGCAAGTGAGTATCCATGATAGTGCTCTAACATTTGTGTTCTAAACAGGAACCTCAACCATTGTAATTCTTATTCACACATGAATCTTTCAGAAAACAAATGTAACATTTTTAATTGCAGTCAAGTTTCTGAGTGAAGCATTTTTTTTTTCTTACAGATGATTCTCAGTACTATTCGATGCATTGATTGATATTAGTCAACATGCCTCACCAATAAGCTGATGGGTACACTTCACAGATATTCCAGATTCATACAGTGCAATGTTTCACAACACATAACACCATGAAATCACTGTATGAATCCAAGAATTCCTACCTCTCTTGTGGTTTGCAACTTGAACAGAAGAAACTGTTGACAAAGCTAATTTGGGAGCAACTGGATAGGTTTAAAAGAATGAACAGTAAATTAGAAACAATAGTGAAACGTTCAAACTGCAATAACTTATCACCAACCCACTTGAAAAGTAGCCCTAAATTAAGAGACTATTTGTATCTGTTGTTTCTGGGAGTTTGTTTCAATCACAAAGTAAGGCTTGTATTTGGCTGAAAATGGTTCAACATTGTCAGTAATACAATTTAGAAGTTTTCTTTTCAGAGGGAAAAATCATTACCATTTAAATCAAGAATCCAGTGAAGCAAGGATTGTTCCCATAACAATATGGATAGTAGGATCCCCTACTGTCAATCTTTTAAAGTAGGAGTTGTGTTGTCGGTTGACATTATCATTGCCTGGGTTCACCATGACATTCTGTGTCATGATAAACTATTCGACATATACACCATTTAGACTATTTTTGTTGAACTAATTAGGCATCCTAGAACATAAGTCAGTCCCAATAGTCAGCCATTCAGCAGCATTTGGGCCTATCTCAGAGTCACCTTGAACACGTATACCTTTAAAAGTTGTAGTCTTCTCAGCATTTGTTACCTTTTTGATGATATCAGCTTGTTAATGGCAGAGATTTCTCTGTATGTTTGCCTGCCATTTCTTTTCCAATTATTCATGAAGAGTTGCTTGTGAAAATAGCCAAAACAGAACAGAGCCTGATGTTCTTTGCAGATGCTGACAAGATAAATTATGGCTGCATAGAACTGGCCTCTGCTACAAAGTGCACCTTTCGCTAAAATTTCAAAATTTAAGCACTTTGCTCAACTGTGCTGCTTCTCAATAGATTCATTTGAACTCATTATTCACATTCTAAGAAAGTGCAACTGGTATTACATAATGATATTTCTGAAAGTGTTTTGTCCTGTGACTCTCACAGACAGCACAGCAAAATAATTAAATGGGCCTATTTCAGGTTTTGAACAATGCATAATCTTGTTCAGCTCAAAACTCACTGTGGAGAAGTGTTGTCTTAGAGTCTGTGTTGTATAACTTGTGAACTACGAAATTCAATAGGAAATACTGAGTGACATTTCACTGAAGATGCTGTCATTGAACTTGTCAAGGAATAAAGCCACTAAACCTCTTCTGAATCCTCCTAGAATTATACTAATAGGGGCGAGCTTGATCTGTATTTCTTCTTTCATATATGTATGCAGAAACTTGAAAAAATTCATTTGGAGCAGATGATTAAGATAATTCTATTTGCTAGTAATATATGTATCTAGGACAGTCTAGATTTCATCACTCTGATCAAGGACTGAAAATGCAGCCCTTCCAATTTGACTCCTCAACAAATTACTAATATATTTTGTTTTGCTTAGCAGCTATTTCCTGGTTCCTCCTTTTGCTCATTTCCTTTTCCATCTGTATTCATTAGAGTTTAAAAGGAACATCCTGTATATAGCTAAGGAAGGTGGAAGCCAAAGATGTGCCTTTTTTTTTTTTTTGAAGAAGGAAGAAGGCAAAATAATACAATACTATATTAAAATAAATTCCTGTTTATACATGACTATATATATCTATAGGCTAGATGTTAATATAAATTTAACATTACACTGCAGCTTATGAAGTTTATTGCTCAGCCTTTAAAAGTTCTCTTTCTTCCTGCGTAATCACATTTCTGTCTATCAGTGTTGTTTTCTTTTTTCTTTTTTTTTTTCTTTTTCTTCTTTGACATTAGGAGTCAGAAAATAATTACTGCTCTAAGGACAGAAAGAGAACAGATTGCTCTAAATGCTGGAACACATGAATGTTAATTGATAAAGAAGATAAAAGGAAAAGTTCCAACAAGGAAAATTTACTGTGATGTGAAAGACAGAGAGAGAGACAGAGAGAGAGAGAGAGAGAGGAGGGAGGAGGTAGGGGGGAGAGGGAGAGAGGAGACAGGGAGTGAGAAAGGGTGTGTGAGAGAGGCTAAAGGGAGGGAGGAAGAGAGGAAAAAGGAGGAAGGGAAAGAGACAGATTGCTCCAAATTTTTGCAAGTCAGTATGGAGCAACAGTCAGCGAAAACAGATCTGTTAGGTGTCACAATACTACCTCTATGTATTTTCCCAGACCCTCAGTACAACTGAGGTATCAGTTGGTTGACTTAAAAATAAGAGGAAGTCATTGAAAGGATGCCTGTGCCACTCACACATTTTTAAGTCTTGTTTGTCCTCCACACTGTGGTGGTAACAGAAGTCTAGGCTTCTCCTGGGACTGACTGACCTTCAATGTAATCTGGTAAAGGGCTTTTTAACTTCCATGCCATCTAATTTTCCCCTTCATCTTTCACTCTAATATTTTTGGGACACTCTTCATATTAGAAAAAAAGATTGAATTATGATTCTTTCAAAGACATAGCATTCATGATAATGCTCTTATTTTGTGCTAAAAATGGCATATAGGATTTTCCCCCAAACATGTGGGATTTTATGTCCGTAGGAATTTTACATGCTCCTACCTTGTTTTGGGTTAGAAACCTCAAGGGAAGAAATATTCGGCCATATCCTATTAAACTTTGGAGGATCTGCACGCATCAGGAAAAATCAGGGTATGTTATTTTCAGCTATAATGTCATTTGGTCTAAACAGAAAATTATATGGATAAAGACACAAACCACACATCTGCTCTTTAACTTGGCTGTGATGCACTTAAACAAAACATGACTCCCACAACAAACAACAGCAAGCAATTGATGACTCCCAAAACATTGAATGGACATTAAATATATAGCTACCTCCCTACCAAAGCTACACATTTACTTTTAAAATAAGGTAGAGTGTTCTTACACACACACAAAAATACAAATAAGGACTTCAGCAATCCAAACCATTATGTAAAGCTGGTGCCTGAAACTAGAAGATAACACTAAAGAAATAATTTCTCACTTGAGGATTCCATTCTCCTCAATTTATATTTACAGATATGAACTGGTTGCATTCGTCTTTCATGATAGATTCTTCGGGGTATGTTTTAAGTGTGAGCCATTATCTCTGAAAAGGAGTGGATATATTTCCTATTTTTATATGTGTAGTTTCTCAGAAAAGGAAAGAGGGAAAACTGGTGGTTTTGGCTTATGGAGAAAAGTCCAAGATGCTTCCAGTTGTATTTAAGGTTTGTATGTATGGGTGTGTATGTGTTTTCATGATGCCTTTACCTCAAAATATGTTCCTAGAGTTATTGGTTTCAATGCAGAAATAAATAAAAGCATTAATTAATTTAAGAATTGGTATTATTTATATCTTGGTATTATTTGTGTCTTCCAGTTATGGAAGGCAGAAGAGCCAGGCTAGGATTTAATGTTTTTAAACTATTTTTGTGAAGGTGCATGGGCATGACTATTAAAGCAGCTATTTTATGATGAAAATCCTACCATCTATTGAGTCCAGTCTCAAAACCACATCTCTTGTGTTGTCCTTTGGTACCACCCAGGTCCATAAGGACGGCTCTTGGCTCTAAATTTCTGTAACCTGTTACTTCCAGTGTTCCTGTTTTCTCACTGATATGTGGACAGGCATGAGTTTTAATGTTGCCAGTTAAAATTGTAGAGGTCGATTTCTCATCTCTCTAGTTGGATTGGATCTCTTTGAAGAAGGGCAAAGCCTTGCAGAGGGCTTCAGTAAATATCTGATAATTGAGAAATAGATATCAAGTGGCTATGCTACTGTAAATAGGTATTATCATGTTGTTTCCTCCATAATTGGATTATAGCGCATTCTTCCAAGACAAGAGACTTGCACTATAACTTTGCTTTTTTAAATATTTGTTAGAAAAGCTGACCTGATAGAGCCAACAGAAATGTTGCTCTGTTTCGCTCTGTTCTCATACATATATCCACAAAGGCAAAGGCAATCTTGATGATATCTATGAAAATTTATGAATGAAGAAAGAATATGAAAATTTATGAATGAAGAAAGAATGTAATAATTTTCCACATCTGTACTCAGGTGTTATTAAATAAATACATATTTGGTAACATGTAGGCAAAATATGCAAGTCAATTGACTGAATGTTGCTTTTCACTTGAGCATTTTGATGATGGGTAGATATTGAATGGTAGATATTGAATTAATAGGACAAGCCTACTTGATCTGTGATGATCAGCTTTGAAAAACTATAAATTTGTGTTTTGAGGAAATTAATATTGTCTGTATTCCCAGAAATTGTTTTGTTTAATAAAGCTTTCAGAGTATTGGTGTAGTTTTACATAAAAATGTATTTGTATTATTAGTATCAGATTAAGACAATCTTAATTTGGTGAACTAGCTTTCTCCATCTTTTTCTGTGCAGAAACAAATATAGGTCTTAAGTGGGGGTGATGTTTGCAAGCTTAATGTTAAGTAGTGACTTGTTTGTCTCGATGAAATGCAAGTACTGGTATGATTTATTATTTTGTTATTGAGCTTTGCCAAGAAATTTAAGTAAAGATAATAATTTTATATTAAATCAATTTTAGAAATGAGTTCTGAAAAAGAACGCTATAAACTTTATTTCATATACTAATATTTTAAATATTTGTCTGTGCCTGCATTTTAGTGTAACTCCTTTCTTAGTGTTTTATGATTTTTTTCCCACAGGGTGCTGAGGTTCCAGTTTATGGATCTTCTTATATGTATTTAAAAAATTAACGTAGGCCATTCTACTTTCAAATTGCTGAGACTTCTTGAACTGTATGGACTTATCAAGATAGACACCTCACTTACAATCTGTTCCTACTGAGAATATAATTGTCTTCTGTATTGTGTGTCTAACATATTTTCTTGGGTGGGGGAAGCCTTTGTGTTTGCCTAGGAATATAATTCGACTTTTTTTTTTCAAATAATTTTCATTATGTAGAATGCCTAACTTCGTTAAACTACTAAAACTCAGAACCACCAGCAGCCATCATATGAAAATCCGGATCAAATCCATACATATCTCCAGTGGGACAAAATTTTATGTGCTCTGCCTTTTCCTTGGGAGGAAAAATGTTATCCTGTAAAAATGGATATTGAAATTTGTGGCCTCTAAACTCCTATAGTGTGTTACTGACTGCACATATACACTTTAACATTTGGCCATCACGAGACTTTTTAAGTTAATATCTCATCTTAATTTTTTACATGTATTTTGTTTTATAATTGCAAGGCCAAGTAAGAAAACAACTTAAAATTAGCCAATTACTCTCTGAGTAATTTTACTTTTTATTCTAATACCTTAGCATGTAGTAAATGCTCAACAAATATTACTAACATTTAATTCCCAGAAGTAAATTAAGCATATTAGAGGCTACTTTAATAGTATGTCTGAGAGCAATTCTATCTTATCACATCCAATTCCAATGAAAGTTTTTGTAGAACATGAAGCTTCTGAGAATTCTTAGTGAGAGAAATTCTTAGCAATGGAAACGAATTATAATACATCAACAATATTTGTATTGCTTCTTTGTATGAACTGTTGTAGAATGTATTAATTTCATTTTTTTTCACAAATCAACTAGGGAAAATCTTCAGGTCAATATGAATGTCTCAGAGTGGTGTTTTGTTACAAGGCAAAGGGCACTGGGATTCAGAAGATGAGAGGTCTGATCCCCGTTCCACCACTGAGGAGCTATCTGGCTGTTAATTTCTCCGGATTTTACTTTCCTTATCTGTAAAACAGGAATGCCAGATAAGAGATTTCTAAGGTTTCTCTCAGCTGACAATTTCCATCACTCCAGTGGTTTTCTCATGGCCTAGCAGCATCATAGTAAAGTTCATGGAAGGGTGATGCCTGTATATATGAGGCATATGCCATTTGGAGAATCTAGTGGATTAAGAATTCCTTGTGTGATGAGGAAATTATCCCTACATGCCTTGACTATGGACCTTTTGACTGTTGTTGAAACCCAAACTGAATGAGAAATTATTATAAGGGTGAGGGGAAGGATCACGATATGCTTGTAAATGACAAATCATTCAAGAATAGCTTTTCATGGAAATCACTTCTTCTTAAGGATGCTGGTTCCATACCTTTGTTAAAATTGACTGAATTTGTCTTGAGGATCTCCCTGATCAGGCTCCAAAGACTATGTCTACATATGTAGTATGGAGACCAAAATCATTTATTCCACAACTGCCTCCTTTAAAAAATAAAATATCTGAAATGCCTTTCAGTTGCTATTATTAGTCTGAATTTTCAGATTGTATCTGTGGGAAGCCTAGAAAATAATCTATTTAGGATAAATTTATTTAAGATATGGTGCATGTAAATAGAGCTCAGGCTGGGTTAAAAGTCCGGTTCCACCACTTGGACAATTCCTTAACTTCTTTGTGCCTAGCTTTTCTCATCTGCAAAATGGAATAGATAATGACACTGTCTGCTACTCATTGTTGTCAAGACAGAATGAGTTAATATTTGCTTGGCATCATAGTGAGCATTCAGTAAATGTTAGCTCATTCTATTTGTGGTTGCTGTTGTAAATAAAAATCAGATTGCTGTACTATAAACAGTTACTGACTCGAAGTAGGAAAATAATGTCTTCCCCTATTTTTTTCAGATTGTTCTTAAACCAAGTGATCTGATAAGTTAAAAAGATCTCTTAAGATATAGCTTACTTTAGAGAATAATCCAGTTCTAGGGCCTCAATCAATTACTATTATTCAGAAAGCAATACAAATTATTTTGTAATACTGTGGACAATATTTGATTTTTAACCTTTAATCTGAAAATGGTAATTCCTAAATTTCTTTTGGTTTAGAACCACATCAGCTTAGAATATGAATCAAATAGGTAGTTTCTCCACTTTTTTTAAGAACCCACCCCCAAACTGTTACATGACAATTTAGTGGTCGCACTTGAAATCAATTTTCATGAATGAGAAAAATTGAGATTTTGGTTATAAAAATTGGACCCTGGAAGGAAATATTTTGCTCTTCTGCACCCAAGGAAAGCTCACTGCATTGTAAGTTGAAGAAAACTATGATAGAATTGCTAAACCTGACTGTCTAGTGCTGACGTCCCAGTGAGTCAAGCTGCAAAGCAAGCTTGAAACAGAAAACTAAAGACAGTTTATTAACATCAAGAAAGCTTTAGAGGTAGAATTGCTTTAGAATATTAAGTTGTCTTCTATCACACATGGCATTTACTGAGCAGCTTTCAAGTCATTTTGTGGATGGCCTTTAAGAACATTGTAAAATGTAACTTTCTCATCAAGGAAAAAGTTTTCTGATTTTTTTTCTATTATTGTCTACCATGTAATATCTCATATTTTAGTTTAATTTATATAAATGAGAAGGTCAATTCTAATGTCATGGTAGAATGAAAAAAGTCCTGGTTTGGAAATTGGACATTGAGCTGGAATTCTGGCTCTGTCATTATTTAGATGCTTTAGGGAATTCATTTAAGACTTGGCTGCCTGGTCGGAAAATGATGAGGTGGATGAGTTGCTTTTTTATTAAGTTTCCTAACAACACTAATGCTTACATAATTTTTGGTTCTAAAATATGGCAACCTGTGAGAAACAGGGTACCACGATGATATGATGTGCCACTGCTGTGAGGATGTTAGTGAACCTTACTTAAACATTCTTCTTCCCTGGCATATGAGGAAACTATCTGGTGGAGATAAAATTACAAGGTCCCTTTGGGTTTATACAGTCACTGCTGTCATTCCTCAGGAAATCTGGAAATAGCATTTATTTTAATTGAAAAAAATTTTTTAAGCACACACCGCACTTGGGATGGAAATAGCATTATTGATGCCCAGAAAGAAATCCACAGGACCATCCTGGCTAATACGGTGAGACCCTGTCTCTACTAAAAATCCAAAAACAAAATTAGCCGTGTGTGGTGGCAGGAGCCTGTAGTCCCAGCTATTCGGGAGGCTGAGGTGGGAGAATGGCGTGAACCCAGGAGGTGGAGCTTGCAGTAAGCTGAGACTGCGTCACTGCACTCCAGCCTGGGTGACAGAGTGAGACTCCATCTCAGAAAAAAAAAAAAGAAAAAAACATGAACAAAACAAAACAAAAAACAGAAAAGAAAAGAAAAGAAAAGAAGAAATCCACAGGAAACTCCAAAGTTCTACAGGAGAAATCCCCAGAGCCTTGGAGGTAATCTTACCATCTTCGCAGCAACTACCTACTATCAGAAACACACCATCATTAAACAGATGGGGAAAACAGAGTTTAGTGTGATATTGGCAGAGTTCTCCTTGAGATGGCATATCGAATTTTATTTTGTTATAAGCAACTATCCTGATGAAGAAAAATTTTGGGTTTACTGTCGCAGAGTAGGCATAAGCATGCTTCACAATTTGCATAGCTAATTTCACAAACTGTTTCATGTTCTATAAAATATCTGACATCTATACATTTTCCCTCTTCCTCAATATATTGAGGATGTTTGGTGGTAGAGGAATAGTATATTTTGAAAGGGGGAGGTCACGGTCCTCCATCCCTGTCCTCAGACACCATGCTTGTAAGTTCTCCAGCTGACAACACAATAAGGAATCCGAAAATGAATTCTGATTTTTCTCCAGGACTCTACAGTTCCCTGCATAGAAATGGGTCAATTAGGGATCAACAGGTCTTCTAAGGCACAGTGTAATGGATTGGAAAAAGTCTAGGGTAGGAGGCAATTAATCTACAATTTTTCTTTTCTAATCTCTTCCACTTGGTATAATGTTATGAGTGTAGCCTTTGCAGCCAGATAGGCATTCCTGGTTGTACTGCATTGGGCAAGTTATGTGGCCACTCTAAAACTCAGATTCACCATTTGTAAAATAGAATTCTGTAGACATGTGGGAATACCTCCCTACAATAACTTTTCCTAGGCAGTGGCATGGTTAGTTGGACAGCTCTCCAATGATAGTCCAAGAAGACTTCAATTGATAGCCACATCCTTGAAGTAACTGGCACAGTACAGGAATTCATAGTTAACATGTCTAAAGTCTCATCAAATGAAACCTTTTGGAGATCTTGGCAAGTTTTTGCTTAAGCTACGAATTTCCTGACCCCACAGAGACAACTGGCAAAGGCAGAGATATCAGCTCACACTTAAAAAAAAAAAAAAAAAGTGGCTTGACATTGTAAAGTCACCTGGGAAAATGCTAATACATGATAAAGTTAATTTGCTCAAGGTGGGCAATTGTCGTCAATAAAGATTGGTAAACTTATTGGATTTTAAAAAGACATTTAAGTAGGAGATTATTTCAGCTCCTCCATTGGAATATTCGATTTGTTCTTCAGGATTAAAGAGGCAGCTATATCCTAATGTTCATTCAATTTTAGGATAACCACAAGATTTCATGAATGTGAAATGCCATTTACACAAATATGAAATGGTTCTGTGATGAGGATACTGGGTACATGATAGTCCCAAAGGCATTTCATCTGGGACCTTAGCTTTCCTTCTAGAACATCAGCAAACAGTTCAAAATTAATGTAGCACACCATGCAATTTGCCTATCGCTACACTAGCCTGATAATTTTTTCCTCATTACATAAAACCTGATTAGTTAAAGGGCAATTCAAATGAAACTTTTATTTGGGGGACTTAGAAGTATTAAAGCAAAGGGGGAAAAAACGCAAACAAACACTGCAGCTCTCTGTATAACATGAATGCGATTATTAATAACCCTTGGGTGGGAAAATGATTAACCTTGTTATTTTCTTGACTATCCAGGTTTCTACAATAAATCAAGACTGCACAAAAATATTTGGATGCTGTATGGAAAACAACTTTTACCAGGTCTCCAACTGGCATAAAATGTTTTCAAGTATGAAAACATCTCTGGGCTTCCTCAACAGGCTCACAGATCCCTGCAGGTAGCACTTCCCTTGTTTAATAGTCTTGCCAATTACATCAAATTAGAGATGAATTTTTAACTCTGTGATGAAGACACTGCTTATTATAAGATAAAACAGGACAATTAGCTATTTCCCTTAAGTGAACTGTTGTTTTAAATTGAATAAGTTAGGGGTGGGGGACAGCAGAGGAATAGCCAAACACCTTCCTCAGTATTCTATGCTTCATGTAACATCATGCCAGTCATTTGAAAGTAATTTAAGGAAATACTCTATAGTCAGGTTCACAAAATGTTTACATCTCTCTTCTTTTGTTTGTATTATTTTAAAAATTCTATTTATTTCAAAACTCCAAGAGTTCGAAATGGTCTTCCTTGATGTGATCTTTGTTTTGTGGATAGCTTAACTTTAACCTCTGACTCATCTGTCATTCGGTTTTGTAAGAAGTGATAATCACCCACACAAATGTATTTGCACATTAGGCCAATTCTTGCTGGTCTAATTATGCTTTTTATAATATAATGTTTAACATAATTTGTGTAATCATTTGCTTTTCAGGACCAAAGATCATATGATATATATTAGAAGGTAATGATCAGTTTATCACTTGAACAAAAACACCCACACCAAGACAACTATTACTTTGGATTATCAGCAGCAACAAATATTCACTTGGATAAAATCACGAATTTTACTTATAAGTGCATAATACACTTTATTAAAAAATGCAATCTGAAGGAATTCCTACCACATCAGGTAAAGTGAAAACATAGATCATAAGGCTCAAAGGCTACAGATTTATTTTGGGATTCATTAATTGCTGACAATATCACCAGCATATTTTCAGCCATGGCCAAAGCAGATCAGAATGACTGAGTTCTAAGTCAAGTATCCTTAGGAATATGGGAACCCTATTTGTTAATAGATAGACAACAGCAGGTACAAATGACCTTAATGGGAAATTTGTTTCAAAAACATTTTTAGCAGATGATCGGAAAGGATGACCACCCTATCCATGCATTTGAACCTTAATACAGGCGTTGGCATTTTGAGATCTATACTGAAATTTATTAGGGCTCCAAAACCTTTAATCACTGTGTATACAGAATATGTATGTAAACTGATGGTTATATACATCAATAATCTACATCGATAATATACATCATTTATTTTCCTTGAGCTATGCTGTGATAATCGGGGTCTCAGGGGTGTTACATCTGCTATAATGGTATCTTTCTATATAGTTAGTGGAATTATAGTCATTGATTCCTTCTTTGGGGTAATGCAAAAAGCACTGGCAAACACCCATAACTTAGCTAAATATCCAAACAGCTTCCTTTTCTCTGGCTTGCACCTTGAAAACCCCATTCCCGTGCCCTCTAGAACAGGCAGTGTCATCTATGTGTGAACTCTTGCCCTTTGGAGAGGAAAGGAATCCACGAGTGCACACAAAAAGCAACTTATAAGCCCACAAAGAAGGAACTTTTGAATGCCATTAAAGCAGCCTAGAAGATACAATCACGTTTGATGGTTTTACTGTAACTCTTCACCTTAAAAGCCAGGCAACAGGTAAGCTAGTCATGTGTGATGTTGGGTGACCTCTGGAAGCTCTTACATCCTGTTTGCTGGAAATCTGAGAAAACACCCATTGCATTCTAAGCAGAACAGCCAGAGGCATATTGAAGGGAGAGTCCAAAATATCACTTTTAGTCAGAGGGTTTTTATTAGGAGTAAATTTTCCTAGGTTCTTGATAATAAAGGTTAATATATTTTTTTCAAAGGCACAAAGAAGCATCCTTTCAGGTCACCACTGATTTCAAAACAAAACAAAACAAAACAGAAATTTCCTGATTTGGTGTGTAAAAGGTCAACATCTGCTGATGCTCAGATATGGGGAATGTGGAGGCGGCCGAATGGGATGTCAAGTGAGCAGTACAGTTAGAGGGGCCATGCAACATACAACTGACACTCCAAACGGAAAGACACCCCAACGCCAAAGAACTACTTTTCCATCCATCCATTTCTGAAACTTTTGACAGGCCAGATCACTATAGCAGCCTCAAAAATCTGTGTCAGCTTGCTTCTACTTGCTTCCCTGTTGCACTAAAATGCACGTGCAAATGCAATTGTCAAGGCCTGAAAGGAGCACATTGTGGGGTATATATACAGTTAGGCAAATGCCAAGGGGGATACTAAAGCAGAAAAATTAGACTATTAGAGCTGAAGGTTTTCATTTGCAAGTTTTTAACACTGATGCTGTTTCAACAAGATCACAAAGAGGATGCTGTAGCATTAGGCTGGTATCTCTAAATGGATGTGAACACTACTTCTATTTACAAAGTGGCCAATTTTCATGGCATTTACCACATCTACTGCTTAACAAATCAGTGTCCAGGCCTATTCACAAGCTCAAGTAAACTGGGTTGATTTATAAATTGGGACACCTGACTGCGCATTTATAAGAAGCAGGAAGTTGCTTTATCCAAATTATCAGAGTATTGCTTTTTAGATGGATGCTGGGAATCGCAATCATTCAATGGCTATTTACACTGCGATCACCCTGCCTGGCACAGCACCTATGACACAAGCCTGTGAGGAGGTGACACTACAGTGAAAATTCTCTCCGCTTACCATGCGTAATCTTGCTTCCTCAGTAATTTATTTGTAATCAGTTACTTAGTAGTTGTTCAAAGATTTTAGCCATTAGAGACAAAGGGTGCAATGTATAAAAAATATTTAAAATTTTGCTCTGTAAAGTTACTGGGCATTTTCTTAATGCGAATTTCAGGCTTGGCATGAGGGCATCATTATTTTACACATGAAGCGGGAGCTACACCTGGTTCTCCCATGATAGCTGGAAGAAAGTTCTTTGTAGTGATACCGGAGAAGTGTTCTATAGATGGTTGAAGAGCGGTTTCTCTTCAATTGCTTAGATTCATACTAACAGATTTATTAAAGGAATTTCTAGTACTCTTACTCCCAAATTCTGCACATATTTTTTATACTCTTTCTATATCAAACTCAAAGCTAAGTAGTCAAGAAGACATAGATCATCGTATTTTAGGAAGGAGAAATGAATGTACAGATTCTCTTTTTCCTTTATCTCTCCAGAGAGACTACTGATCACAAATTTGCCTGTTTCAGGCCTTCACAAAACATAGACTTTGATGCATTAACAAAATTCCCTTCCCTTGGTATCATGGACTTTTTCTTGGGTTCTGATGCATATACCCAAGGCATTCATTGGCTTTCATTTTCTGCTTTTTAAAATTATGTCAGACATCCAAATCCAGTCTAAGAGAGAGAGTTCAATTTGTTTGTTGGTTGCTAAGTATGGATAAATAGGACTACTTATATTTTTCCTGAATGATGATTATCTAAGGAATTGCACCTGAGTCTAGGTAGCCCTCACTGGTTAAGAGTAGTCAGAAAAGTCATAGCACTGCCATGTTCATGGAGTTATGCACAAATAATCATTTTATCTGTGTTCTCACCAGATCTGTGCAGAAAACCAACACAAAAATGCAATTCACAAAGAAAATACCCTATTACATCAGAAATGGACACTGGGAAAATAGATCTGAGGAGGTGAACAAGAAAGCAAAGCTAGCCTAGACTTGGTTTGGTGTTTTTTTTGTTTTTGTTTTTACTTACTACCAATACTGGAAATACTGGGGATACCTGGAGAAAAAGAAAACAATAAAGAAAAGCTGTTAGCTATTTATTAGTACATAACATCTTTAACTTAATATAAAAATCTTAGAAACTTGACATTTGATAACATTCAGACTATTAAGAAATTAGCACCCACACAAAATACATGTGCACATATATATGCATATACACATTATACACACACACACACACACACACACACACACACACACAATTTCCAGCAATTGAAACCATTTTGTTTCATTCTAGAACTCCTGGGCTCATCAGAGTTGGGAAGTTAATACTCATTTTGGCATCTGGTCCAAGTAAGCTTTTGACATCCAACATTTTGTGTTTCCCTATAAGGTTAATGAACATTTGTATGTGGTTCAAGCTAGATATTAAACCAGGCTTAAGTTATGGGTACAGAGTACCAAATATACACTCTATGGACCTGTGCAAATATATTCACATATGCAATAGACCTTTTAAAATGTGTTATGAGATGCATGTGTTAGCTGTTGAAAATCACTTGGCATTTTATTTGATTAATTTCATATAACCATCATTTTTATTCTTTTACTTGTCAGATATGTGGATTAAACTCTGTAATAGAAACTCAATTGAGCAGAATAATTCAAGAATACATTAGGTTGTGCATATTGATCACGGACTTCATTGATTTTTCAGCTTTCACTTTAATTCACAAGTTGTGCTAAGGTAGAGAAGCCATTTCAGAATATGGCTGGACTTGGTATAAATGTGGACATGAATTTAGTCTGTATCTAACCCAGCAATATAGTGCTGTGGCCAATAGTCTGGGCTCAGAAGCCAGGCTCTCTGAGTCTGATGCTTGACTCCAACTCCTAAATTTTCACTGACCACATGACTTTGGGGCAAGTTGCTT
This sequence comes from Pan paniscus, assembly GCF_029289425.2. NCBI lineage: Eukaryota > Metazoa > Chordata > Mammalia > Primates > Hominidae > Pan > Pan paniscus. The sequence goes on from NC_073249.2 coordinate 119,744,810, forward strand.
ATGCCCTCTGTAGCTCAGTTTTTTACCTCTTAGGGTTGCTGCAAGAGTTATATAAACTGATAGATGTAAATCACTCAGAGTATTGCTTGACAGGTAGTATGTACTAGGTCCATCTTTGCGATGATTACTATTATTGTTATAGCTCATTCACCAAGCAACATTATGATAGATGCTGTTAATTAAAAGCCAGAGATTTACATCTTCACCACTAATTTGGGTAGGAGAGCATGAGATGGAAATCAGACAGAACTCAGTGAGAATTCTGCTTTATACTGCCTTGCTGGGTGATTTTAGGCAAGTCTGCTAGCTTCTTTGCACTGTTTCCTCATCTGAAAAAGGGCTAATAAGATCTACTGCATAGGGCTGCCGTGAGGATCGAATGAGATAATCCATAAAAATGTCTGACACATGGTGTGCGGCCAATAAACGGTAGCTGTTAATGAGTTGTTCAGACTTGTTCTTCACATCATTGAAGTATAGTAACAGGTGGTAACTGTGAAAATCATTAAGGTTCTATTTTAGTATTTATCTTTGAACAACAGCCCTTGTTTTATTTTAACTAATCATTTTAGCTTGCTCGGAGATTTCTAGCTTTGTATTCTTTAAAACCTAAAACTATTTTCCTATTTTTTAGTGGGTAGGAGAGAATAAGAAATTAAGACTTACTCTGATTCTTTTAAACCCTGGAAAGAATGAAGTCTTAATTTTAGTTATTAGAAACACAAAAAATATCTTGATTTTAAATGCTCAGAATTTGTAGTGCTTCAGCTTAATTACTGATCAACCAAAACTAGAAATCCAAATTTCCATGTCCATGTTTTAGCTCTACCCTATGAATTTCAAGCTGAACGTGATTTCTGCAAAGGACTGCTGAATTCCTGACCTGACACTTCAGTAGACTACCTTTGCTGTAGTGTGACAGTGACTTGATACTGAATCTTTATTTTTTTTGCAAATCCTCTGTTGAGTGAGATATGATGGCAGCATCATAATTTTAGTATCAATTGCAGAAGTTCCAAATTTTTCCATGATTGAAAATCCTGCTACATTGCAAGGCACTGCTTGCCTGTTGTAATCCATCAAAGAGAATGGAAGTTGGGATGGCAGGAAGAGACTTTTCATGTCTTTACAAACTTACATGGTGCTAGAAGGCCAGGCATTATGCAAGGCAGAGATCTCAGGGTGTTTGGCACCATACAATGAAGAACAAAGCCGCAAGACTGTTTGATGCAGTATTTGCTGCAGCTGAATACTTCAGAAAGATGCAGAAATTTTTTCATTCCTTTAGTACCAGGGCAGGGGAGCAATGTTTGTTCCAAGTTTCCAAACCTCACCAAGCGAGGCTATTAGGAGATTCTGTTTTTCTCACAAAGATGTTTTCTATTACCTAACATTGGTTGCTTAAAATTCAGGCTGTTCCTCATTTTGTGGCTTACAATTTTTTGAGGTGCTGCCAGATGAGTCATTTTTTCTATTCCTCTGCTGTAAAATGGGAATTGCTTAGAAAAGATTTTTAAACTGCTCATTTGAATAAAGATCTTTGAAGTTGAAAATGTCTGAACACCAAGGGATGTCCACTACTATATTTTAAAATATCATTTTTTTTCTAATGCTTCTTATTTTAATGTCCAAATACCTTGTTTGTGGTTCTCCACAGATAAAGAATTGAATAAACTCATAAATCCACTAGAAAGGCTACAGGTAAGCCAGGAGAAATTCCTCAAACACTTGAGGGGATAAGACGAAAGGGCTAGAAATGAACTGCAACAATTTATTTCATGAAAGGTGGGGTATCTTTGGGGTTTGTGAGGAATGAATCAATGAATGCAATTCCATCTTACAACAAACAGTGACTATGTCTAAAAGCCACAGGAATGAGAGTCAGACTGTGCTTAGGAAAACTGTCTAGGCACATGTTGGCAGTTTTTTAGCATTCTCTGTGAATTGACAACTACCATGTAAAGAATATTATTACCTTTGAAACTGAGCTCAGAAGTTATTTATTTCCTTCCTCCTCCACATCCCTGATGTGAGTTAGCTACTCTCTCCTTTGTGATCCCATAGCATTTTGTACAGGCCTCCATGATCAATTTATCAACTTGTTTTTGCATTTTTTTAATGTGTTTGCCTGACAGATCTGAGGGCACAAGTTCCATGTCTTGTTCCCTTCTGCACCTGTTGGATCTGCCTGGGACAATGTCTGATGACATAAGAGTTGCTCAATGTATATTGGATCAGAAAATTTATTACTTATTTCCATGAAACTTCCTATCATTGTGAAAACATCACTTTTTGGTCAAAGGGTGATTTTATCCCCTATAAAGTGTTCCACTGAGATTTCTCAGAGTTCAGGATTAATGGATATTAATTGTTAATATTAATAATACATATTGTCTTTGAACACATGCAACATTCTTATAACAAGAGTTAGGCAATGTACAAATTCCTTTTACCACTTTGCCTTCCATGAAACTCAGAGCTCAGTTTGATGCTCAGCTGGGGAAACTGTTTAGCATTTAATGTTTGGCCTATTTTCTTTCTATTCTTTTTCTCAGATCTTCTGTTTAAATTCTATTTTTTGATACTCTCATTTGTATTTGTCTTTTTTCCTAACACACCCAGGGGCAAGTGCAGACTTTGTGGGACATAAAATGTGTACAATTCTGTGACTTCTCTTTAAGAAAAACAACTTAACATTAAAATATAAAATTATACATATATATATATATATATATAAATTAAGAAGGAGTTCAGTGAGGGATCCTGAAGTTTAAGCTTCATTAGCTTAAATTCATCTCTGGAACAACCTCAAAAATACTTGGGAAAGATAAAGAGATGACAGGTAAATTAAAAAGAACGGAAGGAAGGAAAGATACTAGATAAGTTAATTCAGAAAGAGTGATAAAAAATGAAAGCTGAAAGGGATTTAAGGCATCATCTTCTTCAGCCCTTTCATTTTATAGAAGAGGCACAAAGAGACTCAAGTGCCTTGTCCAAGTCCATCCCTTTATAGTCAACATCGGAACATGTAACTTCTAGTCCCTGTGTGAGGCATTGTTAAATTTGTGCAGAGGAATGAAGCACAGGTGTGCATGAGGTTTTGTTTTTTTTTTGACAGAGTCTTGTCATCCAGGCTGAAGTGCAGTGGCTTGATCTTGGCTCACTGCAACCTCCACCTCCCAGGTTCAAGCAATTCTCCTGCCTCAGCCTCCCGAGTAGCTAGGATTACAGGCACATGCCAACACGTCTGGCTAATTTTTGTATTTTTAGTAGAGATGGGGTTTTGCCGTACTGGCCACGCTGGTCCTGAACTCCTGACCTCAGGTGATCCACCTGCCTCATCCTCCCAAAGTGCTGGGATTACAGGTGTAAGCCACCATGCTCGGCCCCGGTGCATGAGTTTTAACAGAAGTTTCTGCAATTAGTACTATTTTAATAATAATGCTTCTTCTAGAATAGAAATGTCACTTCAACCACAGAAATACATATGTGTTGAGTAAGCTAAAGGGCTATTATGCTACTATACGCTGAAAAAATGAGAAAGCACTTGTCTTGCAGGTACGTGCAATTATTCTTTCCTCAATCAGCCCTTACTTCTCCCACTTATGTTTGTTTTAAAGATATTCTGCTGCAATTAGGGGGGTGAGAACCTAGTAGAATTATACAATATAATAATGTGATGTTTTCTTCTTTTTAAATAAGTTTACTACTCCCCCAACCAAGTAAATAGCTTAAGGGTACACTGTTATGCTTAAGGAAGTCAAAATGATGATTTCAAAAATAAATACCCTCCTCTTCAGAAGCTGATTAATACAGTGCCATAACTCCTTTTGAGAATCAATGGAAGATTCAGTGGCTTTTCATCAGGAAGGAAGCAGAAGGGATAAGGATTTGGCATGCTTCAAATTGAGAGGAAAAATTACCACTGTTGTGATAGATGGTTTGAAAAACCCATCAAGTGGGTAACTAGATCTTATAGCCAGACTGCAGCCATCAGGAATTCTAACTCCAAAAAAACTTCTTCAAGTTGAAGAAAACGCAGATAATGAGTAAGAAAACATTCTGCAGATTCATTTGTATTGCAGAGGAATTACTTCCAATGTTCTTCCAGTCCTGGCCCCTAGTATAAACTGCTGTTGATAGGAGATGCAGTGAGTTGTCTCCCAGAAACTTGAAAGTGAGGGAAATAAGATCACCTTCAAAGAAGTATGCTGTGAAATCATCATATAAATGATCCAAGCAGAAATGGCTACAGTCATCTTATAGCAGTAGCAGAGCTTGGGGCCTGAGTGTGTGTGGCAGACTCAACAGAGGTGACATTAGCCTCACTTACCATGTTAGCATATCTGAAGAGTGGAAGAACTAGCTAATCAGAAGGTGGAAGCCTCACAAAAGGAGCATCCTGACGCATATGGTGACAGTACCATCCTAGCATGGTCTCAAGAGTGGGAGTGGTAACCCGCAAACTTTCAGACCTTCAGTGTCCTGTTGGCATGAAGAAGGCTGACCCTGAGGCAGGATGGATGGGTCAGGATGTTTCAGCCCGATGTTATTAACATTCAAGTCATTCAAATTTCCTGATCCCATGCTCACCAAGCAACCTCCTGATTATTATCTGGCTCTGCACATAGACTTAATTACAGGAAAGATAATACACTGGCCATAAGGACTTGAATAATCTGAACACCATGACAGTTATTTCATATTGTGGTTGAATAGACAGGCAGTTGGCCACAATATATCTCCCTACATAGCTGCTGTCTCCAAGGGGAGAATTTGCTGCTTATGTGCTGGGTCTCAGGGAAAAGATAATGACTGTAGCAGGTAATTGCACTGCTGCTTACTACGTGGCTGGCACTGTCTAAATGCCTTACATGTACTAATTCATTTAATTTTTATGACCATCCTATGACGTCAATAATCAGGCTGATTTTACAGATGGAGGAAACTCAAACACATAGAAGCTGAGTAACTTGCCCAAGATCATCTCAGTCTGTTGGGAAGGAAACTGGAGCCCAGAGTCCAGGTACCAGAATTCAGGCCCATCGCCACCGTTCTATACTGTCTTTCCATTTATTTCAGGCCCTGAACTTTATTATTCAGCCCTCAAATTGAAAAAAAAAAAAACTATGAAAATTAAAATTTTTTTCAACATGTACCTGCAATATGACCTACTGTGATCTGAATTAACTTGGTGGCAAAACTGTACTGGAACTGGTGTGAGGGTATTATTTATAGTCTTACTTCATCCCAGTTGCTGAGAATAATCATGTTTGCTGTAGACATATTAAAATGTTTGATTAAATGGTGTTGCCTAATATTCTGCTGTGGGTATTGTTGTAATATATGTGCACTGTATTACCTTTGTAAAATCCTAAAGATGTTGAATTCCAAATCATATCTGGTCAGATGAGGGACCACAGACCATAGATCAGTGGTTGTACCTGAATAACTTGGTATTCCGGTTTTCAACACTGGGCCTACAGCTTGGTCATACACATATGTGGAAGAACCTCTCTTACTGTGCTGACAAAATTAGGGTTCTGAGCCAGAAAGGCTGGTAGTCAAGCCACCCAGGCAGTAAATAACCCTCGGGGAGGCCTGTGAAAACCCGCCATCTGATATGCTATCTAGATGGTTCGATTGGCCATGAGCACCAGTGAGACTTTTTCCCATTAAAGTTCCTCCAAGAACTCAGATGGTCTCTCCTGTAGGAGATTGAAGGCTCTTGTGTTGGAGCTGGTGACCTGTGAAGGCCACATATTCCAGGAGATACAAGAATATCAATGGGAAGCCAGTGTAGCCACATGCACATTACAGGGCTATTAGGTTTACTTATCCACTCACAAAAGTAATTCCACAAATGGGCTGGGCGTGGTGGCTCACACCTGTAATCCCAGCACTTTGGGAAGCTGAGGCAGGTGGATCACCTGAGGTCAGAAGTTCGAGAGCAGCCTGACCAACATGGTGAAACCCTGTCTCTACTAAAAATACAAAAAATTGGCTGGGTGTGGTGGTGGGCACCTGTAATCCCAGCTACTTGGGAGGCTGAGGTGGGAGAATCACTTGAACCCGGGAGGCAGAGGTTGCAGTGAGCCAAGACCATGCCATTGCACTCCAGCCTGGGCAACAAGAGCAAAACTACATCTCAAAAAAAAAAAAAAAACATATTCCACAAACATTGATGAAGACCAAGAATAAAACATGGACCTATTCTTAAATTTCTCACATTTTAGTTCCTATAATGAGACAGACCTAAGTTTAAATCTTGCTCTGTCATACATTAGCTATGGGACTTTGGAACAACTTAACCTTTCTGTGTCTGCATTTCCTTATCTGTAAAATGAGAAAAATAATAGTACATATCTCATGGGGATATTGTGGGGATTTAAACCAATAAAGAGCATAAAGTACTTTATGAAGTGTAAAAGCCTGTAGTAAATTTAATAAATGGTAGCTATCATTATTATAATAATTTTGGCTAAAGATAGTTGACCAGTTGTAAATCTACACACATTATCAATATTTGAGAGAGAGACAGAAGTAATTGATTTTGCATAGGAGAGTCTAGGTAGGCTTCAATGAGGCATTGAGGAGCAGTCTTGAAAAATGAGCAGAATTTCAATATAGAGTGAAGAGAAAAATGCTTTAGGGGAAAGAAATGAATTTAGTATCTAGCATATTGACTTTGAGATCTTTACTGACAGCTGAAAAATTTTTCTGAATTTATTAGAAAGATTGAAGTTAGAATTGGTTGATTACTACTAAATCAATAGTACTAAGATCTAAAACCACAAGAATAGGCTAGAATGTCAAGAAAAAATTGTAGACTGAGAACAGGCGGGGTGGGGAACATGGAGATTTAAAAGACTAATAGAAGGGGAATCTTTGAAGGCAGAAAAATAACAGGCAGAGATGAAGGAAGAGGGCAGGTTTAGAGAAAACTGACTTGTTCAAATAGGCATTGAAATGGAGCCTAAATCCCAGTGGAGGACAGAGAAAGTCATCCAAATTTAACTTGATCAGCAATACAGTGCAATGTGCAGTCCTCAGAGTCAAGACCCACCTGGATTCAAATCCTCCCTTTAACCCTTTCTAGCTGTGCAAACCTTAAACAGATCTTTTTCCTCTGAAATCACAATATTCCATGTGTTTAAAATTAAAATAGTAGTATTTGCCTTGTAAGACTATTTTGAGTTTAGAATGGACTAATGTATATAAAGCACTTAGGAAATTGCCTGGATAAGGACACATACATGTGTACACCTGGGAAAATATAAATTGGTCAATGCAAACTTGATACCAGAGAAAATAATAGAACAATCATCAAATTACCTTCCATCACTCAGAGGAGCCCTAGATATTGTGTAACAATTCAAGTTAGATTTATGAACAAATAATGTCAAAGTCAGACCAATTTGATTTTCTTTCTTTGAAGACTATTAGACCATGTGGGTAAGAGAAAAGGAAAATATTGAATACAGCTGAACTAGCTCAGTTTTCTGTCTATCTCCATGACATTTCTATGGCTAGGCTGCAAGAAACTGTTTAGCTCAGCATGTCCCCATAAGAGTGTTTTATAGAAAGTTATTGAATGGTCCATGAAGCAAATAAGTTTGAGAAACATTGGGTAAAATAGGTTGCTTTATTGTAGGACTTTTCAAATGTTTCTATTATAGTAATGTAATATGAATAGTCAGTATGGTATACAGCATTTTTCAGACTTATCTGGCCATGGAGTGCTTTTATGGGTCATAGAACATAGCCAGAGAAGGAGAGGTATAGGTATAATATTATATTTGCTGAAGTTAGGATTACTACATAGTGATTATTAAGCTTTTAGCATCTATATATAGAAAAACATGTGTTATTCCATAGGGATCAGAGTTTAAAGAGTTATTTAATACTTTTATTCATGAGCTGGACAATGGGGAATCAAGAGAATCATAATTAAGCATGAAGTTGGACAGAATTGCTATTACTTGGAAGACAGAAATAAAATTCAAAGGACATCCAAAATAGAATTCTATCAAAAAAGAATGAAGATCAATAAGGAGAAGAAAAATGTCTTTTCTATAAAACATAAGCTTTTTAGAAAAAGAAAGAAAAGATTTTGATATACATGTGCATGGCTTTAAAAGTCCAAGAAAACACACTGGGTCTTGAATAAAAGCATGATGAATAAAAATATCACAGAAGTTACTCTGCCTCTGTCAAGTTTATTGTCATGAAAAGCGTAGGGAAATGTGGTGTGTCTCACAGACTGGGGTGGCTATATTTTAGAATGTTGGCCTTCTGCACACTTCTGCTTAGCTCTACATGTTTCATACAACAGTGGTCTTGAACTGCTCCAGAATAGAGGACCTCCAAAGCCAAATGACTCCCAGCAAGTTCCCATCTACGGTATCCCTGAGTGGTGGGCTGAGTGTCTTGGGGAAGAATATTGTCATTCCCTGACTTAATTTAAGACCTCCCAGTTGTTCTGTTAAAACTTGTGAAGGTGAACAGAAACTGACCATCCTATTTTTTTTATTATACTTTAAGTTTTAGGGTACATGTGCACATTGTGCAGGTTAGTTACATATGTATACATGTGCCATGCTGGTGCACTGCACCCACTAACTCGTCATCCTATTTGAAAAATATCCTGGCTACTTGATATTCTGCTAAATCTAGAGATCATCCAGGATGAGTGGCATTTCTAGGTCCCTGAAAAGTTGATTTTGAGGGACCAGAAGTTGTAGCTTTTGTGTTCTTATGTTAGGGGATGATATATCCTAAGTATCCCTCATAGATAACTGACTTGTAACGTACCCACTAGAGTCATGTGAGTGCGTGTGTGTGTACTTGTATGCATATGTGTAAGAAAAAGCCAATATGAAGTGAGAATCATAAAACTGCTGAAGGTCCTGTGCTTGGCTGGAAGTACTACACTAATGAATTAGAGGACTTCCAGAGCAGGCAACCAGGTAAAGGACATGAAAACATTAGCACATAAGAATTGGAGTCGATAATGGTTAACCTGGGGAAGACATAAAGCCAGGGTCGATATACTTCCTTTACTACTTAAAAAGAAAAAAAAAAAAAGGTTTGATAAGAAGTAACTTTTATACCAGTTAAAACTGTCCAACAATGGACAAGACTGTCTTATGAAAAAAACTAAAAATAAATTATTTTTTGAATGCTTATTTTGTGACAGGTGTTAGGCTAAACACATTACATGAGTTAGCTTAGTCAACCATCTAAAAATCCACAGGAGGTAATAACTGTTATTATCCTCACATTAGAGATGGGAAACAGTGTTGGAGAGGTTAGCTACTTTTTCAAGGTCACATAGCTAGTAAATGGAGAAACTGGGATTCCAGCCTGCAGTCTGTGCACTAAACTACTAAATTGCTTACTTCCATCCTCAGATGCTTTAAAGCAGAGTCTGATGTGTCAGAGATTTAGTCAAAGGGGTTATTCCCATTGCAAGACTGGACCACTGCAGATCTGCAGATAGTTTCTAAAACCCTTCATCTAATTTCTGCCATGCTGATGATTGGAATATTGAATTGAACCCCTTTGGACACTGGGTCCATCCATCACCTACCTATTTTAACATCAATGAGGAAAAACGTCCAAAATGTATAGAGAAAACCAGTAAAACTAAGGGATAGGTGGACAATTGGACCTACAAGGAAAACTGAAAGAAGTTTCATTCCTTTGGTCAGAAACTGACTTGGTGATCTTCAATATGCAAAGGATTCGGGGTAGGAGTCATTTCCATGATGATTATAACAAGAGAATAACAAGAAATCAATTTCAATGCGAAAGCTTGGATGAAACAAGAAAGTCTTTCCAGTGAAAATGTCTTGAAATAAAAACCTCAAAGTACAGTTATGGGTAGAAGAACAAGGTCACGTTAGAATAGAAGCTGAGGACTTCAACAGCAGCCTTCCCCTGCTGCCTCTCCAGTGGCCTTGGCAAGCTGACCTGCCCTGAGGACAAGCCAGAATACCAGGAAGTGTTTGTGAACATCACACTCTTCCAGCCTTTTCTACTAAAGAAGGAGCAGACATTAAAGAGGAAATCTGAGCCATTTTTACTTTAGGAAAGCTTTAAACTAAATTTGACAACTGGGGTCATAGGAGTTCTTAGGTAGCCAGCCACAGGGTATTGCAATAAATAACCTTGCAAGATCCCTTCCAAATTCATGAGTCTGTGGCCCTCAACAATTGAGGAAAGGCCACAGAGTCTCCATCAATAAAATCACCTTGAAACATCCACGTTTCTGCTGAACAGATCATTAATGTATTAATTTTAGGAGCAAGAAGTCAGTTTTTTTTCTTTAACACTGAAAGCAACTGAATACCCTTACAAAGAGGGATTTTTTTAAACCTTTTGAAGGATTTCTTTCTGCTTCATAGAAATGTTATCATAATTTCATGCCCCCATACTTCATGGCTTGTTACTTGGCCCATCACTCTTACTTTTAACTTGATAAAGTCCTGGTTCCTATGATACTAGTTCTTGGGTTTGGTTTCTCACAGCTGCTGCTTTGAAGTGCCTGATAACATTCTTACCCTTCTACGGAACCAGTGGCTTCTCAAGTTCTGATTCTCCTGTGCTCACTGTCTGGCTGCTTCTGTTAGTTCTCACTGAATGGGGACATTCTAATCTCCCCCTTTCTCTACTTTTTAAAGAGTGCAAACCTTGGGCTGTTGCAGGTAGTTAATTGGTCCATCCATGGAATTGGGCAAATTATTCAGCAAATAATCACATTTCTCTGTGAGCATGTCAGAGCCTGTTTTCCTATGGGGAATCAGGGATTTCAGTGGGGGCACACAGATGGTTTCTGTAAACGCGGATAATGCTTGCACTCTTTCACATGCGTAGAAAAATCTTTTCTCTTAATGTGGTCCCCACAGGCCTACAGTCATGCTCTTTATCCAAAGGGGGCCTCTACACACAGGATCCAAAGCAGGTATGTTTCAATTGCTGGAGTTTGAAAACAGCCAAACTTTTCACAAGGCAAAGTTAGGTCCTAGCTAAAACTGTAGTGGGGAGAAATATTCTGGACAAAGCATCTCTCAGGATACTCAGTAGGGGAAATGGGGCTGTAAACATTCAAATAATTTCTGTAAATTGTTTATGGCTAAAATTAAATTAGGATTGAGAGTTTACAAGGCCTTTGATATTTTAATAGGAAATTAATTTGGGGGAGGAAAAAAATCACCTCCTGTCTCATCCACTTATAAAAAATTCCTTCTGTGATGTCAAGTATCATTTCCCAACACATTTGATGTGAATGTTAGATGACTGAATTTTACTGATGATCAGAGTGCTAAAAGATGTCTACATGAGGTAAGATAGGGACTGAAACTTTCGCTGCACTTTAAAGAAGAATGAGACAACTGGTAAGAGGAATAAAATCACAATTGTAAGCAAAATTGAGAGGAACTATCACCTCATGGTGCACAGAATATGCTGTTACCAAGCAAAGTTACTCACAGGTATTTGCAGTGCCTTTGGGGATGGGGAGATAGGAGCCTGGACTCCAAGGTCGGCCCTGATAATTCTTCTTGCATTTCCCACAGTCTGGACCTGTAGTGTTGTGCTCACATTCGCATGTCAATTTGCTGTTGTCATACACACATACAGTGGCATGGAGATTACACTTGCACCTGGGCAGAGGAGAGACAAAGAGTTCATTGTCAGATAAGTTGGTCTTGGTGACCACTGAGGCTTTCCTGATTTGTCTCCTCAAACCATGCAGTGCTTTAGTGATACACAGAGGCATTTAGTAAGAGATAGATTTGCAGGCCCAACCCTCAGAATCTTCCCCAAAAGAGCCGTTTGCAGGGGGCAGGGTTGGTACAATGTAGTCTGTCCTTACACTGCACATTGAGAAAGCCGAATAGCAGTCAAGTCAGTGGGGGCCTGAAGCTCCCGCAAGATAACTGTGCTCCAAAATCAAGGGGTTCCCAACAGGTTCCAAAATACTGTCATTTAGGAAAAGGTCTTTTTGTGATATTAACAAATCTATGACAATTTCATCTGGGCTTCGTTTGGGTTTAAAGAACAATGTTATCTTTTTTCTTTAAATCGTTAAGACAATTCTTATTTGTTTAAAAAGGAAGATAACCATTAAAATAATTTGCTATTCAGACTTATTCTTAGAAACCCAAGAAATTATAATCAAGTGTTCTCATTCTGCACTCTAAAATGACATTTCCTCAGATCAGAAGAGATTTTCCACCAAGGCTGCTAACAGACCCAAAGTGGGGTGAGACACAGTAATCCTCAGACATCCCACTCACAGCAAATCGGAGAATCACAAAGGGCTCTCAGAAACAGGCCAAATGACTCTAATTAAAAATGCCTAGAATCCTAAAGGAGAAAAAAAAATCCTTCATGTGGCAGGGTTTGGAAGTCATTAGCCAAGGCCTGGCCTTTGCTGCCTATGAATAAATCCATGATATATGAGAGGCAACAATGGAATATGCAATTTCCACAAAAATACATCCCAATGCCCGAAGTCTTTGACTATAAAATTGCAGTGGCTAACTTGATATTTGTTGAGGCAGCAGGATATAAACTGTATCACACCATATCCTCTGGAAAGGTAAAACCTACATTGACAGAATGGCCACAACCAGAGGTCAGAATAATGTATGTGGGAAGAGATGGTCCACACATAGGAGAGAACCTGGGCATCCAGCCTGGGGTGGGGTAGAGAACCAAGATAGGTCTGAATCAGAACCAGAGAGAGAGAGAGATTGACAGTGTGTGTGTGTGTGTTTATGTGTGTGTGTGAGAGAGAAACATGGCCTCTTCCAGGAACTAGGACAAAAATATAGAAAATCAAGTTTCATAAAGACCAAAAAATATTATAGTATTTTATTTTATTTTATTTTTCTCTTGGGCCAAATGCCATGAATGGGGAAAAGAACAGAATGCTCTTTCTTAGGTAGGAAGATAAGACTCCTTAACAACCATGTTGGCTTCTCTAATGTCTGTATAGCAATGGCCAAGTTTTTCTTTAGTGCCTCCATAATCTTTTTGGAACACTGACCCATACTTACGACAAGGAAAAAAAGGAATGGTTAAGACTATTACTGAAAGCTGTTGGGCTCTCTTTTAACTAAAAGGTGTAGTCCTAAAGCAATCACCATCTACTCAAACCTGTCTGGGAAGACCAAGCTACAGCTTTCTCGGGGGTCTATTACAATGTTTAATACTTCTTGCTACAATCTGTTCTCTGTGTACTTATGAATTATAATAAGCTTGTTCAACTTAGACACATAAATGTCACCTTTGAAAATGAACATTTGTATATTCCTTAAAAAGGTAAGATAAAAAATAATTCAGTTAAATAGGCAATGTTTAATTATGAGCTAGGTCCTATAATAATCTCCTATATGCAGGGAATTACTTGTGCTAGGTTGCTTATTAAAGCATCTTTCTCCTTCCAACATTAACACCTTTATTTATGGGTGTGTTTCTATATACGGAGGATGTTTAAAACCTAAGTGATAGAAGCACCAGCTTATACTGATTTAGCACCATATCTGGTGTTAAAAATTCCAAATGAGGAAATTGAACAATGTGATCCCAAAGAATATGCTGGTTTCCTGCGTGAAGATCAAGAATGCAAGGAGTAATTGTAAATTGGATTATATATCTTGTAACTGTTAATACTTTCATACTTGTAGTCACTCTGAGTTACAGGCAATTTCCATTCTAAAGACATTATATTAGCTGAGAAGATATTCTTTGAATAATAAAAGGAGGTAAAAGGAGAATAGATGAATGTTTAGTCTTATTTTTTCTCAGATTTCTTCCAATTAATGGCTCATTCTCAGCTGTCCAAAAGCTTATTAACCATTCAAGGCTCAACTCAATTCATAACCCTTCTCTGAAATCCATCCTGACCACTGTACATAACCCTGAGTTCTACTCTTCTGATTTCCTTAAATGTGTCCGTGTGCTTGGATAGGTTGTTACTAAAGGCTTTTCATACTTATAAATTTTCTCACTCATTGCACAAGCCTCTCCCATCTTAAGGTGAGGAAATACCTGCTGTGCATTTGGTCATCTTCTCTAGCTACCTCCTAAGTCCTCTCCCCTCCCTTCTTGAGTTTCCTATACTTGCCATCTCCATTCTCTCATCTCCCACTCACTCAGTCCTTCCAAATGACCACAGCCTCCCTTGTCAAATCACCCAAGACCTCCTTGTTGAAAATCCAATGGATACTTTTCCATGCCTTATTTGTTTCCTCAGGGGCTGGGACTCTGGACCACTCCCTCTCCCCTGACACCCTCCCCTCTGGATACCCACGCTCGTTTTCAGGAACCTCTTCAGCCTGTTGACTACACATGCTGTTCTCTGGGTTCTGGCCCAGCACAGCCAGCTCACTCTCCCTGCGCACTCTTATCTAGTTGTCCCTTCAATCTTTGTCTGCACTCCTTAACTTCCTTCACGTTACAAACCTTTTAAAGCAAATTCACATCATCTTCCCCACCCCAAATAAATATATTTAAAGGAAGCTCAAAGTGTGAAAACATTTTAGGAGATTCGAAGATTCTCTGTTACCCACCCTCCCCCTCCATTACACCACATGAAGAATATCTAATCAAAATGCTGGTAAGTCTGGGCTCTGTATCTCCATCTCAGATCTCTCTCCCAGGCTTCAGACTTATTCATCAAAATGCCTCCTGGACATATCTAACTCCATATGTCCCCAAACTAAACTCTTTGGCTTCCTGCCTCACCCATTCTTCCTTCTGTGCTTTCTTAGTAAATTGTACCATCTTCCACCCAGTTAGGCAAGAATGATGTATCCCTCTCCTTTTCCTACCACAGCTAATCTGGCATTACTCAGTCTCTCACCAAGCCCTGAGATTCCTCTTTGATATGGTTTAGATATTTTGTCCCCTCCAAATCTCATGTTGAAATGTGATCTCCAATGCTAGAGAGGGACCTGATGGGAGGTATTGGAGTCATGAGGGCAGATCTCTCATGAAGGCTTGGTGCCCTCATTGTGGTAATGACTGAGTTCTCCCTCCATGAGTTTTTGCAAGATCTGGCGGTTTAAAAAGTGTGGTACCTCCCTCCCCCATTCATGTTCCTGCTCTTGCCATGTGACATGCCAACTTCCCCTTTGCCTTCCACCATGAGTGGAAGCTTCCTGAGGCCCTCATCAGAAACTGAGCAGATGCAGGCATCACGCTTCTTGTACACAGCTTACAGAACTGTAAGCCAAAATAAGCTTCTTTCCTTTATAAATTACCAAGTCTCAGGTATTCCTTTATAGCAGTGCAAATGGACTAATGCACTCTTCCTTGATTCTCTTTCCAATCCATACAGTTCTAGCAACAATCACTTTCTTAGCTGTGATCATCATCTTTGATCTGGTTTATTACAAGAACTTCTAAACAGAATTTTGTGCTCCAGGCATGCCCCTCTCTACCCAATCTCAACACAATAGTCCAAATATTTTTTTACACAAATATATTTTGGGTCACTTCTGGAATAGAACCATTGTAAGATTTCCCATTATTTTCAGGATAGAGTCCAAGCTCTGTTACATGGCTTGCAAGTTCATTTTGCAATTTATTTCTTGCCCCTTTTCCAGCTTCATTTGTACCACTCCTAACTCTACACTTAGTTCTTCAAGTTTTGCCTTCAGGTACTCTTATAAGCTGTTTCTTCTGCCTACAGCATTCTACTCTCCTATTCCTACCTCTTTGATCAGGATAATTCTTCCCTTCAGATATTAACCTGTATATGTCAGTGGCTGGCTCCTTTCTGGTATACAAAAAATATCTGCCCATAGTTGGAATGTTTCTCTGGTCCACCAGGATGCCTTTTCTGTGTGCTCCTATGACATAAGGCAAGGCTGGTTGCATAATAAAACCCATAGCATCTTTGCTATAGACTGTAGACTGTATTTTAATTGCTTATTCTGTCATCCTCACTAGAGGATAAGTTCCTGGGAGGCAGCAGTCATGTCTGCTTTATTTATTGTAATATCCCTAGTGTGTATTGCGGTTCTTGGCACATAATAAGTGCTTGAAAACTTAGACGATTAAGACAAATGATAATAAACAAGTAAGCTTCCTGAAAGCAGGAATGTCATATGCATGTTCTACTGTGTCTAATTTGACAATGGACTAATTAATGAAAAATTAATAGACATTGTACTAAATTAAACACTCCATGATGTGTGTTGAAAACTGCCACATGCCCTAATTGTTGGTTTTCATAACTTATACTACATGGAGAAAGGAGACGCTATGAAATTTGTGAGATATCATAAACCCAGTTTAATTTCATTTAAACTCCAGGGGATTTATCAGATGACTGAAACCCAAAACAAGAGCTTCTTAAACAATGTTTGAAAGACCTAGGAAAAGAACACAGCTCAGGGGAGAGAAAAAAACAAAGCATTTGCATAGCGTAATTATTCTGAAATGTGCCTCTTTTAGCTTTCATGTCTCATGCAAGGATGGCCACCCTGGTCCAGCTGAAGTTGGAGGAAGGGCATTGCTTGAATGTTGGCTAAAACTGTAACTTCACATCTGGTGAAGCTTTTGGGCTGTCTTTGCTTAGTCAGTGTAACAGTTGCTGTGCTGGGGCTGAACACTGCAAGTAGAGGGTGAGGCACCAGGACACTGCCTTTGTTTGGAGATGACTCCCTTTCATTTTCCACAACTCAGTTTATCCTCACCAGCCCCATTCCAATCAGATGTGAAAACCTGTGATTTAGAGCCCTTGCCAGAGGGTTCTTCCTCCAACCAGAAAAAAAAACAAAAAAACAAAAACATTTCACAATGCTGGGAGATTGCTGTCAATTCCTGGTGCTGTGACCTCCGGCCTCACGATGGGTAGAGGGCAGACTTCTGTGACATCCCACTTGTCTCTGACAGATTCATTATCCATTCCCATGGCCATCCACCTCCCACGTCTATTTATCCTGTCGCTTTAGGCAGGGGAGGACTGGACAAGTGGAGACCTAAAAGGCTCAGCTAGCAGTCACATGTCTGATGTTCTCGAGAGCCAAGTCTATTCACCGATTCTGTTTACACCCACAGTACTCATACCTAAGCACTGCAGATAGAACTAATTGACCTGCGTGTTCCTTGAAGATCTACTTGTGTGCAAGTGACAAATGGCAGACATTGCCAAATAAGGGTGTCACTAAGGCAGACTTAAAAAAAAAAAGTGAGCTCTAGTCTGTGATGCAAACTTTATGAACACCAGTGTTTTCTCGCTTTCAACCAGATCTGCACTTCCTGTATTTTAGTGACCAGCTGTCATGAGTCAATTTAATCTTGCTTATAAAAATGCTCCAACATTTAGTTCTGTGCCACCTGCCAGTAGGTATGAAAAACCTATACCGTCTGCCTCATTTTTTTTATTTTTTTATAACTTAATATATCTATTCTGGGAAGCCTGTTATCTGCCAGAATTTCCTGTGAGCTAGAGGTCCATATAGCCTATTACTAATGTTCAAAATAGAGGTACTGAGACAAAGAAATTAAAAAAATGTCCCTTTGTGAAGAAAAACATGAATGCAGGCCAGGCTTCCTGTTGTGCAGTCAGAGTTTTGGTTACTTTTGTGCCATAGGAGGATTCACCATGAAGTGGATGAAGTTTAGCTTCGGGGCCCTTTCAGGGCTCTGAGGACGACCCTAGCAATATGTTCACATGGTAATATGCTTTGGTATAATTTACTCAAGTAAGATATTTATTTATTAATGAGGGTTTTTCCTTAATGAGGCCCCTTGGGTCCCTGCACCCCCAAAGGAAGTAAGTTTTAGGCATTCCAAAACGTGGATCATCCTCTGCTTGCACCTCTTCCCTTGGATTGGCACTAGCTATACAAATGCTTTTAGAGAACGTGTTAGCACAAATATTGGAGCTAGTAAATATCTTTTTAAAAGAGTGATACATTATACAGTGCCTCTCACATTCTTTTTCTGTCTCTGCAGCCACCTTGACTTTTGACTTTCTTTACATAGACACATGAATTTCCAGTTCCCATCTTAACACATTACTTGAAATGGGAGATGTGCAGCAACATAACTTAGAGTTGATGAGTTATGACACTGGGACACTGAAATAGACAGCCTGAGTTCAAATCCCTCCTTTGCCACTTACTTACTGTAAGGCCAGGATAAGTAACTTAACAAATCAACAACTAAACAAAGCTACCATTGTCTGAATAATTCTAAGCACCTAGCATTGTGCTCATTGCTTTTTGCATTTTTCACATATTGTTTCATACCAAGCTCACAACAATCCCATGAGACCTGCACTAATGATTACAGATGATCATGCATTTGAATATTAAAGTGTTCTGAATCCCAGCTGGTACAAAATGGAGCAGGGATTTAGACCATGGGCAGCCTGCCTCCAGAACTTTGCTCTTACAACTGCAGAGGGCATTCACTCTTCCCGAGTACAGCTAAAATTCAGCTGCCTTTTCTGTAAAACAAGGGCAAGAAATGGAGGGGTTTCAAAGGACGGTTGTGAGGCTTGAACCAGATGATGCATGTAAGCCCTTAAGATAGTATCTGACACAAAGTTCTTAACAAATGTTAGTTTCCATTATTATTTCTATAGTTACTATCTCTACTACTATGGACTTGGGCTGTCTGATTCATTCTGTGGGCATTAATTAATGGGATATTCTATGGATAGCACCATGAGAGGTCGCATAGGGATTCAAACAGAAGGCAATATATAGTCCTAATCCCCAAGAACATAGAATCTGTTGAGTAGAGAAGATGAAACATACACAGAATAACTACAGACTATAAACAGAGTAATACTCTCTGTATCTAATCATGACAATATAACAAAGTAGGGTAGGGACACTTAGTTGTCTCTCCAGTGATGATGATGCCTTTGCACTGAACAGTCAGAAGGAGACAGTCTCTACTACTGAAGGCAAGTGGAAAAAAGAGGGCCAACAATTACCAAGGCCCTTCATATACCTGGAACTGTAATAGATGCTTTATGTACATTATTTCACCTCATCCTCATTATCACTCTGAGAAGGAGGTATAATTACCTGTTAGTTTCAGATGTGGAAAGTGTGGCTGACAGCAGTAAAGTAACTTGCTCAAAGAAACACACTGCTGGTAAGTGGCAGCCAAGAGTCAATTCCAAAGGCTGGATCTAGGACATTACTCTGTCTGAGAGTAGAACTAAGCAATCTGGTTCATATAACAATTAGACTCAAGGTTCTAGACAGCCATGTTAACACTTAATACTCTAATGTTGCTAATCAATGTGTGGTCCATGGACCAGCATCTTCTGTATCACCAGAGGGCTTGTTAGAAATCCCAGGCCTCCTCTAGGCTTACTAAAGCAGAATCTGCAACGTTAACAAGATTTCACATGACTTAGATGCACAGTAAGCTTTGAGAAACACTGTAGAGCTCACCAGTATGTCAGAGTTCTGATGAACAGAAAAACTAAAATATGGCTGAGGCTTATGCAAGCCCTCTCCCTTCTATCAGAATTCTCTTAGAAAATTTTTGGCCCAAACTGGACTAGCACTAAGGTTCTAGCTGTACTCACAAACTGGACAGATTATTTTGTTTGGAAATTCTGTCAAATCTACTAATTGGTGCATTCATACAATAACTGAACAATTTAACTATATCAAAATGGGTTGCACTTACTGTTTAAAATGGTATTTATGTTTAGAACATATTAGGAATGCTAACAACTGATTTATAAAATGACAAATAACCCAATTAGAAAATGGGTGAAGAATCTGAATAGATATTTTAAGAAGACGATATACAAATAGCCAATAAGCACATGAAAAAATGCTCAACATTATTTGTCATTAAGGGAGATGCAAATCAAAATGACAATGAGACGCCGATTCACACTAGGATGGCTGTAATAAAACAAAGACGGATGATAATAAATGCTGCAAGGATGTGGAGAAATTGGAATCCTCAGAGATTGCTATTGGGAGTATAAAATGTGTTTTTACACTTTCAAAGTGGTACAGCCATTTTGCAAAATAGTCTGGCAGTTCCTCAAAAAGATACAGTTACCATATGACCCATAAATTTTACATCTAGGTATTTATCCAAGAGAACTGAAAATACGTCCACATAAAAACTTGTACGCAAATATTAAAAGCAACATTATTCATAATAGCCAAAAAGTGAACACAACCCAATGTCCATCAACTGATGAATAGATAAACAAAATTCAGTATATCCATACAATGGAATATTATTCTGCCATAAAAAAGAATGAAGTACCGATACGTGCTACAGCATGAATTAACCTTGGAAGCATTGTGCTATGTGAAAAACGTCAGACACAAAAGGCCATGTAATATATGATTTCCTGCCAGGAGTGGTGGCACACGCCTGTAATCCCAGCACTTTGGGAGGCCGAGGCAGGCAGATCACTTGAGGTCAGGAGTTCAAGACCAGCCTGGCCAACATGGCGAAACCCCATCTCTACTAAAAATACAAAAAAAAGTTAGCTGGGCCTGGTGGTGGGCGCCTGTAATCCCAGCTACTCAGAGGGCTGAGACAGGAGAATAGCTTGAATCCAAGAGGTGTAGGCTGCAGTGAGCCGAGATCATGCCATTGAACTCCAGTCTGGGCAACAAGAGTGAAACCCCATCTCAAAGGAAGAAAAAAAAAATATATATATATATATATACACATATATATGTGTGTATATATACACACATATATACACATATATATGTGTATATATATACACACATATATATGTATATATATATACACACACATATATAGGTATATATATACATATATATGTGTGTGTATATATATTTACATATATATGTGTGTGTATATATATATATATATACAGTTTACTTCATATGAAATGTCCAGAATAGGCAAGTCTATAGAGACAGAAAGTAGATTAGTGGATGCCAGGAGATGGGGAGAGGGGCACGAGGGGCACATGGGGAGTGACTGTTGATGGATAGGGGCTTTTTGAGTGATAAAAATGTTCTGGAATGAGACAGTGGTGATGGTTGCACAACATTTTGAATATACTAAAAACCACTGAATTGTACATTAAAAAAAAAAAACAACAAAATTCTTAAAAGTATGGCATTTATCCAAAATAGAATAGAAAACAGTGGATAAGAGTTTCAGCCCTGGAATCATGTAGCCCTGCTGCATGCAGCGGGACATTTTAGGCAAGTTCCTTAAGCTCAATTTACTTACTCTGTAAAATGAGGATAAGATACCTACAAAAGGTGTTGTTAGGAGGATTAAATGATATGACACAATGAGGCTAAGACTGGTAACTGATATATAATCTCCTTTTTTTTTTTTCCTCACAACAGCACAGTTTTAGCTGGGTACACAGTCACCAGTATAAAGATAACACCTCTCAACACCTTCTCTAGCTAGGTGTGGCCATATGACTATGTTCTGACCCATGGGGTATTAGCAGGCATGGCATCTGTGAAACTCATTCCTCAATTTCTCATTTATTTCCTGGAATAAGAACACAGTGTGGAGCCATCATGGACCACATGGACTATGGCAGAGACCAGGACCACATGGACTATGGCAGAGACCAGGACCACATGGACTACGGCAGAGACCAGGACCACATGGACTATGGCAGAGACCAGAGAGTGGTGGCGTGGCGGTGAGGGGACTGAATCCCAGCCCTCAGACAACTTCCATTGTAGTTAGGGAACGTGTGTCAAAGTGGGTATATGGAGCAGAGGCCACGATCCCAGCCCTAGGGCACTGTTAACGTGAGTCTGTCTTCACACAACTGATATCTGAACACAGGGCCTGGTATATATTAATCACTTAATAAATATAAGCTATTATTATCATCACTTTTATAATTAAGTACAGTATTAGAGCAAAAGCCTAGATCATGAAATGTCAAGTGTGCCTGGCCTGATCCTGATACCAGAGGAAAGAGAAGACTCCGATCTGTTCAGCATTCTATGATTCCTTTCTTTATTAATAAAAACCCAGAGTTTGACAGTAGTTATCCCTGCTAAGCAAAAATGTTTTTAGAAGATGTATTTTTCCAAAATAGGCAATGACCAAAGTTTAATGTGAAATAGATATCTTCTTATAATTTTTTGAAAGCAGCCACATGTCAACAGACCAACAAAGAGGACAACAGCCAATTTGCATACGAATTCCTGTATTATAGGAGAAGCATACATGAAAGAAGGGGCATTAGGGCTCTAGGCAGCCTCTCTGCAAACCCAGAGGCCAGGTTTCCATAGAGTTCTTGAGCTCATTCTTTCACAAGTATAATGAGTACCTAATATAGCTCCTGGTTGATGGGATTTTCTTGTCTTGGGCTCTGTTCTTGAGAAAATTATCTTTGGAAACTGACTGGTATAGACTATAAAGAAAAAACAAATAAACAGAGAAATCGACTGCTATGCAGTTTCCTCTGGGAATGTAAACTAAAAACTGAGATTTTGATCATTTCTTCATGGACAGTGGGATGCTGTGGTCATATATATAGAGAGAGAGAGAGCAATTGGCTTGCCCCAGAAGTTGATGGAACAAGGACCAGAAAGTCTTCTCGTACATTTAAGCAATAAATGAGTTAGACATTTTGGCACTTAAAAAAATTATCTAAAATTCCATTTAAACCTTACTTGAGCCTCTAAACTTGAGTATAGTGAAGCATCAGATTACATGATTCAGTAAACTGCTGGTTCTGTTAGATAATAGTAAAAGTTGCCCTATTCTATTTCTAAGCTTGCAAGGGAGGCTAGAGTACCATGACTATAAAATGAAGATAGGAGCTTATAAGTTTGAGATAATGAACTGCTCAAGATTGGTGCAGGAATATGATGGTGTTCCGTGACCATTTGCTAAACTCATGAGGAATCTGGTTAGATAAGGAGTGCTGAAGGATAAAAGACATAACAAGATAATTACTACAATCCAGATTGCAACCGTTCTCCACAAAACCAATCTATCCGAAGACTGGTAGGCAAAGGGCTTGTTAAATTAAAACTAAGTTAACCCAAGGCCAATAAGCAATTAACAGCATTAACAAAACTAGGTGCTTAATATATGCACAGGTGTGGCAAACTTTTATATTCTACGTCCTTTTGAGGAAATAGAAAATTTAGGGTTTTCCAGCCCCAGAAATACAAATGAACAACGTTCAAGTAACCAGAGTCTATAAGAGGAATAGGGTAACATAGTGTTAAGAGCTTGGACTCTGGTGACAAAAGGGGCTGAGTTCAAGTCCTGGCTCTCTCATTAACCTGCTGGGTGCATCCAACTGAGTCTCAGCTTCCTTCTGTGTAACTCAAGACTATTATTATTAGCTATAATGTAGGACTGCTATGAAGATAAATAAAATAGTCCTAGAGCTTATAAAGATTTTTGATGTATTCAAGCTATTTTCACACATATTCATCCATTCTGTGGTTTATGGTAACCAACTTCTATATTAGATCTCTTTCTTTTTTTCTCTTTATAGAACCACATAAGTGAAATATTTCTTTCACTTAGGTTTTTATTTCCGATTTGATGTGAACTATACCATGATAATTTCTTATATACTTCCTTGGATTAAACAATATAATTTTTTATAGGGGAAACTGTGAGAAAAGAAAAATAGAGCAAGAATAAACCTAATGCTCTCTTGGGTTTTGCAAAGCCACAGAGTTCAGGCAGGCTCTGGCTAGAGAGCTGTGAGCCATCTGACTCCATAGCCCTCTTCTATCAGGCTAGATTATCAGGTAAGGTTTTGATATCTCTTAAATATGTATACTTGTCTACTTAAAAAAAAGATTATTTCATCAAATGGTTATATTACACTCTGGTTAGAAATGGATCAGGCTGAGTAAATAGCTCTATGACTAAGAATTTTAAAACATCAAATCTGTGTAAAAGAATACTAGACTCCAGCAACTTTATTCCATACTTTTAGTTTTTACTACAAAATTTGAGAGGAAATTGAATTGGATTCCTATGGGTGGTATGGAAAATTGGGGAAAATAGCTTTCTTCTAATTCTCTCTTTTCTGAGAAATAAAATAATTTCCAATAGAGAAGAGTGCACCTAGCAAAGCTCTTTTTTTTTTTTCCTCTTATTTGGTGGCCTACTTTTGTTAACAAGCCTTGGAAAAGTTGAAGTTTTAAAGACCAAAAACAAAACAAAAAATAAACAGAGAGAGAGAGAGAGGAAAAGGGAAAACAAAACCAAAAACCCAAGCCCACCAAAGGAATCTGATCTTATTTGTCAAGACCAATGACCCAAACTGTGCCACTTAAGAATAGAAACAAAGGTTTTAAAGCAAAGACACAAAGAACCCTGAAAAGAGAAATGAAGAACAGCAATGATGTCTGAAATGATATAACAGATAGGACATGGCCAAGAAAAAAATAACTAGATAGTGACTACTGGACTTCTTGACACTGTCATAATTATAGTCAATGCCTGCAATCTTTCTGTCTATCTGGTTAAATATTCCAAAATGGAGTCTGCACAAAGTATGTACAAATGTTTTAATGAAAAGTGAAATTTAAAATAATTTAACATGGATCAATGTCACATTTTTAGAGTCAAATGATATACGATCAAGAGACCTGGGTTCAATCACTAACTAGCTGATTCACTAGTTGGGCTGGGCTGGCTTTCTGGGGCTAATTTCTTTGAAATTTAAAGGGTTTGATCTATGTTGAAAAATGTCTCACATTGGCTCCTTGACTGTCCTCACCTTCTGGCAATATCTAAGTTGTGATATTAGATTCTGGCAATATCTAATATGCCAGTAGTGAGGTTGCATGCTGTAGCTTTTGCACATCCCAATACCTTCTTCCTTCTTTGATAACAACCCTTTGGGACCACTCTTCCTCATTCTCAGGTTAAGTAATTCCCAACTTCCAGCAATCAGGGAGAACAGAGAAGCCAGGTTCAGCCCATCAATCCATTCTATCTTCCTGACACAACGGTTGGTTCAAGGAAAATTGAACCAACCATTGTGATTGGTTCAATTTTGAAACCAACTATGAAAATTGGCCCTGGGGCCTTTGCTGAGATCATGGGAGAGACAAGTCCTTTTAATTACAATACTGCCAACCTGATAGAAGGTAAACTTGGAACTGGTCATCATTTTGGCCATGACATGGAGAATCCCGGCTTAGAATAAAGCCAAGACAGAAGAGAGCAAAAGCAAGAGCCAGGGTCAATGTCCTGATGACTTTATGTAGCCCATGCTCCAGCCTGTCTGAATCTAGCTGTGTCCTGGATTCCTAGTTATGTAAGCCAAATAATCTCTATTTGGTTTAAACTGGTTTGGATTATTTTTCTAACACTTGCAACCCAAAGATGCTAACTAACATACCTGACTACAGCACAGAGTACATCATGTTACTTCACCTCCCAACCTGAATGAGCTAGACTGGATGCAAAACAATGGATTGTGCAGCAATCTGCAGCTTATGGCCTGGCCTGAAAACATGATCTGGATCCACCAGAGTTTTCTACCTAGCATTTAGCTTTGGAAAATGGAGAAATGATATCACTAGGAGGCAGGCATTAGAATATGCTAATTTCAAAGCCCATTCTAGTTCTAATCTTATGCAATGCTTATGAAACAAATTAGTTAAAATAAAGTGACTTTTTTTTTTTTTTTTTTAGTTAAAGGGAAAGGTGCTATATTTTGGAGTTAGAGAAAACTGGATTTGACTCTGCCCTTTATCACTTTAAAAGCTGTTTGACCTTAGGCTAGTGACTTTGCTTCTCTAGGTCTAGCTCCTCATCTGTAAAATAGAGATGACAATAAGCTCTTCATTTGGTTTTATTGTGACTTTTGAATGACATAACATGTCAAGTGCCACCATCAACACCACATGAGTAGGTACTTGATAAGTCTTAGGTCCTACCTGATGTCATAATCAATCATTTATAAAATAGTTGTTTAATACTCACAATATAGAGGACCCTGTGGTTAAGTTTTTACTATTTCTGAGCATTGAACCATTGATGAACAAGCAAAACAAACAGATAAAAGGGACCTGATGTTTCAACTCATACTCCAGGGTCATCAGATTTTCTCATTTTTGTTTTATATTTAACAGAAGTGTTAAATATTTTTGTTTTATATTTAACAGAAGTGTTTTGTTTTATATTTAACAGTAGTGTGGAGGAAAGGAACCAGAACTATGAGCTTCTTGAGGGTAAGGGACCAGCAGGGGATGGTCAGGGGACAGGCAGGGCTGAATCCCCAGGTCCTGAGCAAGGCCTTCCATGGCGCCTGGTGTGCAGTAAGCTCTTAATAAACACTTGCTGGAAAAAATTATCTAATTCTATCTCCTCGCTGTGGAAATATGAAAACCAGGATCAGAGAAATAATAATAACAATAGTAAATTAGCTAGCACTATTGAACTACTTCATGTTTAAACATGCCTTCATAAGAATACATTTTCCTAACAGTGTAATGGTGTTTTACTTCATTTATACAGCAGCTTTATGAGAGAGATACAAGAAAGTATCACTATCCCTATTTTACAGATAAAGAAAAAAATCATCCCTAGGGAGTATATGTGTAACAGAATATAAAGCCAAACTGGTTTTAAAGTGATAACATAATGACTTAGTTCTTCTCCACACACCTCCTTCTCCCATCTCCCCCAAGTCCTATTAGCAATACTTTAAACAAAGTAAGGCAACTTTCATCTTTTAAGTGTTTGAAAATGGAGATCACTTTGCCTTGCTTTATTTGCCAAAAATTTCTGCTATGGCTTTAACAGGTTATCAAAATCATTTGATGGAAAAAAAAGAGAGATTAATTAGGGTTTTGTGCTTGAAAAAATAAAAAGTGGGTAGCATCATTGCCTTTCAAATTTTCCTGTGGCCTCCCCTGAAGGTCACTGCAGACAGTTCTCCCAACGGTCAGCTTCATAGTCTCTTGCCTTTTGCCTTAACATGCTTGATGCTTGGCCAGTCAAGTTGAACAGGCCAGAGGTGATTTAACTTCCCAGGAGCAACTCTCAAAGAAACAGATGTTTGAGGATAAATACTCCAGTATTTTTTCCCACCCCAGGGAGATAGTTCTGAGAATAGCATCTTTATTGATGTTCTTTCCTTCTCTTGTATCCTGGTCTTCTGTCTCAAGTCCAAAATGCTCCAATTTGAATTCCACTTGCTTTACCACCTGCTAGCAGGTTGCTTAACTTTTATGTATCTTAATTTCCTCATCTGTAAAACTGGATTTTAACAGTACCTACATTATTAGGTTGTTAAGAATAACAAATTATTATCTTTGAAGTATTTAAAAAATAGTACCTGACACATAGTGCTTGCTATCATTATCACCACCTTCATTATTCTTGTTATTATTTTGGTTGTGGGAAGGAGGGCTGATGGGGCACTAGAGAAAGCCAAGATCTCCAAATTCCTGACTTGCAGAGTTCTTTGTAACAGTATTGCTAAATTATCACATGAAAGGTTTCTGGATCTATATGGCTGGCAGCTTAGGATATGACTAATACCATTCATGTTTTTATCTCTCATGAATTGTGTAGTTTGGACACAATTTTAAGCTTTCAGGTGCTTGAATCAAATCTGAAGGCCACTGTTGATCCCTGATCCTCAGAGAGTGAGGATATAGCATCTGAAACGAAGGTGGAAGGTTCTGGAAGTCTTATAGGTCTTTACAATTCCGTAGATATGACCATAGAAATGAAGCGACATGTGCTTTTTAAAATAAAAACCACATGATGCTGACAATAACTGCCACAATGCAGTTCCAGACCTTGAGGTTTCCCTTCATTTGAGGACCCGCCTGAAGAGCAGCCTTGCAACAAAAGCAAATGGAAATTGCCTCTCCTGCAGGACTGGAAATATCAAATGCAGAGTGTGTGGTAGCCTTTTAATCCACAGGGTAGCAAAGTAAAGGTCAATTACCTCACTTAAAGGAATGAAAGGCATGTAGTAAAAGTCAAATAGATATGCCATTAGATAATGTATTTCAAGCATGAAAATGAGGATTTTTCTATTGCAGGGTTATATTTAATGCACTGGTAAACACAAGAGTTTTATGACAAAGAGTAAGATACAAGGTTGACAGTGAATCTGCCTAACAGAG
Source organism: Pan paniscus (assembly GCF_029289425.2). Taxonomy (NCBI): domain Eukaryota; kingdom Metazoa; phylum Chordata; class Mammalia; order Primates; family Hominidae; genus Pan; species Pan paniscus. The sequence goes on from NC_073249.2 coordinate 119,772,919, forward strand.
TGCCCTCTGTTTCATGTGTGGGACTGTGCAGTCACCATTGATTGGTGTCAGGACCCTGCCAGGAAGCAGGCAGACTGGCCCCACAACCCGCCAGACTGAGCCAGGAGGAACAGGTGCTTCCAAGGGTGGCTCTAGGGATTTAAGTCCATCAAGACACTCTCAGCTATGCCAGACCAGCCTCTCTGTCTGTAGTCTGTCCTGACCTGTGAACCTGTACCTTGGGCTTTTCTCCTTCCTCGACATTCTTCTCCTGAGTCTGACATTGGCTCCATACCCAGCTCTGCCCTCCGTCATTGGTGAGAGGTTTAACAAACTCATTCCCAGCTCCCGTGGCTGTGACTCTGCATTCCAAGGCTGTTCCCCCATCCCCAAGTACCCCAGATTTGAGTCTCTACTTTTAACCAAGATCAATGTGTATCCATCCTTGGTTTCTGCATTTGTGGATGATTTGATTTGAAGTGTCTGACCCTGATTTTTACATTCTGGTCACTTGTTTAGAAAGGGCTCTTTCCCTGCCGAAAGCAATCACCTGGCCAGGTCTCTGGATATATCTTCTTCCCTGGCTATGCGATCAGTCTTTCACCTCATCAGAAACATCCTCAAGGGTCATAGGCAATGTGCTGAGGCTGGGAGAAGGAGTGCTTCTGCTGCTGACCCAGGAGTTCCTCATGAACCTGGTGTTATTTCACTTGGGGAAGCACAGGGTTGGTTTAGACCTATTGTCTAATTTCTCTGAGCTTCAGTTTCTACATTGCAAGCACGTAAAATAATTCCACTTCTCATTTCTTTTCTAAATATAAGCACTTACATTAAATAGGGACATTTATTTGGTAAAAATGTACTTTAGTGTTAATGAAACCGATTGGCAGTTCTGCCAGAAACATCACCATTGGATTAGATCTGTGTGGCAAAGTCTACCTTAGTTCTGAAAATCACACTTTGGTGAACTTTTCCTTTATGCAATATATAATGCAAGTACCTATCCACTCTTGTTGGGAATGCCCTGATCCTGTGAAATAGCCCAGTGCAGGGACTTCAGCTTGAGATGGTAAGCTTTCTGGTTAGTGACGTAAGTTTGATGCCTCGTTTGCACATCCACACGTCTAGGGAGATTCCCCAGTAAATTGCAATGTATGCTGCCTTATTCCTGAAAATGCTGACTTGTCCTTGGTAGATACATGCATCTTTTTGCCCAAGCACTTGCTCATAGGAAATAAGAAGAGTGCAGGGCACAAGGAGGAGTGTGGTGCTCTGATCTCTTATCCTCTTGCTGGAGAAAATGCTGTGAAGAGGAACCAGACTGAGCTTGTGCACACAACCAGGACTGAATTTTGCTGTCTCAAAGGTGAAGTTATGGTGGATTCGACAGACTTAAATGTACTGGTTGAACAGAGCCATTGTTTTTCTCCTGGGCCAGGAGGTCTGGCTGCATTCTCTGGGTAGATGTGAGAATTTCCCTTAAAGAAATAGAATCTTCTCAGACAATTATCCTCAGGCAGGAAATTAGGTGGGCTTTAGAGGGATAAAGGAGTTCTCTTCTCTTTCTCTGGAGCCAGGCAGTGGGGAGCTTGGAGGTGTGGTGGTGACTGAGATACTCCTCCGTTCCTGGCCACATCACTACTGCATGATGCCTCCTGGGAGGTTCAATGTGAGGCCTTAAAACTAGTCACTTACTCTCAGTTTAGTATTCAGTGCTCCCCAAACTTCCATCAAGTGTTGTTAAATTCAACAACCTTGTTTTAAGGAAGTATGTGTCCAAAACTGGGGGAAACAGATATGTGACAAGCAGCTCAACTGGCCCCATGTAAGCCAGGAAGAGGAGTCAGGGGGACCCTGAAGCCACACATATCAGGCTCAGGGCACTTTAATCTCCCCCTTTGCAGACCTGCAACTCCCTGCTTTTCCTATGTTACTCTAAATGAAGCTCTGCTGCTGAGTCAATGAATAAGTAGGCAGAGGCAGTGATCTTCATTTGAGAAGAGGCATTATTCAGATAGTTACAAAGGAACAGAGCTGTGAACATAAATAGTAGGGGAAGACGGGACACTTGCATGTGCTGGGGCTGGTGGCTGGGGGGGCAGCAAAAGAAGACTGGAAGTTGGGACCAAGAAAGCTAAGAAATTATCCAGTAAGGTTCACTCTAGATACTATGTCAGCAATTAGGTTAAAAATTCCCATGTCATACAAATTAAAAGTCAGAGAAAAGCATGTAAGAAACTCAAGGAAAACAAAAAAACAGAAACAAAACAAAATTCAGGGCCAGTGTAAATTCTAAAGTTGAGGGAGCCTGGGCATAAGGTGGCACGGCAGAGTGGGTAGGATCTCAGGCTCCTCACAGGGTTTCCTGATTGGGATCCTTTGCCTTTTTAACTGGGTATACAACACTGGACAATTTTCTTAATGCCTCTGCTTCTCAATCTGTAAAATGGAAATACAATAGCAAATTTTGTTTTCTTTTTTTTTTTGTTTTGTTTTGAGACGGAGTCTCACTCTGTCACCCAGGCTGGAGTGCAGTGGCGCGACCTCGGCTCACTGTAAGCTCCGCCACCCGGGTTCACGCCATTCCCATGCCTCAGCCTCCCGAGTAGCTGGGACTACAGGTGCCCGCCACCATGCCCAGCTAATTTTGTTTCTGTATTTTTTTTTTTTTTAAGATGGAGTCTCGCTCTGTCGCCCAGGCTGGAGTGCAGTGGCGCGATCTCCGCTCACTGCAAGCTCCGCCTCCCGGGTTCACGCCATTCTCCTGCCTCAGCCTCCCGAGTAGCTGGGACTACAGGCGCCCGCCACCGCGCCCAGCTAATTTCTTGTATTTTTAGTAGAGACGGGGTTTCACTGTGGTCTCGATCTCCTGACCTCATGATCCGCCCACCTCTGCCTCCCAAAGTGCTGGGATTACAGGCGTGAGCCACCGCGCCCAGCCTACAATAGCAATATTATTATATGTTTTGATGATTAAATAAGTCAATAAGAGTAAAGTGCTTATAGGAGTTCCTAACACAATATAAGCGCTCAATAAATGTTGGCAAATTACTATCATTACTATTATTGTTTTCTAGGCAGATATGAGCTAGAAGCAACTGATTAATAATTAAATGTCCTGACTAGTCACCTACTCTCTGTCTTTCTTCAAAATGAGGAAGAGGTAAACAGAAAGAATGAGGAGGTTAGGCACAAGAATTTAAAGCACAGGAAAAACAGTTAAAAGAGCAAAAAAGTGTGAATACCAAGAATACTATGATTCTGAGCTGGTCTGATGTCTGACATGGTGAACTTCATATTTACTTCCTCTTGGGGTAGCTAAAAATCCTGCTTATTATCAATTATCAGTCAAATGATCAATCTATGACCTGAAGGTGGAGGCACTAAAGTGGGTTTCATTGTGGGTTGTAATCCCTTTTTGGGTCAGAATCAAAAGATAAGTCAACATTTTTGACTAAAACATAATAATATATAACTTTCATATCCAATAAGGGCACTTTAGCCAATGAATCTGCCATTTACAAATAGCTGATCAATAGTACCCTGTAGATCATGTCAGTAATCACTGGAAAAAATATTAATTAAGAAGAAGGATTCCAGAAGAACTTCTACTTACAACCAAGTTGGAGTAACAAGACCTGTATTTAACCTCCCACCTGAAACAACAGCAACAAGTCAAAACAAAATATATGAAACGTTTTTAAGACATCAGGTAAGGAGGGACAATTGCCTCTGAGAGGCAGAAAACAAATGAGATGAGTCCAATGACTGCCTTAGCTTGCCAGAGTGTAGAAAGGAGGAACGCAGGCTGAGCTACTAGACTCCCGGATCAAAGGAGTTGAGGTGAGTTCAGGGGACTGAGGATGCTAGAGTCAAGGCTAAGTACTGGAGAGAAAAGAATTGCACAAAGAACACTGAAGATCTGTACATGGTCCCCCTGAACGATTTAGCAGAGTACTTGTCAGTGTATGTGTATGAAGAAACTACATGAAGGCAGGGAAAAAACCTCCAAAAGGATTAGAGAAAAGCACCCAGTATTCACACAAGGCTAGGAATAGTGCCGGTGCTCACTAGTCAGACTAGAAAATCTCTAATTCACAGGGCGTTGAGTAGATAATCAGCAAAGTCTTGCTTCAATAATGAGGAATAATTAACCCTAGACTATTGTGAACAAGTCAGAAAAGCAAGATCTGAAAGGACTAACAGTTTCCAAATAACTTAATAAATCACAGAAAAAAAAAAACCCTAAAGAATATTCATAAAAATACAAAAAGGCTCAACAATCACCCAGATAAAATTCACAATACCTATTATAGAATCAAAGATTGCCAGCCATGCAAAGGAGCAGAAAAATGACACAAATAATCAACTGAAATCAACTCCAAACTGACACATATATTGGAATTAGCAGACAGGACATTAAAACAGTTATATACAATTATTATAATTGTATTCTATATGTTCAAACATTAACTAAAGTAATAGAATATATAGATATATATTTTTAAAAGACCCAAATTGAACTTCTAGAGCCAAAAAGTACATTTCTGTAAAAAAAGATACACTGAATGAAATTAGAAGAAATGATTAGTGAAGTGAAAGACACAGCAAGAGAAATGGTTTAAAATGAAACATAGAGAAGATAAAAAAAATTTTTAAAAATGCAAAAAGCTTCAGTGAATTGCATGCCAATGTAAAGTGACCTAAGACGTGTGTAACTGGAATAGTCAAAGGAGAAGAGAGAGAGATGGGTGGGCCAAATAAATATTTGAATCAATAATTACCAAAACTTTTCTGACTTTACCAAATCCAAGGAGTGTCATGAACCTCAAGAATAAAAATAAATAAATAAAATTACACCAAGCACATCTTAAACAAACATGCCCCAAACCAGCAATACAGACTATCTTGAAAGCAACAGAAGAATAAAGGACATGTTACACACAGATTTCTTTTTGAAAACAATCCAAGTGAGAAGACAGTAGAGTAAAATCTTTCAAGTAATAAAAGAAAAACAGAAAACACGTCAATCTAGGACTCTCTACCCAGTAAAATATCTTTCAAAATAGAAGTCTGTGGCTGAGTGTAGTGGCTCATGCATGTAATCCCAATACTCTCAGAGGCCGAGGCAGGAGGATTTCTTGAAGCCAGGTGTTTGAGACCTGCCTGAGCAAAAAAGCAAGACCCTGTCTTTACAAAAAATAATTAAAAAAATAGCCACATGTTGTGGCACACACCTGGAGTCTCAGCTACTCGAGAGGCTGAGGCATGAGGATTGCCTGAACCCAGGATGTTGAGGCTGTAGTGAGCTATGATTGTGCCACTGCACTCCAGCCTGGGTGACAGAGTGAGACCCTGTCTCTTAAAAAAAAATAAAAATAAATAAAAAATAAAAAAGAAGGCTGAATAAAGACATTTTCAGACATACAAAAGCTGAAAGAATTCATTTCCAGCAGACATGTGCTACAAGAAATGTTAAAGGAAGTCCTTTAGGAAAAAAAAAAAAAAAAAAAGGATAACATATGGAATTCTGCATTTAGACACAAAGGAATGAAGAGAACAGGAAATGGTAGCTATGTGAGTAAATATGTAAGTTTTTATCTATTATTTGAAACATAATTGTTAAAACAAAAATGATATATTGTGAGGTATATTAGATATATATATATCTGTAAAACATGTGAAAACAAAATCATAAAGTCTGAGAGGGGAGAAATGGAAGTACTATTGTAAGGTTGTTATATTTCATCTGAACTGGTATGATATCACCTGAATTTAGACTGTGTTAAATTATAGTTATATATTATATACTCTAAAGCAATTCTAAGATAAAAAAATGAAAAATGACTAGTAAGCCAACAAAGGAGATATAAAGGAATCATTTAAAAAAATTCCATTAATCCAAACAAATGCAGAAAAAGAGGAAAAGGGAACAATAAGAATGGGACGAGTAGAAAATAAATAGCAAGATATTACCTTTAAGTCTAAAGATATCAATAATTACATTAAGTATAAATAATCTAAACACTATAATTAGGATAGATATTTAAAAAAAAAAACAAGACGAGTTATATGCTGCCCACGAAAAGGGTGCAGAAAAATAGATCATGCTAACACTAACACAAAGGCAGCTGGAATGATATATCAATATCAGACTAAGCAGGGTTCAGAGCAAAGACTATTGCCAGAGTTAATGTAGGTTATTTAATTATAATAAGGATTTAACTGATGAAAAGAACAAAATAATTCTAATCGTTTATTCTTCCTGAAACAGAACTTTAAATTGAATTAAGCAAAATTGATTGAAGGACAAATAAAAAAAAATGATGGTGAGGTGTTTCCATAGTCCTTTCTCAGTAATTGATAGAACAAGTAGATAGAAAATTTGCAAGTTTATAGTAGACTTGACAACACTATCCACCAACTTGATCTTAATTGGCATTTTTAAAACATTCCACCCCAAAACATCAGATTATGCATTCTTTTCATGTATATACAGAGCATTTACTAAGCCATAAAATAAGTTGAAATAAATTTAAAATGAAGTTATACAATGTATGTTCTCTGATTATAATGAAACTACACTGAAAATTCATAACAGAAAAATGTCTGAAACATCCCCAAATATTAGGTAAATAAATATATACATCTAAATAAACCACAGGTCAAATTAAATCTCAAAAAGTTTCCCTTTTGAGATTTTTGAACTGACAAAATAAATCAAAATTTTTGAAACAGTACTAAAACAGTACTTAGGGAGGAAATTTATAGCACTAAATTCCAATATTATTACAGAAGAAGAAAGCCTCAAATCAATTTCCTCACCTTCCATCTTAAGAAACTAGAAAACGAAAAGCATATTAAGAAGAGCAAATTAAGCCCAAAGTATGCTTAATGAATACCAAAGCAGAAAGCAATGAAATAGAAAAAATAAACATAATAAAAAAATCAATGAAACCAAAAGATAGTTTTTAGAGAAGATAAATTAAGTTGAATCTCTAGCTAAACTGATCTGAGAAAAAAGAGAGAAGACATAAATTATTTACATAAGGAATGAGAGAGGTGATATCACTACAAGTTGAGCACCTCAAATCTGAAATGCTTCAAAGTCTAAAATGTTTTTGAGGGCTGACAGGACACTCATAGGAAATACTCATTGGAGTATTTTGGATTTCATATTAGGGATGCTGAACCATTAAGTATATAATGCAAATATTTCAAAATAAAAAAAATCCAAAATCTGAAACTCTTCTGGTTCTAAGCTTTTTGGATAAGTAATACTCAGCTTGTCTTGTAAAGATCTTGTCTTGTTTTGGTACCAGCCTATTACTTGCATCAGACAATGATTTAGAAAGTATTCCCTCCTCTTCAGTTTTCTGGCTGAGTTTGTGTAGCATTGGTATTTCTTTCTTAAATGTTTCCTAGAATTCACTACTGATTCTAGTGAATTTGGCCTTGGGACTTTTCTCTGTGGGAAGATGTCTAACTATAAGTTCAATTTATTTAATAAATATGAGGCTTTTTGAGTTGTCTGTTTCTTTTTGAGTAAGATTTGGTAGTTTGTATCTTTCAAAAAATCTTGTCTATTTTATCTAAGTTGTCAAGTTTAAAGGCATAAAATTGTTCACAATATTTCCTAATTTTCCTTTTACTAGCTATAGAATCTATCATGTATAGGCCAATAACCCTTATAAACATAGATGTAAAAATTCTAAACAAAAATTTAGCAAAATGAATTCAACAATATAGAAAAAGGATAATACTTGATGACTAAGTAAAGTGTATGTATTCCAGAAATGCAGGGTTGTTTTAACATTCAACAATGAATTAATGTAATTCACCATATTAACAAACTAAGAAAGAAAAACCACAAGATCAGCTCAAAAGACACACAAAAAACATTTAGCAAAACTCAACATCCATTACTGATAACAACTCTCAGGAAACTAGGCATGGAAGGAAACTTCCTCAGAATGATAAACGAACACCTATATTTAACATTTCACTTAATGGTCAAAGACTGAATGCTTTCTTTTTAATGTAAGGAACAAGAAAAGATGCTCATTCTCACCACTTCTGACTGTCTGTGTAAAAAACTGAAAGAGGATTCGGGAGCCAAGATGGCCGAATAGGAAGAGCTCCGGTCTACAGCTCCCAGCGTGAGCGACGCAGAAGACGGTGATTTCTGCATTTCCATCTGAGGTACCGGGTTCATCTCACTAGGGAGTGCCAGACAGTGGGTGCAGGCCAGTGGGTGCGCGCACGGTGCGCGAGCCGAAGCAGGGCGAGGCATTGCCTCACCTGGGAAGTGCAAGGGGTCAGGGAGTTCCCTTTCCGAGTCAAAGAAAGGGGTGACGGACGCACCTGGAAAATCGGGTCACTCCCACCCGAATATTGCGCTTTTCAGACCGGCTTAAAAAACGGCGCACCACGAGACTATATCCCACACCTGGCTCGGAGGGTCCTACGCCCACGGAGTCTCGCTGATTGCTAGCACAGCAGTCTGAGATCAAACTGCAAGGCGGCAGCGAGGCTGGGGGAGGGGCGCCCGCCATTGCCCAGGCTTGCTTAGGTAAACAAAGCAGCCTGGAAGCTCAAACTGGGTGGAGCCCACCACAGCTCAAGGAGGCCTGCCTGCCTCTGTAGGCTCCACCTCTGGGGGCAGGGCACAGACAAACAAAAAGACAGCAGTAACCTCTGCAGACTTAAATGTCCCTGTCTGACAGCTTTGAAGGGAGCAGTGGTTCTCCCAGCACGCAGCTGGAGATCTGAGAACCGGCAGACTGCCTCCTCAAGTGGGTCCCTGACCCCTGACCCCCGAGCAGCCTAACTGGGAGGCACCCCCCAGCAGGGGCACACTGACACCTCACACGGCAGGGTATTCCAACAGACCTGCAGCTGAGGGTCCTGTCTGTTAGAAGGAAAACTAACAAACAGAAAGGACATCCACACCAAAAACCCATCTGTACATCATCATCATCAAACACCAAAAGTAGAAAAAACCACAAAGATGGGGAAAAAACAGAACAGAAAAACTGGAAGCTCTAAAAATCAGAGCACCTCTCCTCCTCCAAAGGAACGCAGCTCCTCACCAGCAACAGAACAAAGCTGGATGGAGAATGACTTTGACGAGCTGAGAGAAGAAGGCTTCAGACGATCAAATTACTCTGAGCTACGGGAGGACATTCAAACCAAAGGCAAAGAAGTTGAAAACTTTGAAAAAAATTTAGAAGAATGTATAACTAGAATAACCAATACAGAGAAGTGCTTAAAGGAGCTGATGGAGCTGAAAACCAAGGCTCGAGAGCTACGTGAAGAATGCAGAAGCCTCAGGAGCCGATGCGATCAACTGGAAGAAAGGGTGTCAGCAATGGAAGATGAAATGAATGAAATGAAGCAAGAAGGGAAGTTTAGAGAAAAAAGAATAAAAAGAAATGAGCAAAGCCTCCAAGAAATATGGGACTATGTGAAAAGACCAAATCTACGTCTGATTGGTGTACCTGAAAGTGATGGGGAGAATGGAACCAAGTTGGAAAACACTGCAGGATATTATCCAGGAGAACTTCCCCAATCTAGCAAGGCAGGCCAACGTTCAGATTCAGGAAATACAGAGAACGCCACAAAGATACTCCTCGAGAAGAGCAACTCCAAGACACATAATTGTCAGATTCACCAAAGTTGAAATGAAGGAAAAAATGTTAAGGGCAGCCAGAGAGAAAGGTCGGGTTACCCTCAAAGGGAAGCCCATCAGACTAACAGCAGATCTCTCGGCAGAAACCCTTCAAGCCAGAAGAGAGTGGGGGCCAATATTCAACATTCTTAAAGAAAAGAATTTTCAACCCAGAATTTCATATCCAGCCAAACTAAGCTTCATAAGTGAAGGAGAAATAAAATACTTTACAGACAAGCAAATGCTGAGAGATTTTGTCACCACCAGACCTGCCCTAAAAGAGCTCCTGAAGGAAGCGCTAAACATGGAAAGAAACAACCAGTACCAGCCGCTACAAAATCATGCCAAAATGTAAAGACCATCGAGACTAGGAAGAAACTGCATCAACTAACGAGCAAAATCACCAGCTAACATCATAATGACAGGATCAAATTCACACATAACAATATTAACTTTAAATGTAAATGGACTAAATTCTCCAATTAAAAGACACAGACTGGCAAATTGGATAAAGAGTCAAGACCCATCAGTGTGCTGTATTCAGGAAACCCATCTCACGTGCAGAGACACACATAGGCTCAAAATAAAAGGATGGAGGAAGATCTACCAAGCAAATGGAAAACAAAAAAAGGCAGGGGTTGCAATCCTAGTCTCTGATAAAACAGACTTTAAACCAACAAAGATCAAAAGAGACAAAGAAGGCCATTACATAATGGTAAAGGGATCAATTCAACAAGAAGAGCTAACTATCCTAAATATATATGCACCCAATACAGGAGCACCCAGATTCATAAAGCAAGTCCTGAGTGACCTACAAAGAGACTTAGACTCCCACACAATAATAATGGGAGACTTTAACACCCCACTGTCAACATTAGACAGATCAACGAGACAGAAAGTCAGCAAGGATACCCAGGAATTGAACTCAGCTCTGCACCAAGCGGACCTAATAGACATCTACAGAACTCCCCACCACAAATCAACAGAATATACATTTTTTTCAGCACCACACCACACCTATTCCAAAATTGACCACATACTTGGAAGTAAAGCTCTCCTCAGCAAATGTAAAAGAACAGAAATTATAACAAACTATCTCTCAGACCACAGTGCAATCAAACTAGAACTCAGGATTAAGAATCTCACTCAAAGCCGCTCAACTACATGGAAACTGAACAACCTGCTCCTGAATGACTACTGGGTACATAACGAAATGAAGGCAGAAATAAAGATGTTCTTTGAAACCAATGAGAACAAAGACACAACATACCAGAATCTCTGGGACGCATTCAAAGCAGTGTGTAGAGGGAAATTTATAGCACTAAATGCCCACAAGAGAAAGCAGGAAAGATCCAAAATTGACACCCTAACATCACAATTAAAAGAACTAGAAAAGCAAGAGCAAACACGTTCAAAAGCTAGCAGAAGGCAAGAAATAACTAAAATCAGAGCAGAACTCAAGGAAATAGAGACACAAAAAACCCTTCAAAAAATCAATGAATCCAGGAGCTGGTTTTTTGAAAGGATCAACAAAATTGATAGACCGCTAGCAAGACTAATAAAGAAAAAAAGAGAGAAGAATCAAATAGACACAATAAAAAATGATAAAGGGGATATCACCACCGATCCCACAGAAATACAAACTACCATCAGAGAATACTACAAACACCTCTCCGCAAATAAACTAGAAAATCTAGAAGAAACGGATAAATTCCTCGACACATACACTCTCCCAAGACTAAACCAGGAAGAAGTTGAATCTCTTAATAGACCAATAACAGGAGCTGAAATTGTGGCAATAATCAATAGTTTACCAACCAAAAAGAGTCCAGGACCAGATGGATTCACAGCCGAATTCTACCAGAGGTACAAGGAGGAACTGGTACCATTCCTTCTGAAACTATTCCAATCAATAGAAAAAGAGGGAATCCTCCCTAACTCATTTTATGAGGCCAGCATCATTCTGATACAAAAGCCAGGCAGAGACACAACAAAAAAAGAGAATTTTAGACCAATATCCTTGATGAACATTGATGCGAAAATCCTCAATAAAATACTGGCAAACCGAATCCAGCAGCACATCAAAAAGCTTATCCACCATGATCAAGTGGGCTTCATCCCTGGGATGCAAGGCTGGTTCAATATACGCAAATCAATAAATGTAATCCAGCATATAAACAGAGCCAAAGACAAAAACCACATGATTATCTCAATAGATGCAGAAAAAGCCTTTGACAAAATTCAACAACCCTTCATGCTAAAAACTCTCAATAAATTAGGTATTGATGGGACGTATTTCAAAATAATAAGAGCTATCTATGACAAACCCACAGCCAATATCATACTGAATGGGCAAAAACTGGAAGCATTCCCTTTGAAAACTGGCACAAGACAGGGATGCCCTCTCTCACCACTCCTATTCAACATAGTGTTGGAAGTTCTGGCCAGGGCAATTAGGCAGGAGAAGGAAATAAAGGGTATTCAATTAGGAAAAGAGCAAGTCAAATTGTCCCTGTTTGCAGACGACATGATTGTATATCTAGAAAACCCCATTGTCTCAGCCCAAAATCTCCTTAAGCTGATAAGCAACTTCAGCAAAGTCTCAGGATACAAAATCAATGTACAAAAATCACAAGCATTCCTATACACCAACAACAGACAAACAGAGAGCCAAATAATGAGTGAACTCCCATTCACAATTGCTTCAAAGAGAATAAAATACCTAGGAATCCAACTTACAAGGGATGCGAAGGACCTCTTCAAGGAGAACTACAAACCACTGCTCAAGGAAATAAAAGAGGATACAAACAAATGGAAGAACATTCCATGCTCATGGGTAGGAAGAATCAATATCGTGAAAATGGCCATACTGCCCGAGGTAATTTACAGATTCAATGCCATCCCCATCAAGCTACCAATGACTTTCTTCACAGAATTGGAAAAAACTACTTTAAAGTTCATATGGAACCAAAATGAGCCCGCATCGCCAAGTCAATCCTAAGCCAAAAGAACAAAGCTGGAGGCATCACACTACCTGACTTCAAACTATACTACAAGGCTACAGTAACCAAAACAGCATGGTACTGGTACCAAAACAGAGCTATAGATCAATGGAACAGAACAGAGCCCTCAGAAATAACGCCGCATACCTACAACTGTCTGATCTTTGACAAACCTGAGAAAAACAAGCAATGGGGAAAGGATTCCCTATTTAATAAATGGTGCTGGGAAAACTGGCTAGCCATATGTAGAAAGCTGAAACTGGATCCCTTCCTTACACCTTATACAAAAATCAATTCAAGATGGATTAAATATTTAAACGTTAGACCTAAAACCATAAAAACCCTAGAAGAAAACCTAGGCATTACCATTCAGGACATAGGCATGGGCAAGGACTTCATGTCCAAAACACCAAAAGCAATGGCAACAAAAGAAAAAATTGACAAATGGGATCTAATTAAACTAAAGAGCTTCTGCACAGCAAAAGAAACTACCATCAGAATGAACAGGCAACCTACAAAATGGGAGAAAATTTTTGCAACCTACTCATCTGACAAAGGGCTAATATCCAGAATCTACAATGAACTCAAACAAATTTACAGGAAAAAACCAAACAACCCCATCAAAAAGTGGGCGAAGGACATGAACAGACACTTCTCAAAAGAAGACATTTATGCAGCCAAAAAACACATGAAAAAATGCTCATCATCACTGGCCATCAGAGAAATGCAAATCAAAACCACTATGAGATACCATCTCACACCAGTTAGAATGGCAATCATTAAAAAGTCAGGAAACAACAGGTGCTGGAGAGGATGTGGAGAAATAGGAACACTTTTACACTGTTGGTGGGACTGTAAACTAGTTCAATCATTGTGGAAGTCAGTGTGGCGATTCCTCAGGGATCTAGAACTAGAAATACCATTTGACCCAGCCATCCCATTACTGGGTATATACCCAAATGAGTATAAATCATACTGCTATAAAGACACATGCACACGTATGTTTATTGCGGCATTATTCACAATAGCAAAGACTCGGAACCAACCCAAATGCCCAACAATGATAGACTGGATTAAGAAAATGTGGCACATATACACCATGGAATACTATGCAGCCATAAAAAATGATGAGTTCATGTCCTTTGTAGGAACATGGATGAAATTGGAAATCATCATTCTCAGTAAACTATCGCAAGAACAAAAAACCAAACACCGCATATTCTCACTCATAGGTGGGAATTGAACAATGAGATCACATGGACACAGGAAGGGGAATATCACACTCTGGGGACTGTGGTGTGGTGGGGGGAGGGGGGAGGGATAGCATTGGGAGATATACCTAATGCTAGATGACGAGTTAGTGGGTGCAGCGCACCATCATGGCACATGTATACATATGTAACTAACCTGCACAATGTGCACATGTACCCTAAAACTTAAAGTATAATTAAAAAAAAAGAAAAAAAAAACTGAAATAATTTAAAATAAGCTATTAGAAATAATAAGTCAATTTAACAAGGTTGCAGTATATAAGATCAATATACAAAAATCAATTGTATTTCTAAATAGTGGTAACAAACTGTTGAAAATTATAATAAAAGCCAATATCATTTATATTAGCATAAAAATAAAATACTTACGATTAAATTTGACAAAATATGTGCAAAACCTATACAGAAATAAATAAAATTGCTGAGGCAAATTAAAGAAAATCTAAATAATTGAAGAGATATACCTTGTCCATGGGCCAGAAGACTCAATATTGTAAAAAGGAATGAATTAATGGCATTAGCAGCAAACTGGATGGGATTGGAGACTATTATTCTAAGTGAAGTGACTCAGGAATGGAAAACCAAATATTGTGTGTTCTCAGTCATAAGTGGGAGCTAAGCTAGAGGATGGAAAGGCCTAAGAATGATACAATGGACTTTGGGGACTCGGGGGAAAGTATGAAAGGGGGGTGAGGGATAAAAGAGTACAAATTGGGTTCAGTGTATACTGCTTGGGTGAGGGGTGCACCAAAATCTCACAAATCACCACTAAAGAACTTACTCATGTAACCAAGTACCACCTGTTCCCCTAAAACCTATGGAAACAAAAATTGAAAAAAATTCTCAAAAAAAAATGACAATTCTCCCTAAACTTATCAATGGATTCAACGCACTCTCAAGTAATCCTCTCCCTTGGAGAAAAGCTCAGCAGCTTTTTTTTTTTTTTTTAAGAAATTGACAAGCTCATTCTAAAATTTACATGGAAATGTAAAGGGCTTAGAATAGCCAGAACAATTTTTACAAAGAACAAAGCTGAAAGATTAACACTACCTGATTTCAAGACTTATAAAGCTACAGTAATTAAAACAGTGTGATACTGGTATAAAGATAGATTGGAGAACGGAATATAGCATCCAGAAATAGGCCACGCATATATACACAACTGATTTTTGACAAAAATGCAAAGACACTTCAGTGGAAAAATGATAGTCTTTTCCATAAATGCTGTTAAAACAATTAGATATTCATATAATAACTGAACTATTCATACCTCCATCGCTTACAAAAATTAATTCAAAACTGATCATAGGCTTAAATATGAAACCTAAAACTGTACATTTTTACAAGAAAACATAGTAGAAAGTCTTGGTGACCTTAGATTAGGAAAAGGTTTCTTAGATGTGGCACCAACAGGATGATCCATAAAGAACACACCTAGATCAACTTCTACTCTTCAAAAGACAACGTTAAGAGAAGGAAAAGATAAATTGGGAGATCCACATATTGAAATAAAATATTTGCAAAGCATACATGTAACAAAGAATATGCATCCAGAATACATAAAGACCTTTCTGAACTCAATAATAGGAAAATAATCAGCTCAAGTTTTAAAATGAGCAAAAGTTTTGAACTGACACTTCACCAAGAAAGATATATGGCAAATAAGCAAATGAAAGATGTTCAATGCAATTAGTTATTAGTAAAGTGCCAATTAAAATCCCAATGAGATACCATTACACACCTACTAAAGTGTCTAAAATTAAAAAGACTGACCCTCACCAAGTTTGGTGAAGGATGTGGAGGAACTGGAACTCTCATACACTGTGAGTGCAAATGTAACGTATTATAACTAAGTCAGATAACAGTTTGACAGTTTCTTAAAGAGTTAAACTTATGTTTACCATATGATTCGGCCATTCTACTACTGGGTATTTACCTCAAAGAAAACATATGCCCATAAAATATTTGTACATGAATGTTCATAACAGCATTACTTGTAATAGCCAAAAACTGGTCACAACCCAAGTGTCCATCAATAGGTGAATAGATAAATAATGGAATAATACACATCAATAAAGTGGAATGAAATATGACATGAATGAATCTCCAAATAATTATGTTGAATAAAAGAAGTGATAAAAGAGTCATATTATATAATTCCATTTATATAAAACTCTAGAATATGCAAACTAATCTGTAAAACCAAAGTTGATCTGGGGCACGAAGAAACTTCTGGGCATAAGGGATATGTTCACTACTTAGCTTGTGGTGATGGCTTCACGGATGTATACATAAGTCAAAACATATCAAATTGTACATTTCAAATATGTGCAGTTTATTGTATGTCGATTACATTTCAATAAAACTGTTTACAAAATAAAGACAAGGTCTTAGTGTTGGACTGCCTGGAATGGAATCCTGACTCCATTATTTACTAGGTGTCTGATTATAAACAACTTAGATAACCCCTTGAGACTCAGTTTCTTTATCTGTCACATTGGGATAACAACAGTGCAAGTCTCATGTTCCTGATATGAAGAGTAAGTGAAATAATGCATGTAAAGGACTCAGAAGAATGCTGTTACATAGGCAGTACTCAGTGAGTGCTCACTGTTAGTATGTTACTTCATGGTGGCTCTAATGAAGGAGGCAGTGAATCACAGTCAACTTAGAAGTCAAGTTCAAATTCTAGCACTTTAGGTACTGGCTGTGAAACTTTACATAAGTTAGTCAACTTCTCTCCTTCTCAGTTTCCCTATCTGTAAAATGAGGAAAGCAACAGTACTTACCACACAAGATCATTATGCAAGGTGAAATGAGAAACTTGTACTACATAATCCTGCCACCAATTTTTTTTTTAGGTAAAGAAAATAAACAAATGTGGTATTTTTGCACACCTGAGAATCATCTTTATTGCACACATTTAGATTCATGTTGGGGCAGAAGGAAAAGAAGGAAGAGGGGAGAAACAGAAGGAAGACAGGAGACCTAAGACATTGGAACCAGAGGTAATAAGGATATAAGAAAATCCTCTAAGAATCCTGGAGATAATGGGGACATGAAGATAGAAGAAAGGGGTTCCTATTATATGTTGGATCGATGTTTCAGCCATCCTTGTTTAAAGTTTTTAGGCCGGGCACGGTGGCTCATGACTGTAATCCCAGCACTTTGGGAGGCCGCGGCAGGCGGGTTGAGGTCAGACCATCCTGATCCCCTGGCCAGCATGGTGAAACCCCGTCTCTACTAAAAACTACAAAAATTAGCTGGGCATGGTGGCGTGTGCATGTAGTCACAGCTACTCAGGAGGCTGAGGTGGGAGAATCGCTTGAACCAGGGAGGCGGAGGCTGCAGTGAGCTGAGATCGCACCACTGCACTCCAGCCTGGCGACAGAGTGAGACTCCATGTCAACAAGAAAAACCCCCAAAAAACAAAAAAACAAAAACAAAAACACACAGACAGAAAAAATAAAAAATAAAGATTTTAGCACAGAGTAACTACAGTAGACTAGGGACTAGGGGAAATTTGGATGGCTCATGTATTTGCCATGTATTTATTTATTTATTTATTTTGTGGTAAAATTGCCTGTTTACAAATGAGAAAAATTGTTGTGACATTCCAGGCTTGCCATGATGCAACAGGGATCCACAGGCATAAAGGTATTCCAGGATTTAAGAGTCACATAGGAAAACTTTCTCCTGAGGGTAAATCTGATCTTAGTTACAAATGAAGTTTTTTAGGCCATAATGATAATAATTCACTCCAGAATTATTTACTACATATTTGACATGAACCAAGCATGCTGGTGTCAGACATTCAGAAGATTCAGTGCCCTTCATCGAGGAGTTTCAAATCTGCATGTTTCTAATTCCTATCTATATTTCTCAGGGTCTTGTATTAAAAAAAATCAATTTCAGGCAAACATTAAGATCTGTACTTCTTCTTTGGGGCAGGCATGGGTTTAAAATGGCCAAGCCTAAGTCCAGGATTCAGCCCCTTTGCCTGTTATATCTGTAGGACAGTACTGATTTATCACATGGCTTGATGTCATTAAACATTTATTATGCACCTATAGTGTGCTAGAGAAACACACACACACACACACACACACAAGAACAGATAAAAGACATTGTTCCTTTGTAGCAGCACTTTGTACAAAATGACTAATGAATATATGCTTATTCAATAGATCAAGAAAGCAATATACATTTTAAGAAATTTATAAATATTTAATCAAGATTTTGTACAGTAACTCTGACTGAGAAACTCAGGCTTCTTGGAATACTAAAATAGGATTTTAAATGACCAGAAATTTAAAGGTCCACAGCTTTTGTGAACAACATGAACTGAAACATCTTGAAATGGATATTTTAGAAGTATTTCATATAATTTCGTATACATTTTTCAGAAGAAAACATAAAAAGCAGAGAACATCCTACATCCCTAATAGATGAGTTAATTCTGCATCATTTCAGTCTAGAAATAAAATGTGGAAGATTTCATTTTGTCCTAGTAGCTTATATGCTAATAACTTGGGAAGAATTTGAAGTCTGACTTTCTCCTTTCAAGTACCTTTAAATATAAACACATATACAGAGAGCTTTACAGAAATAGTTTTTGTCTACAGAGCTATAACCCAACATGCTGGCATTCTGTAGCCCTTTGGAACATCATCCTTGACTCTAAACCCTTTTGTTCTAAAGTTAATTTTAGCTACGAATTTCCAGGTCTCTGGAGAGAATGTGTCACAACAAGCTTTATTTTAAGACAGATTTTTTGGGTCTATATTTAATTAAAAGTGCCCTTACATCTGTTCAGTAGCCATCCTAAAAAAGTTCTTCTGAGATATGAGTGATGGCCCACAACTTCTGATCTATATTTGTAGGTAGTATTCCATAGCAGCAACTGCCAGCTGGTGTCGTGCTCTTTTCTCTCTACTGTGCCACACTGAAAGGGAACAATTTGTTGTGTGGGAGGTCTAACATTGTGGAGATTAAATTACCTTCTGAGTGGACATGGTTACAATACCATTAAAAATATTACTTAACTCTCTGCTATGTTCCCCCACCACACACACACACTAACAGAACTGCCCAGGTGAGCTGTTACAGATCTGCGTCAACTGCTATTGTTGCATGAAACAGACATGGGTAGCAGAATCTTTATCTGTCATCAGCTTACTGGAAAGGTAAAGAAGGTAATTTGACACAGTGGGGAATATAGTACATTTATGAACTGAAAGAAAATTGAGTTTCTGTGGAATTGTTTACTGCTGCTGGAGAAACAAAAGAGGTTAATTCCATACTGTTTAATATAGCTTTGAATGAACATAAAATAAAATAATGCTTGAGCATAACAGTGGTATGCTTAAAATCTGCCCTCCCCCAAGCAAAACAAACTCAATGTAGTTTCAGACCTTTAAAGCAGATTTTAAATTCTTATGACTTCAGATCCTGAGGGATTATGTTAAGTAGTTGTTACAAATCATATCTCATGCCAAGTGGCATATAGAAAAAATATGCAAAAATATGATTATGTTTCATTGAAGATACTGTCTATTCTGTATTATGGCTGAATTTGAATTTTTATATTTATAGACATCATTACATCACATATGGTAAGCGACTGTAAAATTGCGTATATAAAAATTATATTGGCTTACCTATATGCAAATGAATATATATATTCATGTGTACAATTTTTTTTATTATTCTTTAACTTCTTAAAAATGGGGCTGGAATCCAGTTGTTTCTTATGGGCCCTGGAGTGCCAAGAAAGATTAATGCGTACCATCAGTAAATCATTCACCACATTGGTGACCCTTTGGTTATCTTTTTTTGGTAGGGAACATCAATACTTTTTTTGGACAGTTCCTAATACAGGCTGGAGTTATGGAGTTATGGTGTGAAAAAAGACAATATCTCAGAGTTGATTTTGACCATTTTGAATGAAGTCTTCTAGGAAAGAAATCTGCTCCATAGTCCAAAACCATATATTGGATCTCAACTGTCTTTTAAGTCAACACTTTGTAATATAGCTGTAATGTGAGCTTTGGATACAAGGCCCCATATGTAAGTTTAAATTTTCTAACTAGCCACATCAAAAAAAGTAACAGGTGAAATTAATTTTAACAATGTATTTAATTTAATATATCCAAAATGTTATTGTTTCAATATACTCATTAAAATGAATACATGACTATGCATCACATAAATTATTTTGTTTCCCATCAGTGTTACAAGTGCTATACTTTGGGAAGTACTTTTTTACATAGTGAAGGAGGACTGGGAGACAAAAGGTAGATCAACAATTATGTGCATATGAGATAGACACGGATTGGGACTCTTGGTTCTGTATTTTACTACACAATTGACTTTAAGCAGGTAATTTCGCACTTGGAACTACTCTTATCTGTAAAGGTAGAATAATTGATTCAGAGTAGATAAGCATTCAAAGCACTTAGTATGTTGCCTGGCACAGAACAATTGCTCAATACATGTTAGGAGGAAAAAAATGATGGAGACGCTTTCTTATGTGTGAAACCAAGGGGTTCAGTTTTGATCAGGTCACTAAGAGCTCATGTGAGAGTACTCCAGGCCCTTCTGAGCACGTCGTAAATGGTTGCAGAAGCACTTTGTGAAACTATATGTAAAATGTAGTGAGAAAATTCAATGAGTCTTTTAACCAAGTCAGTTCACTCCTAGAATATGTCTGAATGAAATAATTCAAGTAAAACAACAACAAAAAACCTTTATTATGAAGGTCTTCACTGCAGTGTAACCTATGAAAGAAATAAATGGGAAAAAGCTAAAAGTTTAATAATAAGTGAATAGCTTAATAAACAAGGGAATATTGTGCTGTACCTCATTATGCAGTTAACAATGATAGCCACGAGAATTATGTAAAATTACTGAAATGATTATGGTAAATACAAATTAAAATTCCGAATACAAAATAGTAAGTATATTCTGAAAACAATTATATAAAATACGTATGGTGTGAAAAAGTTTTGGAAGATAATTTGCAAAAATAGAAATAATTGTGTTAGGGTAAAGTGACTTAAATTATTAATATCATTATGACATATTTTCAATAAAATAAGTGTAAGCAGTTTACCCAAGAAATACTTATACATTCTTCTTAGTCAGTCAAGCAAAATATTTCACATCTATCCTATGCTCCTCTCTCCACTGGGCACTGTGCAGCATCAGAAAATAAAAAGAGACAGTTCTTTTTCCCCCAAATGTTACCTAGACCAACAACACAAAATAACTGATCAAAACAATAGTGAACAATGTAAGATAGGTAGCAATTATGTCATACTACATCTTATTTAATAATGAAAGTATTGTATATAATATTTGAGGAAATATACATGTGCATGTTGAAACGATTAAATGTTAAATTGAATTGAGTTCAGATAAGATGAAAGCAAGTGATCAATATGAAATGGTGCCTGTTGGTGGAGATGAGCCTTGAGCTAACGTCTGAAGGAGAAGCAATCTTTATATAACTGGCAAGAGAGGATCCACATTCCACAAAGGGAAAAAGCAAATAAAAGCATGAAGTGAATAGAATTAACCAGAAAAGAGACTGATATTATTAGCAGGTTTTTTTATTGGGGGAAATAATAGTGGGATAATTATTAATTTTACTTAACTAACATTTATTAAGTGCAA
Organism: Pan paniscus; assembly: GCF_029289425.2. NCBI lineage: Eukaryota > Metazoa > Chordata > Mammalia > Primates > Hominidae > Pan > Pan paniscus. Next base: position 119,794,518 of record NC_073249.2, read on the forward strand.
ACTATGGTTCAGATAAGGAGATGAAATTAGGCATGATGTTGAACGCAGTTATATTGCAGATTAAATCATGTTTCCTGTGTATTCTAAATGATGACTGAATTGGACTGGATGACCCCCCATATTCCTCATGACTATGAGACTTTGCAATGATATACTCCATGTGGCTTTCTGGCACAGAGACTACACAATTCTATACTCCCTCCCTAGGAATACAGCAAGACACTGTTTTATTTGTATTTGCAATGGGGCTTTTTTCCTTCAGAAAACCATCCAATGAATAAGCCCTGTCATTTCTCCATCATATGTTCATGAAATTCAGGTGTGAAAATGCTTTCTTTTGAAAACTATAATTAGACTAATTCATATTTACAACACAAGGAAAAAACCTGCCTGTAATTCTTTGATTAACTTTTAAAAAGAAGAAGCAATATGAAACCCTGACCATCCATTAGACAAGATATAAAAATGTTCCTAAGAAATTCAGTCAGCCAGCCTTCTGTGTGATAAAAGCCAGCCATGGAAAAGCCATGAAACAGAAGGGAGGGAAAGGGCGAGGCACTAAGACCAAACTCAAACATTTGCTCAGAATATTCTCCTGAGCTCATCCTCAAGTAATCAGTCAAAATAAAAACAGATTGTTAAGAAGGGTAGGGAAACTTTTAAAAAAATCTGAAAGGTCTTGAAATCTTCATCTGCCCTTATTCTATTTTTGCTTAAATTGAAAATAGCATCATTTGCCTTGTGCTTTACAGTTTACAAAGTGTTTTAACATATACGCCATGTTTCAGTTTCACAGCAGCTCTGGATTTTACAGCTGATGCAAGAGTCTCAGAGGCTTAGGGACCTGCCCACACCTCTGCTTCATCAAGCAGTGGACACTGAGCACACATCTAGGTCTTCAGACTCCAAAGCTCATGGTGTTTTCACTGCACTACATCATGCACCTGTTCAGCTTTGGCTTCATTTGTGCTGGAATAATGCACAGACTAATTCATGTTCCTACTTAGATCCTGCCACCCCATAGTGGAGGCCACAGTGAAAATTAACTAGTGAACACTTAGCTTTCCAGTAATTAAAGCAGTAGGATAACATGTAACCAACAACCACAGGTATCTAGCATACCTCACATTAGACATCAAGTGGTAGTATTACAAAGGAAATAAAAAGCCTCTTCTCCATAACTCTCCTAAGCTGCCAGCTAGTGCATCCAGAATTTCCACCATTTTAGTTATTCCTTTGGGCAAGGTGTAACCGTCTCTTTTAAATAGCAATTATTTTATTGAGGTGAAAATATCATGGCACACAGACTTAAGAAAATTGATCAGAGAGAGAGTTCTGAGGAAAATGGGTAGAGGTTGGGGTAATTCTGATGGATGGTTTCAGGGATGGGTGCTCTTTGGATGCCCAAGGAGATTGTGATGGTGGTACAAGAGCATGAGACGAGGGAGTGCTGGATATGGGATGAGCTTCACGCTTTCTGCAATGTTGTTCAGGGCTCTCCCTTCCCCTGTTGTTGTCTCTGCCATATTTAAATCAGTCTGTTCCAGCTGAGTACTCCATGGACCCTGTCAGCCACGCTCTAAGATTCTACAAAATAGTGTAGCATAAGCCAAGATGCTAATTTGATATGTTACAATTATGAAGTGATCCTCAGAATTGAAATAGCAAACACTCTTTCTTCAGATTATTGCAGCAGGATGCAGACTAGTTTATCATTTCTTCCATAAAGAAGTCATTTCCCGAGTGTCAAAAATGACATCAGCTTTCAACAGGATGAGGAGGTACTGGCAGTGATTAAAATATTTGCTTTTTTCTGGCTGGGTGCAGTGGCTCACGCCTGTAATCCCAGCACTTTGGGAGGCCGAGGCGGGTGGATCACTTGAGATCAGGAGTTTGAGACCAGCCTGACCAACATGCTGAAACCTCATGTCTACTAAAAATACAAAATTAGCTGGGCATAGTGGTGCATGCCTGCAATCCCAGCTACTCTGGAGGCTGAGGCAGGAGAATTGCTTGACCCAGGAGGCAGAGGTTGCAGTGAGCTGAGATCACGCCATTGCACTCCAGCCTGGGCAACAAGAGTGAAACTGTGTCTCAAAAAAAAAAAAAATATATATATATATATATATGTTATATAATGTATATATTCATTATATAATGATTATATATGTTATATATTATGTTATATATTTTTATATAAAAATTATATATTATATAGTTCTTATATAACATATATTTTATATAATAATTTATATATGTTTATTTTATATATAATTTATATATATTTATTTTATACATAATTCTATATAATATAATATATAATATATTATATTTTATATAAGAAATATATAATATATAATATAATAAATATATAATACTATATATATTATATATATTTTTTCAAACCCATTTCAAAGATCTTTTGCCTTTTTTTTGGAGCTATGTACTTCCATATTGCAATATAAGAACTGATTCTTCTTTAAAACAATGCAATTTATAGAATTAAAGAAGTGAGATAGCAGTTACACGAGAAGCAGACTTATGTGTCATGTATACAAATCAATAACAAAACTAAGTTTCTTAAGTCTTTCTAGTAATCATGGGAAGAAATATGTAACATGTATTCTGGAGGCATGGACGAGAGATACTCAGTGACTGGTGACTAGATATTAGAAAGTAGCCTCTCGGCTATGAGTCAAGGACCATATATTAAGTGATCTTTACATCCTAAACAGGGCTTAGCATAGGATGTGCACATATTAGTTGCTACTTACATGCTTTCTAATATATTGATTTGCTAAGCAGACTGATAATGCAGATAAAATTTCAGAGGCATTACTTAACTTTGCAAATACTTTTCAGGATTCAAATAAATTATTTATGTACTACCCATGAATTAGAGACTATCCATTCATTATCATATAAATTATATTACTTGATTTCCTTGCTGAAAATCTTCCAGTGGCTTCCTGTTGCCTATAGGACCTAAACAATTTGGCATTTGCTCATCTCTCCTACCTTAATTTCTATCACTTTCCACCTTGAGTATTCCATACTGTACTTTCTATTTCTCTTCAGGGTCTTTACACTCACTGTTTCTCTTTTTGGAATGTTCTTCCACAGATATTTCCATGGCCCACTCTTTCACATCCTTTAACTTTTGTTCTGATATTCTGACCTCTCAGACCACCTCTTCCTAAAGTGGCTGTCTTCTTATTCTCTTTCCCTTACCCTGATTCATTTTTCTTCATGGTATATATCACTGCCTGAAATTATGTTTATTGTTTTGGTGTGTCAAGTTCAGTACCTGGTATATAATGCCCAGTAAACATTTCCCTAAAAAAAATCAATTTTTCTAATCAATATGTTTGGGTGCTATAGACCAAAGGGTTGGTCGGTTGTCAGGCAGGTAAGCAGACCCTGTATAAGACAACAGGGTGTGGCGGGAGCAGCAACCATGTGTGAACAGTTTAGGCTTGATTAAGAGGTATGCAAATAAAAAATAAGTAAAATGTTGTGTCGACCAAATAAAATATATCTGGGGACCAGATTGGGCCCAACTGTTTTGGGTTTACATAAGTTACACAATAAATAGCAGTGACCATCTCGTGATAGTTTTGGAGAAAATACTGTTTTCTATAAATATGTATTTCCACTTCTCTCTTTTCCTTTTTTTTCATCTTATCACACTTAGTATTTTTTCCTTCAGATGTAAAGGTGAATTAGCACAGTGTATGCACTCAATACTGTCTGTTCAGCTCCCTAATGATATGAACAGTGAATGCAAATGTAAACCTATCTGTAGGTTTTCTAATCACAGAAACAGGAAGCTCCAAATTTAAGAACATAGAATCAGTGATGCAAATGTGTTGGGGGTGGGGGAGCTTGCCAAGGACAGACAGAAAATAGAAAAAGTCACCCTTCACTTCTGATGCCTACTCTCAATCAAGTCTCAGAGAGGGGCAATTTCCGGAGAAATGATCATCCTATAGGTATGAATAGGTTAATGAAGCTATAAAGCCTTTGTTTGCCCACCAGACCTGTTTTCTCTTCTCTTCCTGGGAAACTAAGGCTTCTCTTAAGCCATCTCTGATTCTCTGATATCTTAACTGGTCTGTGATAGGGTTCAGATTCAGTCAATCTATTATCATCTCCTATTTATATTTCTCTGCAATCAATGACCATGCTGTATTGCTTCAGGCTGTGATTCACAATCATAAACTGTAGTTTATATTTATCAACTTCATTTATGAGAAAAATTGGGCACGCAGGATGTAATTACATTGTCATGAGCTGCTAAAGACAAACACTGAGGCTCACACATCAGTGACCACAGAAGTCAGACCCGTTCTCCCCAACAGCTCAGTTTGTGTGTCCAAATCTCTATAGCTCTACTGGCATCTAGGAGCTGCAATTTCCTGTGTGTGTGTTTTAAGTTGCCTTGTTCAGATTTCTAGCAAATTGGAGTAACATTTGGTGATAGAGACGTCTGCATTTTCAATAGAACTTTATATTTTTTTGTGAGACAATGATCAGCCTTATAGGAGTTGGCCATAATTTAGATTAATTTATGGTGGAGCTGTCAAGCCTAGTATTAACAGAGAAAACCTAGCATAAACTAATCTGTCAGTTCAAGGCACAGACTTCAATCCTTTAATCACAGCTAAACTCTTTTACTTCTGGGGCACCAAAGCTGTCCTCACAGCAGGGTGTTATGGCATGTTTGTAATGTCTGAAGGGTAAAAATATGCTCAAATTGCAGTTCAAATACTGTGTTTTTAAGCAACAGCAGCTTGTATATGTTGTTAAACTCTCTGCCTTTTTTTTTTCCTGGAATGATTTGATTATCATCGTAAGGTCCTCTTTAGAATTCCTTACTTTCAAAACAGATACACTAAAATTTAGGCTTTTCTCCCCCATAGGTCAGTGCTCTGTATTAGTTTGGAAAAAGATGACCAGATTTTCAGTGGGCTAGATCAACACTAGAATGCAACAAATGAATTGATTGTAAAGAAAAAGTTTACATTAGACAGACTCATCCAGAACAGGAAACCCCCACTCGTGACCAAATCTATGTGCAAGTGGCCATTTGCTGTTGATTAATTCTAGTCATAGATGTCAAAAAAAAAATTAAGTACTATCTCCTCATGCCCATCTATTTTCCAGTGCTCAACTTGAGAGTATCATCTTCTTCAATAAGGCTTGAAGAACTAAATGTTTAAAATAACTCAAGTAGAGGTGGCACTTAATATTTCTTAGTCCAGAGTGTAATATTTTCTCTCAATTGCATTTTTCCCCACAAAGATTAAAAAAATTCATACCTTAGGTATTTACTTTCAGGTTGTGCATATTGTTATATATGCTTTCTTAGGACATGTAAACACTTTCTCACAGTGTTTAGAGTCACAATAAAAGCTCATTTTTAATTTGATATCTTTCAAAATTTTAACCATGTATTCGAATGGAATGATCTATTATTTGAGTGGTCAGAAATTTAAAAGAAACGATTTGACTTACATAGAAGAGTAGTATATAATGCTATAAATTCCACTGTTACAGTTTCAAATGTTCCTTAGATATATGAAACCAAGTGCAACTTTAATATTCTAACTAAAGAACTTCATCTATATTTCAAATGTTTCTAATCAATATTTTCCTTCATTTCAGATCAACTCACCGTTATAATCACAGATAACTGGAAAGTTAAGGACCAGATAGCCTGTTATGAATAATTTACAGCTGTCATTGTGAAAAACGAATTGTTAAATATCACTGAAAAAAAGATATTTACAATTTTATGTCAAAAAATAAATTTTTTCCAGTTCCCTTTGTTCTTTGTTAGCTTTTAAAATCAAGCTGTCCTCTTTCTTCCACTGTTAACTTGGTGATTCAGGATTTCTGGCCATTTCTCAACTATTTCTATCAGATCAGCCAAGTAAAGAATGAAATTAGCTAAAGTTTTTAAGGAACTATGAAATGTCTGCGGAAGAAATGAAGTAGTTAAAATTAAAAGCTGAGCTCTCATATGTTTATGGAGATTTTGGGGTCCAAGACTTTGACAAGGAGGTATTACAATCAAAGTATCTAGAAAATATGTTATAATCCTGAATGAATCATGTTTGGCTTTTCTTCCCTTTCTCATGCTCACTGCATGCCTGCTCATCTTTTCTGGCCCAGTTAAGTATAAATTTAGGAATTTTTTTTTTATTGAGATCATGGCTCAATGAGGTCAACTACTATAATGGATCAGGTCAGCAGAAAATAATTTCTTTCAAATAGTACTCTCATATACTATAGGGCATAAGTTAGTGCTCTGTAACCTAGGGAAAGAATCCATGGACACAATTGTCAGGGCCAATTCTGACTGGGGTGGGGCCCAGCAGTGAATGCATTTAAAAATTATATTTGGTGATTTGTGTTGTCTGGTTAGGCACTGCTGATTAGGCCCAGATGGAGACAGACTTGGTAAAATTCTCCCCATCATCAGATTGGTCTTTTATTTTTGAGACAGAGTCTCACCTTGTTGCCCAGGCTGGAGTGCAGTGGCACGATCTCCGCTTGCTGCAACCTCCACCTCCTGGGTTCAGGAGATCCTCATGCCTCAACCTCCCGAGTAGCTAGGATTACAGGTATGCGCCAACACGCCCGGCTAATTTTTATATATTTTTTAGAGACAGTGTTTTGCCATGTTGTCCAGGTTGGTCTCAAACTCCTGAACTCAAGTGATCTACCAGCCTTGGCCTCCCAAAGTTTTGGGATTACAGGCGTGAGCCATCACCAGATTGGTCTTTAATTCCTATACCCAAAGGATACAATACGTTTCTTCTAATGACTTGACTCCCTTCAGAAAATAGCCAAATTCTTCCTTAAAAAAAATCATTCTTATAAATTGGTTAATTCATTCAACAGGCCTGGCTGGCATGGTGGCTCACACCTGTAATCCCAGCACTTTGGGAGGCCGAAGCAAGCAGATCACTTGAGGCCAGGAGTTCGACACCAGCCTGGCCAATGTGGAAAAACCCTGTCTCTACTAAGAATACAAAAATTAGCCGGGTGTGGTGGTGGGCGCCTGTAATCCCAGCTACTCGGGAGGCTGAGGCACAACAATCACTTGAACCTGGGAGGTGGAGGTTGCAGTCAGCTGAGATCATGCCACTGCACTCCAGGCTGGGTGACAGAGCAAGACTCTGTCTCTAAATAAACGAATAAATAAATTTATTAATTCATTCAATAAATAAATTTATTAATTCATTCAATAAATATTTTTGAGAATATACTCTCTACCAGGTATGTTCTAGGTCAGTAACATTTTAATCTTAGCATCGGATTAAAATTTCTTAAAGAGCTTTTAAAATATGTCTATGTGAGGCCTTATGCCAGATGTGCATAATCACTGGATACAACCCTAAGTATAACCAGGATGGAGACACTTTCCAGGCACTGAGGTGACAAAGGTGAGAAGAACAGACTAAATCCCTTTCATAGTGAATACATTTTCATGAAGGTAAAACAGCCCAAAATATGAAGACTTTTGTTTCTGCCACGACGGTGGTCTGGAATACACAAAAATCTTTTTAGGACACAATAATTTATGAACACTTTTGAGACTGTGTAAAACAGTGTAGAAAAATCCACTGAGGTCAGAAATAAACAATAAAACCAGAGCATTACTGAAGCCATGGATTACCAAATCTCTGTGGCCTAGAGTTTGAGGGTGGCGGTGGTTGGACTCGTATTGTGAAAAGACCTGAGGCCATTGCATCAAAGATAACCCTAAATAAAGAAGGAAACCCAAGAAAGGTTAAGGCCTCATGAGAAAGGGCAAATTAGTGTGTGTCTGTTTATATATGCACATTTCATAGAGACATCCACACTTCCTGTAAATGTTGTTGAGACAATTGGCAAGGAAACTTATTTGTTTGGGCTTGGCTCTAAGTAGTGGTTAAAAATGAACAAATATCTCGGTTTCTGATTACTACACTATGTGCTCTGAAGTTTGAATATACTCTATTGGTATGTTCCTTAGGACTGCAATCTGTGAATTATAACTTTAAATAGATCCAGTCCCCATTACCCCTAAGTAACGTAAAGAAGAAAACATAAATTTGCTTTATTATTTAAAGAATTGGGAAAGATAAATTACCATCAATTATAAGCTAAGAATTAAAAAAAACTCACAAAGCTAGCAGAAAACTACTGCCTTATGTGAGAATCAGTGGAAAAAGTAAAAAGAATGATGTCGATTAAAAAAAAATAATAAAAAAGTTAAAAAAAAAACTAGACCTGCAAAGACTTTGAAAAGTTGAACAATCAGATCAAAATAACCATGTTTGATAGCCTTAAGAAATAAAGAGAAAATTAAAAGCACAAGTGAGGAATCAGAGACTATCAAAAATGATCAGGAAGGTTTAAAAGAAAAAAAGAAAACTAACCAAACACAATTCTAGAAATAAAATATCTGTTCACTAAAATGAAAAATTCAATGATAAGAGTTTCATGTAGAGAGAAACTCAACATAAGACAGAAGTAGCATTGCTTATCAACAGGAAAGGGTGAATTATTTTTAGGATACTAACAGCTGGGCACACTGCTCCCTTGTCTTTTAAGGTATATAATGTCAAACCCATCACACTAAAGTATGCTATCATAAAAAACTGAAATGTTTATTACTCACTCAGGCAATAGGCATTCCCTGGATGAGAGACAGAGCACACCCACAAAAGGGCTCTCTGAGACTGTCCAGTGGAAGGGGATGAGGAAGCGTGCGGGCCACAAGTGGGAATTTTCAGTGATGCTAGGGGTAGGCTAAGTTTTGAAAGACTGTATTGGTGAGGACCAAAAGGGGATGGGAGAGGGTCCCTGTCATGCAACTTATTGAGCTTCAGCAGAAATGAATGCAAGTGGCATTTTGATGATCCCCATGTAGCTGAGCATAGGGTTTTACCCACGGATGCAGCTGAGCGCTACAGGTTTCCACCCATACTGACTGGTGTTTAATGGTTTAATTAATGTCATAATACTTGGGGTGATTTAATTCTTTCTTTTTTTTTTTTTTTTTTTTTGAGATGGAGTCTCAGTTTGTCGTCCAGGCTGGAGTGCAGTTGCACAATCTCAGCTCACTGCAGCCTCCACCTCCCGGGTTCAAGCGATTCTTCTGCCTCTGCCTCCTGAGTAGCTAGGATTACAGGTGCCTGCCACCACGCTCGGCTAATTTTTGTATTTTTAGTAGAGATGGAGTGTCACCATATTGGCCAGGCTGGTCTTGAACTCTTGACCTCACGATCTGCCCGCCTCAGCCTCCCAAAGTGCTGGGATTACAGGCATGAGCCACCATGCCTGGCCAATTTAATTCTATATCTCTACAACTATTCAATAAATGGTGCTGGAACAATCAGTTATCCAAGTAGAAAGAAATAAACGGGATCTCACTTCAGGGTCATTGACATGGTTTGGGTCTGTGTCTCCACTGAAATCTCATGTCAAATTGTAATCCCCAATGTTGGAGGTGGTGCCTTGTGGGAGGTGATTGGATCACTGGGGTTGATTTCCCCTTGGTGTTGGTTTCATGATAGTGAGTGACTTCTCATAAGATCTGGTTGTTTAAAAGTACATGGCACCTCTCTACCCATTGGTACTGCTCTTTCCATGTAAGACATCTGCTCTGTTTTGTTTTGCCTTCTGCCATGAGTAAAAGCAACCTGAGGCCTCCCCAGAAGCAGATGCTACCATGCTTCCTGTACAGCCTGTGGAAACATAAGACAGTTAAATCTCTTTTCTTTATGAAGTACCCAGTTTCAGGTATTTCTTTGTAGCAGTGCAAGAATAAACTAACACAAAAATTGTTATTCAGGAGAGGGGCATTGCCATAAAAATATCTGAAAATGTGGAAGCAGCTTTGGAATTGGGTAACTGGCAGAGGCTGGAGGAGTGTGGAGTGCTCAGAAGAAGACAGAAAGATGAGGGAAAGTTTGGAACTTCCAAACTTTCCAGATTTGCTAAGCTGTTGTGACAAAAATGTGAATAGTGACATGGACAATGAAGTCTAGGCTGAGGAGGTCTCGGATGGAAATTAGGAAGTCATTGGGAACAGGAGCAAAGGTCACTTTTGTTATGTGTTAGCAAAAATGTTGACTGCATTGTGCCCTGCCCTAGGGATCTGTGGAACTTTGAACTTGAGAATGACTATTTAGGGTATCTGGCAAAATAAATTTCTAAGCAGCAAAGCATTCAAAATTTGACATGGCTGTTTCTAACAGTTTTGGCTGATATGTGTGGGCAAAGAAATGGCTTGAAACTGGAACACATATTTGAAAGGGAAGCAGAGTGTAAAAGTATGGAAACTTTGCCACCTGGCCATGTGGTAGAAAAGAAAAGCCCATTTTTAGGAGAGGATCAAGCAGGCTACAGAAATTTGCATAAGAAAAATGTTAATTTACTTATGCAAATGTTAATATCCAAGACAATGGGGGAACGGCCTTGAAGGCATTTCGGAGACTTTCATGGCAGGCCCCCTCATCTGAGGCCCAGAAACCTAGGAGGAAAAAATGGTTTCCTGGGCCAGGCCCAGTGCTCCACCACCTTGCACAGCCTTGGCCCCAGAAACCTAGGAGGAAAAAATGGTTTCCTGGGCCAGGCCGAGTGCCCCACCACCTTGCACAGCCTTAGCCCACTGTTCCCCACATGCTGGCTGCTCCAGCTCCAGTTGTGGCTCAAAGGGGCCCACCTACAGCTAGGACCACTGCTCCCGAGGGTGCAAACCATAAGCCTTGGTGGTTTCCATGTGGTGTTAAGCCTGCAAGTGCACAGAACTTATTTAAAAATGCAGAGCAGGAAGAGGCATATTACAAACAGAGTGTGTAAGAACTCCTGACTTCGTGAGCTGCCCGCCTTTAAGCTGATCCACACCTTAAAGCTTATTTTGAAGCTTTAAGATTTAATGACTACTATGTTGGGTTTTGGACTTGCAGGGGGCCTGTAGCCCCTTTCTTTTGGCTGATTTCTCCGTTTTGGAAGGAGAATGTTTACCCAATTGTACCTTGGAGGTAACTAACTTGTTTTTGATTTTACAGACTCATAGGTGGAAGGGACTTGCCTTATCACAGAGGGGAAATGTGGGGCTGGAGCCTCCACTCAGAGTCCCCATTTGAGCATTGCCTAGTGGGTCTGTGAGAAGAGGGCCATTGTCTTCCAGAGACCATAATTGTAGATACACCAACAGCTTGCACCTGTCACCAGGAAAAGCCTAGATTTCAGAGGATATATGGAAAAGCCTGGATGTCCAGGCAGAAGCCTGCTGCAGAAGCAAAGCCCTCATGAAGAACCTCTACTAAGGTAGTGCAGAGGGGAAATGTGGGGCTGGAGCCCACACACAGAGTCCCCATTGGAGCACTGCCTAGTGGGTCTGTGAGAAGAGGGCCATTGTACTCCAGAGCCCATAACTGTAGATACACCAACAGCTTGCTCCCATCACCAGGAAAAGCCACAAGCACTCAACACCAACCCATGAAAGCAGCCACAGGGGCTGAACCCTGCAAAGCTACAAAGATGGAGCTGCCCATGGCTTTGGGAGCCCACCCCTTGCACCACTGTGCCCTGGATGTGAAACATGGAGTCAAAGGAGATTATTTTGAAGCTTTAAGGTTTAATGACTACCATGTTGGGTTTTGGACTTGCATGGGGCCTGTAGCCCCTTTCTTTTGGCTGATTTCTCCCTTTTGGAAGGAGAATGTTTACCCAATGCTTGTATCCTAATTGTACCTTGGAGGTAACTAACTTGTTTTTGATTTTACAGACTGATAGGTGGAAGGAACTTGCCTTATCTCAGATGAGACTTTGGACTTCAGACTTTTGAGTTAATGCTGGAATGAGTTAAGACTTTGGGGGACTGTTGGGAAGGCATGATTATATACTGCAATGTGAGAAGGACATGAGATTTGGGAAGGGCCAGGGGCAGAATGATATTGTTTTGGGTCTGTGTCCCTGCCCAAATCTCATGTTGAATTGTAATAACCAATGCTGGAGGTGGGGCCTGGTGGGAAGTGATTGGATCATGGGGGCAGATTATCCCCTTGATACAGGTGAGTTCTTATGAGATCTGATTCTTTAAAAGTATGTAGCACTGCCCCCATCTTTCTTGGTCTTGCTCCTGCCAGATAAGATGACTGTTCCTGCTTTACCTTCCACTATGAGTAAAAGCTCTCTGAGGCCTCCCCAGAAGGAGCTGCTGCCATGCTTCCTGTATAGCCTGCAGAACTGTGAGTCAATTGAACATCTTTTCTTTATAAATTATCCAGTTTCAGGTATTTCTTTATAGCAGTGAGCAAACTGACTAAAACAGCCATATATAAAATTGATCTCCAGGTGGGTCATGGACTTTATTGTGAGTGGCAAAATCCTAAAACATTTTGAAGAAGCTAAGACAGAGTAGCTCTGTGATTTGGGGAAGACAAATATTGCACTTTTATAGATTTATTAAGGTATAATTAACAGATAAAAATTGTGTATATTTAAATACTACTAAGTGATAATTTGACATGTATGAACACTGTGAAGTGTTTCACAATCAAGCTGATTAACACAACCATAACCTCACATAGTTACCTCTGTGTGTGTGGGGAGAACATTTAAGATCTATATTCTTAGCAAATTTTAGGTCTACAATATTACTAACTATAGTCACCATGCTGTACATTAGCTCTCCAAAACTTATTCAACCTGCATAACTGAAACTTTGCACTTTTTGACAAGAATTTTCCCACTTTCTCCACCTCCCATCCCCTGGCAACCATCGTTCTATTCTCTGCCTCAATTTGTTAGACTTCTTTAGATTCCACATATAAGTGAGATCATGCAGCATTGTCTTTCTGTGCCTGGCTTATATTTCTTAGCATAATGTTCTCCAGGCTCATCAACGTTGTCACAAATGACAGAATTTTCTTCTTTTTTTAAGGCTGAATAACATCACATTGTATATATGCATTACACTTTCCTTATCCATTCATCTGTCAGTGAACATTTAGGGTGATTCCACATCTTTGCAATTGTGAGTAATGCTGCAGTGAACAAGGGAGTGCAGATATCTCTTTGAGACACTGATTTTAATTCCTTTTGATATATACACAGAAGTAGGATTGCTGGATCATATGGTAGTTGAATAAAGATTTAATTTCTTAAGTAAAACACAAAAACATAATCATCATAAAGACAGCTATGGATAAATTTGATTAATTACAAATTATGAACATCTATTCATCAAAAGTCACCATAAAGAGAATGAAAATTCAAGCCATGAATTGGAGAAAGGAAGATAAAACTGATGAAGAATTAGAATCCTGATTATATATTTCTATGGATCAATTAAAATGAAAGATAAATTATCTCATTAAAAATGGGCAAAATACAGGGAAAGATATTTCCCAATATAAGAAACAAGAATGATAGACATTTAGGGCATCTATCTTCATCAGTAATGAGATTATTAATCAGAACCACAACTTATTATATTACATTCATGAGGCTGAAAAAAATTAATAAGTTTGAAAATACCAACTCGTAGAGAGAAAGTACAATTTTTAGACCTGCTGTTGAAAATATAAATTAGTACAACACTTTGGAAGAAAAGTAGGGGTTATTTTATAATGCTGAATATGTGCTTCTTACCTATCCCTTCCAAGGTATTTATTTCCCTAGATACTTTTTGCACACATGTACCAAAAAGTTCTTAACAAGGATATCTATAAGAGCAGCAGTTTAAAACAACCCAAATATCCATCGACAGGAGTATAGATAAACTGTGGTATAGTCACACAATGGAATACTATTTTATCAATATTTATGATTCTCAGAAGCATAATATTAGGTTAGAAAAGCAAGTCTCAGAAGAAGGCATACACTACGACACTTAAAACTAACCTAAACAGTATATTGTTTAGGGATAAGTATCCATGTGCTAAAACTACAGAGCAAAGCAAAAGAATGAGAAAAAATAATGCAAGATAATGGTTATCCTAGATGTGAGTGTGGATGGTCAAAAAGTCAGGGACATGTAGCAGCATGGTATTGTCACTTGGGAGAAATACATAAGGGATTTAAACAATACTGCTAATATTCTATTTCTCAAATTCTGTGGTGGGTTCATAGGTGGGTAATTTTGTTATTCAGCTCCCTAACCTAGATCTATTCTACATACATTCTTTGTATGTTTCATTAAAAAGGATTTTATGCATATAACTTAAATTACATATATGCATAGAAAAAAATTTTAAAATAAATTAAAAAATAGATTATTAAGATTATTTTATGCGGAGCTCAGTGCTACAAACAACAACAACAGGGTAATATAATCAGGGTGGGGTTGCTGTTGGAGAGAAAATGACTCTCAGAAGTGGCTTTTGGTATGATATCTGATTAATGCGAAGGAATCCATGAAATGTCAGGCAAACAGCATTCCAGGTAGAGAAATCAGAAGCTCATGAAGAGGTCCTGAAGCAGGAACAAGCTTGGCAACTGAGAAACAGAAGAAGGCTCTGTGGCTAGAGCTGAGGGACCAATGGAGTGGTAATCCCAGAGGAAGTCAGAGAGAGGCAAGGGCTCACTATGGAGGGCACTAGAATCAGGAGGTAGAGTTTGGATGTTATCTGAAATGCATTTAAAAGCCATGGGAGGATATTAAGCACAAAAGTAGTAGATTTAAGTTGGGAAAAGAGAACTTTGACTGTAGAGTGGAAAATAGAGTTGAGAGAGGCATAAGTAAAAGCACAGAGAACAGTATAATAATATTCCTATCAACAATAATAATGGTAATAAAAGAAGCCAAGATTTATTGTGCACTTACTAGATGCAAGGCACACAGCATTATCAGCATTATCCTAAGTCTCTTAGAGAGGCAGGGTTCAACTTGGATATGAAATTTTCTATTTTATCCTAGACACCATAGCAGAAATCAGTTTATTTGAATTAATTTACTAAAATGTTCATTACCCATTGTCATCAGGGGGACAATGAAATTCAGAACAAGACAATGTTTGGAGGTGGGAGGGAGGTCTGAGAGCTGAGGCTGGTGCATCTGACAGTGGCTGAGGCACAACAGTGGACAGCCCTTGATAAAAATGAAATAATTTAAGGAAAATGGCTTAATATGGAAGCTGGTAAAATAGAGGTATTAACATAGTGATTAAGAAGAGTACCAGGGACAGGCACAGTGGCTCAAGCCTGTAATCCTAGCATTTAGGGAGGCCGAGGTGAGCATATCACTTGAAGTCAGGAGTTCGAGACCATCCTGGCCAACATGGCAAAATGCCATCTCTTCTAAAAATACAAAAATCAGCCAGGTGTCATGGTGCACACCTGTTGTTCCAGCTACTCAGGAGGTTGAGGCAGAATAATTGCTTGAACCCAGGAGGTGGAGTTCACAGTGAGCCAAGACCATGCCACTGCACTCCAGCCTGGACAACAGAGTGAGACTCCATCTCAAATAATAATAATAATAATAATAATAATAATAATAATAATAATAAAAGCAAACAAAAAAAGCAAACAAACAAAAAACCTGGGTACCAATATGGGGACAGAGAAGATAGGCAGTCAGAAGGCAAGGATGTCAGAACCACAGATATGATATGGTTTGGCTCTGTGTCCCCACCCAAATCTCACCTCAAATTGTAATCCTCATGATCACCACGTGTCAAGGGTGGGACCAACTGGAAGTAATTGGATCATGGGGCCAGTTTTCCCCATTCTGTTTTCATGATAGTGAGGGAGTTCTCACGAGATCTGATGATTTTATAGGTATCTGGCATTTCCCCTGCTGGCACTCACTCCGTCCTGCCACCCTGTGAAGAAGGTGCCTGCTTCTCCTTTGCTTTCTGCCATGATTGTAAGTGTCCTGAGGCCTCCCCAGCAATGCAGAACTGTGAGTCGATTAAATCTCTTTCCTTTATAAATTACCCAGTCTCGGGTATTTCTTCATAGCAGTGTGAGAATGGACTAACACAGATAAATCATGACAAACAACAATTCTTACCATGTATGTACTAGCCACCAAGTGCAGCACACTATATGCTAATTCTCTCAACAATCTCATGAGGCCAGTTTTGTTTTGTTTTGTTGTTTGTTTTTAAGAGATAGGATCTCGCTCTGTTGACCAAATTGGAATGCAGTGGAGCAATCTCGGCTCACTGCGGCCTCAATCACCTAGACTCAAAAGATCGTCCTGCCTCAGCCTCCCAAGTAGCTGGTGCTACAGGCACCCACCACCATGCCCAGCTAATTTTTCTAATGTTTTCTAGATACGGGGGTCTCATTATATTGCCTATCTGATCTTGAACTTCTGGCCTCAAGCAGTCCTCCCACCTTGATCTTCCAAAGTGCTAGGATTACAGGTGTGAGCCACCATGCCCAGCCTGAGGCCAGTCATTATTCTCACTTTACTGACGTGGAAACTATTGCTCAGAGAGAAGTCATCACCCAAGTTACAGAGATGGTAAATGATGGAGAGATGGATTTGAATCCAGTCTGTGTGACTACAAAGATGCCCATCAAGTGATAGGAAGCCTTACTGTGACCATTTTTGTCTCACTCTAGAAGTCTGCTCCTCCTGCTTGCTTTGCCTTGTTCTTTATTCCCTACCTCTTCCTCTTCCTTCCACCCCTAAAACATGCTGTAGCTGCTTCTGCCACCACTGTTTTCCTGGGTCAGCACATGTCCCCACAAAAAGGATTTTTCATTTTTTTTTTTTTTTTTAGGATAGAAAAGAGATCACGGCAGAGGTGAAAGAACTAAGGTGCAGCTGCTGTTTTTTGAATTCCTACTATGTTCACATTCTTCACAAATGCATATACGAAATAAGAAAGTCCTGGCTGTTATAGGGGCAAGATTAGTCATCTTTAAGCAATCTTGAAAGAATGTGTTAAGTAAGGGGTGCCTTGCAATAAACCTCCAAATGCTATTCTGGTCCCCTCAGTTTGATCAAAGTTCCTTTTTAAACTAGCTACTGAACATTTTATCTTGGATATAAATTTTTCACTTGTTTTGACATCTCTGAGGAGTTTTTTAAAACTTGCCAAAAAAATCTAAATATATAGCAGATTTGTGTGTGCACCTTGAGAGAAAAGTATTTTAAATCCAGAACAGCCATCAGAACCTATGTAGTTAAGCTGCCATCCTAGAAAGGGGCATGGGTCATGTCCATGCCACTACCTGAAATCCAGTTATCTGGTAAGTTCCCACTCTGCATCTGGGTTGCCATCAAATGAATGGTCTTTTTCTCCAGCCTGCAGTCTTAAAGGGTATCAGAATGGCTCACTCAAACACCACTTTGCCTCTGGCCAGCTGACTGTACTAAATCTATACCCAGAGCCAAAGAAATGCAGTTTCCTCATAGTGCCAAATTGATCAGGGATCAATCTTCTTCCAGAGCTGTATTACTGATGGAGAAAAACTTCAGTCATTTCTTGTTGGCTGTAGTTCAGTATTTCTTAGTCTCCTACATTTTTCCTTTTTTGAAATCTATAGAAATTGCAATGCCTGGGCAAATCAGACTGCAACACATCAGCCACATAGGCAGGGAGACACCAGACCCCAACTCAAATCGAGGCTTATCAGGTGTGCCTTTTTTGTGTGTTGCTGGTTGATGTAACTGTACCTTTTCTGATACATTAGGGCCTGAAGGAAATCCCTTCTCAGAAAATAGATTCACAAGTTATACAATCTATGCCAAGTGAACTAATGAACACTTTCAATTCTGAGAAGACTATATATACCCTCAGTCTGGAAATGAGAAGAGGGTATTGCTCACCATGTCACATACATAACCTAGGAATGAAAATCCTTCCAATCATAAAGTTTTTAAAGAAAAAGAAAAAACAGTGAAAATCTAGGGCAGGCAGTACACTTTTCTTATGGGGATTAGTTGAGGTAAAAGAATTTCTAAGGTACTGCAAAGGCTGCATGTAAAATACAGTGGGTGACATTCAGACTGTTTGAGATGAGGGCCAGTTATCAGCCTGCAGGTGGGTTTTTTAGAACAATGGTGCTGGACTGAAGGGTTGCCGTCATGAATAATATGAAATGCCATCTGAAATTCCTATCCCAGAAAAATGCCATTTCAAAGGAGAAAGCCAAAGTAATCCGCTCTCCCTTGCTGCTATGTTTGTAACTTCTGTGCCACAGTGGCTCACACCTGTCTAGTGACCTGCTGAGCACACTGCCTTCCAGCATAATCCACAGAACTTTGAAAATAACCCTTTGGGCTCTTTGGATTCACACAAAGAATAATAAGGGTCAGTTATTCTGAGTATTAGCTAACAGTAAGTAGTTCTGGCTTATAATGTTTCCAATGTTAGCTCTTCTCTATTTTGATAACTAATTCTGTCATCAAGCAGGGTAGAGATCAGTTATCTGATTTTACCCAGATTTTCCGTATAGCTCTGGAACTCTGCATTTAAATTCCCAGGTAAATAAATGAGACAAACTCAAAACATTTGGAGAGATTTTCATGGTCAGACCTACCAGACAACGTGATCCCTAGTCTCTCTTGGAATTATTGGGTCTTATCCTTCTTAGAAAGACAAAAATATTACAAGCGACATTTTGGAACTACTCCAGGGATATCAGTGTTTGAATGCTATGCTCTTCCTGATAGTAAAAATAAACTACATAGTTTTCATCTGTTTTAAAGAAAACTAGATGTTTTATTCACAAATCAACTTTTTTTCCTGCTGTTTTAAAGCAGAATGCCACACTGTAAAGGAGAAGGCAAGGTTTAAAAAATTAACCTTATCTTTGAGGATAAATAAACACTGTTGTCAGCCAACTAGACAACTTGAACTTTATGACCCAAAAGAGTTTCAGAATAAAAGTGAGAAAAATGTTTTAGAATTGAGGACACTGACAGTATAAAAAAGGTATTAAGGGAGGGTTATGAAATTCTGTTTTGCATCTCAGAGATATCTTTGGGCCCAAGAAGAGGGCCCAAACCTCACAAATACAACAGAATGACAAGTTTGCTGACAAACACTTCATCAAGTAGACTTGAAAAAAATTAAAACACCAACAGATGGAATGTGTTTGAATCCCCTCCCTGCTGGTGTGTGTGTCAGTAAATATCAGCAAGTATACTGGGGAGGCCCCATAGGATTCTGCTGAGAAGGCAGCAATGACCCAAATGCACTTCCCTACACAAAAGACTCAAGGTTGATGAATGCAGCTGGCTTTTGTTGGCTCTTCGTGTCTCCCTAGGAGCCCTGTCTTCTCCTAAAATAAAAACAAAACAAACCAACAAACAAAAAAAGTCAGATCATAATTTTAGATCAAAGAAACTTTTCATTTCTTTTTCCATAAAAACTTTGGTAAATATCATCTGTAGGTTTAAAGAATCAATCCTCCTGTTCCCTGTAATTAAGTGGGAAAATAAATTAGTAAATGTTTCCAAACATAAGCATTAAAAACAATAAATATGCCTCTATGGTAAAGTTTTCCTTTTGGAGGGGAAGAAGTAACAAAATCTAAATTAAATTAAAGTGGCGTTCTGGGAACCAAAGTGATACCATAGCTCAATAAACTAATGTAATTAGATAATGTAAGATTTTTTTTTTCCTAGACTCCAAGTTTAAAACATGGGCTTTGTAGGGACTCAGGATCATTGTTGGAATCCAATTCAGTATTCCAGCTTCTCAAATTCACAGGCAGAACTCTGCCTTTCAGATATCGCTTGTCTGATTATCGTGCCAGTCTCTCTCCATCTCAGAATGGTTTTGTGTAACTTCCAAGTGCAGCAGCCCCCTTTGGAAACTGACAAGTGTTCATTTTAAAATGGAGTCATCAAATGCACGCAGCCTTCAGGAGGCTCCTTTTTTCACGAGAACAAACAAAGAGAAATGTTTTTAGTACAAAATTCCTTTTTAACAAATAAAAAGCCTGTATTGCACTGCAGGGCTGCCCATCTCCACAAAGCCCTGGCTCTTTTTGGTGGCCCTCAGAAGCAGCTTTTCATTGTATAATTCGTTCAGGGATAGAGCGTCTGCTGGGCTAATGAGCTCTCCTGCAGCCTTTTCTTCTGCAGGCGAATCCCCAAAAGCACAATCTTAAATCAGGTACTGTAAAAGCCAAAAGTAGAAGGGGGAAATGAAAGGAAAAAAAAAAAAAAGTAGGGTCAAGAAAGCCAAGATAGCAGTAGGCCAATAATCATACCTTGCATTTGGCTTCAAAGAAATTGTGGGCTTGAAGATCTTCATCCATAGTTAATTTCTATGGTTGTTCTTTCACGGCCAAGGTTCTGTTTTGGGTATTGCATCATGTGAACACACCTCCAATGGATGTTAATATAATAGATCATCATGGCAGCTTGCTCTTAAATATATTGACAACAACCTTGACCAGGAGCTGATTAGAAAGGGCAGGATTAAGGAACATTCCCTTTTTTGCCAAAAAGTGGAGTGTGACATTGGAAATTATGAAGGCTCTGGTTCCTATTACTAATTTTCCCATGTTTTATACTGTCACCAGTGAGTCTGGCAGACATTATTAGGAAGCTATGTGGCAACATCTAATAAAGTATGTTGGGAGAGAAATCATGGCTCCCCTCTGCATTGATGATCTTTTGAAGAAATACAGTATTGTAGATTACAGGAGGTGGAGGTTGCAAACACTGATGATACCCATGATATTTCATCATCAGCCAGCAACTTACCAGTGACCTATAGCTGCAAAGGAATAGCTTTTAGGAGGCACAGGGATAGGGAGTGTGTCTTATCCATGTTAGCAAAGATATTCTGGAGAGGATCGTTTGATTATTTATTGGTCGTTCTAAATCCCTAAACACAATTTTAGAACACTGTAGGTCTCTGTGGTATGACACCTCTATAGGATAATTCTGCCTTTAGAAGTAGCCAATGGGGTTGTTTAAAACAGCACAGACTGTGTTACGAGTGTTTTAGTGACGAATTTGGAGAATTTAAAAGGCCAGGGGAGTATTAGTAATGTTGGGGTTAACAGAGGCAGCTCATTTTAGAAATTTGGCATTTGAGTTTTTCAACATTATCCAAAGTAGGTTCACCACATTCTTTTTAACAAACTCTCCAGCATGGAGCAGATGGTTTCTCTATTAACAACCATTTGCATTTAACATATTGCAATGATTTATGTACCACATGCCACTGAGCAAAGCAAAAACATTCAGTAGCAACTAATTAGTTGAGTGCAAAGACACATATTTCAATGTACAGAGCCCTCCTTTATATTTTACATTTTTTATAGTTTACTGTTTTATTTGTGCAAAGCAGTTAAATCTGAACCATGGCATTCCTCTTATGATTATGGTAATGCCTCTGTAATTATCATTCTATTAATGCTTCAGTCATCCTTTTTCTTTAATTCAGGGGGCTAACATATTTGTATGTCAGAATTTCCCTGGAAACTGATGTCAGTCACATTTTATTTTTAAGTGGTTAAAGTGATTATAAGTTATTCCTAAACCCACCAAAATGCTTATTTTAATAAGTCTACTTTGCTTTTAAAATAGGATATACTCAATATAAAATGTATATAAAATACGACTACTAAAAAAGTGACTTATAAAGAGTGACTAATTTTAAATGGGTTTTTGATGTCATTTATTAATACATAATTTGTTTTTATCCTATCTTCTTTAGTAAATTGTCCACTCTAATGCACTCACATATTTTTTTCCTTTTCCTGCGGAACCCCTGTTCCAATTTCCTCACAACTCATAGATTCACCTCTAAACTGGATGTGATTCTTAAGTTGGTGACCTCTTAACCTCCCAGGACACAAGGGTTTTGCTGTCTTTCAAAACCAGCTTTCCTGAAGCCAGAAGAGAAATAGAACTAAAAATTCATTAGTTATTGCATTCTATGAAAAAGAAATCCCAAACTCTTTTTCTCTCATAGATGATCCTGAAACATATTCTCCTTTTTTGTGCTGACCAACAGGGTCAATGGATATTACAATGCTGTCACTGTGTGTCAAGGTGACAATGTTAGGACTGTAGGATGAGCCAATGAATCTTTTATAAGCATGATTTTCATTCTCAAGAGCCATCCATGCAAAATGTCAAAGTAGGCCATCCATCATCGGTGAGGATAAATGAGCATCTGCAACCCAGAGGAAATGGGGTATAATATAACTTCATTACCCAGGGCTCAAGAAGCCAATCTTAGAAAACTAAGCTTGCTCTTCCCCCTTTGTAATTCCCAGTTTTAATTTTCATGGGAATCTCTACCAATAGAGAACTCTAGGAATATGGTAATGATAAATTTAAGCTGCTGAGGTCTTTAAAGAGGAAGGAAACAATTAAGACAGATAAGTGCACATTAATGGCAGTACAATAGGATATGAATTATATAGCAGAATTAATATAAACTCGGTCCATCAATATAAGAAAGTGGAAAGAGTTAGTAGAGGAAGACAAAATACTAGCGGTTAAGTTTGACAGGGCCAATATATTGTTGTGAGACTAATATAAAAAATAATTTAAAATAAAACAAAACTTACTTCTTTCTTTTTTATAAGAGATGGGGTCTTGCTATGTTGTCCAGGGTGGTCTCAAACTCCTGGCCTCAAGAAATCTTTTCACTTTGGCCTCTCAAAGCACTGGAATTACAGTCACTGCACCTGGCCCAAAGCTACTTTCAAAGTCACAATATTAATTGTAGCTACCATTTCGTGAGACTCATGGTAATAACCACTACTTAGTTTAATACGTACTTGCATTTTATACACATTAATAAACTTGAAAATAACTTGCAAATGTGGGTAGCATTTGTATATTTTATGGATGGGGACTGAGACTCTGAGATGTTTAAATTATGTGATTTTTCTAAAGTCTATCAAGTAAGCAAATGGAGGAGCTGTGATTTGAACCCAGGTCTGGCAGCCTTAAAGCCACTCTCTGTTGCCTCTCTATGTAAACCAGAGTTCATTAACAAACCACACTTGATTTTTCTGATTTTAGTTTGTATTAAAAACTTACCTGTGGTGTGTAATTTCCTCTGGCATCTCATTTTGATAGTAAAATAACATTGGAATCTTTACATATGTTTTTGTTGGTAGAAAAATCTGATAGAATAATCAATATCAAGGAAAACGGCAAATAATCAAATTGCAAAGAAGCCTCTTGGTTTAAACTCATCAGTGCTAAACAAATATAAAATGTGTAACCCTGAGAGATATTCTTTTGCTTCTGCAGGGCTCCTGTTTTCCATAAAAAACATTTATATTTAATGAAAACAGGATTAACTTAGTATTGAAAATTGAGCCTTTCATTCAGTCTGATTAAACAACATGTGGTCTTGCAAGTCCACATTTTACTCAGTATTTCTGTGTGTCTGAAACCACCTCCACTGGTTATGCCTATCAATTTTCTGGATATGCCTATCTTAGGGAAAGGAGAAATAAAGCATGTCTTTCTAAGCATATATACAGATCTGGTACTAAAATAAGGCATAAGATATTTTCAACCATTTAAAATGATTAATAATGAGAATTTCATTTAGTTTAATATAACATATGGAGATAATTGTTTAGAAATAACCTTGATGAAATTGAGACTATCAGAACGTCATCCAGAAAGCGTCTGTCCTCCCAGAGGTCTGGGCTGCTGCTCTTCCTCCTCCCTGCTGTTGCCAGAGTACCCTTATGCACATCCTTATCATTGCACAAACCATGATGCTTCATAATTTTTCTCTTGAAGTATCTGTCAACTCATCCAGATGGTAGCAACTTGAGGACAGGGACTGTGGCTTTTCATCTTTGTATCTCTAGCAACTGGAACCCTGCCAGGAACTATTATACTAAGCACAAAACACTAAAGAGTTTACATTTATTTGTATTATATTCTACATTCGTGAAAGAGAAGTAGGTAGATATTATTTTCCATGTTACAGTTCTGGGATAAGAATTCACGTGATCTGATTCCCAGCTAAATAATGTTTTACTCCTTTATATTCCTACCAATTGTCATGTTCTCACAAAGCTAACAAAGTCATTTCTAGTTTACTAAACACAACTGATTATTCTTTTCTTTCTTAGTCCACAAACATAAATTACTACTAAAGTAGCAAAATGTCTGCATGGTATTAACAGATTTAATCAAATGGTTACAGCTATTTGCCAAATGAAACCCTTTCCTTTTTAAATTATAGTATATTTCTCACTTTCTTTGGGCTATTTTTCATTTAAGTGTATGTTATACATTATAGGATCTTTATATTTTAAATTCTATTTAGTGCAGAGGTTAAGAAGGCGGTTGCCAGGGTCTCCTTTGATATTAACGCTATACATTTCCAGAACACTTCATCGCTTCCTTTAAATGGGTCACCCTGGAACACAGAAGAAGCCCTGTCTGATAGATTGTAACCTGCTGACTTCCCAAATTAACAATGGCTGGAGAAGTGGGAAGATCTGAGAGAACCAAAGAGAATTTGAGAGCCCCTAGTGGAGCTGGAGGCCTAGCTTTGAACCAGGAAGGGTTATGTGCTGCATCCTTATATTCCTCCATCCATAATCAGCCAGGTGGGCAATAATAATGGTTCTAAAGTGAATGTGGATGGGATTTCTCAACTGACTTGCTCTTCCTGGGAGTGTAGAATATTGTACTATGCTGTTAAAGAGCTCTATTGAAGCTTTACAATTTCCCACAAAAATGCCACTTACTTTTTTCTTCATTTTTTTAAAAACACTTTTCCAAAGAAAAACAATATATTTTTGTAATATACTTTCCATCCAAAATCCTATTTCCTTTTTTTTTTTAAAGCTTCTTACTTTGTTTTATATTTGTGTTTTATTATTATTATTTTTTAAAGTTTTGACCTTGGCTGCTGCCTCTAAGTACAGAACCCTATTCTCTGTGGTCATTCTCCAGGGCCTTCAAATAATTGTTTTGATATTTAGTTCAGAGTTTGTAGTTGTTGTGCACCGGAGAGTCAGCATGATAAGACATGCTTGGCTACTACCAGAAGAAGAACTCTTGGTGTAATTTTGGGAGGTGCTTAGAACTACCTGGAAATCCTGAAATGAAGAAGCGAATCATGGAAGAGGATAAATTTCCTGGCTGGGCCTCCTAGGTGCTTGCCTGGGTAAGTTTCCATCCCAAGTTCATGTAGATCCAGTTACTACTTAAGAGTCTTGGGTCAAGGACATAGCTTCTACCTTCCTCTAGCTCAGGCTTGCAGCAGCAGACCTAGCTGGGGAGAGATGATGGCCCCTTTTGTCACACCATGGGGAGTGAGCTATGGGACTCAGGATGGAAACATGAGTCAAACAGTGGTGTAGTTCAGCTTATGTTTTATACATATTTAGGCATATGGTATGTGGGCTTGTATTTTTATTTTTTCCCCAACCTTGCAAATGTTAGGGGCAAACCTCCTTTCTGTATTATTAAAACCTACTTTTCACATTTACTTCTTCCTTTCTCTATCCACAACCCTCATGTTTCATGAAAGTTATTTCAACAGTCAATTACATCCCTCTTCCAAACCATTTTATGCACTGATAGTAACACACTCTTTTAAGTCTTTTTCTAACAGTGGCATCATCCCCAACATAGGCCACTTTACAAGGGCCTATAGTGGTTCCAAATGCTTACCTATAGTATGAAATAAAAACTCAGTCTGATATTAAATATCCTCCACTACTATTATTATATCTGCCCCTTAAGCTCCCTTCCTCTCTGTGCTTCATCGCTCCTCTACACAGAAAATGTTCTTTGATTAATTAAATTCTGGCCAAATTCTTTGTCTAAAACTTATTTTCTGCTGCTTCACATCCTATTTCCTCCAACTAGACCCCTCATTGTGAAGCCCCGTACAAACTTCGAAACCTGTTGAACATCTTCCTCCATCTCAAAACCAAGAATAACATTAAAAGTGGGAAAAGACTAGAAGATTTCATAAGGACAGAGAAGAAAGACACATGGATATATGTCAGAATTTCTGTGTTTTACTTTGCTGAGTCAAGGAGTATTGTTTGTGCAGTTATTTTTGTTGTTGTTGTTAAAATACACATAACACATAATTTACTATTTTAATCATTAATGTACAGTTTTGTGGCATTAAATATTTTCACATTGTTGTGCAACCATCATCATCATTCATCTCCGGAACTTTTTTATCTTCCCTAACTGAAACTTTGTGCTCATTACAAATGAATCTTCTTTTTCATCTGCCCTCAGCCCCTGGCAGTCACCATTATACTTTATCTCTATGAATTTGCTTACTCTAGGACACTCATATAAGTTGCATATCATGCAACATTTGTCCTTTTGTGACTGGCTTCTTTCACTTAGCATAATGTCTTTAAGTTTCATCCATGTTGTAGCATGTGTCAAAATTTCTTTCCTTTTCGTGGCTAAATAAAATTCCACTGTATGTATATGCCACATTTTGGTTTTCCGCTGATCCATCGATGGATACTTGGGCGGCTTCCACCTTTGGCTGTTGCGAACCATGCTGCTATGAACAGGATGTACAAATATCTGTTCAAGCTTCCGCTTTAACTTCTTTTGGATATATACCCAGAATGGAATTGCTGGATCATATGGCAATTTTATGTTTAGTTTTTTGAGTAATCGCCACACTGTTTTCCACAGTGTCTGTACCATTTCACTAGTATAGCAAAAACACTCCAATTTTTTCATGTCCTTTCCAACCATGTTATTTTATGTTTTTGAATAGTAATCATTCTGACGGGTGTGAAGTGGTATTTCATTGTGGTTTTGACTTGCATGTCCCTAATGACTAATGATCTTGAGCATCTTTGCCTATGTTTATTGACCATTTTTATATATCTTCTTTGGAGAAATGTTTATTTAAGTCCTTTGCTCATTTTTTAATTAGGATTATTTTGTTGTTGAATTGTAAGAGTAATTTATACATTCTGGATAAAAATCCCTTATCAAATATATGATTTACAAATATTTCCACCCATTCTGTGGGTTGCTTTTTCACTTTGTTGATAGTGTCCTTTGATGCACAAAAGTTGTTAATTTTGATGAAGTTCAACTTACCCATTTTTGCTTTTGTTGACTGTGCTTTTGATGTTATATCCAAGAAATTATTGCCAGATTTAATGTCATGAAGTTTTCTTCCTTTGTTTTTTTCTAAACATTTCATAGTTTTAGCTCTTACATTTAGGTCTTTAATGCATTTTGAATTAGTTTTTGTATATGGTGTAAGGTAAGGGTCCAACTTCCTTTTTTGGTTTGTTTTTCTTGCATGTGACTATTCAGTTTTCCCAAAATCATTTGTTGAAAAGACTTTTTCCTCACTCAATGGTCTTGGCAACGTTGTTGAAAATTATTTGACCATATATGTGAGAGTTTATTTTGGG
Organism: Pan paniscus; assembly: GCF_029289425.2. Classification (NCBI taxonomy): domain Eukaryota; kingdom Metazoa; phylum Chordata; class Mammalia; order Primates; family Hominidae; genus Pan; species Pan paniscus. Next base: position 119,821,860 of record NC_073249.2, read on the forward strand.
ATTGTCTATTCTATTTCTTTGGATCGTATGTCTATCTTTATGTCAGTACCACACAGTTTTGACTACTGTGACTTTGTAGTAAGTTTTGAAATTAAAAAAAAAAGAACAACAACATAAAAACCCCAGTGAGGCCGCTAACTTTATTCTTCTTTTTCAATGTTATTTTGGCTATTTCCAGGTCCCTTAAAATTCTATATGAATTTTAGCATGAAGTTTTCTATTTCTGAAAATATCATCATTGGGATTTTGATAGAGATTCTATTAAATCTGTACATAGCTTTGGGTAGTATTAACATCTTAACAACATTGACTTCCAATCCATGAACATAGGATGTCTTCCCATTTATTTGTGTCTTCTTTAATTTGTTTCAGCACTGTTTTGCAGTTTTTAGTGTACAAGGCTTTTGGATCTTGGTTAAGTTTATTCTTAACCATTTTATTATTTTTACGCTATTGTAAATGGAATTGTTTTCTTAATTTCCTGTTGGACCTTCATTGTTACTGTATAGAAGCACTGCTGATGTTTGTGTGTTGCTTTTGTATCCTGCAACTTTGCTGAATTTTAACTTAATTTTAAAAACTATTTTTTTCTGATGATACAATGAGTAAAATGAAAAAAATAGAAAATCATAACTAATTAGATAAAAATTACAATTCCACCACTATTAGCCAACTATATTTGTGTTGTCTCATTCTCTCTTTTTTCCTCCATCTCATAATTAGCCTCACGCTATTAATATTTTTAATCCTATTTTGCCACTTAAGAGTATATAATGAACTTCAATTATTTTCATAAAGACATATGTTCATAAAAGTTTCAGCAGATACATGTATATAGTTGAGTTTGGCCACTGCCTGTTTCCATGTCTCCTCAGCTCAAACTCTTTGAAACCCCAGCTTTGAACCTATCAATATGTAAAGGCATCATTTACAAGTTGTAAGGTTTTTAAATAGAATTTTAAATCTCCTTGGTTGGTAAACTCAAGAAGCAAACATCATTTGAAGACAACTTTGGGACGTGGATATATAGTGATATTGCGATTTTACTAAATATTGCTTGAGAACGAGAGCAGTTCATTCCTTTTCATGGACTTCTCTTCATCCAGGAAAGGGATTAAGGGTCACAATTTCTGATCTTAAAAGGATCAATCAAACAAATAATAAAAGAAATTGTGTGTATTTGAGTGGAGTGGTATTCATTTAACCCAAGTACATAGGTTACTCTGTTATCTGAAGTAGATATATTTTATTCTTTAAGTTTGGACTATTGGTTAAAGCCTGAAGCTTTGCAATCTGGTTGATTGGATGAAGTGACATAGCCAAAAACAATGGGCTAAGCTCCAATTCTCTTGCAGTCTTGTGTGGGGAATATTTAGAGGCGGCCATAGCATACCTAATGGGAAAATCGTCCTCAGAATGGTCCTCTACGTGATGCTCAGAAGGATATTCTGCAATCATTCTCTCATTCCATCAATAAATATTTATTGAACTTTTAATATGCGCCAGGCCCAGTTGTAGGCACGGGACGCAGATCAGTGAGTAAACTGAAAGTTCCCTCTGAGTCTAAATTCTAGTTATGCAACAGTGTCATCCTTGACTAATTCATTTAACCATTCTGTTTCACATCTGAAAAAGGAGTTAGATTAAATTATTTTTATGTTTTTTTTTTTTCAGTTCTAAAAGAAATGATTTTGCAACGCTATGACTCTATGTGGCGTACACCCTGTCTATACAAATCCAATACTGGAGTTAATGATGCTGTCTCCTTCTAACCTGCCAAATCTCTGACCTCTTAGACTTCCCCTACCCATCATCTCTTGGCCCACCCTTCCCCCATCTGTTCCCTGTTCCCAGCAGCACTGGAGTATCTATAATTACACATGGATGTCATCAATATGTTATAACAGCTTTGCTTCCCTGATATTCTGGTAGCACCAAATGAGTAAAAGCGGCCAGGACAAAAACACAATTCCTAGACAAGGTGATATCCTTAGCTATATACAATGTTCAGTTTTACTGGGCTCTGATTTGTTATTCATTAACAGTCCTAATTAGCAAAAGAAAGGCAAGATTCATTTAACTAAAATTAGCTTGTGGTTTCAAGAATATCCTCCAAAGCAAATGAAAAAAAAAAAGAATATATTAAATACTGGTTAATCTAATTTTTCTTTAAATACATGATTTTAGCTCATTGCTGTAATTAGAGTTTGAGGCACTTACATATGGGAGGAATAAAAATCCTTTAGCATCTCTATTTATCTACAAAATACACCAGATTGTACCACTTGGCATTTCATTTTTCACATCTTTGCTGACTCTTCCATCACAATTTCACTAGCCTAAAAACAAAACAAAAAAATCCCTATTTATTCCAATACAGTACTTAATTTCCTATAATTCTTAAAGAAAGATGCATAGTACTCCCCAAGATTCAAAAAATAAGAGCGACAGTTAAAAAAAAAAAGAGATACTCTTCATTGAGGTTAGTCTTTCTCTAAGACAGTCTCACTTTTTCACCCAAAGTAGCAGTAATATAGGAAGGATGATAACTAAAGTTGGAACTTGCTTTGAAAAATCAATCTGTTTTTAGCACTGCAAATAGTTTAAACACACACACACACAAACACACACATGCACACACACACACATGATGTTTTCATGTATTTCTTTCAATCTTACAAAGAGTCCAACAATGTTGGAGCTTAAAGAGTTCTGCGAATACTAGTCGTTTATGGGTACTAATATATGTTTTCTGACTAAGTAAGTTCTAGAGGCTGTGACTTCAATAAAATAGAAATGTTTCTTTACTGTAGGACACCTCAGGGTCTTTAATATATGAATATACATTGTGATTCTCGTAGAAGGAAGTATTGTGAACACTTCCCAAATGTTTTTGACCATCATGGACTTTATTTGAAGAGTACACCCTGAGAAACAGTAAAATAGTATAAAAATCTCATTTTGTAGATGAGGAGACTCTGATTATGGTAACTGTGACCTGTTCTGAGCTCAAAAAGAATTATTAGCACAACCAGAGTGAGAATCTATTTCTCTTGACTCTTAGCCAATGTTTCCTTCTAAAATAAGATAGATAATGATTTTAAAATCCTAATGATTTGTCCTCTATCCTCTCAATATATTTATAGCACAATATCAGTTGTCTTAGGTACCAGTCACAATGCAAGAGAGAGCCAATGCAGTAACTACCCTACTTTTATAATATTCTGGACCAGTAGGGTTTGTGAGGCTCCTGTTTCACATATTTAAAGCCTTTCTATCCATTTTTTTCAATGTTTTTCAAGGGGAGTTCAGAAACAAATTTATACACCAACATAAGTAATTTTTAAATTTTCCTTTCCCCTTTGCTATTGATTAACCTTGTTTAGATGTAGTTTTCCTACCTATAAAAGGGAGGTAGAAATAGTAACCATGAGTTTTTATGCAGTGCAGTCATTTCTGGTTAAACTAATATACTTAGTTCTAAAAGTGGCTTATTGAATTGAAAATATAGACCCATATTGCAACAGAATCAATATATCAATCCACACAATCAAATTACTGTGATAAAATTCATGACATTAACACATTTGTTCTTGTATTTATTTGGAGAAGGAATGGAAATAGTCTCTTTACTGAACCATTGATCACATAGGTCTCAAAAAACTCTTACACTAAGTATCAAACAATGGCCAACATCTCCTAACGTGTTAAGAAAAAACTCTGATCCTAGGTACAGAAAGACAGCAAGGCATTCCAAAGATGCAGACCACAGATTTAGGATAAAAAACAGGGCTGCAGAAGCTGGTGTACTGCTGCCTCCCATTGTTTGGGCATGCAGATGTAGCTAGAATGTAGCTTCCCTTACAAATGCTAAGTTAAATGAGGGAAGAAATTATTTTATTTATCCATTTTGTGGTATTTTGCTTAAATATCCTTATGTTTCTTAAAAAAGAGACATCTTTCCTTTAATGACCCACTAGCTTAAAAAATCTATGGCACTAGGGAATTAAGGATAAAGAGACAAGTTCCTAAACTGGATTGTTTTTCTGCATGCTAATGAATTTCATAATTTAAATGGAGGAATTATTAGATACATTCTCTCCTTATAATAGTACAAACCTCAGAGGAAAATGAGCTGCTTATGCATATATTCTCTTTATAATTCAAGATTTTCTAATGGATTTTTAAAATATGCTCCAAATCAGAATGGCCCTCAGTTGTCCACTTACAATGGGTGCATACGATAAAGTCTTTATTCTAAGTGTTTCCACTGGAGTTAAGTAGCAATGTTTTATGTTGGTTTTTAATTTTTAATTATGATTACTATGCTTTTCATTTGAATACTCTTATTTACTGGACTTCATTCTGCCTTTTAAAAGGAGAGTAAATTAAATTTTAGTGGAATGGTTTAATATCCATTTAGCTTGAAAAAAAGACCTGGTGGAGAAAATCATAGATTAAAAATTTATGAAATTTTATTATATGAAAGAGGCAGCACACTTATTCAAAATAGTTTCAGAAGAGAGAATGTGGACTTATATGTGGAAGTTAAAGGAAAAACATATTGCCCTCACTTGAAGTATGAACTTGCTTAAAATAAGCGAAGGTAGTTGGCCATTTCCAAGTTTATCCATTAAGATATATGACTTGTTTTAGTGTTTGATGATGCCCATTAGTTGAAAGCAGGTGTACATAATAAAAGTTTATGAAGAAATATGGGAGAAAAATTAACATTGAGAAAATACAGCTTATTTATTTATTTTTGTCTCCCCATGGGAAAATAAGAAACTATCATCACAATTTGATTTTAGTAGTAAAACACCTAGACTTAACACAATGTGACAAATGAGCCCAATCACACATTTGAAAGTTGATAAAAATGAAGTAAGAAGTTAGAGTTCAGATAAACACAGAGCAGCCTGGTGTAATAAAATACTGAGCCAAAAGCCATGGAGAGTGTGACTCCCAGAACATTCTAAGAGGGGCAGGGTCATAAGATGTATTGATTCATTGTTGCTATTTAAAGATGGCTTCTTTGGGAATTTTTGGGGTCTTCTATATATACTGAGCTGATCTCTGGCTGGTGTGACTGTAAGAGCATAATGTTTGGAAAAAGCCTAAGGTTTGCCGTGAAAAACCTGATTTTACCACTTTGTTATGTGTGACGTTAAAGAAAAAGTCACGGCACTCCTCTGGTCCTCAGTTTTCTCCTCTGTAAAATGGGGTTAACCAACACCTGCCTCACAAGTGTCCTGTAAGTACTAAAGGAAATAAGGTACCTGACAAGAATTTTGTAAACTGAACGCTATACAAATTTAAAGGATTATTACTTAAATATGAGTGGGGACTATTAGAATGACATTAACTCATTCCCTTCTCTTTGAATTTTCTCAGATTATTTCTCAATTTCCTTCAGAAATTACCTTTTACATAGTAGTATTCCACAGGATTCTGTAAATGTTCTATAATGGTCATTTATACCTATGAACAAAAAAATCCTCAATGTCATCGATTCTCAAAGAGTCCACCATCACACATAAGGTAATAATTCTCAAACCTATATTTGAGCTCAAATCTCTGTCTACAACACTAGACAAGTATTTTCAAATCCCTAACTAGAATCTCTACTTGAATTTCTACTACTTGAAATGGCACAACAAAATAACTAGCTAAATCATGAATTAACTAAAAGCCTGTTTCAGTATTTATTCCCCATTTTAGTTTTGGCCCCACCATCCAATTCACTAGGAAGTCTTCCCCAAAGTCTGACTGGTCAACGAGTCCTACTGACTTTGTAAGCAAATCTGAGACCACTGCCATATGATGGTTCCTGTGGAATATGGAGAGCTTTTCTGGATTCTCCACTTGAGCATCAGGGCTTGGAGCTATAGTTGCTCCACAATTAAGCAATGTTATAGCTTTCCAGTCTGCACAGTTACACCAGAATAGCCTTTACTACAATTGCCTTAAAAAATGTTCCTCACTTGTAGTCAATTAATACGGAGACTCCATAAGATTTTGGGTTTCTTATGGCATGGGAGAATCAGAGAGAAAGAGGTAGGAATCCTTCAGAGCTTCCTGAACATGCTGAAGACCCATAAAGGGAAGATGGTAGAACATCTTCAGGACTCTTAACTCCATCAATTCCTTACTGCTTGGAGTTCCTTAACATGCTGTGCTGTTTTTAGGTATAATTTGTCTCCTAGGATATCCATTCTTTCCTGGCTGCTTGGCACAATAAAACCCATATTTCAAGACATCATACATGTCACATCTTTATCAAAGGTTTTACTAATCTTTCCAGATTACATTAGTAGCTTCTCTGCTACCACAGCACTTTGAATATTCACACAGTAAAAGCACTTAACCCACATTATCATCATTTTTTTTTTTTGTCGTTGTTGTTTATAAAGTCTGTGTCCCTTCTGGATATCAGCTCCTTAAGAGCAGAGACTATGCTTGGTGCATCTTCGTCTGTCTACCATCAAAGCCAGCATCTGTCCCAGAGTAGAGGATAAGTATTTATGGATGACAGAAAGCAAGAAGGTGTTATAAAAAGCAGAATCTGTTAAGTGGCAGTAAAGCCCAACCTCAATAATTGAGACTAATTGGAAAAGAATAGATAAAGGCCAGGCTCAATGCTTTAAAAGCATTTTTGTGGGATGTCTCTTACAAAAGAGGTAAAAAGTAAATATTTCAGATTTATTTCAGTTGTGGCTAGGAAAAAGACTTAGGGAACCTTCAGAATAACTGATTTTTCCAGAAATTTAAAAAGTGCTCTACTGCTTTTATACTTTTGAATTTCCCCAAGTGTTTTTGCTTACCTGACATCACATCTTTCGCACTAACCATGTGGAAGCTGTGCTTCAAGAACACAATGTCAGCTTCACCTTGTTCTAATTACAGCAAATATAAAGGCAGTGACATTCAAAGAATAAGGTTTACACATAGAAGCTGGACTCCTGAGAGTGACGTAGGGCGCCTGCCTCCCTCCTGGCACCTAGTCATAGTGGCTCTGGTCCTGGCCCTTTGCAGGTCCTGGGATTAGGCAGGGAGAGTGTGATTCTGAGCAGGGGCAGCCATGAAGTGAAGATGGCACCAAAAAGTTTTGTCGAAGTGAAACTTCTGTGCTAATATTCCAAGGCTTCTTTCTTGGAGGTAAACAATGGAGGTAGAAAAAGGAAAAAATACTGTTCACTATTATGGCAGTCAACTACCTATAATGGAGCCTGAGTAGGCACTGCAAGGGATAAGAAACGTGTAATGACCATTAAGAAAAAATGACCGATAATTATCTTCAGGAATATTTTGTTAAAGGGTAAATACTGAAGATGTTGATGGGAGTTTTCCAGTCCACTTTCTTCAAGTTCTTACTGTTAAAATAGAATTTCCATTGTCTTATGGCTAAAATCAGTAACTTGATATATGGCTGGTAGCATATCTTAAAAATAAATGAGTAGATTACTAAAGATTCATTTGTCTTTCAGATTTACAAATTATTACATTAAATCACATTATTTCTTTGAAATTGTTTACCTCAAAGAAACAATAAATAATGTTTAGTTTATATTCCATAAAATCTATGCAGCTGACAAATACAGTGCTCGCTTTTTCAATTATTTTAATTGTGGAAAGCTTGGAAAGAAACAAAATACTTAAAAATCAAAGCTTCCAATGGTGTAAATAAGAAAACATTTTGGACATTATCTATATTTAACAGCTTTTGAGTTTAACCCCCCGTCTGTATAAAAAGATGTTCAGAACAAACATTTACTTCTAATTTCTCCTCTTGCCCCTCATCTGAGTAGATTTTATTTATGCATTAGACGACCTTTTTGGCCATTAGAACCATCTTGCTTCAGCAGTTAATTAACATAAGTACCATAATTTAATACAGTTAATGCTACTTGATGCCCTTTAATGTACCTTCCATTAGTGATATTATTGTAGTATTACCCTGTAAATTAAAATGAGATCAAGACTAAGAGAGCCGCTCTTTAATTAAGGTACTGGCACACTGCACTCGTCTGTTATTCACTGGAGAAAATCACCCTGATTTACTGAAGCAGGACATCCATAAGTCAGAATTAGTCCATGTAGATTATTAAGTTTATTGAACAATGTAAGTACTACGGAGCTGCTGAAATTGCCAACAGCCATGTTTCCTCTTTTTCCTTCATTATCTTAATAAATACGCAATGAGAGGGAGTAAATGGAAGCAAAATAAGTATGTGGCAAAAGAAGAATAAATTTTTTATGATGAGATTACACTTTTTTCTTACTAGTAAAATAGGTATCAGATGTATCACATTCCAAAAAGAACATAAATGCTACATTAGTCTAATGTCAATCAAAACACTATTTTTCCATCAAACAACACTAGCCAGTATAAAACAAACATATGCACAAAGAAACGGAGAATTGGATCTCACAAGCTCAGTCATCTTAAGCAAAGATCAACTGTTTCTGTCTCACAGTTTAAGATTTCAAGGTAAAAAAATTTTGAATTCTCTGTCCACTATACCATAGATGTTTACATCTGGTCTCCATTCTACTTTTCCAAAATAACTTATGTCAATTTCCACATTATGGTGGGGTGGGGATAGAAGTAACAAGTAGAAAAATATCATTATCATGATCAGATATAGACATGTAAAGGCATGTTAAATGTTGCAATCATTTTATGGGATGGTGGGGGCGGGTGCAAGGAACAAGAACTTCAGTTGTATTTTGAAAAGTGTACATTTATGAGAGCCTTGAAAGGGAAACTTTAGAACTTTCTTTTAGAGATTATCAATTAATATTTAATCCTTCTATAGATGATTTGTTATATAACAGAAAGACAATCTAGACCATTAATCTTACTGAAACTTTCAAGAGTAAAATAATTAGATCAGCTTCTATGCTGAAAGGCCCCTGAACCAGACTATAGCTCAACATTTCCTTTCACTGGCTCCATCATCAGCAGATCTTCATTATATAACTTAAAAGCTGGAGACACGCCCGAGCCATCAGACCTTGCTTCTTTAGTCCCTCCCCTAAGACTAAAAATACTCCAGCCATCTGGTGCCTAGTGCAGTAAATGCCAGCATCAGTTCTGCCCTGAGGATTTGGACAAAGTCTGGAGGTGACAGAAGAAGACCTTATGGAAGGGGCTCACCTCTACTGGACCTTTCTCGTTTGCCCAGCTGCTTCTCTTCAGCTTACAGTTGACTAGTGAACAGGAAAAGACAGTGGAGCTGAGTCCAGAGAAGGAGGGAGGAGCCCTCCAAACTCCTCAGAACCACTGAAATGCAGTTGGAGGAAATGACTAGTCTGGGAGATGGGAGAAATGTGATAGATATGAAGGGATCTACATTTCCAACACACCACCTTTAGGAGATGGCATGCTTGACAGCAGTGGAGAATGCAGAAAAATGCCTTTAGCTTTCAAGTTTATTTTACACTTTCTTTTAAATTATTAGAGGAAACAAAATGAATACTAATAACAAAAATAAGCATCAGCAATAGGTTTTTCCCAACCAAAATGCTTCAGAAGATTGCCTTATTTACAAGTGGCAAATAAAGGTATATGGGGAGGTGGAGCAACAGGAATTTGGGCTCAGATTAAGTATTTCTTAAACTGCAAGGAAACTGACCTAGATGAATCTACCGAGCAATGTAGATTACACTAGGATTAAAATCCACATCTTAGTTTGTTAATTTTTTACCATTATTCATGTAGATGAATTGAATATTTGCTACTTCATTGTGGCAAGCTATCATTAATAATAACAATATCAACTATTTTCATATATCATACGTCCCCAAGAATAAGATCCTGGAAACTAATAGTCTTTTGCTAAAATGTTCATAAGTATAATGGCTGTGTATTACTATAAATAGCAAACTCATGTTTAAGACAACAGCTCCTGTATTGCCCTGTCATGTACTCTGCTAATAATACATGAATTATCCTCTACAGCTTAGAACTCACAAGTTCAACATCATTCTGCTTTAAAGATATATTCGTTATATACCACCAAGACCTTGGTCAAAAGTTTTAGGAAAAGCTTCGCAGATAAAGGCTTTTGATTCTTCCATGAGGAACATGAAGCTAGAAAAAGCTGAGGGTAGATGGCCACCAGTTTCTACTGCTTTTCCACAGCTAAGACTCTGAAACCTTTGACACCACACTATGATCAAGCCCATCACTCCATTCTGTGTTCCCACTATGGTCTTTACCTTAACAGCAGTGACCTTTCTCCCAGCACACATAGGTAAGGCAAATCTCTAACAGACCAGAAAGTCTCAACACTTCTCCAGTTTCTGAGAACTGGGCTGCCTAAAGGATGTTGGCAGCCAATAAATTGAATCAATCCTGCCTTATCTGTTTGAATTTTATCATTAAATAATTAAACCTACATGATATATACTATTTATATTCTTATCCTCATATATTTCGATTTAAAGATACCTTGGCCTTTTTACTGGGGTGTTATTTCTTTGCTTGCCTTTCCCTTTGCTAGATACTCTGCTCTTACCTTTAGTTTTCCCACTCATTATCTCATGCTTCCACTCCCATCAGGTGGTTGTTTTGATAATATACCACACTTAAAAAGCTGGTTGAAAATCCCTATGTGGTGGTTCTGGTTCTCATTATTGAAGTTTTTCATTTAAACATCTTCAAAATTCTTGGAAATTTGCTCAATTCTGTCTCTAGTATATTATCAAAACCAAAGCTATCCCTGACTGTGTTTAATTAATGTGTTTAAACTCTGTCCATTTGTGATTAATCTACAAGATGAAGGGAGCCCAACTCAGGTCTATATTTTAAATGCTAGTATATATTTTTGATATAATAACATCCAGAAACATGAAAAGTAGAGCGTGTCCCAATTTAACAAATGTTTCCTACATGCTATTGATTCTGATTTAATAAATTTAAAGAAATATAACTCTAGTTTCCAGATTTTTTTGTGCAATATTACACAAAACATAAATTGACTGCTGTACCATATTGAATCCCTGCTTTGCATTTGTAAACAATGGTATGTTGTATTTCTAGTTTTTCAGTTCCTTATAGGGCAAATGGTTTTGCTTCCCCTGGTTTCATTGCCTTAAAGACCTAAAGGACCTCCCGACCCAGGGAGTTACTTTTTAAAATTCACTTTTATTTAAATTCTGAAGAATCATGCCAGGTTCAGGGACAGCAAGTTTGGGATTACAAATTACTGCTGAGGATGAGGGGTCTCAGAATGCCTTCAGAACCTACTTCTACACTGGAGTTCCTGAAGAAAACGTTGCAGTAGAAATTGACAAATGTCACTTTACAGCTGTGAGACACTCTGGCATTTTCTTTGGACACACCCGTTCCCATTGAAGGCAGACAGATTTTCTCTTACCTTCCTCGCACCTTTATGTCTGAGATCGCGTAAAAGTAGCGTGCCAAGTGTAGCTCATCTACAAATATTTCCCCAACGGCTGGTCTTAACAGCCTTATCCTCAGGTCTGTGACTGTAAAGAAATCTCTGAGTTTCTTGGTTGTATCCAGCTGTCCGTAGAGGGAAGCCATATTGCGTAGGCGAGGTCCAGCAAAAAACGCGAACCTGTCTTTGATTTCAAAGTGGATTATTTTGCTATTTGTTGTATACCCTGTTGAGTACTCTTCTGTGCAAATGATTTCTAAGACCGTATGCTGTGATAAATCCTTCACGGATTTAGGATCCATGTGAAAAGCATCTAAGCAGTCTGTGGCATAATACTGATAGGGCTGCCATGTTCGTCCATAATCGAGAGACTTCTCCAGGATCATTTGGTCTGGACGCCCCGATTCAAAGGTAATAACTATGTTGTCTGTTAGCTCAATGGTTTTGCTCCAAGACAGAGTGATGTTAACCTGGAGAGGCTTGGGATACTCCTTCCAAGTGGCAGACTGCCAAAATGTGGAGGGATGTCTTCCTTCAAAATCAAACATCAGCTCAGGGGGGTGTGCCAGCTCAGGGGTACTCGCATCACACTCATTATTGCACATGTAGGGATTGCCCTATGGAAGAAGAACAAAAGAGCGTGCATCAAAACACTGGTTTGCCACAAGTCTTGCCATATTGCTGTTGCTCAGTAAGAGGCTAGAAAAGGAAAAAAAAAAATCTGTTTTCAGTAATCATTTTTATTTGCCCTAACTGGATTCTCCTCTTTAATAGCTTAAAAAAAAAAAAGCAATATGGTAATTTTCTTGTCTTGTTTCCTTCCATGTGCTTTAAGAAATGAAAACAGTTTATTTATCCCATATGTGTTAGACCCATAATGTGGTCACAGAAGCACGAAGGCACCGAGCAACTGTCTAACAGCTCAATACCTCGCTTCCTCTTACAAAGATGCTATAGAAAAGCAAGGGAAATCCCTCCCTGCCTGAAGGACATTCTTTAAGAGTACACTTCTTTAAAAAGTCATTTTTCAAGCAAAGCTTTAGAATGAGCCATGAACCATAGATACCTGTGTTCTGTAGGGGAGACAATACCCCCATACAACATTCAGCCTTTTTTTTGGCTTTCCCTGAAATCCGTCATACTTAACTGGGTCCTTGCTTCATAATGTCTGGTTTTACAACGTTTACTTTGTTCACCACAAATTATTAAAATGTGGTACCCTAAAGGCTCTGGGGCTTGGTCCAAATACCTGCCAGCCTATTAGGTAGAGATAAAAGGATTGTTCAGGAAAGTCTTGGGGCTGGGAGTGTGCTCCAAGTTATCGGGACAAGAAAACGTACTACTCAGTTAGGAGGCTGTTGCACATCAAACCACAGCCACTTGATGTGTTTGTTACTCTGTGCCTGCCCACAGGCAGTTCTTCATGGATGTTAGTTATTATTATTCTACCTTTAACAAATGCTACTTCCTTTACAGACATTCAAACAAGAAGCTAGAAATAAATCTCCTAGTTATATTACAAGTTACAACATTGCTTATGCTACACTAAATGGCTACTCTCAGCTTTCATCAGTAGATTCCATGGCAAATGACAAGTTACCAGATTTTTGTTGATTTTGTTTTTAAGAAAACAAGTAGTATCATTAGGACTTGACTATTCAGGTGTTTCTTATTCTGTACTCAGTTATTATGAGCATGGCTGGGTGAAAAGAATTGATCCTCGGACATTGTCCTTGGGCTTCCTTTTGTAATTACAATTAGGTTTCTTTCTTTCTTTCCTTTTTTTTTTTTCCATATACTGTGAGCTTTTCATCATACCTGTAGGATACAGGAGCGAGGTCTCAGATAATGAATTTACACTTTAGACACTGACACTCAGTTACTAGCTGACTCCTATGAAATATAAGATGAACATGGGAGAATTGCTTTGGTCTCCCTAGAGGCAACTTTCTCCTACCTAGTCAGCTAATACTCTCACTCTCTCTTTCCCATTAATGTAACCGAATCCTAAAGTTGGCAACAGGTTTTGGAGATTCAAGTATAATTGTGATAGGGCAGGAGAAAGAAGAGAAGGTACATTATTTGAGGAACAGAACTGTTTTAAAAATACACTCAAGGAATCAGTGATAATGAAAATGTTTCTGTACTTCTCTCTCAAATTTCAATTCCCTAGTCCTGATCCCAGCGTCTGTGGCACTATTTATAGTATCCCCTTTAAAATGAGCCAGGGGAGGGGGGAAATAAGTTTCTGTTCCAGGTGGAATAAATCACCAAATTTATTATTATTTAAATTCTCTTAAGCATGCCAGAGAGCCAAATGCAAAGCTCTACAGACTGGCAAAGGCTTTTTATGGAGGGCTATAAATATTGTGGAATCTGTCAGGATTTATAAATTCTAAATATATGTAAATGCACATTTTACAGGAAGAGGTCAGATTTACACAAATCACACCTTCATTTGAAATTTACTGAAAAATATGGTCACTTCAAAATCTGTCAACATGTAGCCATCTGCACTATCATTAACTTGGATGCTGCCATCTTCCTCCTGACAAAAGTGTCTTTATCTGAGGTCAGGGGTATGGAAACAAGGGGAAAGGCGCTGCAGGATACACCAAAGTGAGTTATCAGATGTTTGTAGTAAGTTGTGTTGAAAGATAACATTTGTTTGCCTTCAGCACAGGTGTGCAGAGCTTCTCAGATAGGGATAGGGCACTGGGACCACACGAGATGACACATTAGGCTGCTTCTGGAAATTGGTCAATACTAACAAACCTATTTTATAAAATATGGTTGAAGAACTCTATGTAAAAGGCTCTCATGCCTATACTTAATATAAAGTATTGGCAATAACCACCATTTAGCTAGCACTTGTGTGCTGGACACTACGTACATTTTCCTGGGTAATCCTTTTCATCCCTACCTTACAGAAGAGGAAATTGAGGCACAGAGGTGTTAAGTAATTTGTCCAAGGTCACATAATAAAGTCAGTAAGAGGCAGTGATGAGACTGGTGCCTCTTACCCCTTCCCAGGCTTGCTGAATTCCCAAGTCACTGGAGTTCCCTCTGTTGTAGCCCTGTTGTAGAAACAGGATTGGCTGGTAGACAGGAAATGTCTAAGACCAAATAAGTTCAGGAAACACAGCCTAATCTTGTCTTGGAGAGTCCTAATGAATGTTATCATAATCTGATATACCTTGAAATTAAGAACCTTGTTTAGCTTCACATAATACCTAGTTACATAGGTTTATGTGACCACGTAGTCTCTTTCTAGTTTAGCAACTCCTGTTCATATTCTACAGAAGTCGTATCCTGGAGGGCATCCTTAAAGATTCTCTGCTTTGTATCACTGGATATTGTAAACATGAGGAGGCCAAACAGCACTATACAACCCAGTTTTAGTCCTTTAATGAAGGCATAGCTACAGAAAGCACCAGGTCTGTTCTCAGTGGGCACCCTTCCGTTGAGGCTGAGTGGATCAGCCAGCTCAGGGCAAATGTCTACATTTGTATCAAGTTCTTCATTGCTTGGCACAGATCTGGTGCTTCAGGCACCTAAAAAAATGAGAGTAAAGATTCATACATGCAACAATGTGTTATTGATTGCCATATTTAAGGCACTCAGCTTGGCTCTCAAGATACAGCAATAAACAAATCCAAGTCCTTGCTTCCTGTGGCACTTCCATCCTAGTTGGGGGACAGGCACTAAACAAACAAGCATAATGTGTTATAATGTTACACGATGACAACTTGTATGGAGAAAATAAAGCCAATTAAAGGAAGCAATGGTGATTGTAATTTTATTTTGGGAAGTCAGAGAAGGTCTCCCTGATAACATGACATTTGAGCTGATTGAGAACAATTCCCAATTTACACTGGAGATGATCAGAGGAAGTTGATCAGAATGACAGTTTTGTCCTTCATTTGACTCTACTCTTAGTGATATTTTCAGCAGCCTAACAATTTATTGAAATCAATGGGTAAACAAATCATTTCAAATGAGAATCTACACCAAATGACTGTAGATACCAAAGAGGGAAAAAATCAATTTTTCTCCCTATTTCATAACACTCGTGCTCTTTTAGGAGATTAGTGATTTGATGGCTATTAACATAACTTACTGAGATATGATGACATTGACAGAAAATTAAAAGAGGAAGCAGGAAAAAAAAAAAAGATTTCATTTTGGTCCCCTGCACTTCAGGTGAGAGAAAGGAAAAAAAAAAAAAAAAAAGATGAAAGGTGAAGAAGCCGTAAATCTTATCCTTCCCCAAAGAAAAAACTGGAGGAGAGATTACAGGCTACAATATTTAGTGTAAATATTTCACAGGGCGTGATCTGTAATACTGTTATTACAGAGAATTATCAACATGAAAATAATTCCTGTTAAAGGGATTAGATTAATTAAATTTTCAGCTACTTCAACCCCACCCTAATCCTCTTTAATAACATCAACAATGAAATTTATAAAGAAAATGCAACTTTTCCTGACTTACAAAAACAAAGTACACTTCTTGCTGCTATATCTAACAGATTCAGGCATCAGGAAGTGTAAGTAATTATTTTGTGGCCAGCAGGCAGCCTTAAATAGATCTTAATTTAAGTCCCACAAGCAACATATCCTTAGCTGATTGTGGACAAAGCAGAAAATATTTATGACTGTGCTGATAATATTTACACCACTAACAAATGCCTAAATAATTAAACAGCTATTGCTGCTAAATATTTTTGTAACAATTACAAGAAGATTGTGATGTTTAATTTCATTCTTAAAATGTTAATATTTTACCTCTGGGAGAATTGTAGTTATTAATTAGCAATTTGTAGCCAAAGTGGAATATTGCTATTCTTCCTTAATACGCTTTCAGAATTTAGAGAGATAAATACAATTTGAGGCATGCTTTTATTGTTTCTATTGATGGAAGGTGTCTTTCTTCCTTTCTTCTGGCAAAGTGACACTTTGAAAAGAACATCCTTTCACCTAAGATCTGCTAAGCCCTTCAGAGTTTTATATATATATATATATATATATATATATATATATATATATAAAACTCACGTAAGCGGTATTAATGTAACCACTTGCGGTTGCTATCATTTTGACTTTGCCTTTCCAAGCTTTACCTATGGGCAAACTATTGGAAACAACAGTTGAAAATGAAGAGAATTCTTACGCGAGATTTGCTACTGAACTGTAAGCTACATGCCAAGCAGACATGTACACAAGTGAATGTGAGACGCGTTTGGGTTAACACTTAAACGAATCATGAAAAAAGAATGACACAGAGATGTCCTGCACCCATTTGCATCTGGCTCATCCTTGCCTGTTTTATTGGTGACAGTCAAAAAAGACACAAAGGCAAGAAGCAGCATTCTGGAACGGCACTCCCAACCTGTTCCTGCTGTGACTGAGATAGATACCATTAGGGTGTTTCCAATGCAAGGCCTTTAAAGGGTGTAGAAATTGGTTGCAGAGCCTACTATTCGTTTCTCAGAGATTGAAACCATGAGAACCATGCTTTAACTGTAAGTTTGGGGCATCGTCTAGACAGCTTCTGGGAGGCTAGTGACTGACTCCTTTATATCAGAGGTATAATTTTTGGTGGAGGGACTCCCCATCCCAGTTCCTTTTTGCCACTTCCCGGCCACTCCTCCTTGCCTCAAGTCCTTCTGCTCCCAAATTCTTGCTTGGCTATAGCATGGGAAGGCCCCTTCTTTGTGACTTTTCTGAAGACACTTAGACTATTCTGAGTCTGGGAGCTGATGTTCACAGGTCACGCTGAGGTGCCCCCTTCAGGTCTTATAGCTTAGTTACTGGCACTGGGGAGAGGCAGAGACAAGTCAGTACCAGAGGTAAGAACAATCTAAGATAGTGGATATCTCTTTCAGATTCAGAAGACTGAAAGATAAAGATCAGCACCACAAACATACTAACAAGCCCTGATGACCACAATTCTAGAGACAGACTGTATATCTTCAGACAGGAAGGTCCACAAGGCCATATGTTTCCAGTTGCCCACTGGCCCTCAGGACAAAAAGGGCAGTGATCTCTACTAATGGCCATGTAGTGCAATCTCATTTTGTAAGCTTCCTTGTTAACTGGTATGCTGGGTACCAACGTGTGGTATGCATACAGCAACAGTACAGAGCAGTCCCCCTTTATTCTCTGGGGAAATGTTCCAAGACCCCCATTGGATGCATGAAAGCGAGGATAGTATGAAATCCGATCGCTGTCAGTCGAAACGTTTCTGTTCATGTTTTCCACTCACAAATGTAATGCCTCTTCCCTCTTAACTAAGCACTTATCACACACTGTGGCCATAACTTCTGCAGTTTGAGGTGTGACAGCAAAACCGGCACAAATTTCTTTGTCTTTTTTTGCAATTTCACAGATAGATTTGTTCTTACTATAGCTGTTAGCAACCTCAATATGATTTTTTTTCTTTCCTTGTTAAGTTGAGAACTTTTTCCTTTTCACTCAAAGGAAACACTTTACAGCTTCTCTTTGGCATATCCAAATTGCCAGCAACACTACCTCTGTGCTTTAGGGCCATTATTCAATAAAATAAGGGTTCTTTGAACACAAGCACTGTGATACTATGACAATGGATCTGATAACCGAGATGGCTACTGACTAGTGGGTGGGTAACATCCAGAGTGTGGAGATTCTGGACAAAAAGATGGGTCATGTCCCAGGAGGGACGGGGCTAAATGGTGTGAGATTTTATCAAACTACTTATAGAGGCACACAATTTAAAACTTATGAATTATTTTATCTCTGGAATTTTCCATTAAATATTTTCAGACTGTGGGATACCTGAAATTATGGGAATTAAAACTGTGGGTAAAGTGGGACTACTACATCCTAAATACTATGAGACTGTCCCAACATTAGATAGTCTGAAACTGTTGTGACAAAAGCACCTATGCATCTGTCAGAACATGAGCCTCAAATTTTGGTTTGGAAGATATGGCCACCCTAAGAATAGTAGAGGATAAAGAGTTTTGTTTTTGTATAACTCTGGAGTTAAAAACTAACTGCTCCGTTTTCTAATGGAATCCTTTCTTCATCACAGAGATTCCCCGCTGGCATAGACACCAGCTTAGGGCCTGATTGAAGTTGCAGCTTGTTTCAATCTGCTCCCTGACAATACTAAAACCCTGTGGACTTTTTTACTCAGGAATAAAGACGGGAGGGCTTAACCTTTCTGCAACAAGGATACTGGAAGCCCTATCATAGATTATGGGCAATAATAGACACCTGTGTAAATCCCCACAGAGGATTATGGTTGGAATTTTCAAACTGGTGAAGGCTGAGGGGTCAAGAAGACCAAGTTTTTAAGAAGGAGCCAAATAAATTCCCAAGCCATAAGCCACAAAAACAGATTCCTATATAGCAATGTCAATTATTACTTTGCATGTACTGGACAAGAAATAAATACTAACAGAATCAAGTGGGGTTGAAAATGAATGTCTGCAGAAAAGCTGTGTACTGAGGTAACATTATTGTAAGTGGTAGGGAGGTTGCTTTTTAAAAAATATTTTCTTTAAAAAAATCACTAATAAGGGTTTCATAGAGTATTTCACCTTATAGATGGTCTTGAATTAGATCAGAGCACAGATTTTAAAAACGTTAATTACAAAAAAGCTAAAGTAGGCTGTTAGCATTTAAGTTAATGCAACTTGAGAAAAACAAGGGGAGTTAAAATATCATGGAGGTGGGAATGTTCTGAGTCCTGATTCCATCAGGTATCATGAGAGATAGTTTGAGCATTTTGATCCTGAAAGCTCTAATTTGATGTTCGAAAAGTTTTTTTCTTCTCCGCATGAGTATGCAAGTCCAAGACCTCTTTGAAGTCCATTTACTGAAGGCCATGAGTTTGGAGAGACTATGTTAAGACCAAAAGCATTCTCTGCTGAAGTGATCGCTTGATCTTGAGAGGCAGGCAGGACCTTCCTACGGTGGCACTTCCAATAGCATCTGGCTTCTGGCAGGTCTATCCTGCTTTCTCAGATTCCTTATTTCTTTCAAACTCTTGTGTTCCAAATTCGTTAGCTATTTATTGGATATCTACTGTGTTGAAAACATTGTGAAGAACATAACATAATACAAGAAGGTATTTGCAGTTTAGTGTGGAGATAAGATATATACAGGCAACAATCACCTGTTTCTCAAATGGGTTGCTCATGCGCCTAAAGAGAGGATTAGGTGTCCTTGAGGGTAAACTGAGTCATCAACAACACAATGCCATTTCCTGGAGCATCAGTTTCATCTCTTGGTACATAATTCAATGTAATTTTATATAAAAAACAGATATTTTATGGGGTAAAATGCAAAAACAATTTGCAAGCATTTGTAGGGAAACAAAGCCACAAAGACATTTCATGTTTGGGGCAGATTTGGAGGTATGTGCTCAAACCCACCGAAGGGGAGTATGAAGGAGGAAAGAGAAGTCTAGGAGGCTTGGGAATAATTTACTGTATCCCACCACCATCTTGAATTTTCTACTTCATCCAAACCAACACAGGGTGGCTGAAGAAAAACTAGTCATTTTAAGTCTCAGAACTGTGAGTTTCACCATCCCGACATAAAATTCCTAGTGGAAAATATTTGCTTCACTCCACCCTATGGCCATCTGGGTGGTGTCTCCATATTCAGCACTTCTAGGTAGAAGATAGCACCTGGAACATCGATTGCTTTTTTTAGAAATATATTTTATTCTCATGATAACAGCATCTGGTGTGCATTGGAATCACCTAGGGCATAAGGGCAATGTTGCTTCCTAGGCCCCAGCTTCAGAAATTCTAAATTTTTGGTTCTGAGTACAGGCACAGGAACTGGTATTTTTTAAGCAAGCACTCACAACTTAGGCATTAGGGAAACACCTGTTTATTAATGACATCTTAATTTTCATGGCTTTCCTGAAAAAAGAAGTGAACTTTTGTTGATCTCCAGCTTCCAAGAAAGCTCTCCAGAACCTGAAAGAGTACTTTATCTACATTCCTATCTTTTATTTACTTACTCACTGATTCATTCATTCAATAAATAGTTATTGGATATGACAGACACTGTGCTGTATACTGGGTATAGTGTGGTAAATTAAACAACTGAGTCCCTATATAGACTAAGTTCATTTACAGGTTAGTTGGAAAGGCAGCCCCTACAAAAGTAAACAATTATATAATTACATATAAACTGCAAAAGGAAATCACAGAGTTCTATGAAGGAAAAATAAGTTGAGACCCAGAAAGTAAGAAAGACTACACCTTGGGACTCAAGGCTGGGAGGGAGATCATTCTTGGCAAAGGGAGTAACAAATGCCAGGCCCTAAGTTGAGGTAGAACTTGGGGTTTCACAGGAACTGATACAAAGTGATTGTTCCTGGAATGTAATGAGCTAGAGGGAAGTGAAGGGGATGAGGCTGGGGAAGAAGTCACAGAGGAGATCATGCATGAGCCTGAAGGAAATAAAGAGTATGTGAGATGGAAGAACTGATGTGTTGTAAGGGGAGGCCTGCCACAATTTGATTTACATTTTCAATGTTCTTTTTGCCTTCTGTGTGGATAGTGGATCCTAAGGGGGTAGGCAGCAGAAGCACAGCAACCCGTAAGAGGTTTACTAGAGTCACTGAATGAGGCATGTTGGTGGCTTGATACGGGGTGCGAGGAGTGGAAATGGACAGAAGAGGATGGATGGAAGGTATATTTTAAAGAACAATCAATGGAGCTTTATATACCTCCTTAATATTTATGACAGGACTAGATATGAGGTAAAGATGAAGAACAACAAGTGATAAAAAGCAGGCTTCTGGAGTGACCAAGTAGGTGTTTGGTGGTACTTTTTACTGAGTTGGAAGGCCAGGTTTGGAGTTGTGGAGCGAGCAAGAGTTCAAGACTGGAAATGTTAAATTTGATATTCTTATGAGACATAATAGAAGTAAGCATATGTGATGCTTAGGATGTGTTCAACACTCTTCTAAATGTTTTGCTCATTTAATCTTTATAACAACACCGTGAGGGAGATATTGTTATTCACTTTGTTTTACAGATAACGCAATCGAAGTACAAATCATTTAAGTAACTTGCTAAGTTATTACTTGCTAAATTTAATAAATTTGAGCTAGTAAGTCTCAAAAGTCAGGACACGAGTCCAGTCAATGAGTTAACAGTCAATGTTCTCAACCACTATGTTATACCACCTTTCTGTACATTGAGATCTTCAAGTAAATGTGCGTTTAGACCTCAGCGGAGAGGCCAGGCTGCAGATCATATATTTATGAGACATTAGCTTACAGAGGTATTTAAAAGTGAGAATAGATAAGAATAATGGGGGAGAAAGTGTAGGGATAAAAGGGCAAAGGCCTAGGACAGTGTCCTATGTTAACTCATATATGTAGGCAATACTCACTCATTTACTAGGCCCAAGGATGTTATTCACCAATACCTGACAAACCAGCTGTTAACTAGGTGTGTATCTCATTTATTTTTATTTATTTATTTATTTACTTATTTATTTATTGAGACAGATTCTCCCTCTTTGCCCAGGCTGGAGTGCAGTGGTGCGATCTCGGCTCACTGCAACCTCTGCCTCCCGGGTTCAAGCGATTCGCCTGCCTCAGCCTCCCGAGTAGCTGGGAATACAGGCATGTGCCACCACACCCAGCTAATCTATTTTTAGTAGAGACGGGGTTTCACTGTGTTGGCCAGGATGGTCTCGATCTCCTGAACTCATGATCAGCCTGCCTCGGCCTCCCAAAGTGCTGGGATTACAGGCATGAGCCACCACACCTGGCCTTCATTTTTTAAAGAGCAGATTTGAATGGGAGGATTCGAGGTCACCTGAGGGGTTAAAATAAGGAAAAACGTCGACTTTAGTAAAGAATAATTTTTTTAAATTTGGGTTTGGGAGAAAATAAACTTTTCAGTAGATCACTTATTTATGATAAGAAAGAATATCATGCCTACTGTGGGGAAACAAAGGGCTTGCAGAGATAAAAGATAAACAAATGGTATATCCATTTTTTTGGAATAGTGAATTTAATAACATGAGAGGAGCAGATTCCACTTAAAAGAATTATAAAAGAATCCACATTATCAGTGAAAGTCCAGTTGCAGTAAAGAAGAGTAAATGCAAGGACAGTTTGAAGAAAACATCAACAGGAGGGATTAATTTAGGACTGCAACCTTCATCTCCATTAGTTTTCCTAATCCTGTTTCACTATTTTTTTTAACCTCTCCATCATCTACTCCTCCTCACTTTGTTTTGCCTGTTTTCCTTCTTATTTTAGATTCTTAAAATCAATGTGCACCCGTGGTCTTCTCACCCTTTGGCCTTTTCCCTCCTAGCTCTACATAAAGTCCTTCATTGAGTTAATTCCCATTTACAGCTTCAGCTATCACTTATACTTCGATGACTCTAAAATTCTGTCTTCAGATATGATTTCTCAGGTGAACCTCAGATCCATCTATTCAAGTACTTATTAGACATCATCTAACTGCTCCACAAGAATTTCAAACTCAACATACTGAAAAGTTAACTTTTCCTCTTTCCCTCCCTCTTCTTTCCTGAATAATTCACTCCTAAAGCTATTGGGTGGGTCCAAACAAGGCAGGTATCACTTGGAAATATTCCTGCCAAAGATGCATAATCAGAATCTAATCATGAGGAAATACCAGGCAAATCTCAATTGAGGGGTATTCTATAAAATAACTGCCCTGTAGTATCTAACCATATCATAAAAATTTTGAGAAACCATTTCAGACTGATGGAGACTAAAGGGATCTGACAACTAATGCCCCCCAAAGTAGATCATTTTGCTACAAAAGATATTATTGGGACAACTGGTGACACTGGTCAGGGGTCTGAAGATTATATGCTACTAAAGGATCCATATTAATTTCCTGACTTTGACTGTCAAATTGTAACTATGTAGGAGAATGCCTTTATTTGTAGGAGGTATTAAAGTATTAGCAGGTTATGAGCATCAGGTTGACAACTTACAGTCAAATGGCTCAGGAAAAAAAAAGGTATTTCTATTGTATGCATCTTTTCTATAAATGTGAGATTTGGAAAAAATGCTAAAGATTTTCATATAAAAAAGTGAATTTGTTATCATCTTTCTACCAAGCAGTAGTATATTACTATGCATTGCAGTGGTATGTAAAGATTAAGGTGCATAAAAAATGCCTGGTAAGTCCAGTCCCCACCCACCAGGAATTCTGTTTGAATACACTGGTTCCTGTTGGACCCAGGAACCTGTATTTAGAAAGTACCTTAGATCATCTGCATGCAAGTAGCCTCTGGCCCACACTTCAATTCGCACTGGTATAGTGTTTGTTAAGAGGCATGGCTCTGGGTCAGATCTTCCTAAGTTTGAATTCCAGCTCTACCACTTAGCTACAGTGTAATTTTTGACAACCTTCTTCACATAGTGAGCCTTGACTTCTTCTTGAAATTGAATATAATTAATGATGCTAATTTGAGATACAATTATATAATGCACGTTAAGTGCTTAGCATCTCGTTGGGTGTAGTCAGTGCTCAATAATTAGTAGTTAGCATTAAACCTACTCCCCCACCTGTGCTTCTTGACTCAGAGAGTAATACCAAATTCTTCCATTTCCTAAATAGGAAAGGTTGGAGTCATCTTATATTCCTTATTCTTCATCAATCTGTTTATCAAAGAAGTCTACAGATGAAATTTTTCACCGCAGCTTCATTCATATTGCCATTGCCTTCGTTAGTTTTTTTAAAATATATTTCTTCTGAATTATCATTAATAGGCTCAAAATTATCTCCCTCCATATAGTATTGCCATCTTATAACCTATTTTCTGCATAGCTGCTAAAGTGATCTTTCTACAACCGAAATCTGACTGTATCATGTTCCCTTTTAAAGCTATTGAATGGATTTCTCACTACCCTTCGAGCGTACCATTCAAATTCTTTAGCATAGCATGTAAGATTCTTCAAGAATAGCCTCTGCAAGTCTCTGAACATACGTTTTAGTTTTTCACTCACTTGTGGTGTTCACACCTCATAAGTCAGTCATATCAGCCTATGAGTGTGTACATATGCACCATCATGCAATTCATCATATAAAATTGTGATTTTTTTGTATCTCTCCTACTATAATTCTTTGAGATGAAGAACTGACACATAACAAGTGTGCAAACATTTTTAATGATTCAAGAAAAGTAAGAAAAGCGGAAAAGACAAAAAGCCAGGAAGAAGATAGGATAAATTAGGTAGGTTTGAAGTGTGGGATAAGATGGAATGGATTTGCTCATAGGTTGGTCACTGGGAATTGACATAATCAAGCTTAAAGAACTAACCATTTCAATGAGTTGTATATGGAATTTGTATAATGTAATAAGCAATGTAAAAAAAAAAGTCCAACTCCAAGTACAGAGTGCCTATTTGTGTGATTGATATAGTTACTGGGGTTTCAGGTGAGGTTAGAGGACAAAGACAAATGGCATGAGCTGCAATTATGTCCCAGTTCTTTCTTGCTGTTCATTTTTTCTTCATTTTTCTCCATCAGTCAAAGAAGTATTTCTCCTAGTGGCTTCAGAGCTGACCATCTCTTTCCCTAATCCTATCTTGCCTTATTTATCCAATCCACAGCATCCTTCTGCGTTCTCAGGAGGAGCTGAACATGAAGAATGTATTTGTTCTTGAGCAATTATGGAGAGCTGAATACAAACTGATGGAAAAAGCACTGAATGGCACGGTTGTAAATTTACAATGGTCATGCATGGAGGTGTCTCAGTCGGGAAAAGTCTTGAAAAAATTGTCAGATATAAGGTAGAAATAGGTGTAGAACAAGGAACAAAACTTTATTGTGCTGGAGAAGAGGGATATGCTCTTTGTTTATTTGCCACAGCTTCAGTGGCTAATTACAGAGATTCTGATAATTCTACCTGAGTTCCGAGGTTGATTCATTATAAGCTAATGAAACTTACCCCTCAGAGACACTCCATTACACAAGCTGCTTCTCAGGCCTTTTATGTAGGTTTGTATTGCTAGTCTTGGATTTATTTTTTTTTTAAAGAAGGCCCTCAGAACTGAAGAGGCAACAAGTTCATTAAACCTGGTGTTGTCACTGTTTGGGACATGGGTAGTGTATTTCAGGGCCCACTGAACTAAAACAACTCTATCTCCTTATTCCCTCTTTTCAGTTAATTTCATTGTTCTTTCCCCCCCAAGATTTTCTATTTTCAGCATTTGCAATCTTGAGATATATATTCTCTAAATCCAACTTTCAAAATTGTGCTTGTCCAAGTTCATACCTGATATATAACATGCCAGTGTTTCATTAAAATACAAGTATATTTTATTCAGATCAGCAGACACATAAATCTCTTGGTGTGTTACCAACAATAAATATAATATTCACTTATCTGTAAGACTGGAATAGCTGTTGATCTATCAGATCCACCATCATGAACCAAAGTAAATTAAATTATATAATATATTCAGCATCTGTCATGTGCCAAGCACTATGTTAGATGTTGTAGGTTAGTTCAAAATAAGGCTGATTCTTCCCTATTAGCTACAATATACTAGCAAGACAAGATTGAGAAAGCTGTATCATTTTGAAACTAAGAAAATGTATTATAGAGGGCTACTTTGATAAATGGAAATAAAATAGCAGTAATATTCTAATGTGAAGACAACATGTGCAAAAATCTATTGTTAAAGAGAGAGATGAAAGTTAGAAAGTCATTATGAAAAATGTTGAGGAGGCAGAGTCTTGGTTTTGAAAAATGTGTCATATTTGCATAAGTGAACCACAGTCTCTTTTTGAAATGGAGAAGGAATCAATGAGCATTCAACACCCTTATGGTTAGGAATTTTAAAAGGGGCTTTCTATTTGTCGTTTCATTTAATTTTCATGGTTCCCTAGGAGTCAGGTATTATCCTAGGTTTACCTATGAATAAACTAAGGTCCAAAATGTCATGGAACCTAGTTAAAAGAAATGGTGGGAGTTTGTCTGTAAGGATGTAAAACAAACCTAATATTTGGGAGGCCAGGAGTAAGGCTGTGAGGTAGTAGGAGATAGGTTTAAATATAAAACAAGAAGTTGATTTTAGAGAGCATTAAAAGCTGGGTAGAAATGTTGGGTTTGATTAATTGGAGAACTGAAAGCCATTAATGGTTTTTATAGCAGATGTCTCATACTTGGTTAACCTTCTTCATTAGTTTTCCAGAATCCTTTCTAGAGAAAACAAAAAGTTCAAGTTGAGTCCAATGTTGGAAGTCATCTCAAACAAGTGATGAAGCAGAATCAAAAGCAAGATTTGGTAAGAATGCCAGTAGTGGGCATGCAAAGAATCCTGGACACATCTTATTCATTTTTGTATCCTTCAAAATTCCTGGCAGAGAGTAGATAGTCAATAAAAGATGAGCAAACAAGTGAATGTAAAACAAACTATTTTATAATTAATTCTTCTGTTTAACAAAATATGAAACTGCTCAAAAATTAAAGAATCAATTGTATGTCTTCTAATTCAATGCTGTATCTGCTGCATGAGTCACTTTTGGAATATCTAGCAAAGATTAAGCATTATCTTTGACTTCTCTCTTTATTTACAGAGATATTGCCTAATTCTCAAACATGAGTTTATAAATCAAGAGACCCTATTGTGAGCCAGAAAGGGTCCAGAACTGGCCTAGAGTTGGTGACTCTATTTCCACTGAAGCCTAAGACACAGGCTGAGACATCCTAAGAAATAGTGGATAAATGCAGTGCAGTATAAAATGAAAGGAGGATAGATTGGAGGTAGGAAAGCCCGTTAGGAATTTAGCTTTAATTATCTAGTTGTGAGAACAAGGGACTGATGAAGAGCAAGATGATGGAAGATTCAGCAAGAGTTTGACTGGAAGTAGAGAACAAAGGAAAAGAAAGAACCAATAATACATCAACGTGTAATGTCTGGAAGATGGTGAAAATGATGGTGATAAGCCAACAACAGCCAAGCAAAGAGCCCAATCAGGTACGCAACCCCATGCACAATTTCCACAAAAAGAAAAGAATAAAATGCCTAGAAATACAGCTAACCAGAGAGGTGAAGGATCTCAACAATGAGAATTACAAATCATTGATCAAAGAAGTGGAAAAACATTCATACTTATGAATAGGAAGATTCAATATTATTAAAGTGGACATATTGCCCAAGACTATTTACAGATGCAGTGCTATTTCTATCAAACTACCAGTGACATTATTTCACAGAATTAGAAAAAACATTCTAAAATTCATTTGGAACCAAAAGAACAGCCTAAATAGCCAAAGCAAACCTAAGCAAAAATAACGAATCTGGAGGCATCACACTACTTGACTTCACACTATACTACAGGGCTACAGTAACCAAAACAGTATGGCACTGGTGCAGAAAAAGACACATAGACCAATGGAACAGAATAGAGAGCCCAGAAATAAGGCCACACACCTACAACCATCTGATCTTTGCCACAGCTGACAAAAACAAGCAATGGGGAAAGGACTCCCTATTGAATAAACTGTCCTGGCATAACTGGCTAGCCATATGCAGAAGATTGAAACTGGACCCCTTCCTTACACCATACACAAAAATCAACTCAAGATGGATTAAAGACTTAAATGTAAAACCCAAAACTATAAAAGCCCTGGAAGCAACCTAGGCAATACCATTCTGGACATAGGAACAGGCAAAGATTTCATGATGAATATGCCAAAAACAATCTCGACAAAAGCAAAAATTGACAAACGGGATCTAATTAAACTTAAGAGCTTCTGCACAGCAAAGAAGCTATCAGTAGAGTTGATACAGAATGGGAGAGAATATTTGCAAACTATGCATCTGACAAAGGTTAATACAGCATCTATAAGGAACTTAGATGAATTTACAAGAAAAAAAAAAACACTATTAAAAGTGGGCAAAGACATGAGCTGTGAATATTTTTAAGGACCTAAGTGGGCCCAACAATATTTTTGACAAGAGGCTAAAGCTGGGAATTTCAACCCAAGGAAGGAACAATGTATGTTACCCTCCCCAACGTAGTTACTAGAGATTAGAAGGCCAAGGACAAATGCCAAGTGGAAAACAGCTTAAGTAGAAGTGAGAACAGGGCTGTGTTAGAAGACAGAGAGAAACCAGTAAAAATAGGAGGAAGTTAGAGATAAGTTAAAAATAAGCCTTGTTAGATGAAAACTAGTGATGAATGGGGGCATTAGCACTGGACAAAGATGGAGTCATTATTTTCAAGTCTGGACAACTGGAACAAATAATTTTTCTATTGGGAAATATGCCTTTCCTATAATGAATAAGATCACAAAACTGTCTTTTCTCAGAGTTTGCATCCCAGCCCTCTGTGAATTCTTTATGTCTCAGTTTCTCATCTATGCAAGATGAATAATAATTTTACACATTTCATAGTGTTTTTGTGAGGACTAAATGAACTAATATTTAAAAAGAGCTTGACATGGTGCCTAGAACATAGTAAGGTCTCAACACAAGTCAGAAATTACTAGCATCATCATCATCATCACTATCATTGCTATTCTTATCTATGATCTTCCCAGCTTGCCATCTTATAAAAGCCTCCTTTGTAGGGTCCAGTGTGTCACCTAATAGGTCAGCACTCAGTTAATAAAATGGAGGCATGAAAATTAATCTCTTCATAGAATACACAGAATAAGCCATTCTCTTACAGATCTAAATGCAAAATGCAATTTTACTATTTATGGTGTAACTGTAAAAGGTCCCAAGATATTCTTGTGGACAAAATAAAAACATCCCCCAAATGGCTCTGATTGTACTATCATACCTATCTCTTAGTATCAAACCTTTTGTAGCAGCTACGGACAAATTAGAAAGAACACAATTCTCCCAGCCTTGCCAGCTAACACAGAATTCAGAGTAATTAAAATTCAGGTGAGAAAAGATCAAACACAAGACTGAATCCACACTTTTGACTTTATGAGCTGAATCAAGTTTGAGAAATGATCTACCTTTTGGAGCCCCTGTTGGCCAGGTATACAATGAAGACTATGTCTCACTCCCAGATAGATTAAAGTAGCTAATTCATTAGAAAACAACCAAGTCACTTATAGAAATTGAAATATAATTGGCAATATAGATTTATTTTTTTCCATTTCCACTTTCACTTTTTTTTTCTTTTTCTTTTTTTGCGATGGAGTCTTGCTCTGTCTCCCAGGCTGGAGCGCAAGGGCGTGATCTCGGCTCACTGCAACCTCCACCTCCCAGGTTCAAGCGATTCTCCGGCCTCAGCCTCCTGAGTAGCTGGGATTACAGGCACGTGCCACCATGCCCAGCTAATTTTTCTATTTTTAGTAGAGGCAGGGTTTCACCATCTTGGCCAGGCTAGTTTTGAACTCCTGACCTCAGGTGATCTGCCTGCCTTGGCCTCCCAAAGTGCTGGGATTACAGGCATGAGCTGCCACGCCTGGCCTCCACTTCCACTCTTTTGTCATGTTAACAGTTCAGCCCTGTGTTGTCCCATATGGGAGCCATGAGCCACATGAAGGTACTGAACACTTGAAATGTAGCTAGTCCAAATGAGATGTGATGTAAGTATAAATTACACATTGGATTTTAAAGACTTAGTACAAAAAGAAAACAATGTAAGAATACCTCGCTAGTAACTTTATACTGATGCATATTGAAATGATAATATTTCAAATATATTAGGTTAAATAAAACATATTAAAATTATTTTACCTGTTTCATTTTACCTTTGTTAAATTTAAAATTACTTATATAGACACATTATATTTCTATAGGATAGTAGTAGTTTAAGTAATCAATCTGATGTGATTAAAGAAACAATAATTAGGCAAATGAAATATCATAGTGGTGCTTTCTACTTCTCACAGCCTAGACTGAAGAGGCCTTTGCCTTTAGCACCAATGAGTGCTTGAATGTTTGTTTCCAGCAGTAGTCCAGGAAAGGGGATAAGCTTGCTCACAAAATAAATAGGTAAGTAAATTAATTAATAAAATATTAAATAACAACATAGGTACAGGAGGCATGAAAAATAATCAGCTGATGAAAACAAAGCCTAAGATGAAAAACAGAACAATAAAAAGTTCTGGATATAGGCATGGGCAAAGACTTCATGACCTAAACACCAAAAGCAATGGCAACAAAAGCCAAAATAGACAAATGGGATCGAATTAAACTAAAGAGCTTCTGCACAGCAAAAGAAACTATCATCAGAGTGAACAGGCAACCTACAAAATGGGAGAAAATATTTGCTATCTATCTATCCATCTATTAAAGGGCTAATATCTAGAATTTACAAAGAACTTAAACAAATTTACAAGAAAAAAAAAGTAACCCCATCAAAAAGTGGGTGAAGTATATAAACAGACACTTCTCAAAAGAAGACATTTATGCGGCCAACAAACATGAAAAAAAAGGTAATCATCACTGGTCATTAGAGAAATGCAAATGAAAACCCCAATTAGATAACATCTCAGGTCAGTTAGAATGGCAATCATTAAGAAGTCAGGAAACAACAGATGCTGGAGAGGATGTGGAGAAATAGGAACGCTATTACACTGTTGGTGGGAGTGTAAATTAGTTCAACCATTGTGGAAGACAGTGTGGCGATTCCTCAAGGACCTAGAACCAGAAATACCATTTGACCCAGCCATCCCATTACTGGGTATATACCCAAAGGATTATAACTCATTCTACTATAAAGACACATGCACACGGATGTTTATTGCAGCACTGTTCACAATAGCACAGATGTGGAACCAACCCAAATGCCCATCAATGATAGACTGGATAAAGAAAATACGGCACATACACACCATGGAATACTATGCAGCCATAAAAAAGGATAAATTCATGTCCTTTGCAGGGACACGGATAAAGCTGGAAACCATCATTCTCAGCAAACTAACACAGGAACAGAAAAGCAAACACCACATGTTCTCACTCCTAAGTGGGAGCTGAACAATGAGAACACATGGACACAGGGAGGGGAATATCATACACCAGGGCCTGTCAGGGGGTGGCAGGGCTAGGGGAGGGATAGCATTAGAAGAAATACCTAATGTAGATGATGAGTTGATGAGTGCAGCAAACCACCATGGCATGTGTATACCTATGTAACAAACCTGCATGTTCTGCACATGTATGTATCCCAGAACTTAAAGTATAATTTAAAAAAAAAAAAAAGAACATTCTGAGCCTTGTGTTTTTCATGGTTGGGAAGGACAGAGAGAGATTAGCCCTAGGACAAAATAATTCATCATAAATTACATGAAAATTAATATCAACTGGATGTCCAAGAATCAAACTGCAACAAGGATCATTTATGTGTGTCCAGAAAAATAATTGGAGATTTCTCAATCCCAGTAGTAATATGTTTTTTATAGAATTTAGAAAGGGTAGAAAATGGAGTTACTTTTTCTGGAAGTGCCTCTCCTGAATCTACCATGTAGGAGGTTGATGAGCTCTTCTATAGAAAGGAAGAATTCATGTATTTGGCCATAAATGTGAAAACACCAAATTCAGTTACAACTGATTTTATTGGCAGCTTACAACTCAAATTTGAGTTACTATATATAGTTTGGGCCACTCTAGATAGTTGAATGTGTGTACTAGAAGAGAAATAAAAATTTAATCTGACCTCCAAAAAATGAAAAGGCAATTCATACCCTAGAGAATAAAGAAAAAAATTATTTTAAAATGCCAGAAAGAAAAAGAAAAAAAAAGTATGTGATCAATAGTGCCAGATACTCTAAAGAAGATAAGGAGTAAGAAAAATCTTTTGATTTGTCTTGAAAGTGGTTGTCAGTGACCTTGGAAATACTTGTTGTAATAGGCTGTTGAGGCAGAAGTCATTTTACTAGAGAATTCTGCAATTACTATTTTTTTTTTTTTCTGAAAAGAGGCAGGGGTTCAAAACACTCATTAGAGGCGAGCGCGGTGGCTCACGCCTGTAATCCCAGCACTTCTGGAGGGCAAGGCGGGCGGATTATGAGGTCAGAGATCGAGACCATCCTGGCCAACATGGTGAAACCCCGTTTGTACTATCATACAAAAAATTAGCCAGGTGTGGTGGTGTGCGCCTGTAGTCCCAGCTACTCCGGAGACTGAGGCAGGGGAATCACTTGAACCTGGGAGGCGGAGGTTGCAGTGAGCCGAGATCGTTCCACTGCATTACACCTTGGCGACAGAGCAAGACTCCATCTCAAAACAAACACAGGACAAACAAAAAAAGAAACACTCATTAGAGAAGTGTTAAAATGAAGGCAGGGAAAATGGGATAGTAGTTTAAGTGGAGAAGAGAATCTAGTAATGAACTTTTAAGACTTATCAATGTTTGATGACAGAGTGCAAAGAAATGTAGTGAAAAAGGAAAAGATAAATCTATTCATGAAACAAGGGCTAAGTGTAGGACTAAGGTGTTAGCATTTGCATTGTAATTTTTGAAACACAGGATAGATTCCTATTAAAAAAAAAACTCTTCCTTGTCGGATAAATCTTTTTAGTTAGTAGTCAGTATGCTCTATGGCTAAGATTATTGGATAAATGTCTCTTATTCCTCACTTTCTAATCTCATTAATCTGCTGTGGTTAACTCTCACTAACAGAGACCAATATAAGGATTGATTTTAGGCAATTTAAAATTTTCCTCAGTATTAGTTCAGGACCACATCAGCAAAAAACCTGCTTGTCCTGAATGCATTGCACTGGTCTACTCAAGTGATTTCAGAACTGGGAAGTCAGAAGACATTGAATTTTAAATATGAGATTATTTTATATTGGACTTAGGATCTAATCTTAGATATTAAAGTATAAAATCACATTGTCCTTATTGCTAGCCTTCTTTTATATCTTGCTGCAGGATCAGTATTGTTTTACTACAGTATTTGATGGCTCATGAACCTACAGGGTAGGAAGGTAGGGGGAAATATTTACACTACTTATTGAGTGGCGAATAGCCTAAGCTTTAAAACAAATGTTGCCACATTTTAAGTGCCATAATTTATTAGCATCTGATGGCCAAACCATATTTTACTATTGTAGCAAAAGAAATATAAAACAAAACAAAATACCAAGCTAGCTTAGAAAAGTAAGGGATATGTCTGTAAGTCATCTGTGGTCTTGCCTCTAAAAAGAAATATTTCTCCAAGAAAGACTGCCTCTGTTCATTCTGGTATGTTGATGCCATAAAAAAGGTAGAAAACAAAAACAAAAGAAGATAATTATGAGGATTCACACTCATAATACTAAAGTGGGTCAATATGATTTTTCAACTGTACTATTCTGACATATATTAAGACTCACTACTGAGCAATACTTTAAAAAAATACTAAAGCTGGAAAAAAATGTACATCTTTGACCCTCAAATCAAACACAAATGTTTGATTTTATTGAATTGTAAAACAGGCCCAAGTTTTGCTTTTGTCTAAAACAATGATAGTATTTATAATAATAATAATATTTTTCTTGAAATGGACAGGTGCCAAGCAGGTGAGCGGTAACCTGGTTATCAATGGAGAACAAAGTGGGGACTGGGTCCTATGAACTAGAAGGTTATCAGAATAAGTGTTCCTGTACATGATCAAGACCAAGCAGGAAGAGTGAATTTGTGATGAGTCCCAAATTATGGGGTAGACCTATCTTAATTCTCTTTGACCCAAAGCCAGGATTCATCCTAGAAACTGTAGTGAAGCTATGCTAGCAAGTTTTGTGAAAGGCCATGGTACTCCACGTACATGGACAAGAGAAGGGCAAAGGCTAAGACCTGAGTAGGGCTTATCCAAAAAGATCTTAGGTTCTGAGTACAAAGGGGTGGACGTTGGTCCTAGGAAATAAGGGAAAGTTTAGTGAGATGAAAGGTTTGTAATATAAAGAGGTTGGAAATGTTTACCAGGATCTTCCTGGGATTAAGTGGAGACCCTATGGAAAGAGCTGGCAAACAGCAAGCAAAGATGATTTTCAGAAAACTTGAACACAGCAGGATTTCCCAGAGATCTTGGAGGAGTATTAGCCATATAGACGCTCTCCCTCATAAAGATTCACAACAGGATTCTGTATTAAAGATGAGAAGTCACACAACAAGAAAACCTATCTAATTTTAACCTAGTATTTCCCAAACTTACTTGAAAAGGAAACTCTTTCTCATGGAATTCTTATTAAAATGACGTTGAACTTGTGTTGCGTAGAATAGAATTTGGAAAAGAACTGGGATGATCACAATGAAGAAGAAGGAACAAAGTAGTCCATTATGGGAGTTGAGGAAAATACTGGAACATCTATTTCTACTTTTGTTATCTCATCCTTTAAAATTTCTTATTAGGATATGCTTTATAATGTATGACATACATTACTGCAGTGGAAAATTTATTGAATTTCTATATAAATAAATGTAAACATATTGAGGGTGCATGTTCCCTACATTCTACTGATGAAGTACACATTAGATGGGTTTGAAGTCAGCCAGGAGGAGGAGGAGATCATGTTTTAGGTGGATATTCCCTATCACAGTGTAACTTTAGTCTATCTTGGAGGCTGTTCCACATTCCTCCTCTGTTTGTGTTTCTTTCTGTGTTTGTCCAGGAATAATTTTAGCCTCCTGTAGTACCACTCTTAGCCACTGTGAACTGTTAGTGGTAAGTACCAGTATCAACTTGAACAATGGCATATGAAGTCTTTTAAAG
This sequence comes from Pan paniscus, assembly GCF_029289425.2. Taxonomy (NCBI): domain Eukaryota; kingdom Metazoa; phylum Chordata; class Mammalia; order Primates; family Hominidae; genus Pan; species Pan paniscus. Next base: position 119,856,955 of record NC_073249.2, read on the forward strand.
ATAATGTAAATGTATGCCCCTTCAAATTAATAATCAAAATAAATCTAAACATTACATAGGATTGTTATTGTTATTAAATTTTTTAAAGCAATATACTAATCATTTGTTCATAGATAAGTCTTCTGTATAGAAATCAGCATTACTTTTTTTTCTAATATTGATAACTACTTAGGGTCAGATATAGAATTTTTTAAGTAAAATAAAGTACTGATGGCAAAAAGTCATAAGCTTTTAGGTAGAAAAAAAGAAAAAAGGAAAGAATCTATTCAGACACTGCAATTATTTGAACTTATAAATCTCTTTTCTCCACAGCCCTTAAAATTCTCTCGAAATAAGTTTGCTGACATACATTTTAAACATATAATCTGGATTCTCGTGAATATTATTAACATTTAAGTATCCAATTGTAATTAGTTACTAAGTCTTAAAATGTTAACATTAACTGTATTCAGGATCTTAAAATGTGAAAGTAAAATGTAAATTTTTTAAAATTCTGGAGACATAAATACTACAATCAACTTTAAAAAAGAAGAGATGAATCACTTGCTTGAACTGAATTCTCTGTGAAAGGACTACCACATATAATTCTGGATATCACAAAACAGATCTCACTGCTCCTTCTAACTTACAAATTTTTATACTTGCTTGCAACTGTCAAAGCGTATTGTTTTGAAGGAAATAGCTGTCTTAATTATAATAACCATTTAGATGTGAGGTCACCAACTAAAAGCCAGGCAGGCAGAGTCAACCTGTGTAAAAGAATAATTGAGTGTTGGGGCAGAGGTGAACTGGGGAATTAGATTAGGGAAGCAATGGCTACTCAGCTCCAGCTGTTACTGTCATGCAGGGATTCAGATGTAATATTGCCAAATTCTCTCATTTTTCAAGAGAAGCTGCAAAAATCAAGATTTTAGGTGACCTTTCAGTATTTAAAAATTGACATGATTTTTAAAGAAAACGTGGCATGTGACGAGCCAACCACATCTATAGGCAAAATTCAAACTGCAAGCTGCCAGTGTGCAACCTCTGCTTAGCAACACTCTTCCTTTCGGCGTCAGTACGTGCGTTTAATTATTTTTGAAAAATCAAAGACAATGGGGCTTTGGGGGCAAATATGCCTCGGTCCGCATTCTTGTTTTGCTATAGAAGAGTTCTGGAACTGGCCACAAGTTTCTTGTGCTCTATAGAATTCACTTCTACAGCTGTTACACAAAGGAAAATGGCAACGACCATGAAGCACTGTTGTTATGATTAAATAACATAAACCAACAGCCAACAATCTCTCTTTTAAAATGTACTATATCTGTTTTCTTCAATTTTGCTTCCAATGGTGGCAATAATGGGAAGTGTGTGTGTCTGTGTGTGTGTGTGTATGTGTGTATACATAGAACAAGATTAGATTACAGTCTATCCACTATACTGCACACTTCTTGTCAGGCTGCTTAACTTCTCCTGGCCTTAGTTGCTTATCTGTACATTCATAAAGCGATCACAATGATGCCCCCAGTCTAGAGTCATTCTGAGGCACTGATATAGTAGTGACAGGCTTGGACACTGGTGTCAGACTGTCTGGATTTGAATCTTGGCTCTGCTGCTTACTAGCTGTGAGATACTGGACACATTACTTAAGCTTCTCGTGTTTCAATCTCCTCATCTGTAAAGATAGTCAGAGTACTTACCCTACAGGGTCCATTTAAGAAATAAATAAGATACGTAAAGTCCTTAAAACTGTGACCAGATAGCAAGTGCCTAAAAAATAATAGTTATTTCTATAGTTCATAAAATCCACTACACCATTGATTTTGAGAAGTACCACTGTATGTGCTACGAAGGAAGAAAAAAAAACGCTTCAAATTAAACTATGACATAATGCTTTGTTATTACAATTTTTATTTTATACTTGATTTTTAAGTACAGACCTAAGTGCATGACCTAAGTACAGATTTGCATCAGACACCACTCTTGTTCATATATTAAAAGAAACATATATATTTATTTGGTTAGACTGACTTTGCTGTATCTCTTTGCAACTTTGAGTTGTCCACATGTCCATCTCAGTGCTTTTCTACTCAATATCATCTGGACAATCAGGAGCATTAGGAATGCATTATCTCCTTTTGCTGTCTCCCTGCTTTCTTCTTCTTCTGATTTTTAAAAAGACTTTTTATTTCAAAAACTTTCCAAGAATAACAGAGAGAATAGCATAATGTACCCATAACCCAAGGCAACACTACCCATATGTACCCATAGTCCAAAGCAACATTCTTCACAAAGTGCTTTTTACCATCTGCAGGGTTTTTCTCCCAAGCTGCTAACACCATTTTGTAAGTTTGGTGCTTATATTTTCTTGATCTTCCTAGAGGATGCCAGTAGAAGGTTTTCAGGCAAGAATCACAACTCATATTCCTTTCTCCAATCATGCTGAAATGGTTCATTTGAGGCATCAAGGGGTTGCCCTTGTTCAGTCACGTCAACAGGAGCTGCAGCCAGATGTGTGTATGTGCAGGCAATGACAACTATGTCACAACTGCCACCTGTCAAAGTTCAACTGTAGGACACTATTGATTGCATCCTGACTTCAGTGATGACAAAATAAGCGGGAGGAAAAGTTAAATTTAGGATTGATGCAATAGAATATTATCATAAAATAAGAGTCAAAAGATGTAAGACCCTTTTCTTGATTTCTCCTTCAGTGACTTTAACTGTATGTGTGAATAACTTTGGCAAAACAGCTTCTTGGACGGCATATTCTCTGCTATGTTACCTATCATATGATTTCTTTTTATATGAATAACAACTCAGTATTTCCCTGTCCTCACCCCAGAAATACTAGAGTTGCTTCGTTGTCTTAAGGTCTATGATAGTGCAGATGAGAACTTTGAAAAAAGGTAACTTTTACTCCTGTCGAAATAAAGTGACTTTCCTGCTCTGAGACATGGAATTCATCATCACTATCTCCAATAATTTAAAAATTATAACAAGATACAGTTGGTGTCATTACCCTGACTACTAGCATTACCTGAGATATAATAAACTCAACTATTTTGGGGTCTTTTTATCCCCAGAATTCAGAAATACATTTTGTTATAACTTTAATGATTAATTTTGATCCATTTGTTGAGTCTATAGGTTTTATCTTCATGACTGACTTCTATGCCAATTATATTTTGAGTCATTTTTAAAATCCATGATTTCATTTTCTCAGTATTCTGGGTATGGCTGATTTGATTATCTGCAATGTCAGGTCTGCTTTTTACTACTTTCAAATGAGACTTTTATTTCAGTTATTGTCATTTTCATTATGTAGCATGCTCTTCTTATCCAGGTCTGCTTTTGCTCAATAGAGACAATGTCATCTTTTATTGCATTAGGAATAAAAAGTAGGTAATTTCTAAAAACGTGACTTCTATTTCATGAAATAGATCAGATTTATGTCCCCACAATGTAACTAGGCTCTGCTGTGTGGCAAAATTCCTGCTAGTGTTTTTCATCTTTGAGATTGATGTGTTGATATTTTCATCCCTGAAGTTAAGATTTTTCTTGGACATCTCCAAGAGCAGCAATTGTTGTTTGGGGAGAGACAAATTTATTACAGAAATGATCCTGACATCTTAAATCTCAACAGTGGTTCTTAAATCATAGAGCACATAAGAATCACCTGGGGAACTGTTTAAGAATGCAGATTCCAGGGATCCACTCCTGGTGATCTTGATACTGGAGTGGGGTGCCCATAAATATCATTTGTTAGATGTCTAATAGAAAATTTTCAAACATACCTAAAAGTAGAATCATATAGTGAATTACTATGCACCTATGACCCAACTTTCACAGTTACCACTATTTTGCTCATCTTGTGTCTTCTATCACCACTACCCCTGTTTTTTCTTTATCTTTTCAATTTATTTGTTGCTAGAATACATCAGGTCCTTCAATCTTAAATTTACAACATGCATCCTTAACTGATGTGTGTGTGTGTGTATATATATGTATATATATATATGATGTTATATATATATGTGTGTGTGTGTTTGTGTGTGTGTGTGTGTGTGTGTGTCCTCATCTGTAAAGATAACCAGAGTACTTACCAGATAGTACTTGCTCCACTGGGCTCCACTTTAAAAAGGCAACAGCAAAATGATTCTTCTGAGCATCCCAACCAACCCTAATGTAATTACACAATCACCTTCTGATAACAAAAACTGAACACAGTGTAAGTACTGAAATAAACTGAAATAAGTAAGACATGTAAAGTCTTAAAAGGAACCTGTAGGGTAAGTACTCTGATTATCTTTTTATAATCATCCTTAGTTATTATCTTTTAGTTATATATATATATATATAATAGATGTCTAATATATATTTTATATTACATAACATATATAACTGGAATGATATATATATAATTGGAATATTATATATAACTGGAATTATATTAATATGTAATAGTATATTAGTATATATAATGTATAAATATATGTTATATATAAATGTAAATAATATATATTCATATAAATAATACATATTCATATAAATAATATCGATTTCATATATTTATAATTATGTGTAGTATATATTTATATTATATGTATATATAACTGGAATGATATTATCACATCTAATTAAAATAAAAAATAATCCCCAATATTCCACAATGCATAATCCTATTTAAATTTCTCTTAGTGATTAAAAACTGTCTTTTTCCAGTTAGATTGTCAAATCAGGTTTCATGCAATGTGCATACATTGTACTTGGTTGTTAGGTTCCATATGTTGAAGCAGCTATTCTTAAAACTTGTCCTCTAGGTCCTGAGTAAGATGTTGACCTATGATTCCTTCCACTGAAAAGTCTAGATTTCTGGTTTGTGTATCTGTGTAAATACTGATATCATTCATCCAGGTGGAGAATTAATTGAAGGCATATGAAAATTCAGTAAGTTCCCTTTTGGAATATTGGTGCAGGATTGATAGGTAACAGTCAGTAAATGTGAGTCTGATGTTTACCAGTGAATCATTAGTCAAATCCATGAAAGGCTACATGAAATGGAAAGATCAGAAGGTTGAGTATGAAACCTGAGTAATACCATCGTTAAGAGGATCAACTGAGGCAGAAACCACTTATTTAAAAGAGACAAAGACGGATGAGCCAAAGAGGTTAGAAGAAAATAAGGAAAGAATGGGTCAAGGGCATACGAAGTTACAAGAGACTGAAAGTGGTCAACAGGGACAAATATGGCAGTAAATTATAGTGCACAAAGATATTAGAATACCCACTGAATTAGGCAGTTAGCAGCCTGCTTTTGTTAAGTGTAATACTACTTGAAACACAGTTTTGATTCTTGATTCTGTCATCATTTACTTTAGCTAGTTTTTTCTGCTTTGCATAATTTATATATATGTGTCTATATATATATACTTTCTATGCATTCATAACAATAGCTACAATTTATTAAATGCCTACTATATCCCTGGTTCTCTATGTACATTGTTATTAATGTATAAATAATCCTGCAAAATTCATACTATCATCTTCATTTTAAAAATGAAAAAACAGGTTGCCATAACTCGAATTCAAAGAAGAGGGGACCGGACCTAAGTCCAGCAGATATTAGGAACTGTTTTCTTCATGCTTACACTACAAACCCATTGTTCTCTTTGGGTGTCAATTGCATAAGCCATGAAATGCAGCTTCATTATGGCACAGGGAAACTAGTGACAAACAGCAAGGTTATTTGATGTTTCCAACCCTTGAAAGAAGCTGGCTTATTTAATCCACCATAGAAGCAAGAGGATTTGTTAATATGAAGCAAAGTGAAAATGGATATATCCACAATGAATGAGCAAAAAGGTATAGGTAATGAAGCTTAAAACAATCACATCTAAAGGGAACCACAAGAAAAGAAGCAAAGTTGGGTGAGACCTACAGGAATATTCAAGTGATATAATTTGCTCCACTGGGCTCCACTTTAAAAAGGCAAGAGCACAAGTGATTCTTCTGCACATCCCAACCAACCCTAATGTAATTACACAACCACCTTCTGATATCAGAAACTGAACACAGTGTAAAATCCATGGGATGATTTTAATTGAAAGTTATTTTCAAAAGCAAACATAAATGGAATTTGCAAAAGGGCAAGTAAAAATCAGATGTCTGAGTGTTGCAGATTTCACTTACTGAGTGCACTTAGGTTGATATTGTATTGGATGAAAACACTTCTGACTCCCATGGCGTCAGCTCATTTTATATGTTGCAACACCCTGAACTTCAGATGAACTCAGGCCTAGAACTCATTATATTTTAATGTAATGTCACAAAATGGCAGATAAATGATACCAGCAAAAGTATGAGGAAAATGCTAGGGGATTCCAGATGAACACTAAAGAACTACAAACTCTCACTAATCTCTGTAAAGCAAAGCTACTCTGCCCTCTTAAACATGAATCTCACCAAATTGACCACTTTTTTAGATTGCCTGATTCGTCTGATCTTCATCAACTACCATATTTAGCTGTCTAGGTCTATTTCTTTTAAAAATATACCCCCTTACTGTCTAGTGAAGGTGCTATTACCGATTCACTAATAACAGGATATATGTTTTGGATTATAGGTTTAGTAGTGGAGGGGTAGGGAAGTGGAAAGGAAAAAAGGAAGGAGGTAATTTGCTCCTTTCTATTCATGCTCTGAATTGGCCCAGGCTTGGTTAGACATATGGCAATGAACAGGCATGCAGCCTGCAGGCACACAAAGCGGCTAACTATGGGACTCCCTCGGGGGTGCAACATGGAACTTTGGCCTTATTCATACCATGCTGTAGCCTAGGGATTCTTAAATTTTGGTATGAGTTAGAATCACAGGTGGAGTCTTTATTAAAAATTCAAGCACTTATATCTCACCTCAGTCTTATCAAATTAAAAGCTCTGGACTTGGGCCCCTGGCATCCCTGTTGTTCTCAGGCTCCATTGTTGGTTGGATACACACCACGACTGAAGAACCACTGCTCTGCCAACTAGGAGACACCTCCTCGTCCAGGATGCTGCCTACTTGCTATGTGGCAGATGGTGCTGGCTGACAGAGGCTCTGCCCTGGTTGTCCAGCTCCTGGCTACTGCTGCTGCCTGTCTGATTTACTCTTTCTTTTCAGAATCCTTTATCTATCTTCCACTTGGAAACAAAATAAAAAACAAAACCAATATACTTAAAAACTCATGAAAGTAAAGAAATCTGGAAAATATACACACGAAAAAAAATCACTTATAAGTGCACCATTCCAAGATAACCACTTTTAATGCTGCAGTAAATTATTTCACTCTATATTCAGTTATAGCCATCCTTTTATAGACTCTTATATGGTCATTAAAAAATAGTTAATTTTTATTGAGTGCTCTGTGCCTCTGGTAAGTACTTTATGTTCATTATCTCATTTAATCCTTACAACATCACAAAATCCCTATAAGCATTGAACAATTATACCCCCACTTTATATATTAAGAAATTAGAGCTTAGAGAAGGCAGAATAGATGGTGACAGAGTGCTGGTTTGGACCCAGGAACAGTCTCTTTTCTTACTCTAATGTTCCACATATGTAAATTTCCAAGACATTGGGAACATTGTATAAACAACATTTTTAATAGGCACATACTTTCCAATTTTAAGGCTGTATTATTGGTTTACCCAATGCTCATAATCCAATGGATTATAGATTGCTATAATGTTGCAATGAGTGCCTTCATGAATTTAGCTTATCTGTTTTTCCAATTGCTTCCTTAGGAAAAATTCCTAGAATATGAATCAATATGTCAAAGGGTATAAATATTTAAGAAATATCATTCTTGATGAATGCTACAGAGTTGCTTTTAACAAAAGATTATAAAAATTTCTTCATACTTTTTAAATCTACCTTGGCCAAAATGCTTAGGTAGCCATTTCTCATTTTTCCTTATTGTAAATAACCCCTAAGTGATCATATTTGTACACTTATTTTTGGTTACATTTTTGATCATCTCTTAAATTCCTAAAGATAAAATTATTGGATCAACGGGTACACACATTTTAAAAGCTGTTAATACTTATAGTGTTATCAGCAGTGAATCTGTATGAGTTTGCAGCAACCTCAATTCTTGCTTCCTTAGACGAAAGAATTCATCTGAAGGGCATAAGGCAGGAGAGATGAAGGCAAGTTTTAGAGCAGGAGTGGAAGTTTATTAGAAAGTTTTAGAGCAGGAACAAAAGGAAGGAAATTACACTTGGAAGTAGGCCATGGGGGTAACTTGAAAGACAAGTGCACAGTTTGACCTTTTGACTTGGGGTTCTATATGTAGGCATACTTGCAGGGTCTTGCATCCCATTTCCCTTGATTCTTCCCTGGGGTGGGCTGTCCGTATGCACAGTGGCCTGCTAGCACTTTAGAGGTGAGCATGTGCAGTGTGTTTATGGAGGCATTCTTCCCTTACCAACTTAATGACCCTAGGAGGTCATATACCATTTAAACTCCGCCATTTTGCCTCTTAGCATGTGTGAGCCCATCTGCCCATCTCCCAAGATCTTATTGGGAAGGTGTTGATCACCAGCTTCAGGTGCTTCTATTTTGGGGTAGACTGCCTTTCCCTGGTGCTGGCAGTGACCAATTATTATTTTAGAGAGACCGCTTAACAACTGCCTGACCATCACCTGAGGATCGCCTGACACTCCTGGTGTGTGGGGTAGGGCGGGGGAAACCCTCTCCTGTTCTGCTCATGTCTGACGAGCTACCTACTGCAACATTTCCTGCTCTAAAGCTTTTTAATAAATGTTCACTCCTGATCTAAAACTTGCCTCTATCACTCCTTCTGCCTGCTTTATGCCCCTCAGTCGAATTTTCATCTGAGGACGCAAGAATTGAGGTTGCCGCAGACCCACACAGATTTGCCACTGGCAACACTGGTATTTATTTCTAAACTGTCTGCTAGAAAGGTCACACTTATATTCCCACTAGCAGGGAATGTGAGTGACCATTTCTTCACACCCTTATCAACAGGAAGCATCTTGTTTTTATCTGCATTTTAAGAACTAATGTAGTAGAACAGTTTTTTCATGTTTATCAACCCATTGCCTTCCTCGCTTCTCTTTGTAAATTTCTTATTTAAGCCTTTTGCCTTTACTTAAAAAAAAATATTCTGGTTACAAGTCTCTGTCTTATTAATTGTTAATTTGAAAGAGTTCTTTTATGAAGAACTCTTCATAAAACTTTATGAAGCTTTGAAATTAACATCAACTTCTTTATAAAAGAAGCTGGAGAGAGGTAGTAAAGTGAGGACTTTATAAATATTTGGTTGAGATTTGAGATTGTTTGATGACTGACAGGAAGACATCAAATTGAAGCTGCATATACATGGGGATGAGGTAATAACTAATAGCACAAGGTTCCCGATGAAGACAGAGGAGAGAAATCCAGCATAGTAGGTGAGTGGATCAGCCCAGACCATTGTAAAAAGAGAGAAGTAAAAACCAGGATATTCAGAGCACATATGAATTTTAGATTTGATGGTGGAAAGTTGAAAGAATCAGCACTTCTGATGGTCTGTGTTTCTCACTGAAGTAGACTGACAAGAATAAAGAGAAGCTGGAGGAGGAGTCAGGAGGAATATGTAGATTCTGAAATAATCATGAGGTCAATGGAAGAGACAACTGACTAAAGAAAGTCATACTTTATTAAGGCGAGGTTTCTTGTGTGTATACTTGTATTATAAAAAACTTATCTTGACCTTTATCTATGAAACTGAGAAACTAGAAAGAAGGGAAACTAAGACAATCATTGAAACTTGATTCAGAAAAGACTTCAACGTTCATCCAGTGAGATTGAATATGTAACCTTTGAACAAAATACATAAATTAAACCTTCTCAAAATATAAACATTTCTTGACTTCCATTAACTACCAAATTTCTCAGAGCAGTATTTTATACTTGTTTCCTCTCAATCAACCCCCACTCATTTGTCAATCCTTTGCAATAAAAACTGAAGTTTCTAAGGATATAGATGATTTAATTGCAAATTATTTGGCTTCATACTATACCACCTTTCCTTACTCCCTTTTCTCTTGCTATCTTGAAATGTTTTCAACAACTCTTAGAACACCTCTATTTGATTATCTTCCTGCTCCATCATAAATGTTGCAATTTCTCAGTGGTGCGATTTTAGACCTTTTCTCTTTCCCCTTACTATTTCACAATATTCATGTTATATATTTCTTGGCTTCCGTTTGTACTTCAATGCAAATGCCTCTCAAACATACAGGCTCCAAAGCCAGACTTTTCATTATACTTCAGGTCCTCATTTTCAGTGGTCCAGCCAGACATCCCAGTCTGAATGTCCCATGGAAACTCCAAACCCTATTTTATCATTTAACTGTGTTTCCAAGTTTGAGTTAACATCCTCCTAGACCCTTAGGTTCACATTTTTGAAATCATTTTTTCTCTTGCTTTTACCTCATGTGCATATCAGTTATCCCACCCTGTTGATGCTATTCTTTTATGATGCCGTTTATTTATCCTTCTGTACCCTACTTCAGGCTTTTAAATAATATTTGCTTGGATAATTGTAATGATCTTTATAATTCTATTCTTTCTTCCTTTAGGCTTCACTCACTCTGTCCTTCATGCTGTGGTCAGAGTAATCTTCCTAAATGATAGGTGCGATTATGTATTTGCATGCTCAAAATTCTCCCAGGTGGTTCCAATAGTGATAGCTGTCATTTGTTAAGCTTTCATAAGTGCCAGACAGTATGCAATCTTTATCTTATATTACCTTATATTATATACCCTCCTTGTCCTCATCCTAATCTAAAAAAGGAGTATTGTACCCATTTTACAACTGAGAGTGCCACAGGTCATAGAGCTCAACTAATGTCAAAGCTGAAATTCAAATAAAGTGTTTAGTGAACTGTAAATCTCTGCTCCTAACCATTACATTCCCACCTAGAGAATAAAAGTCAAACTCCCTACCTTCACATTCAGAGTCTTCAAAATGTATTGCAAATGTCCATCTTCAACCTTTTTCCCTACCATCAACCCTCTAAATTTAAGAGTTTTGTTTGTTTTATAGAGACCAAGGTCTCACTACATTGCCCAGGCTGGCCTCAAACTCCTGGGCTCAAGAAATCCTTCCACCTCGGTCTCCTGAGTAGTCGGGACTACAGGCACATGCCACTGCACTATGCTTTAAATGAGTTTGACTACATTTCCGTCATGCATGCCAAGCAGTGGAAAGTCTTTGAAGGCTAATGCTCCAAAAAATATGTAGTAGTTAACCAAGGGCCATGTAACCAGTATTCTGTGTTACACCTAATCAACAAAGTAGTGATGAACTGGTTACACTTTATGCCAATTATCTAAATACTGTTTTATCATCGCCTTTTGTTTTATTGGTTGAGAGGGAGGAGATATTTTAAAATACAGTAACTAATTTATTATAATGCTTTATGTAAAGCCATATATACACTATGCACAATTTTTTGGTCTGTAGCCTCCACAGCTAGAACACCCTATTCTTCTTCTTATAAATAAATACATCTATTATTCCTTTATATCAATAGGTATTCTACATGTGAAAGAAAAATGAGCCTTCAAAATGCCTCAGAAAACCAAATGCAGCTGTAAATGGCTATACAACTTTGCACATGATTTACAAAGTTTTTATAAGTGTATAAACACCCTGTACAGATGTGTGAAGGATACAGTGCTTAGTGTTATTATTTGAATATGCTAAATCTTTGTTGGCCTAAAAATATATTAATTCTTTTGAAATTTGGATGATGAGATTTATACTTTTCTTGGCAAAATCTTTAGAACTGGAATAAAGGAAATTATGGACATTATAATAAATCACACCAACAACCAGGAATTAATATTTATTTGTAAACCCTTTTATGTAAATAAACTTACTACCAGCAGACAAATAGCATAAAAGGCACTTAACTTTGTTGGAGTATACACCCTAAGGAAGTGACTTTGTGAATTGCAAAAGAGAACTGAATTATTTCTCTTTTCTCACTTTCACCCATTTATTAAATAATTCTATTTGCTTCTCTAAATGTGTAGCTATAACAAATATTCATATAATGCCTCTGCATAATCTGTAGAAAATCGGATATAAATTGCAGAAAGAAAATGAATGGTAAGCATGCAATCCTCCACGGCGTTCATTAATGGGTACTCTCTACAAGATCCTGTCAGCTTCAGTTTACTAATTTTTCCTTGCATGGTTCCTATTTCTTCAGCAGAAGGTTTAGGCATCACTAGGATAGCTCATCATTGGTGGCAGGAGTGAAATGACTTGTCTGTCAGACATGCTACAAAGCATAGAGTTGTTACTGAGAAATATGAAAGAGGGCCTCAGATCTTACTCATTTAGCAAGTAGCAGACCAAAAATGCCACGCTGAATTAGATGATCCTCCCATACCTTCAGCCACTTCTACACCATTGAGTAGTTTTCATTTTCCCATGGCACCTGGATAATTGTGGAATTAGAGTTTAGGAGTGGCTCCTAGATGAATTTGATATAGAAGTTACAATAGAAATAGCTCCCATAGCCTTTACATCTGCTTAAGGGAATTTGTAGCAAACATCTTCAGAAATGACAAAGCGACTGCAGATCTCCTACAGCCTCTTCATAGTCTCTTTGATGTGTTTCCTTCTTTTAGAAAGAAAGACTGACATTTATTTTTTTATTGTTAATTCTATTGCTAATTCCAAGAGATAGCGGTGAGGACCGAGTGTCACACATCAAGATAAAAAGAGAACAAAGGGAAAAACAACAAATGAAGGCTCTTTTCCCCCTCCTGCAACTTGAGATCTTTGAAATGTACTGCTAGGATTGTCTGCATTATTTGTGGGCTATTGATTCTATACCTGTGGATTCCATGCAAAAGTCAGATTTCTAAAATAAGTGCAATTTTATGGTTGATCATAAAGCTCTCATTGTTTTCGACAATTTCTGATCTGCTTTATGCTGCCAATGTGTCTCCTGCCATTTTTAATAAGCTTTAGAGTTGGTGGATTAACACTGAATGTCAAGCACCACAAATAAAATTGCTGATTGTATGCAGAAACACTATTTTCATATATTAAAAAGCTGCCTTATTCTTACCATAAAATTCAGCACTCACTTCTGTTGTATTTGATCATTCTTTCATGCACATCTTAGCTCTCAATAATCCTTGTGTGAATACAAGCCTTTGAAAGGGAGAAAGTTAACGTAAATAAAAATGACAATCACAAGTGGAACCTAATTTCCTTTCACTTTTTTAAAAAGGTACATTAGGCTGTTTAGCTGTTCATTTTTCCTATGATTCATCATCAGTAACCATGTAATCCAACATCTGTGAAAGCAAATTTAAAAGCTAGACACAACAGAGTAAATGCACCTCCTTAGCATGGGTTGGAGTTAGGCTTTCTTGTATTCTCAAATTATACAGCATAATTCTCTAGAAAGGAGTGACATTACTTATCCACTCTACTTCGTGTTATTCTGGATAGTTGTGCAAAGTTGTATCTGAGTTTAATCCATATTTTCCTACAGCATCAAGTAGAATAACCCAATTTTGGGGAAAAATTAGTAATTCTCAAATGTCCCACAAAACTTAATATAGGTCAAAAATATTTTTATACATGTGATTGACAATCAGTGAGATACAAATTATTCATTGAGATGTATCCATGACTAATCTAAATAAAATTTAGAATCCTGTACTCCTCCCTGTGTATCATTCTAAGTCAGTGGACTAATCAATCTATCAACAGCTACCAATAAGTTAGAGTTAATTCTGTCAGACATTTTCCTTCCCTTTGTAATTCTTCACTTTTTAATATCGGTCTACTAAACTCACTAAAGTAAACTTGGAATATGCAAAATACTGTAATGGAGAAAAAAGCACCCATAGTTATGCCGGCACACTTACCTGTTAACATTTTGGAGGTGATTCTTTCTTTCCCTCAATCTTTTCTTATGCATATTTTTAAAAAAACACAGTCAGATTATAGTATATATATAATTTTTGTTCTACTTTTTTGCTTGGCATTATGTAAACATTTTCCATGTTACTGCAACCTGTGAAGTATAATTTTTAATGGCTATCTAATTTTCCATGAAGTGAATCAATTATTAGGCCAATTTTCTTAAGTATAGATTTGCTGAAGATTTACAAATAAAACATCATTTCTTACCTTCTTTAGTCCAAATACCATTATTGCATATATACAACAAAGGTTTCTGCAGGTATCTGTAAACCAATCAATACTTTAAGGTAAATTATTTTCTTGAGAGTGGGGATATTCAAGTATCATCACAATTAGGTTTTCTTCATCAAGAGTGGCCCAAATTCTCCTGATGTTGGTTCTCCTTAAATTCTCACAAATCACCTGGATTGAGTGGCCACTATAATAGTTACTTTATTTGCTCTTCTGTAACAATCAATAATTTATTCACTGACTAGGTATTGAGTATTATCCACATGAAAGAGATGGTGTTAGCCACTATGATGGTACACTGATGCATAAAGGGGTAACACCTACCCTCAAGGAGCTAATACTCAAAAAAGGAGATAAGTATACTAACAAATGAGTAGAAATGACAGAAAATAAAATGAATGCTCCGAAGAAGGGAAGATAACATTTGCCTGAGGTTATCAAGTAAGATTATTCTGAAGGGACAGCATTTGAACTGAGCTGTAGAAGATGCATAAAAACTGAATCAGTAGAAAGCAAAAGAAAGATATAACAATATGCCAAAATTAGGGGCAACAATTAAGGGCATGCAAATGAATAACTGAATAACTGAAAGACAGCTTAGAGTATAGGAGTCAATGGCTGAGTTGATGATGTGGCTTAATGATCAGGCAGCAGTTCTTGAACTCCATCTGTTATGCCATAGGGATCCACCATAGGTTCTTCAGCACAAGTATGAGGATTCATGTGGCAAACTGAAGAAGCTAACATGGCAACAGTGTGTAAATTGGATTGAACAGAGAAAAAATACCAAGTCTCTGGGTCAGATCTATTGAAATGGTCTAGGCCTAATACGGCTAACATATTTGAAATGGCAATACAGCAATTAATCTGACTTGCTCATTACAAGGTAATCATTAAATACAAAAGAATAATGTTTCTATATGTACTTGGAAAATTGAAAATGAATAAAGTGACAAACTAACAAGGTTATTTGCACTAACATAACCCATGTGGGTTTGGTGCTCTTTAACTGAGGATTGGACAGGGTGGAGCTTGCAAGCTGAAATTTAGCAGGGCTGGAGCAGGCTCTGTTAGGAGTTGCCCCAAGTGATGCCCTCCACCAACATGGCATCCTAGGAAAGAAGAGCTGGTAGGTCTCAAAAGGAGACAGAGCACTCATGGCTGAAAAAGGTTAGAGATTCTAATCAAGTTGGACTATAGTATATAGCCTCTTAAATGTTGCATCAACTGAGTGGTAGAAGTCAGAGGGAAGGTTATCTCTGGGAAAGACTGGGTGCTACTCTCAGAGTAAAAGGCAAAAATGGTAAGAGCCTTGCTAGGGTCTGAAAGTTTGTGTCCCTGCAAAGTTTATATGTTGAAACCTAACCACCAAAATGATGATATTAGGAAGTGGGGCCTTTGAGAGGTGATCAGATCATGAGGGTGGAGCCATCATGAATGGCATGGATACCCTTATAAAACAGATGTCAGAGAGCTTCCTCACCCCCTCTGTCAAGTGAGGACAGTAAGAAGGTAT
This sequence comes from Pan paniscus, assembly GCF_029289425.2. Taxonomy (NCBI): domain Eukaryota; kingdom Metazoa; phylum Chordata; class Mammalia; order Primates; family Hominidae; genus Pan; species Pan paniscus. The sequence continues at coordinate 119,872,689 of NC_073249.2, forward strand.
CATCTATGAACCAGAATGTGGGCCCTCACCAAACACTGAATCTGTCAGCACCTTTATCTTGGACTTGCCAGCCTCCCCAGCTGTAAGAAGTAAGTTTCTGTTGTTTATAAGCTACCTACCTGAGGGTATTTTGTTATAGCAGCCTGAACAGTCTAAGACAAGCACCATTTAGAAACTAGGCCATTCCAGGAATTTGGTCTGAATGAGACTGAAGGACAGTGCTATAATATAATCTTTGGGATCTGAAGCTAACTAGAACCAAGGGTGGATTAGCATCAGACAGTGAGCTATAATGTGGGCAGGCCTTCTCTTCAGGTAAAAGTGTTTGGGAAGAGAATCAAGGAATTTTGAGGGCCAACAGAAGGGGACTGACCATTGCCTGATTATGCAATAGTGAATACTCAGGAGGTAGTACCTTCTCAGTAGTGTTACAGAAATGTCTTACCTTTCATCAGCAGGTAGAGATGGAGAGATCATTTTTAAATTCTGGAGGGCCTCATGATAGCAGACAAATATTGATATAGTAAATTCACTACCCACCTCACTAGCAATTTACACATAAAGATTTGCAGAACCCAGGGTGTTAATTAGAATCAGCTAGCATGAAGTCTCAGGATGAAGGTTCGTAGGGAGAAAGAACAGACAGGCAAGGGTTGGCAACAAGTAGAGGTCTGAAACAGTTTTGGATATTATCTCATTGGCAACTTAAATGATTGCTTTCTATTAAACAAACCAAAGTGGTTTATGGGATTTTGTCAAACTGAAAGAAAACAAAACTTCCACTGTGAGAAATGATTGAAACTTCCCCTATTGTTTTAAGAAAGAGATACACAATTAAGCATCGTATCTGTAAATGATCATAATAGTTCTCAAACTTATTCCAAAAAGTCCACGTGTCAGACTCAACTAGCACTTTATTCAATGCCTTCTCTGCCAGGCACTGTTCTAACTGATGTCTGCAAGTGTTCTCAAGATGTGAACTGAGGACTAGTGCTGATCTGAAAACTGTTACCTGTCTGTGATTGGATTAGTATCTTTTTTTGACAAAATGTGAGTCATTGTACTACTTCTTTCACTGGGAATGTCTTGCTGGGAAAAAATGTTATCTGCAAAGTATGCTTAGTAACTTAGTTGATTTACATTCTGGTAAAAGTTTATATTGTCATGGACAGTTAGCAAATATTGATATGCAGTAGCTCACAGACCATATTTTAAATAAAATTTGTGTGTGTGTGTGTGTATATATGTTTATGGGTATACACACACACACACACACATATGTATGTATATATAACCATTTAACCAAGTACACAAGTTAAGCCTAATATCTAATTGAGGAAAATGCAGGGCAAAGTAGACATTTAATTTAGGATTGGTTCATTTCCTCACAGTTCTGTGCCAACAACATGAAAATTCTACAACTCTTAACACATTTGTGAACTGATTCAAAATCCTCAATTATCTTGAAAACTCTTGAACATAACCATCAAGTCTTGCAAAATATAAACAAAATCAAACAAATTCATTTTTCTTTTTTTTAGAAGAAGACTAATCATATTATTTTTCTGAAAAAAAAATTCCCTGCTAAATATAAATTCCAAGAGCAGTTAAGGGACTTGTGGGAGAAGATAGCAGACTGAGGCTAGTCATTGATGTCCTCGCTCTACTGGGGGCTCTGAAGTAACAGTGTTTTATGTACATAATTGTGTGGAAGTACAAAGAGGAATAGACATATAACAACAAAGATATAAGATTTCAACACATTTATGGGAGAAAACAAATGGAAATGTTGATAGGTCAACAGAAATGCAGTCACCAGAATGTGCTATAAGAGGACTGTTGAGAAGGTGAGAAGGTTAGAAACCTGAAAGGCTGCAGGCTCTTGGCTGGAGGGTTACATGAGAGTAAGGGTGACATCTGGTGCTTAAAACAGGAAGAGAAAGAGAACATATTATATAGAACAATTGCCCTTCCATTTCCATTACTCGAAGTGATTGGCAGTCTGGCCTTCGTTCTCAGCCAAAATAAAATAAAATAAAATAAAATAAAATAAAATAAAATAAGTCACAGGACTGTTTGTGAAATAAATTAAATAAACTGTCTAGGGATGACCTAAGTTTCTGTTATGAGTGTTGGCACCCCTCCTTATTTTGGCATTTGTGGTCCTGAGGCTTGCAGACTGCAGTTTGATCTTTGGCAGGTTTCCCTGCCAGGTGGGAATACCTGCCCAGTAACGAGCTCTGAATTAGGCTTCTCATTCATAAAGGAGAGTTATAGGATGATGTGTTTATATAGTGGCCAAAAAAAAAAAAAAAAAAGCCATGCCAACTTCCCAAACCTTGACTCTTATATAAGAATGGATAACCAAAAATCACGACATATTGGAGGAAGAGTTACAGCATGCCTCAGAAAAGTCAAGACAAACAAAAAGAAAACTGATCTTGAAGGAAACAGAAATAATTCTGGAAACAGAGAATGGTATTAAAATTGTAATTAATTAATAATACAGGAGAAACTCAAAGAAAGATAGACATGCAAACACACATACACACTTATGAGAGAAGAGGTTAATAATACAGAGATTCAACCCATGACATCCAAAGAACATCTAGTAGAGTTGCAAAGAAGAGAGCAGAGAACACACAGAATAAGCGATTGTCAGAAATAAAAAAGAAAAATTTCCACAGCTAAAGAAGTAAATTAACCTTCAGATTGAGAGGCCCTATAGAATAACCAAAACAGTGAGGAAAAAGAAAAAAAAAACGGCTAGCACCGAAACACATCATACATCTTTAGGAGATATAAATTAAAAAGTTAAATCCAAAAAAATGATCCAAGAAGGTTTAGAGTAAAACACACACACACACACACACACACACACACCAACAAAGGAACAGGAATTCAGAAGTCATCAGACTTTTTCATCAGCAACACTGGAGGCCAAAAGCCATTGAAAGCCAAACATGGTGGTGTGCACCTCTAGTCCCAGCTACAGGTAGGACTGCAACCCATGGTGGGAGGACTGCTTGAGGCTAAGAGTTTGAGGCTGCAATGTGTTATGTTCACACCCCTGCACTCGAGCCTGGGCAACAGAGAGAGGCCCCATCTTTAAAAATATTAAAAATGAAAAATAAAAGCCAATGGAGTAATGCTTTAAAAATGCCAAGGAAATACTGTTTTCTACCCAGAATTATATTCCAAGCCAAGTCATCAATGCAGAATGAAGGTAAAAGACTTTTCACTCTTTTAAAGTTAATTTTCCACATTTTTCTTTGGAGGAAGCTGAAGATGTATTCTAGAAAGATGAAGGAGAAAACAGAAGTAAGGAGAGTCAAGAAATAATTAGGCCATTCTGCAGGAACAGAAAGGTAGAAACCTAGTGTGGCATCTGTGCTGCTGGCTTAGGCAGAGCTGTTAGTGTGTACACAGAGGAATGCCCAGTTGGCTGTTTAAAAATGACTTCTGCCTTGATTGGTCAGTGATGATGTCATGCTAGTTGTTAAATAATTTTGCTCCAACATGAATTCAAGAGGGAAGAAAACAGGAAAAATGGTGACAATATACAACCAATTTTGTAATTGAGAAGATGAAGAACTTTAGACTATGATAAACATACATTCCATTGTCAATAACAAAACAAGGAGGAAAAGAAAAAACTGTACAAAAAAGTATAGAGATTAATATGAGGCAGATATGAGCCAAAAAATAAGGTGACATTATTTTAAGCAATTTGAGGTCATTTTAAATAATCTACTTAATTTTGGTGCTGGAAATACTCTCTGAGTGACTGAAGGGTCAAGACCATAGTTCTATAGAGAAGGAAATGTAATCCTATTACTCATTTCATCCATGACCAACATCAATGTAGTCATAGTAACCCCAGTCTACTTGAATTTTAACTTTTAGAATCAACCTATGGATCGAACATGAAACCCTGGTTATGGTTATAGCACAAAATGTAACTATTAAGAATCCTAACAACATAAAAATAAGAATAACTGAGGTGATCAGTGGAATGGGAGAAGGGAAAGTAGAAGAAAGTTTAGGGTCATTAAAATTCTCATGTTGAGAATTTAAGTGCTCACTGATGTTGATGGAACAAGACATCAAGAAAATCTTTTTTTTTAAGTTACGAAAATAATCAACAGAAGACAAATCAATACAACAACCATCAAACAATGAAAAAAGGAGATAAACTGGTGAAAATAATGCTGCACCCATTATTAGATCCTCATATTTCATAGTGGGGAATCAGTACATATTGTCTAAAACTTCCTCATTGAAAGAGAGGTTATGGAGATAAATTCACCATAAGAACAAAAACAGAAAAGCCTAAAAGAGACTGCCTCTAGGCAGTGAAATTGAATGAATAAAAGACCTTCAATTCTTGGGTTTTCTTATCATAAGCACTTAGTCTGATTTTTAAAAAGTAATAAACACAAAAGCCTCTGTTTTGATCTACTACATGCTTATGAACACTAAAGGAACAAAAGAATCATCTATTTCCCTGAAGTCTTTTCTATTTAATACGTGAGACAAGATCTTAAGGAAAAGACAACATGTAAGAGAGTACCTAGTAGAGTGTAGAGTATACTTATATAGGTGCTAAAGGAATGCAAATACTTAATGACAATACTTCATATTACTTTTGTAGTCTCTAAGAGATAATTGAGAGAATAGTTCTTTAGGAAATACTTCTTGGAAAAGAGTAGTCCTTCCCAATTCAAGGTATCTTCAAGGAAGTAATGGATTACTATGGGTGGGGAGGAAATGCAAAGGCCTTTTTCAACAAGATGAAGCCCATGAGAAAATATCCAGAGAGAAGTAGTGAGCTCATGGACAAATGCAGGGGCTGGGAACTAGAGTGGGATTGAGCAGGGAAACCAATCACGTGTTTTTAATAGCACTGCCTTCTATAAGTTATGCCATATATTATCTTGAATCATTTCTTTCTGGCATGAAAAATGTTATATGAAATAACGATTGGGTTTTATTTATTTATTAGAGTTAAGGTTGCTTCTAAGAAAGACTGGTTTATTTATAGGAATGCAAATTTTTAAAGCCTTTTGGAATTTAGAAAAGGCTTGTCATTTAAAACTCCTATAAATTAGATATGCTCTATTCTATACAACAGACTTACATGTTCTTTCTCACAAGATATGCAGCATCAACAATTTGTCAAATGTGATTCTTCTGAGGAAGCCATTCGAATTTAAACTGTAAGATCCAAAAAACTATGACCTTAGTAGAACATCTACTCATTAGAAACTTCCAAGCAAAAAAGATACCTTTGATTTTTCTTTGAAACATATTTGTGCCCCCAGTTTCCTGTAGTGTTTTAATTTTGTTCACTTAAGTATTTTACTTTTCTCTATCACGTCAGAATTAGCTAACAATTGAAGCTTACCTAGGATTCTAAATAATTTCAAGTGGTTTTAAGGTTTCCATGCACTTTCTATAGTTTCATTATTTAAAGAGAGCTTTTTGTATTTAAAATATGTTTAGATGCAAGACTGTAGAGGGAATAAAGGACATTCCCTACTGCCTCAAGGGTTTCAAGCCACTGTGGTCACCATGAAAATGTGGGCTCTGAAATCTAACTGCAAGGATTGTAACTGACCAAGGGCCCTGGCTTCTGGGCTCTGAAATCCATCTCTGAGTTTGACTAGGAAGTCCATACTGCTAAGGGTTGCTCCCAGCGAACAACTGAGTTCAGCAAGGATATTAACGCAGCCACTTCCTGAGAGATACAAAGCTCCCTCTGGTGGGCGATCTTTGACTGGAAGATTCCCGATTGGCTGTTTGAAACATTCTTAAAACTGCACCATAGTGTAACACTTTTTCATATCCAACCTTCATTCCTTCCCTCTCTCCTTCACAAGGATTAAACCTGCATGGTGATCTGACAAATTTCCCAGCCTTCCCCAGCTTCCTCTTCTTTTTTCCTCACAGCAGTTCTCCCCAATAAATCTCTTTCATATCTAATCCTGTTACAGTAGCTGTTTCTTGGAGGACCTCTATTCACCATTAAAGATAAAATTTTAAGAATGACTGTTTATCCCATCTCTTCAATAAGACAAAAAAAAAAAAAAAAGAAAATTTAAATGACCTGGAAGGAGGCCAGGGAATACTAGGCATGAATATCATTGTTAATAATCTTATTGTACACATTAGTTTATTCATCCAACAATTAGTGACTACTTACTGTGTGTCAGGTAGAGGACTAGGTGCTTAAGATACAGAGATTGAATATGACCTCGTCTTTGACCCCTATAATTTCACTGACTGGCAAGGAAGGCAATACTCCTTGAATAAACTCTAGCAGAAGTAGATACCCAGTGTTATGGGAACTTGCTTGAAGACACAATGGATTCTTCCACATGAGAAAGGCTGAAGGTGAAGATTCAGTGATGTGAGCCTTGAAATTCGAGTAGGCATTCTCCATGTTAAGAATGCAGGAAGAAAAGCTTCCAATCAGAAGGTACGACATAAGCAAAGGCAGGAGGGGAGGCAAGTATGTGGGATATGTGAGCAGTGGTGAACAGCAGGTATGGTCAGAGCTGACAGTGACTTTTGGGAGCATGGTAGACCTGAAAAGTGAGACAATGTTGCTATGAAGAGATAATGATTGACTGCTAATGCTGAAGTCTAGTAAATAAATGTCTGCATGTACTATTTTCCTCCTCACACAAAAAAGACTGTAATCAACAAGTACTTAATAGAGTCTCCTTAGTAAGGAATCAGATTCAGAACAGAAGCTATAAGGCAAAAAGGTCTGATCCCTACCTGTGATGTACATAGGAAGCATCAAATATATATACTCAAGATAACAAAGAATAAAACAAAACTAGATAAAATTGATTTATAGCATATTTTGTCCAGAACATATTCAGGAGGCTAACACATTTAAGTTTAGCACCTTCTGCATTCCAGCTCTGTACTAAGTGTTGTGGGATTCTCAGGAAAATAAGAGAGAAGCCCTTCTTCTGTTTTACTAGAGCCCATCGGTTTTGGGTGGAATGATGAAGATGTGATGGTTAATTTTATATGTCACCTAGAATGGGATGCAGAGTGCAGAGACATTTGCTCAAACATTAATCTGAGTGTGTCTGTGAGGGTATTTTTGTAAGATTACCATTTGAATTGGTAAACTGAGTAAAGCAGATTTCTCTCCCTAATGTGGGTGGGCTCCATCCAGTTAGTGAATAGAACATAAAGGTTAACCCTTCCTTGAGTAAAGAACTCATCCTGTCTGGCTGCCTTTAAGCTGGAACATGGGTTTTTTTCCCTGCCTTTGGACTCTAATTGAAACATCATTGTTTCTTGGATCTTGAGCCTGCTGGTCTTTGGACTGGAACTACACCATCAGCTCTCCTGGTTCTCAGCTCTTTGGACTCAGACTGGAGCTACACATTGCCTCTCCTGGGTCTACAGCTTGCCAGCTGCAGATCTTGGGACTTGTCAGCCTCTGTAATTGTATGAGCCAATTCCTCATAATAAATCTCTATATTTATTTATTTATTTTTATTTATTTATTTTTTTTGAGACGGAGTCTCGCTGTCACCTAGGCTGGAGTGCAGTGGTGTGATCTCTGCTCACTGCAACCTCCGCCTCCCAGATTCACGCCATTCTCCTGCCTCAGCCTCCCGGGTAGCTGAGGTTATAGGCGTCTGCCACCACGCCTGGATAATTTTTGTATTTTTAGTAGAGACAGGGTTTCACCATATTGGCCAGGCTGGTGTTGAACTCCTGACCTCAGGTGATCCACCTGCCTTAGTCTCCCAAAGTGCTGGGATTACTGGTGTGAGCCACCATGCCCGGCCAATTAATCTCTTTATGTTACATTATACACACATGTACACATGCCCTGTTAGTTCTGTTTCCCTGGAGAAGCCTGACTAATGCAAAAGGGAAGCACAAAGATATGGTAAGAGCCACAAGAACAAAGATTTCTGGGTCCTCAGGGAACACAGAGAAGCATCTATTCCAGAATTGGAGAAAGTGGTGAAAGGGTGGTCAGGAGGCTTCCCAGACAAAAGTGTCTAAGCTGACACAGTGCTGCAACCATTATAGATAATCTAAAGCTAAACAATAAATGCTGATAAATAATTTTAACAGTATTCCAATGCCCGCATAGAGTCAAATATAAATTCTTCAGCCAACACATCTAAAACCCTCTACAATCTGTCTGTAGTGGGAGCTAACTTGTCTCCAGTGCTTTCCTGCTCACTGCCCAGAGAAAATCCACAGGTAGCAGAATATGTTCGAGTCTCTCCAAAGCCTACATGGTTACACATTCTCTTCATCTGGACAACCTGTTCTCTCTCTGCTGTTCCCCAAATCCCTTATACTGGCTGGGTGACTTGGAGCAAGTTATTTAAGGCTTGTGTTTCAGTTTGGTCATTGGTAAAAGGAAGGGATGATAATAGTACCTAATTCATAGGATTGTAGTGAGGCATAAATGACCTAATTATTAACCAAAGGTCCTTAGCACATGTCAAGTACAATACAAGTGTTTCCAGTTGTTATTACTGCTCTTAGGCAGTTCAAACTCAAGTTCTACTGATTCCACCAAATCTTTTCAAATAGCAAATTCATAGCGATTTCATTTCCCTGAAATCTGATGGCACTTTAAAAATTCTCCATGAACACTTAGCCCATAATACCTTGTCATCATGTTACTTGTTTTCCCAGAATGGGCCCTGGAAACAGCCTACCTGGGTTAGAATCCCAGTGCTACCCCCTTGGGGACTTGTGAAAGTTACTCCCTAATTCCCAATTCCTTCATTTGGAAATAGTGAATAATAATAATACCCACTTTAATGGGTTATTATACAAACTCAGTGGCAAATATACTCCTTAATAGGGTGACTGGCACATGGTAAGAGCTACTACATGTTTGATGTTAGTAAATGGTAAGTTCCAAAGACACAGAGCTTTGCTTTAATTCTCAAATTCTTAGCACTTAGTCAAGTTACTGGATAATCATGATAAATCACTTCAGTAATTCAGAAGAGAAGAAGATATTGTCAGAAAGAAAAAGTAATTAAAAAGTGAAAGTGAAACTATTTAGCTTGATGGGTTTATATCTCATGCATTTAGTTCATTTAATGCATATTCAGGAATCACCAACTGGGGTACTATGGGTACATGACTATGACTGATATGTACTCGACAAGAGGCCCATGAATTAACAGGTGAGATGACGTATATAAAAATAACATAATTATAAGGAAGTACATAATTCACATTGCAAAGTTCAGAACTGTGAGAAAAAAGCTTCATTCATTCCTTAAATATTCAGACAGCACCTACTAGATATAAGTCACTGCATGAGGCATTCTGTGGCAGACTGGAAAAGAAGCTGGGAAAGACAGCAAGCATGGCTGCTGTTTCAGATCCCTGTTCCTTCTATTTAAAAAACCAAACCAAACTAACCCCTTCCCTACAAATAACAACGACAACAACAATAACTATGTTGCTTTACATTTTGCACTTTCAAAGGCCTATCTCATGCTATTCCCTTAAGAATTCTCAGAGGGGAGATTTAAATAACTTCAGTAGTTTATAATAATTTGCCTTAATTCACAAGCCAATACATTCTTCTATCAGGATTCAAACAACCTAACGTCTGATTCCAGGCTCTCCCTTCCAGTTCTATACATTCTCCACTGCATCACTCAGCACTCACTTCCCAGCTATTCTCACTGCTCAGCGACCCCTGCCACACCTTTCAGGACCCCCCTACCTTGACGTCTGTAAGCTTCTGAGTAATTCATGCCATCTAGCAAGGCCTGATACTGTTCAAAAACAAGAAGAAAAAATCGACAGCCTTCATAGAGAGGAAAAAATAGATACGCATTTGATTCCTTTACTAAGAAACAGTATATTATTGATCTTTGCATCTTTATTATCCTAGAGAAAGTAAGCTGCTTGCAAAACAATGATAGTAAAGATATGCTAAGCAATCTTTAAGTATTTATGATGCTTTAGATTAGTTTGTATTATGGACAATTTTACCAGAGCTTCTAAGTGCTTCCGACTTCAGGGCTTTAAGCTGTTAAGCATTTGTACTTAATGGTTAGACCAAGATAATGCCTACCTTCTTAATACAACACTAATGAAGGCCAAATGTATACATTACATCATTTTTAAGATTTGGTTTTCAAGTGACTTAGAGAGCACTATTAAACCTCAATATTGCCCCTTGACAACTTTTCTTACATACAGAATGGCTTTCACTTGCTCAACTGTATACATGGGGAAATGGTTCCTTCTGGGGGTTGACGGCTGCTTCTGAGTGTTTTCAGGTATTCTATACCTGAATTCTACATAGACAGGCTGAGCACATAAATAACCTTCCCAAGAGAAGTTCCCATCTTGCGCCACGTACCTGTGGGAATTCATTGCAACAAAATGCCCTGGAGGGCTGATTTGAATACCATGTTCCCAGTGGAATTCTTTCTAAGATGCTCATTTATTAACCACCAAGGATTCTGATGCTTAGATTAGCCCAGCAGAGAGCTAAATAGTGGTGGAGCAAATGGAGAGAATCATTAGTTTATAAACTCAAGGAAGGAACAATGATGATTATTCTGTGTTCCCGAAAAAAAGCTCAGGGAAGGAAACATTTTGCCACATGGAAAAAACATTACTCGAAAAAGAGACTGAGGAAAGTTCTTTTAGACCCTTTAAGAATATTATTAGTAGTATTATTAGTAATATTATTATTATTCAAAATCTAGACAATACTATTACTGATGATAACTAACTGAGCCATTTGCAAAAGCACGGTATTGACACAACGAGGTGCTCGATAAATATTTGTTGGAGAGTCACTTAAAAACACCAAGAATGTTTTACCAAGCTGATTTCCATTTGACTTTTAAAAGTTTTCTGCATCACTATTTGGTCAGAAGGGTATTTTAACTAGAAGAGACAGTTTTAGCTTAAAACTCTGAATCATTGTTTTTAGAACAGGTACTAAACTTGACAGAACAAGGTCTTACCTCCCCATAATTCCTTCTTTTCATTAATGTCATTTTTAAAAATGCATTTAAAAGACAGTGTATGCCCTAGATTTTGAAGTCACTAATATATATTCATGAAGCAAACATGATTGGAGTGTTATTCTGCAAAGCTCTATATCTTATATTCTTGTCTCAGATTAGTAGAATTTTTTTTTCACCTAAAGATGGGGAAACATCCATTTTACCAGATTTGGAAATCTGGTAATCCCGCGGGGGCGGGAATCCATATATTCAGATTAATGGGTTTTGTTTAGAAAGTGAACAAAAAGTTTATATCTTGGAGATAATATATCCAGCTCCAAATTATGAACTACTGGTAAACAGCTCTTCCTACAGCATAAGAGAACCCATTAATAACATCAGAAATACTGGTAAATACGTATTGAGTGTTATATAGGAATTGTTTATTTCTATCATCATGACAACCTTATTATTCCCATTTCAAACATGAGAAAACTGTGTCTTAGAGATGTTGAGCAATTTGTCTGATGTTACTGAGATGAAAATTCAAAGAGCTTAGATTCCAAATGAACAAGCCTGATTCCAAAGCCTGAACTTTGACATCATGAGAATAAGTGAAGAAATAAGCCAACCATGGCAGTCTACAATGAGATTTTCATATCTTACTAAACTATCTGTGGAAATAATAAAACAGTTTTCACTATAACAGAAAAAACTCAATACAAATAACAGGTCAAAAAAATGCTAAGAAAATAATAAAATAATATACAGCATATTAAGTTTGTTTTCTGTTTTAAAAAGTTACTCACTGTTTTACATCTGTCTTTCTGTTTAAGGTGACTTGGATTTTTGGTTTTCACCAACTTTGGAACAGTTTGCTGTGCAGAAGCCCAGCTTGAAATAAAATGGCAGTTGATGATATTTTTCATATTGGCATACTTTGAGTAATATTCAGTGGCTTTTCAATGGCATTTGGAACATAAATAGAAATTACTGAGCCAGCTATGCTAAAAGCAAAACAATTGCTTAGACCACTATTGTGATGGCATCAGTACAGAACTGTTTAAAGCTGCTGATGTCTATGTGTTCATTTAAGTTTATGATATTTAAAGGCAGAAGTCTGAACGTGAAAAGAAAGAAAATCTCTAAAAGTAACTCAGCCATGGAATCTGCTAAGTAGTCTAAAGATATAAAATGTAACATGCCAAGTTTACAACCATAAGAATCTTACTCTACACTAGTATATTTAGCTGCAGAGCTAGAAGAAATGACTGATATCCTAGTCTCCCATAATCAATTAAGAGGAACATTCATTCATTTATTCAATTAACAAATGTTTTCTTAAGCACATTCCATGTATCAGATGTTATTCTAGGTATTGGGGATAAAGACAAATGATGGGAAGGGGGAACCTATAGAATCCCTGTTATCACAAAGCTGCCTTCATGTGGATAATAATAGCCAACAAACAAACAAACTAACGTTGTATATTGGAAAGCAGTAACTGTTACGGGGAAAAACAATAAAGCAGGGTAAATAACTGGAAATGCCAAGGGTAGAAATGAGGATACTATTTTAATTAGGTGATAAAGTAAGATTTCACTGAAAAGGTGCCAAATTAGCAGAGAATTGAGGAAAATGAGAGAATGGGAGTGAGTCATGTAGATTTGGGGAGTAAGAAAATCCCAGCCAGAGAGAATAGCAAGTGCAAAGGCCCTTCAGTGAAGGCATCCTTGAAGATGTAGTAGAAGCCAAAAGAGAGTCCTACAGGATTTGTAAACTAACAAGGAGGAGATTCGTAGGACATGAAGTCAGGGAGGTAGCTGGGTCACTAAAAATAGATTGACTTTTATTTACTAGAGACATTGAGTCACTGGAAAGTGTTTTAACAGAGGAGTGACATGGCATGCCTTACATTAAAAAAAATTTGTACTGAATGCCATCTTGATAAAAGATTACAGGGAGTAAGGGTGGAAACAGACCAGATAGATTACGTCAGTTATCCACATGGGAGATGACAATGGCTTGGAGGGTTGGCTCCTAGATATATTTGTTGATAAATTGGATGTGATAAAGAAAAGATGCCAAGGTTTTTCATGTGATGAAGACTACTGATAGACAACTACAAGATTTTAGGCCTAAGCAATTGGCAGAATGGAGTTGCATTGAACTGGAGTTGTCTAGAATGGTTTTGGGAAGGAGGTGGGAATTGGACATTTCATCTCAGATAAGTTCACCGTGAAATGCTCAATAGGAACTCGGTGATGTGAAATAGGTAGTAACTCTGGAGTTCAGTAGTGAGGTCTGAGATTAAGTTATCTGGGGCTTATCAACATATAGTTCACACTTAAAGCCATGAGACTGGTTTGTTAGAAAGTACAGATAGAGAAGAGGAAACACAGTATACCTTAAGAGGTTGGGGGATAAGGGGAAACCAGTAAAGAAAAGCCAAAAAAAAAAAAAATGATGAGAGACAGCCAAGATCAGGAGTCCAAAAAGCCCAGTGAAGACAGTTTCAAGAAGTGAGGAGTAACCAACTGAGTCCAATGTGTCAATCAATCCAGAAAAGTGAAGTCTGAGATCTCACCCTTGGAACTGGTGATACAGAGATCAGTGGTTATTGGACACGAATTATATTTGTTACAATGGTGGGGACCCAAGCATGTTTAGAGTGGTTAGGAAAGGAATGGAAGTAAAAGGAGTAGAGAAAGCCAGTATAGACAAATCTTTCCAGGAGTTTTGTTGTAAACAGAAGTAGAGAAATGTGGCAATGTCTAGAAGGGGATATGAAGTACAGTCAGATTTTTGTTTTTCTTTTTGAAAATGGGATGTATTTTTACATATCTGCAGAAATGATGTTATAAAAGAGAAATGATAATGTAGGAGAAAAGGAGAAGAATATCTGCAGTAATGTCCTCACTTTGGTAAGAGAGATGGGATTGAGTATGTGAAGAAAGGTTGGTCTTGGAATGGGGACAATTTATCCACAGTATGGGAAAGAAGGGCAGAGTTTGAATGCAAGAAGACTGTCTGGTGTGTGCTGAGAATTTGTGGAAAGTGGGCTCTTATTTGATGGTTAGCAGAGTGCTTTTTGTTTTTTCATTCTAGTGAAGGACAGAGAGAAATAAACAGGAAATGCAATGTTATGATAAAGACCTACTGGAGGAAAGGAGTCTAGGAGTTAATGTATGTGTGCTTGGTGTGTGCTCAACTGGGGAAGGAAAGGCAGCCAGGGGCTAATTGCTCTATGTTAAGTAAGCAGCACGTTCAAAGACCTGAGGGCAAGAGTATGGTGGACACCCTGGGGACTGAGAGTAGTGGGAGGGATCCTGGCTGGAGAGAGGTACTGGGAATGGAAAACTGCAGTGGAATTTGAGAGGATTAGGTAGATCTGAAAGAAGTTAGAATTGATAGACGTTGGTAGTGAATTGAATATTTTAGGAATGAGCATGAGGGTACGGGACAAGCTACAGTTGATACTCAGGTTTCAGTTTGAACAACTGGGTTGATATTGATTCTTGCATTAGCTCAGTCACCTCAGAGCCTTTCTTCATGATTTACCTCTATGCAAATTCATCTCCTGCACTCAAATCTAACACACACATTAGCTCCCCAGTATTCTTCCAGTCCATACTAAACTCTCTCTTCCTTGAATAATGGTCAACATTGCTACTATTCATTACAAGTCTTATGATGACCAGGCATTGTACAAGGTGTTTAACATGTATTATCTCATTTATCTGTATAACAACCATATAGGTGGGTCTTGCCATCCCTTTTTACAAATGACAAAGGTGAAGGCTCAGTATGGACATTTTAACACGTCTCCCAATGCACAACTGAAGAATTAAAGTAGCTGAGGAACAGTTTCTGAATTATATTCTTGACATTTTTTGTACATTGTACTACAATGTGTTGTGACTATAGTGAGACTGTAGTTTCCAAGATGCAATCATACACCTTTAACTCTGACCCTTTAGTGCTTTGAATTTATGAGGGAAGGAAATCAATGTTGACATGAAGTGAAAGAAATCTGTACATGAGACCCACAGCTTAAAACTTTAGATAAACCAATAGTTTTCACGGAACATGTTCAGGGAGTGGAGAGAGACCCAAAGAGCACTCCCACTGGCTGAAATGCTAACATAATAACATAAACTGAACAGTTCTTTACAGGTCTGAAAGCAGTCCACACATAATCTTTCTTTTGCTTCTTCTTGGTGGCTATTCTCCTCTTCCTATGAATAGGAAACTCTCACCTTAGAGAGTTAAATGACTTGACCCAGGTTATGTAGTTGTAACACCAGGTCTAAACTTAAAAAAAAAAAAAAAACAATGTTGCTAAGGTTTGGATTTGTGTCCCTACCCAAATCTCATGTCAAATTGTAATCCCCAATGTTAGAAGAGGGGCCTGGTGAGAGGTGGTTAGATCATGGGGACCTATTTCCCCCCTTGCTGTTTTCATGATAGTGGGTGAGTTCTCATGACATCTGGTTGCTAAACAGTGTGTAGCACCTTCCCCTTCACTGTCTTCCTCCTGCCTCGTCCATGTAAGACATGCCTGAATCACTTTCTGCCATGGTTAAAAGTTTCCTTAGGCCTCCCCAGCCTTGCTTCCTGTACAGCCCGCAGAACCATGAGCCAATTAAATCTATTTTCTTTATAAATTACCCAGTTTCAGGTATTTCTTTATAGCCCTGCAAGAATGGACTAACACGGGTATCCAGCACATTTTCCTCATATAAGCATTTCCCCTCCCATATTCACTATTCAAGTGATACTTCTTAGTGGTCCCAATTTCATATTACCACATATTAGACATTGCTAGGAGAAAACAGATGAATGAGACATAGGATTTCACATTCCAGGAAAAAGAAGAAGATAAGCAATTAAAAATGACTCCAAAATGTGACTAGCGTGCAATTAGAATTGTGCCCAAAAAATGCAAAGAAAGCACAAAGATTGAAAAGATGACTTTTTTTCTGAGACAAGGAGCAGGAAGATGGAAGCATTTTCAATTTGTCCATTATGTACAGATGTGCTTTTCAAATACATTGATTATTACTGGATATTGAATTAAAGAGACTCACCTCCTGGTAGGAGGCCAACCAGACCACCAGAGAGAGTACTCCCATCTTTGCTATGCATTCATAGCTCTGCTTTATTTTCCTATATATTTCTTAAACAAATAATTTCTTCTACTTCTCACCAAAGAGGAACATGACTGAATATGTTAAAACAACTTACATGTCTAAACCCATAATTCTTATAATTTCAATTTCTTATACTGAAAATTTAACAGAAAGCTGATTTAGAGCCAGTTGTAAACAAGTGATTTCAAAATAACTAAGGGTCAACATAATTAAATCACCTAACAGATAGAACTCATTGCTTTTTAGAATCTCCATATGACATTTATGTCACTAGGCTTGCAGGCCTGCAAATCTTAACTCACAATGGAGAATTTTCAGTGCTTATATTCTGTTAATCATAGTTAGTTGACTATTAGTTGACTCCCTTTCAGCAAGTCCTCTTACCTCCAGACTCTCATTTTAATCCATTGCCAAACTCTTAAAATCAGGGAAGGAGAAGTGCTGTATTTGAATTGTCATGAAAGAAAATCCTTTTTTTTTTTCTGGCAAAGTAATTTATAGAGCCTGGAGGGGTGAATTTGTACAGTAATAGTTGTAGATACTTCTAGATTCCTTTCCTTATCCTCCTACTGATTTGGTATAAATTTTTATCAGCATCTACTATTCTGTAATTCTTCAGGGACCTCAAAGAGGCATTCTCCTGAGAGAAGAAACTGAGATAGAATATTGGAACAATGAGAAAACAAGACACAATCACCACACCAGCATTAGTCCTTCATGCTACTTTCATTCATCTGCACATTCATTCATTCAATAAATACTTGTTAGTGTCTGCTGTGCAAAACACTGACGGGGGGAGGTGAACAAAGACACAGCCAAGGTGCTCAACAGCAGGTGAGAGAGGCCAATATGCAAAACTTCCCACTGTACCCAAGTCACAGAAAACAACCTTCCTGCATATTTGATCAAAACCTTTATTTCGGGGGAAACAAGCTATGTGTGAATGTATGTTTCCTCAAGGCTGGAATTTCCAAGGAAAGCTGTACAGAGTGACTGAAGGGTGGACTCAGCTTCTGTCTCAGTTCTCACTAACCACAGATGGGGCCAAACATCCAGGCTAAATGGAAAAGAAATGAAAAGGAAATGACTCAAAGGTGCCCTAAACTAATGTAAACAGAGAAAATGTTGAGATCATCTAAATAGATGCAAAATGATTTTCATTTTAAAAACTGCCAATTTATAAAGAAATAAGCACAAGGAGCTATGGCTAAGAATTATCCTCAGAGAATAGAGGGCAGTATGATAGAAAAATCCAAGGAGCATTTATAAAAAATGAAAGGAAAATCTATATATAGTCTTTTAACTTCATAGGGAAGGATGGGGGACATAGATTGTCATAAGATTGTGAAGGATTTCACTCTGTAGCTAGATGGCTTAATCCACTCGAATTTGGGGGTTGCTTCTTTAATAAAGCCATCCCTGTAATGAATGGGCCTTTCAGCCTCCACAAAGCAAAAATGGCAGGGAGTGTGTCAACCTCCAACAAATTGTGTGGGAGGTCAGATGATCGATAAGAAGTCTCTCTCACTGTCACCTTAAAGAGCAATGGCTACAAAAATGTGCACCAGGGTGGAAAAATGGTGGTGGTGAGGGGAGGGGGTGTGGCTAAGAATTCTGAAAAATAGAAGGGCGTGTGTGTGTTTGTGGGCGTGTGTGTGTGTATTCTACAGGCAAGAAGGAAAGATGGTGGCATGGATCTGTTTAATCAAATAACAAGAGAGAGCGAGGACTATAGATTAATCTCCTGTCATCTACTGACACCTGTCAAATACAAGGTAGCTTAGAACTATAATTCCTTGGAATGTTTCAACAAACTATGATAAGAACCATAAGAGAAATAGCATAATACATTTTTTTTAAAGATACGAAACTTCAGAACATTTCATCAAGATGTGTTTGGGTCATGATGGATTGTACTATAACATTTCTTTTAACAAAATCCCAACAATGGTTACATACAAACCTCAAATTCTTGAGTACTCGAATATGAAAATGAATGTTAAAATGGATTTTTTTCATAAAATTAATAAAGGCAAGTGCCGTGAGCATAACTCTCAAATACTTCTTTCCCAAAGGGAATATCTGGGATTGCCTCAGGTTATAAGGCTTGTAAGGAGACAAGAAATGCTAAGTGGGAAGTTACACTGTACAAGCCTAGGAAAGAAATTATTTTAACTTGCCTTGTTAAGGTTAATTAGCATAGATGAAAAGAGCTGGATAACTCAGAGTATTCATTAGCTCCCTCACTCCACTAAGCAACCTCCCCAAAGTGCTAATATCTTTCCTACTACATTCTTAAAATGTTTCATATTCACTATTCATGATTCACACTTTGAAAAGACCAATTTCCTGATTAATGCCTAAATAGAAAGAGTATAAAATGTCTCAAAAATTAGCAAAGGCCTCAAAGGTGTAAAACTGCTATTGTAAAGGCTTTGTAAAGGAAAAAAAAGAAAAAAAGGAAGGAAGGAAAGAAGGAAGGAAGGAAGGAAGGAAGGAAGCTAACCTAGAACTGTTATTAGCTTTTCCCACACACCCACTCACTCTCACACCCACACATCCTTTCTCTGAAGAACTGTGGGGATGCAGTCACATTCTCAGAGTAAAGGTATTGAGATTTACCACATTTCAAAGCTTCAGGGTTTTGTTCATTCTCATTCCTCTTCACAATAAA
Source organism: Pan paniscus (assembly GCF_029289425.2). Taxonomy (NCBI): domain Eukaryota; kingdom Metazoa; phylum Chordata; class Mammalia; order Primates; family Hominidae; genus Pan; species Pan paniscus. The sequence continues at coordinate 119,891,507 of NC_073249.2, forward strand.
GACAATATTGATTCCATAGCTTTTCCCCCCTCTTTTATCAGAATTGTTTGCACAGTAACTCACACATGAGTAAGTGACCAACTTTGCATTATTTGTGCTAGATAATGATTTCCATTCCTTTACCACCAGATCCTCTAATGGACTGATTTCTCAATCCATTCATCACTATGGTGGTTCCTCTAATTACAGATGTTCACGGCTAAGAATAAAGTTGTGCACCAGCGAAAAAGTGTTTCATCTCTGTCCACTACCAACAGATGGTAACCAACAGATTATGAATAACCCTTTATTTGTCTTTCCCAACCCCTTTCTGGGGGTGAAAGAAGAGATTGTTTTTCATTTGCTTTGTCTTTTTCTAAACAGAAGACAAATACACTCACAGAAAAGATGAATACCATTGTCTCAAGTCAACATAAGCGATTTTCAACACCTTCTAATTCATGTATTTCTTTCTCAATTTCCAGCTACTACCTTGAGTCATTACAATTTATTATGTCACCATGATTATGTGGGCTGCAGCCAGACTGATTCTTCTACTTTGATCATGGCAATCCCTTGCCCTAAAACCTTCAATGGCATAAAATACCAGAAAAAATATAAACTCCTTCGTTGATCACTCGAAGTCCACAATAGTTAGACTCCAACCTTTTATATTCTGTTTTATAACAATAAAATAAATCTCTATACTAGCCAACTGACCTATGCTTGTCTCCCTGACACATTTTAATCTTTTGTGACAAAATATCTTTTCTACTGCCCTCTTCTCCCTGAACTGCCCTCATTACCCACAAAGGACTCCATTCTGGCCTCCCTAAGTAGTGAACCTAGTCGTCCTCCCAGTCTCCACTCATGTGTCCCTGTCTTTCTAAAGTCATTCAGATTTCATGTGATTTACTAATTGTGTTACTACATGTGTAACGGCTTTGAAAAATACCTTTATAAGACTTTTAATGTAAAAGACTTTTAATGTAAATATATAAATCAGAAAAAGTCTTTGTAACGTTTAGCTTCAAAATATGTAAACAGCACTTAGGTACATTAACTGCCAAGGGCCTTAGCTCATATTCTTGTTTTGTGGTTATTTTAAGGTGTATCTTATTTTCCTCAATCAGAGGAAACTCCTAGAATGTAATTTTTCTATAGTTAACATTGCCCGGACAGAGAACCTCATACAAACTTTGTGTTTACCTTACATATTAGAATGTGGAATTCACAAACGATGTCTTATAATATAGTTGTTATCGATTTTTTTTGTTTTGTTTTGATTTTGTTTTTTGAGACGGAGTCTCACTCTGTGGCCCAGGCTGGAGTGCAGTGGTGCGATCTCAGCTCACTGCAAGCTCCGCCTCCCGGGTTCACGCCATTCTCCTGCCTCAGCCTCCCGAGTAGCTGGGACTACAGGCGCCCGCCACACGCCCAGCTAATTTTTTGTATTTTTAGTAGAGACGGGGTTTCACTGGGTTAGCCAGGATGGTCTCGATCTCCTGGCCTCGTGATCTGCCCGCCTCGGCCTCCCAAAGTGCTGGGATTACAGGCGTGAGCCACCGCGCCCAGCCCTAGTTATCTTTTTAAATAGCAAATTTATCATCTAAAATCAATAACAGGCTTGAAAGTAAAATATTAATTATGATATTTAAAATCTTCTGAAGAGCTTTTTTTTTTTTTTTAATCCTGTGAAACATGCAGACAAAAAGTTTTAACTGCCAGCATTTTCCACCTGATGTTAACAAATTCCCTTATTGTTATCAAATTGGCTACTGGAAGTTGTCTGGTATTTTAAGAAAATCTTAGATGCTTACAAAGCATTTATCATAGTTGTGACTAAATAATCATTTTTATGTTTGTCTAACATCTTTATTCCCTACTAGACTATCCATTACATGAAGGCAGGGATTATGTCTACCTTGTTCATTTTCATATCTCCAGTACTTAGTATAGTACCTGGTACAGGACCCAGGACCTGGTAAACATTTGCTGGATCAATGAATTAAAGAATAAATAATTTTTAAAAATGAATGAATTAAAGAACGAGTAATATCAACAGCACTCCTACTTCTTTGGGCTCTGATCCATCATAACTGTACAAGTCTTCAGATGTACTTACCTGGGCTGCAGCTTTAGTTCACCAAGATCTCTAGATCCTTTTCCTTGCTTTTTTCTCTTGCCTATGAACTAACCTTGGTGAGTAGTCCCAGCTGGAATCTCCTTTCTCTGTGTAAAATATTGGCTTTGAATCAGTGGCTTTCATTTATCAGGTTTGTCAGGCAACAGAAGCAGCAGAAATGCCAACAGAAGAAACCAGAGTCGTATGTGTGTGGTGTAGAAGGGGAGTACTCACCTGACTGATTTCTTGGGATCTCTAAACATCATCATCTTGACAATAGTATTATTTGGTAATAATGGTGGGGATGCTCTTATTCCGGAGCCTAGAGAAGCTAGATGGGAGAATGTCAAACAGGAGTAACTCAGCCCTGGCATTCTCAAAAGTAATGTGTTCTTGAAACACATGGTTTGTAATGATGGTAGTGACTGCTGTGGAAGACCCTGACCAAAAGCCAGAGACAGATGCTTCTACGGGTACGTGACTCCAGGACTTTCTTTTGTCTTATTGCTGATGCTACAACTGAATATCATGCTATGAAGGCTGTTGTCATGACTACAGCTATTTTTGGTGGCAGGGTAGATCCTCTGCCTGCTGTAGAACATCAGAGTGAAATGGGGATCCCATTGTCCCTACATTTTATTTCTGTGGTGAGTGTGAAAAGAAGTCCCAAAGCAGCCCCAGAAAGTAGCCAGCGAGAAGAGGATCATCTTTTCTCCATTCGCCAAAGCCTCTTTAGAGTTTGTATTGGCAAAAATCACTCTTCTCAAGGTCAGTTCAAGTAGGATATCTGGAAAGCTGGGAGATCAAAAAGCTCATTCATTTTTATACGATGTTATCACAGAACACTAGTATCGTGAGAGGATCAAATGAGTATTTTCACTTTTCAATCACTGTTTACTATCATGAAGAGACATGGCCAAAATTTTAATTTTCAGTGTGTGTCTTCTTGTGCATTCCAGAGTCATATTTTAGATAACCTATAATTTGCATTCAAATGAAGAGAATGAACCATTTGTACTATCTCAGCTCTGTGGTGTCCCTCTCACCTAGCTCAGTATTTTTAGCAAGTTTCTGACTTATTCTGGACTCTGAATCAGTAGGATTATAATTAAAATAACAGAATGCTGAAATCTATTTATGACCCAAGATATACAGAAAACTATAAAGATTTTTAATAATTATTTAAAGAAGAAAAGTAGAGACCTAATCAAAAGAAATCAGTCTGCGAAAGATATATGTCATCTGCGTCACACACATCTCACATACTAGAGAGAAATAGTTGACTGGTATTTGAACAAAGCAAATAGTAAGATGGAGATTTTATCTTGCGGGGCAGGGGGAACATATAATGAGGGTAAAACAGAAGTAGCAAATGTAAATTATTCATTCCCAGCAGAATAATATTTTAGGAAGGAAAATTAAAGAGAAGAGCTTGAGGGAAACAACCTAAAAAATGAGTTCTAATAGGTTCTGGATTTATATCAATGAAAATTATCCAAAATAATAAGTTCAGAGTTAAACTAAATGATTTTAAAGATATTTCCTAAGTCTAATTTTGATGATTATATGGGCTAGTAAATTGAAGGTGTGTTACATTTCATGCCTTACACATGCTTCCTAACACTGGTGATCCTTTCAGGAAACCTTGTCAATTTATTCCTGTTATTTATAGCACCGAGCTTTTTCCAATGAACACACTTGCTACCTTGATCTAGTGGGCACTTTAGTGTGAAAGAGCCAGTAATGCAGATGGAAACAGTTTGAAGTTTTACATTACAAACTGCTTTGGAGCTTTGACTGAATAAAAATATACTGGAAAAAAACATAGCACAAAAATAGAAAAGAAAATTGGAATAATAAAGTACTTACAATCGTAATGGTTTTATGATTTTTAAACCCAACCATTTTTACAGTGCATTTCTTAAGCCAGCATTTTCTAATAATTTACTTTCCTGCCTCTAATATCAATCAAATTTTGGTCATCCCCATTAGAGAGCTGATTAATTTTTAGGACTCCTTTAAATTATTGCCTTACTTTATTTTCCATTTTCCCTTTGGATTTTTCAGGTAACACATGCATTCTCTCTAATCTTACTTTTTTTTCCTTTCTCCAAGGATTAAAACAAATAATAACAACAACAGCAACAACAACAAAAAGACTTTATTCTCTTTGTATGAAGATGGCTACACTGTCAGACCAAAGTCTGTTCCTCAAGATCACGCCTGCCAAAGTGGGCTGACTGCGTGGAATCTGAACTCTCTCCCTTGTCAAAGGCATTCAGTGAAGTGGCCAATTGTACCCTGTGGAGATGGGCCCTGAGTTCAAATCCTGCTCTGCCACTTCCTTGTTTATGAACTCAAGTGAGTTATTTAATTCCCATGCCTCAGTTTTCTCATTTGGAAAATCAGGATATAATAGAAGCCACCTTAAAACAGGTATCTTGTGAGGAAATTAATACATGGAAGAATGCTGGCATGTTCAAATTGCCATGAGTGTTTGCTGTTATTATAAACTATGCTTATGCATGCCACTAAAAAGGATCTAAGTTTATACTCCAACTTCTTTTATTTTTGTTTAATAAAATGCAACTTAAGGAGTCTATTATAGAGGTGGGTTTTTTGGGGTCACTTGTCTGAGTAGATAAAGTAACATGCTTTAATTCAGAGATAAACCTGCATTATTTTAATGTAGTGACAATTAGTTTTACTAATATCATGGGTTTTTTTTTTTCTCAACCACTAATAAAATGAAAAAAAAAAACAACAACTCTTAGAGCCATTAAAACACTTAATAAGACTTTCCTTGGGCAAAACATTAAATAAAAAAAAAATAATCCAAGTAAGAGCATTCAGTTTAATGATATTCATCCCATAAACCCAAACATAGATGATCCTAGCTACACAGGGCAAGACTGCCAATGCCATTTGTAGGTTTAGTGATTAACCCTAGAATGTCTTTCATATAATGTTTTAATCCTACATGTCCAAAATTTTAAAATGGGAAAGGAGCTCCTATTATCACCGATGATGTCCTAAATAATAAAATAACCTTAGAGGAAAGAAGGCTTTCTGGGTTACCCTAGGCCTGAGGCTCCTGAAACAAAGGAGAAACATGAAAAGGAAAACTGGATTATTAATGTGGAAATGTAGGATACTTTTTCATTGCTGAGGTCATTGGAAGAATAAGATATTTTGATTGTGGGAAATTCTAGCAAGCTGCATCTGTGATTTTGCTCTCTGCCATGCCTCTGCAGGACATTTGCTTACCCCTACTCTGGGTCTCTGGCTAACATGTGGAAGGGTTCTCTCAGCTGGAGTCCATGCAAAGAGGGTTCTAATCCCCCCACACAGTGCCCATCCATAGACCCCCATCTACATGCAGGGATCAAATTGGCTGCATATTTTTGGATATATTCACAATCAATTCCAAATCAGGTGACTGGAGCCGCTGTGTAGCATTTCAGTCTATTCATTAAGATATACAAAATGACCATATTGATAGGTTTTGGTCTTTTCATTATCTTAAAGAAAAAAGAAGTAAATCCTCTAGTTCCAAAGAGCTGACTGCGAAGTTGAGGCAAAATATTAAAGAGATGAAAGGCATTCTTTTTATTTTCCAGTCTATACTTAAAATACAAAATAAATATTTGGAAGGACACATATCAAAAGGCCTACTTTTCTCAAATATTTCTCTAGATCTAGCTGTTCTACAGTCTTGGGATACTTTTAACAAAAATATATTTCAGTGATGTTTCCACGAGGACCTCCTAAGATTTTTTCTATTTTGAATGTTATGAATTATGATTTAAACTGGTTTCTAAACTGGTTCATTCAGTCCAAACGACGATAAAGGCAGGTAGTTAATATCATATAAATAGCACATAATCTCTTTTTTAATATTGTTTACCATTATTTTTTGGAGCATATTTACCTTTCTAATTTAGCATGATAAAAGATTTCCAGCAGGTAGTTGAGGAAGGAAAATAGCAGTCAGAGATTCAGACCAGAAAGAAAAATCTCCATATTGTCAGATAAGCAAAAACATTTCAAAGTCAAATCTGTCAGAAATGGAAGCCAGCTCAGTTTGGACAATAAAAAAAAATAACAATTTGGACATTTTGACAGGTATAGGAAGGGCATAAAGTATGGCTGATTAATTCAGTTAGAATTTGATACTAATTGGACAGAAGTCATTCTCTTGATTAAATCCTTCATTTGCTCTCTAGTTTCTGCAGGGTAAACACCAAATGAATGGCTTCCAAAGCCTTCCCCAACGGCTTCCTTGCCCTGTCTTCCTCTCCCGCTCTCTCCTCTCCTCCCGTCCAGGCTCATGGAAATACTGGAGCAAGGTTCTCTCTGCAACTGCCTGCAAATGCGGCATTCTCTGCCTGGACATCCTCCCCTTAGCTCTTCCTTTCTGAGAGCTCGTGTTCTGTCTTCCCTTGGGACACCTTCTGTTACCTCTCTGGGCTCTGTTACGCTAACTTCGAATACTCTTTATGTTAATTGCTTGCTCCTTTGCAGGTCCTCTCACAAAATTTTGAGCTCTCTGAAAACAGGAGTTATGCCATCTATTCATACAGAAAATAAAATTATGTGGTGTAGAATCTGTGTAAGTGTTCAATAGTGCATAAATACATTTACTCATTGATGGACTGACTGAACGAATGAGTCCAGTTAGCAGTTCATAGCTCCAGAAAACACCAAGTACTCACCACCCTGGTTACCAGCTTCTGAGAGATATCTTTGGTTACATGAGGAAATTGAGAGGCCAGTGGGAAGCTCATGGCCCATAAGAGGAAAAGACAATTAAAGTAAATTGTGGGTGGGGAGTAACAATGGATCAATAATGTCATTTTCCTCTTAAAAGGACAGCCACATTTAGCCATCAAATAATTACAGAGAATGTTTGAGATGTGACCATAAAGTAATGTAATAACTTTAATAAACAACACATGAAAACTAGTTTCATTAACTTAAAATCACATTCTTACAGATGCATTGAATTTGTTGCTTTTACAATTAAGACAATAGCTTATGAACAGCCCAGTGAGGTTCCAAACACATATTTTCAACTTTCTCAAAACAGTTATATTTTAAGTATAATAATAACTATAAGCAATTCATTTTAATAGAATAGGTTTTAGTTGTAAAAGATACAATTATGTGTGAATAGGCTAAGAAAGGAAGGTATCAGGGATGCTATGAAAAACAGGACTCATTTTTCAAGATTCCAGGCTATTTCTAAATATGCTGAACTTAAGTTTTCAAACCAGAGAAAACTTGTTATATAGGCAACTTTATCCCCACAATAGTCTCAGCCCCACTGTCTGTTAGAATCCAGGAATGTGGGTGGTAAGTTGAAAAACTTGAATTACTAGAATTTTGTATTTGACTGGAACATAGACAGGTATCTTCAAAGAGACAAAAGGGCAGTTAATGAGAAAGAAAGATGTTTAAAAAATTAATTCTCATCGAGTTTCAGCTTTCAAGTCACGCAGGAAAAGAAGAACTTAATCAAAAAGGCCTTAAATATATTTTCATCTGGGCTAATGCATTTCCTTTTATTTCAGTCTTTGCACCATTGTAGAAAGCCAACCAAATCACAAACAACTGCTCCATCTCTCATCCTCTGATTTATCACTGTCCTAATACCTATGCTCTTGGCTGCTTCTCCTTTGGGCAATGACTGTGTCTTTATGGAGGAAAACTATCTTTGCCATAATGACATGATGGTTACGATGTTTAATAATCTTAAGTTCAAGATGATTTTAAATGCTAAAAACATTTTATGTTTGTAAATAGCTTACCTTCTGAAATCTCAAGCTACAGAGGGAAGACTGATTAAAACATGAGGCAACTTTTCTTTTAATTATTTTACTATTTTGGTTATTTCCTTCTCATTTGCTGGGATGCATATTAGTTATAATGCTTCCTTAGTTTTAATCTATAGTATTAAAAGTCCTAGGTATTTTCAGTGCCCTACTTCTAAGTATTTTGTGTAATCGTGTTGTAGTTGTTTATGAATATAATTAATAGATGCAAATATTAAGGTCAAAAGACTAGAAACATAGAAAGATTCTTTAGTCTTTCTCTTCTGGACAAAGGTACAGTATTTTTGGCAGGGATGTATGAAGCCTCTTTGGATACTAAAACGGTGAGTCTAATACCACCATAAGCATTCAAAGTCACAGATAGGTATAATACACAATCATGGGCAAGCAATGTATTTTTGTGTCCCCAAATGGAGAGATTAGCTCAGTCTTTCACTAAACAAAAGTCTGTTCTATTTTTAATCCTTAACTCATTTTTTTCTTTCAAAAGTACTCTTCTATTTAAATTTGTTACGATTCCCCATTGCACAAAATCCTATTATCGTAAATCCTTTCCTAGTGCAGGCAGTCACCCCTTGAACACAGTAGATAATGCATGCTCTTATGCATCACATAACCCCATGAAGTTTCCTACAGCGAGGCAAGCGCCTCAAAGGGCAGTGGTGTGGATTCTTCAGAAGGAGCCCGGGGAGCTCTTGAGCCCCATTGCCAGGGCAGACTCAAACAGCAGTAGCAGCAGCAGTCCTCATGCGGCTGCTACTGGGAAGTGAGGTACATGACAGTCAAGAGGTAAAATGAGCACAAAGTCACCAAGACTTTGTTATTTTAGCTTACTGGATACAGAGAAAATCTTGGTAAGTGCTTATTCACCTCAATTTTACAATCCAACTGGTGTGCTGGGTTTTCAGATTGTATAGTTCGTATTAACTCAATTTTATCATCAGTTGTTTCTCCTGATGTTAAACAGATCTGATGGCTACTCTAGCCACCACTGTAGGTGTTTATTTAAAGAACACATTTTCCTCAGTTGGTTCTCCATTTTACAGCTTTACTGGAGCATTCTCATGTCAACAAAGCCCCCTGGGCTTTGAGAAGTGATGAATCCTAAAAGATATTTTCCCCACAGAAACCACAAGGTAAATGTAAGAAGCAATCAATCTTCTAAGCAGCAATCAGGCAACCACTTAACGAACATACTACACAAACAAAATAATTAATCTAAGCACTGTCCCGAATAGTAATTAATCTAATCGGTTTTCAGTGATGTGTTTGTTCACTGTTCACTATTTTGTTTCATAGTTGTCATAGTTAAAGGTGTCAGAGACAGTACAAATGTGTTAACCAGTTTAAAAGAATACTAATTTCGAGAGGAAAGTGTGACACAAATGTTTATGCAATGTGGGATGTTGGTTCTTTTGTTTGCAGAGAGGAACAACACAGATCAATGTCAGGGTAAAACAAAAAGGACAAATGGTTTAAAATAAAAGAGGAAACAGGAGCAACACTGCTAAATATCAGCGAAGCCATTAAAGACCTGAGACAATTATAAGGCAATCTAAACCAATAATTGCCTTCTGGGGAAGGGCAGGTAAACTTAATTATAAATGCCCCAACAAATGAAAATGAAATGAAATGAGAAATAGAGCCAAAAGAGTACCCTTCTCTAACACCTGTGACACACAAATTGGTTAGAAGAGTTGGCTGATTTTCTGGGGAAAATGGGTGACATGGAAGCTAATTCTGAGAATTTAGAATAAAAGGATAAAGATATATTCCTTATTAGCTGTTTCTTTACTTGGATTCCAAATTCAATAATTTCAAATGTTATCAGCTAACTCTTATCACTGAACTTCACCTTATGTCATGAAGACCAAACCTTTATTGGAGTGTGGCTGCCCTCAAGAGTAAAAAGTCACCAGACTGCATTTATAACAAACATGTGGCTCAGGAATGTAATGTACAGTGGCATTAAGCCTCAATTTAAGTCAGACTCTACTGAGAACCAGGAGCTTTCTCAAGACTGTTTTAACCCATGAAAGCTGAGTGAAAACACCTTAAGACTTGTAGGTCTGTTCTGGAAAACATCCATGAAATTAAGAGTGGATTTCAAAATACTTGGTACCAATAGGTTTTCCCTGGTATTCTTTAGTGCTTCTGGAGTGGCAAAAGAGAGTAAAGAAAGCAGGCATTCTGCAAGAATACACTAAGATATATCTTACTCCAGTAAAGACGGTGACAGGATCCATGCCTATTTTGTGTCATCTGCACTTTGCCTATGCCCATCTTTGGTAATGGTAATATTCCCCACCCACTGCCGCTATAGGAGGGATATTCTAAGTTATTATCTTTGAATCAGATAAAGCTATAGCTTTGATTACAGCAACTGAAATAGAAGGGGGCACTTAATCTAGGAAACCAAACCATATTCCACCTGAGCCAGTAAAATACTACTTCCTAAGAATTTGGAATTCAGATACCAAAAGACTGTGTTTGTTAGTTGTAGGGAGCCCAGATGCAAAGCCAAGTGATATCCAAGCAGTAATCAGTGTCTTAGCAAACTCAATCCACTCATGTGCAAGAAGAATATGGGGAAACAGCAAAACTGAGCAGAGAAAGTCAGTCTGCTACGAGAACTAGGGAAAGAACTCAGAAGCAGACTAAAACAGCATGAAATGGCCTAGAACAGACAGAAGTTTCAGCCTAATCCCATGTGGCCTAGCTGTCTGCAATTTCCTGTTCTTAGATATTGGCATGATTACCTGTTGGAGCCATTCAGTAAACATCAAGCTTGCATGCACTGGTTTCTGTGACTTTCGATAAAATACATTTCTTGAATTAGGAAAGGAAGGAATCACCAAATTAAAAAATCTGGGACCAGACATACAATTAGCAAGTAGCAAATCAGCAAATGGCTTTAAAAGGACAATGCATCATGGTGCTACAGTAAAAGATCCTATATAAAAGTAGGTGCCAGTGAAGACTTTAATTTGGCCTGAACAAAAGCAATAATAATAGACAAAATGTATAGAATGCTTATTACAAGCCAGGCAGTCTTCTAAGCAATTCCATCTATGAACCATTTAGTTCACAACGTCTTATGCAGATGCTACTGTCCTCATTTTACAGATGAGGAACTTAGGCAGAAAGAAATTGAGTAACATACTCAAAGTCATACAATTAGTAAGTGGACAGAAGTAAACCATGGAGGCTGGTTCCAGAGCCTACTCTCTTAAACTAAATACCCTTCTGTTCTCAGTATTTTGGTATGTAGGCTTTCCTCTGCCTTTAGGAGCCCACAGATTATAGGAACAGCAAAGACTGAAAAAGCATAAACTATGCACTTATGGATAAAACTAATGTGCTTAGGGACAAATAGTGGGAGGAGAAACTGGAGAGTTCAGTGGCAACAGTAAGACAACAGTGAGACAAAGTAAGACAACAGTGGACAGGAAGGGCCCTTACTGTCTAGCTTCTGGCCACTGAGAATTCTAAGTAGTGAAGTGACATGATCAGAGTTGAGTTGTAGGAGACTGGTCTGATAGTTTCAACTAGAGACATTAATTTAGATGCCAATGTACTAGTCCAGTTAGAGGTTTTATGGCCAGGGAATAGAAAGAGAGAGCAGATGCTAGAGGTAGTGAAGATGCAGAACTTGTGGGATTTGTTGACCAATTTGTTAACTAGATGCAAAAGTGAAGGAGTGGCTGAGAGGTAAAGTTGATTCTGGATTACAAACCTAAGGGAATTTGAGAACGGTGATTCCAATTTTAAAAAAAGTTTAAAAGCCAAAAAGGGGAATGGGTTTGGCTGGAATACAAGTAGAGAAACAAAGATTAATTGTGTGTGAGGGGGAGATAAGACGAGTTTCTACAAAGTATATTTGAGGACCCAAACTAATAAAAACATTTACTCATCAAGGAAAGATTCTATTATGCACATTTCATCCTTTTCATTAAGATATGGATATATGAGCAAGATTTTAGTAAGATTTCCTTTAAAAATAGTGTTTAAAAGTCTTGGCACTTAGGTAAATTTTTCAACTAGAAGAGTCAGTCATGCAGAACGTATTCTTTTCCCAGTGATTTGGAAAGATTTGAAGCATTACTGCATGAAATTTCTTCATGATAAATGTATTCTTTCAACATTTTTTTCTTAAAATTTATTTTGCATGATTGAAGACAATAACAAGATATAAAGAATAAGGTAAGAATAACCATGCATGAAAATAAATTTTATTGATAAAATATAGATGTTGTATTTAAAAAAATACAAATTTGCCAGTGGTGGTAAATCCTCTGAAGGGCATAGAGTGATGCTACCAGATTCCCACTTCAGAACCCAGACACCCACTCCACAGTTGCCTGGCGGGTTGGCTGCTTTCAGCTGAAGCTGCCTTGACCAAGGTCACCCTATCTCTCTTCCTCTCCAGGAGTAGCTCACTTCCAATGACTGGTTGACACAGGGGTACAAATACCCGACCCTCTTGCCTGGTTTCTGGACACATCTCTGAAGGGCCGAGAGTTAGGTTGAAGGCAGTTTTGCAAAGGTATTACAGTTCAGCTTCTCCCTCTCTCTTCTTCCCTTTTTCTTTCACAGTTGTCTTTCTTTTCTTTTTTTTTATTTTTTTTATTTTTTAATTATTATACTTTCAGTTCTGGGATACATGTGCAGAACGTGCAGGTTTGTTACATAGGTATACACGTGCCATGGTCAGCACACTAACACAGGAACAGAAAACCAAACACCACATGTTCTCACAGCTGTCTTTCTTGAGAGCATTCCTGAAGGCTGCCCTGGGCTCAACCCTCAGGGTTTCATAGTGTTTCCCAGGAGCACACCTGCCATGCCTTCCTTTGTGTATCACTTCCTGACCACCTCCCACATCCTGGCAGCAGTAACCACCATCCTGAATTTGGTGTGTATCATTTTCATACAGTTCTTTGTATTTTTACCAGAAGAGGTTTCAGTTTTCTACATTCTTTGTGAAGCCATCTCATTATCTTATCACTTTGGAGACCTCTTTGGTTAAAATAATCAGTGAATTAAATCTATGAAGACAGTAACAATCTGGACCTATGTCTAAAGGTATAAATTTGTGCCAAGGAAGGCTTCATCAAAGACTGTAGGTAAATGTAGGTAAAGAAATAAGTTTCTGATCCTTTTATATAACAAGAAAAGCACTTCTCCCTGCCCCTACACTGCATGGGAGACTGTCACCATGGGGAAGGACCACTGGAATGAATTGACTTACAAATGAATATCTCTGTTAGTACCTGCTCTTCTCCCATGTAAGCCCAGTGCATCTGTTGGTGAAAACATGTGATGCAGAAAAATACAATAGAAAAATGCATATTATGGTAACATTTCCCAAAATATATCTCATAAAGTGTTAGTCCCATAGTTTTTATTTTACAGGAAGGGTCTTTGTAGTCATGCAAATTTGTAAAACTCTGAGTCAAACGATGTGAAGTAAGTTCATTTTCTCAGGAACTGTGAAGTCCTTAACGTGCTAATATACAGTGTGGATTATTAAGAGAAAGAGATTTTATGTAGTTCTCTGAAAACTCATATGAACACAGAACCCATTTTTTAGGGTAGTCTCATCACAATAACACATTTGGGGAACTTCTAGGAAACAATGCAAGTAATAGTGTCTTAGACATAATGTCCAAATACACATATAGTTACCCAAACTAACTTTTTTTTTTGTTTTTTGAGACGGAGTTTCACTCTTGTTGCCCAGGCTGGAGTGCAATGGCGCCATCTCGGCTCACAGCAACCTCCGCATCCCAGGTTCAAGCAATTCTCCTGCCTCAGCCTCCAGAGTAGCTGGGATTACAGGCATGCGCCACCACGCCCAGGTAATTTTGCATTTTTAGTAGAGATGGGGTTTCTCCATGTTGAGGCTGGTCTCGAACTCCTGACCTCAGGTGATCCGCCCATCTCAGCCTCCCAAAGTGCTGGGATTACAGGTGTGAGCCACCGTGCCCGGCCTTACCCAAACTAACTTTTAAATTATTATTATTATTATTGAGATGGAGTCTCACTCTTGTCACCCAGGTTGGAGTGCAGTGGTGCGATCTCGGCTCACTGCAACCCCCACCTCCTGGGTTCAAGTGATTCTCCTGCCTCAGCCTCCCAAGAAGCTGAGATTACAGGTGCCTGCACCATGCCCAGCTAATTTTTTTTTTTTTTTTTTGTATTTTTAGTAGAGACGGAGTTTCACCATGTTGGCTGGGCTGGTCTTGAACTCCTGACCTCAGATGATCCGCCTGTCTTGGCCTCCAAAAGTTCTGGCATTATAGGCATGAGCCACAACCCCCGGCCTAACTTTTACATTTCAATCAATAATAATAAACCTCTGATGAAGTAAACCACCAACATTCTTAAGGATTTATAAGCCAGATATACATACAAGTATACCTGTGCCCATTCATGAAAGAATGATGTGAAATTCAGTACTTTGGGAATAAAGAACAGTCTTGCATTTTCACCACCCTCCTGGATTTGGGATGTGACCAGAATAAGAAAGTTGTATAGTAACTGACAGGTTAATAAAATCGCTTATATTGCGATCATCATTATAGATTCAGTGAACTCTACTTGATGGCCAAAAGCAATGAAAAATGCTTGTCTTAAATCAGAGAAGACCTGAGGACAAGTGGGTAGTGAAAGTACGCTAGGTAATCTTAGTTCCTTAGTAAGATTAACTCCTTGTTACCTCTCATGTCTGTTGAGCACCAAATTTGTAAAGGCAGCTACAAATCCCAGACTTTCCTAAACCAAAAACTGGCTTTACCACCTGCTACTCCCTCTAGAAATTGGAGAAGACATCGTATTACATAGGTGAACCTAATAGCATTGTGACATGATGCTGCCACTGCCATCATCGAAGTGATCATGAATGAATCCTCACCATTCTCATTCAGGAGTCAAGACCCCAAACAAATGATCTGGTTAACAAAGGCAAGGTCACAGGACTGAGCCCCAGCTGCCAAGAGACCTGAAAACTTTCATTTCTCTTTCTTAACTTCTGACTTGGAGACAAGGTACCTTATTACAATAATAGTATACACAGTGGCATTTTCCATTTAAATAGAATGGCATGTTGGCAGTGGGATTGCTAAAAAATAAAAGAAAAAAAAAGAAAAAAAGTCTACTACCGTGGCAAGGGATCATTTTGAATGACCACTCCTAGTTCTATGGGAACTCTACAACTATCTAAATGAAGGAACAACTGTAGTTGGTGAGTCTGAGCCTCTCCATCCACTCTTCACCTCATCTGTGCAGCACCAGACTGACTTCACTGCACTGGCTTCACTTGAAAAGGTGGGTGTCAGACACATATTAACTGAGCAGAGAACCACAAAGCTTCTCAAGGTCTGGATAGCTGATGGAGCACACAGCTGAGATTTGCTTCACTTGACATTGATATTGGTTTTTTGTTTTTGTTTTTTATAAGAGAACTCATTTGTTAGGAGTAAATGAGATCTTCTCCTTTATGTGGCAAATGGTTGGCGTTACAAGTTTGACATTCAGGAACCCGACAAAGAAAAGCTGATCATGTTATCTGGAGGGGAGGGAAAAGGTCAAGTTCTAAGATTGGGACCCAAACTCACAGTATTCAGGCAAAAACTGAAGAGAAGGTCCATGTTTTCGAGCATAGGTCTGTCAAGAATTCACTAATACACACTGAAAGACGTTATTATACCCACTTTACAGAAGAAGAATCAGAGTCTTAAGTATTTTAAGTAACTTGTATGACTTTGCATGATACAGCTCATCAGTAGTAGAGAAACTTGGCCTATCTAACTCCAAGCTGTGTGCTAGCCATTACATGATCTTCTTAGCTTGTTTCTCTCCTTTTCATCACTCTGTAGCCTCATTTTAAACTTACGACTGAAAGAGATAGAAACACAAAGAAAAGACCAGCTAATTAAGTAATGATTATTTCTAAGCAGGATTGAGGGTGCTGTTGTGGCATGATTAATGGTGCGACAAGTCCCACTTAGTATTCAGGAAATGACCAATTGCATGAGTGCAGACACAAAGTCTCAGAAGGTTACAACTATTCTTATGGAGAATTACCCTTTCGGCTTCTTCCACCAGAGCCTCACAGTGGTCTCCTCAAATGTACTTTAGTGAAAAATCAAGTAGGAAGACAGCCTCATCTCCGAATCCGCTGGGTTTCTAGGGTGACAGCCACATCAATAAAGCCACAGAGAAGTGGCAGATAGTGTGACATGTCTTTATAGGAATAACCCAATGCCTGGCTGATAGCTGTAGTTCTCACCAAGAAAGGAAGCGTACGATGGCTATTACAATTTACATATGGGTGTTGTATATCATGAAAAATTAGATTTACTATATAAATAAACAACCTCTATTATAAACGGGATCTTGGATTTTATGTAAGATTCACTGAAAAGCTCCTTTATATTTTTCAGTTTTCCTATTATATTTACATTTTTTATAACTTACTATACAGGGGCTCTGAGATTGCAAAATTTAAGATTTCAGCATTAGTAGCTACTGCAATAAAAAATTAAGCATAGGTAAAACACATTTTTAAAATTATAATGTATATATTATATTACAGGGAATAGGAGTAGATGAGAAAAATCAAATGGAAACCCAGCCACTCACGATTATGACTACTACATCAATTGAGGTTTAAAGGTATTTCCCCATTGTAAAACAGGGATTAATATATTTATAATAGTATCATTTAAAAACAGTTGCATTTAAGCTTTCCTTTCCCACAAGGACATTTTTTTTTTTTTGCTTAAACAAGGAGAATAAAACTCTCATATTGACTTTATATTGTATAGCCTACTACTAATAATTAAATAAACTCAAGCCTGTAATCCCAGCACTTTTGGAGGCCAAGGTGGGCACATCACAAGGTCAGGAGATTGAGACTATCCTGGCTAACACAGTGAAACCCCGTCTCTATTAAAAATACAAAAATAATTAGCCAGGCGTGGTGGCGGGTGCCTGTAGTCCCAGCTACTCAGGAGGCTGAGGCAGGAGAATGGCATGAACCCGGGAGGCGGAGCTTGCAGTGAGCGGAGATCACACCACTGTACTCCAGCCTGGGCAACAGAGCGAGACTCTGTCTCCAAAACAAAACAAAACAAAACAAAAATAATAATTAAATAAAATCTCCTAT
This sequence comes from Pan paniscus, assembly GCF_029289425.2. NCBI lineage: Eukaryota > Metazoa > Chordata > Mammalia > Primates > Hominidae > Pan > Pan paniscus. The sequence goes on from NC_073249.2 coordinate 119,908,617, forward strand.
AGCAACAAATGTTTTTAAACTACTAATCTAGAGATGTAAAATTTACTGCTGATATATATGAAATAAATTTTGTTTTAATAAGAGAAGTGCAAGGATACATATCATTTATTGAGCATCTAGTATGTTTCTGGCTTTAAATGAGGCTGTTTATTCATTATAACATGTAATAGAACCATTTTTGGGATAGGTATTACTCCCATTTAATAGATGAGAAAATAGTGACTTAGTATTAACACCTAATTAAAAAGCACATGGGTGATAATATGCAGCAAGCCTTTCAAACCTTGATGTGTTTCTGTGACTCTTAATCCCTATGCATTTGCTTTTCACCCTTGGCTACATAAAACAACTGCAATGAAAGTATTTTCCTAGATTAACATTCTGTAAATCATTCAAATAAGTAGCATCAAATTAGACTAAGAAAACAGTATTGATTACAAACAATAGTGAAAGCAAGACAATAAATATGAATAAAAAGAAATATACATAAATGGAGAAAAGCAAATTAAACTTGAAAAATCATTTCAATTTAAAAACTAAGCAGTGGTGGCAAGAGCAGAGATTCTTTTTTCTTATAATAGCCAAATAGACTGATGGCTCATTTCTTTGTACAGCAACATTCTGATTTTTCTCCTGAAGCTGGAAATGCCTATTTACCAGAATGAGAAAAATACTTACACTTATGTAAACTGCAGTGGTAAATTATGCATGCTCAATTAATCCACAAGTATAGCCCTGGGTTTGCTTAAGGTTTTTCAAGCATAAGATGCAGGTGCCATGCTGATAATTTATCAACCACTGGATTTTTAGTCATCTATTCAGATTAGGCTGATAGTGTATGAAGTGTTTATTGTTTAAAAGGAATTTGCCTGGATAAATTCCTGCCGCTGTCCCTCCCCCACCACATTTCATTATTGAGCTCTATAGATGTGAAAGATGAACACTTATGGGTCTTTTTTTGATACAGTTCCGAGAAAGTTCTGTTAGCTAACAAATCCAGCCCACAATAAATCTTCTTTATTTACTGCTCACCTGGCTATGGCTCTATCAGTATCAGCAGGAGAAAAGATAAAATCTTATCAGTGAACTGCGCTGACACCAGATGCAGTTTCCCTTTCAGGACTTGGGGCATGTGAACTGCACACTAGTTCTATCTGGCTCCAAAGTGACAGCTAAATTCTCCAGTGCAAGATGCACAGTCCAAACCGTGCCACAGTCAAGGTCCTGCTGTTCGCGCCACACTCTTCACCTCATTCAGAAGATCTGTGTACGGCATGTGTAAGAGAGAGAGCTAGATTGGCAGACAGACAGACAGACAGAGAAGAAGGGAGAGAACACCTTGAGCTGGCAGGAGAAGGAGGAAGGAAGAGGGAGACACAGAGAAAGGAAACTCAAAAATATAACAATATACAAAATTACTGAAATAATGGACCATTTATTCCATAAGATAAACTGAAAACAGAAATACAGAGTGGAAAAATTTAAAGCTTGAACATGATCTCACATAATGGCAGTGTCTATTAGGGAATAAAAGGGGGCCTATTATTTCTAAGACAGCAGCATCGGTTTGTATGGAGCAGCAGATGCAGGCACATAATACAGGATACCTCACGTGGCACATTTCAGAACAAGTTAAAATGATGGGGATTTGGAGGGGAAACAAAATTGTCAACACTTTTTACTTTTTCAGAATCATGAGTTTTAGAAGTTACAAGCAGCATAAGAGAAAAATAAATCATTCAAACTTTTAAGTTGTATCTATTTTATTAGTACTTTGTCTCCACAGGATAAGCAAATGTAGGTAACACTCATACTCTTGTTTATTGGTTTCTATGTATATAAAGCAAATATATAAAACTAAACAACAGGCAACGTTATATATAAAGTTAGTAACCTACACATTAGCGGCAATGATAGGTGTATTTTTCAAATGTATTTATTATACTAGCATGTTTTTAGCTTCCAGCAATTATTGCCATGGATTGAAAGATGCTCTACTGCTAAGTGGTTAATTTGCCTCCAAGTTTGTTTGTAATTTCATTTTTCATGTCAAAATAAAACAAAATCTCCTAACTTTTTCTGTAGCCACTTTACTTCACTGGACAAAATGCCTAGTTTTAACAAAATTTGAAAAATAATATATTTAAAGAGGGAGGGCATAAGGAACTGAATAGTTTTCTTCTGTCAGTATATCTATCCTTACATTAAAATGATTCGAGTGCATAGAGTCATATATTGAAAAAAAAAAAAAAAACTCTCAGTCTCTTGAGACATAGCTCCTTTCCCTCTCTCTAGAGCAGCATAAGAAGCCAGCTGTGGTGGCACACACCTGTAGTCCCAGCTACTGGAAGGCTGAGGCAGGACAGCTTCAAGGCTGCAGTGCACACTACGACTGTGCCTGTGAACAGCTGGTGCGCTCTAGCCAGGGCAATACAGTGAAAGCCCATCTCAAAAAACGAAACACAAAAACAAAAAAAACCCCAGCACAACCAACTTATACACTTCTGTCATTGAAATATATTCTATGTATAGGTACATCAAAATATTGAATGAACAAACCAAGGCATTTAACAGTGGTGGGACTTTTCTTTTTCATTCAATATAGCTTGGATCTGATCTTTTAAGCTGGCAAATAGGATTCCATTTTAAGGATGTGCCATGACTTATTTAAATAGTCCCTATTCGTGTTCATTTAGGTTATTCCTTGGATTTCTGCAAGCTTGAAACATTTTTAGAGCCAACTTTTGGGTCACTTTTCCTCTTTCAAAACTTTCTGCTTTTTTTCTAGCAATGTTCAAATTCAATTCAACTACTGATGTTATAACAAGTATAAAGCCTGCACAGGAATAGCTGCAAAGCTACAAGGAGAAACATGCCACATGGAATATAAATGTGGGCAAAAAATATTTTGTATAATTTTTCAAAGGAATAAAAGTCAAGTTCACAAGTTACGAGGATTTTCAACAAACCCCTTGATGCTCTGATCAAGCCTTAGAAATTTAAATCAAAAACCCTCTGGCAACCTTACCTCTAAGTAATCAAAAGCTCACTTTCCCTGTATATGACATATTGACATGTGCTAACCTCTTACTCCAAAGAATTATTTCTTCTCAAATAAGGCTTTTTATTATTTTGTTCTCTGGTTGCATTTAACTCTTCAGTATAAAAATTTTTCCCCTTTAAATTATAAATCCAACAAAACAAAGGTATTTCAAAGCACAAATGTTCCCACTGCAGCAGCTCAGTGAGCTCCAGCCACAACATTAGGGAGAGGAGGTGGTCAAGTGGAGAGAGGGAAGACATCTTTTGTTTACTGCAGCAAAGCAAGTCTTCCTATTCATTTTCTATATAAAAATACAGCAACTACCTTACAAGTACAGCACAAGGTTAGGATGACAGTGAATCCAAAGCTTTAGGTATGTTCATTTTGTAGACCACAAGTGTAGGAAACAGACTGGTTTGCTGTCTTACCTAACACATCTTACATGGTATTATCTGGTGTTCAGTAAAGCTCAGAGGCTGATCTGCAATTGTTATACTATTTAATACAACTGTGTGGTTGGAAGACTTTCTCTTACCACAGATTCCTAAAGCCTTTGAGTTAGACGGTATTTGGATATACTTCATAAACATTTTTAGGTAATATATGCATATATATAGAGAGAGTGAGAGAGAGAGATAAAGAGGGAGAGAGAGATCAAACATATTCTTTTTTTTCACTCTGCCACCCAAGCTGGAGTGTAGTAGTGTAATCTTGGCTCACTGCAATCTTTGCCTCCTGGGTGGCTCAAAGGATTCTCTTACCTCAAGCCTCCCCAACCACTCCTCTGACCCCATCCCCTCACCCCCACTCCTCCAAGTAGCTGGGACTACAGGCACGCAACACCACGCCCAGATAATGCTTGTATTTTTGTAAAGACAGGGTTTTGCTATGACGTCCAGGTGGTGTCGAACTCCTGGGCTCATTGAGCGATCTGCCTGACTTGGCCTTCCAAAGTGCTGGGATTACAGGTATGAGCCACCATGCCCGGCCTAAAGATCAAACATACTCTAATATATGTATGATACATTTCATAATCAAAACTTTTACTAAAACATCTGTGAGCACTGTGATGCAGGAGGTCACAACTCTTTTAAGTCAGTTCAAGATTTTTTTTCTCGAGAAGTTAAAGTAAAACTGATGGTTCAAGATTTTAAAGACAATTATATGACTCCCTCCCGACTTTTTTTGCCCTAAAATATGTTCCTGGCATCCAGTTATCCCCCAAATTGAATTAAGCAATCAAATTTTTTTAAACATGGTATAGTAGTGATGCTCTTGTGCCAATGACTGCATTTTCTTGAGGGAACAGGGTATTTCAGGTAGAACTGTGGCACAACTATTGGCATTTTGTTGCTTTGGTCACTGATGCTTTGTCCTGTTTGAGTTGTTCTGGTTGTAGGATGCATGATTTAGTGCAGGATGCTCTAAACTACTTTTAGTAGGGTTAAAAAACTGTGGTTTATGGTTAGCTTGTTCTTGGCCTCTTTACTAATATCCTATCACAATGCGGAATTCAGTTATATTTGGACATTATACAGAACATTAACTGAAGGCAATTTTTTTCTGTATAGTAAATATTACCGCTTCCTCCTTTCCATTTATACCCAGGCTTGGCTGTTCCAGGAGGTCTCCTGTCCAAGAACCCATTAGTAATTTATCAAAAGAGCAAATGTCATTATGCAGGAAGCTAAGGGAACTATTTTGCATTTGATTTCTGGTTTTGATAACATTACTATTGATTTAGTGTTCTCCAGCATGACATGGGCTAGACAAAACATATCACTGTATTTTTGAACTGTCAATCACAAATGATCCAAAGCTTTCCAAAAGAGTAGAAGGTCCACGTCACAGCCTGAAAACTGCATTTTATCTGAAATTCCTCAGTCCCAAAATATTTAGTAAGGATCTGCTTTATTACTATCAAAAATATTTTTAAATGAAGAAATCTCAATAGTTACTTCCAAAAAGTAAGGGAATCATGTAATTAGTACTTCAAAAAAAAATCCGAAGTGATTTTAAAGAAATTTGTTTTAGATCTGTCATCTCCCAAAAAAAGAAACTAAGAAACTAAGAGTACAGAGCCTAGGTTAAATGAAGGAAATTCACATAATTTCTGATTAACTGAGAAATTCAGCAATTTTTCCAGCATATGGCAGCAAAATTATTTGTTAAAATATTTTAATTGGTTAAATTTACATCAATCTTCACTACAGAAAAACCTAGTGTGTTCATATTGCATATAGTTTGTTCACCTTTTTTCACTAACTGAACAATGAAAATCAAACTGGACTCATGAACACCCAACAGATAGCCAGGTATTAATGAAGAGCACTTAATACATGTAATGCTTTTCAGAGAACAAGAAGGATTTGCAGAGGAATGTGCACTTTTTTTGGCAAAAGTGATATTACAACATCAAATGACTGCTGCAGCAGGGCACTGCACAAGCAGAATGGACACCTTCACTACTAAGTTCAGTTCTGGCATAAACAGGCAGAGATGTCTGCCCTCTACTACACCACAGGTGGCCCCTCAGTCCCAAAGGTGGCTTCTGGGCTCTTCTGGAGTGCAAAGGTCAGGTACACTGGCTTTGGAGTTAAGCAGTGTGACTTCAACTACTGACCGTCACCATTTACTGCTAGTGTGAAGTGACCTGACTTCACTAAAACTAAATATCGTAATGTGTAAAAAAAAAATAATAATAAGGATATTACACTCAAAAGGGATAAACATCCCTAAAACTGTTTGTTGGCAAAGTACGGCATTATGCTGCAAGACCTTTACTATATTCACTTCCAAAATATAAACATTTTTTTTAAAAAAAGCAATTTTGTAGTTGTTTCTGAAAGACATTAATTGCATTTCTCTATTGTATCATCACACCTCACATACATCAAAACATTACTGTGTAATGGAACCTTCTGCATTGATAGAAATGTTCTATGTCTGTGATGTCCAACATGGTAGCCAACAGGTATATGTGACTACTGAACCCTTGAAGTGTGACTAGTGTAACTGATGATCTGTGTGTTTATGTAATTTTAATTACCTCAAATTTATATTTAAATGGCTAGTGACCTTGTTGTTGAACAGAACAGTTATAGAGATCCTAGTATTATCTTCAATTTATTTCATGATTCATTTCATATTGAGACCCACCTCCACTATCAAGGACATTTTTTTTTTTATTTAACCACCTGTCCCAAGCTATTGTCCTAATCTATTCTGCCCCACACCCCAACTCTAAGCCAACCTGACCAGAAGTCAGTGATGGCTTCCTGTTCTTTCTTTAGTATAACTAAACATCATGGCTCCAGTGGCCTATACCAGTCAGGGGTCTGATAGACTTAATAACAAATTGTGAGCTCTCAATGTTTGGATTTTGGTCGAATTATTTATCTATCATTGCTGTAGTTTTCAGAATGATAGGATTTAATCTCTGGCCAAGAGTCAGCAATCCTCCAGAAAACAGCCTTCTTACTCTTGCTTGGATAAAGAATGTCCAGTAGGCTTAATCTCAGGTGTTAATTCCAAAAAATGGTAGAACAATGTGGAGTACTTCAGATCTGATATTTAAACTCAAAATGAGATGTCAAACCTGTCCCATCCTTTCATTTCCATTCCAATCTACTGTTTGTCTTTGATCTGGGTCTTGCTATATAATCCATGAGACTGATTTGAGACAAAGTATAAAATATTCATTAAATTTTCTAAATCAGAAATTTCTAGTGCTCCATGTCTGCCATTCAAATTGTTTACATTCTGGCAGCCTATGTTGCTTGCTCGGGTTCTTATCTGTTACTTTCTACTCCTTCTAGGCCTAACTCTCCTGTTATCCATGTATACTTTTCCTTCACAATCCTAGGCATTATATTTGCTCCCCGACTTGTGATTTCATAGCACTTTCTAGACTTCTTCATTTTGGCAGTTACTACCTTGTTTGGTATAAAGTCAGCACTCAAAAAATCCTGTGTTGAACAAATCAATGAACTGGGTGATAACAGTTTGTCTTCGCCTCTTTCTGGAGCATAGCTTCCTAGGTGTATGGGCCACATCATATTCATTTTTTTTTTTACCTTAATACAAGACAATGCCAGGAATATGGAAAGCATTATGTATTAGTCCATTTTCATGCTGCTGATAAAGACATACCCGAGAGTGGGCAATTTACAAAAAAAAAAAAAATGTGTTTAATTGGACTCACAGTTCCACATGGCTGGGGAGGCCTCACAGTCAGAGTGAAAGGCAAGTAGGAGCAAGTCACATCTTACGTGGATGGCAGCAGGCAAAAAAAGCTTGTACAGGAAAACTCTCATTTTTAAAGCCATCAGATTTCATGAGATTCATTCACGCTCACAGATACAGCGCAGGAGAGACTTGCCCCAATGATTCATTTACCTCCCACTGTGTCTCTCCCACAACATGTGGGAAATCAAAATGAGATTTGAGTGGGGACACAGCCAAACCATATCATTCTACCCCTGGCTCCTCCCAATTCTTATGTCCTCACATTTCAAAACCAATCATGCCTTCCCAACAGTCCCCCAAAGTCTTAACTCATTTCAGCATTAACTCAAAAGTCCACAGTCCAAAGTCTCATCCAAGACAAGGCAAGTATGAGTCTGTAAAATCAAAAGCAAGTTAGTTACTTCCTAGATACAATGGGGGTATAAGCATTGGATAAACACAGCCATTCCACATAGGGGAAATTGGCCAAAACAAAGGGGCTATAGACCCCATGCAAGTCTGAAATCCAGTGGGGCAGTCAAATCTTAAAGCCCCAAAATGCTCTCCTTTGACTCATGTCTCATATTCAGGTCACGATGATTCAAGAGGTGGGTTCCCATGGTCTTGGGCAGCTCCACTCCTGTGGCTTTGCAGGGTATAGTGTCCCTCCTGGCTGCTTTCAAGGGCTGGTGTTGAGCGTCTGCAGCTTTTCCACACTCACGGTGCAAGCTGTCAGTGGGTCTACCATTCTGGGATCTGGAGGACAGTGGCCCTCTTCTCACAGCTCCACTAGGTGGTGCCCCAGTAGGCACTCTCTGTGGGGGATCCGAACCCATATTTTCCTTCCACACTGACCTATCAGAGGTTCTCCATGAGGGTCCCATCCCTGCAGCAAACTTTTGGCTGGGCATTCAGGTGTTTCCATACATCTTCTGAAATCTAGGCAGAGATTTCCAAACCTCAATTCTTGACTTCTGTGCATTTGCAGGCTCAACACTACTTGGAAGCTGCCAAGACTTGGGGTTTGCACCCTCTCAAGCCATGGTCTGCTTGAGCTCTACAGTGGCCCCTTTCAGCCACAGCTGGGGTAGCTGGAACACAGGGCACCAAGTCCCTAGGCTGCACATAGCACAGGGACCCTGGGCCCAGCCCACAAAACCACTTTTTTTCTCCCAGGCCTTCAGACCTGTGATGGGAAGGACTGCCATGAAGACCTCTGATGTGCCCTGGAGACATTTTCTTCATTGTCTTGGGGATTAACATTTGGATCCTCATTACTTATGTGAATTTCTGCAGCTGGCTTGGATTTCTTCTGAGAAAATGAGATTTTCTTTTCTATTGCATTGTCAGGCTGCATATTTTCCAAACTTTTATGCTCTGCTTCCTTTATAAAAATGAATGCCTTTAACAACACCCAGGTCATTTCTTGAATGCTTTGCTGCTTAGAAATTTCTTCCACTATATACCCTAAATCATCACTCTCAAGTTCAAAATTCCACAAATCTCTAGGGCAGGGGCAAAATGCCACCAGTCTCTTTGCTAAAACATAACAAGAGTCACCTTTGCTCCAGTTCCCAACAAGTTCCTCATCTCCATCTAAGACCACCTCTGCTGGGACCTTATTGTCCATATCGCTATCAGCATTTTGGTCAAAGACATTCAACAGGTCTCTAGGAAGTTCCAAGCTTCCCACATTTTCCTGTCTTCTTCTGAGCCCTCCAAACTGTTCCAATCTCTGCCTGTTACCTAGTTCCAAAGTTGCTTCCACAATTTGGGGTATCTTTTCAGCAACACCCCACTTCTGGTACCAATTTACTGTATTAGTCCATTTTCACATTGCTGATAAAGACATACCTGAGACTGGGCAATTTACAAAAGAAAGAGGTTTAATTGGACTCACAGTTTCACATGGCTGGGGAGGCCTCACAATTATGGCAGAAGGCAAGGAGGAGCAAGTCACATCTTACAGGGATGGCAGCAGGCAAAAAAAAATATTGTGCAGGGAAACTCCCATTTTTAAAACCATCAGATCTCATGAGACTCATTCACTATCATGAGAAGAGTGCAGGAAAGACCTGCCCACATGAGTCAATTACCTCCCACTGAGTCCTTCCCACAACACATGGGAATTGAAGATGAGATCTGGGTGGGGACATAGCCAAATCATATGACATTATAAACCATTTTTCAGCCTAGATGGCATGCAGGGGCTTTAAGCAATCTTTTCTATTCTGACCACACTCTGAGCTCCTCAAACCCTGGCTATCTGGATCATCATCTGTATACTTCACTTTGCCTCTCTCTTCCTTCAGTGCTCCTATCTTCTGACTCTCTGCCCATACCTTTAATAACACATATGCCTTAAGTCTGTCTGCCTGCCTGTTTTCTGACTTATAACCTCTTCCTTCTGCCTGAAAAACTTAAATCTTCACTTTTGAAGGATAACTTTGATGGATGTAGAATTCTATGTTGGCATTCTTTGCATTCAACACTTTAAGTATTTCACTCCCTGCTCTTCCTGCTTGAATAATTTCTGACCAGAATTCCACTGTAATTATTTCACTTGTTCCTCTAAAAGTAAGGTGTTTTCCTTCCTCAGGCTAATTTCAAGATTTTCTCTGTTTTTTATTTTCTGCAGATTGAACATGATATGACTAGATTTGTTGTGTGTTTGTGTGTGTGCACACATGTGTAAAATGCATGTAGGCATCCTTGATGTTGTATTCCTTCTTGACTTTGAGATTCTGTGTCTTACAGCTTTTTCAGCTGTAATCCACTGTTATTACACTGGGACTCTGTTGGTGTGGGGGCAGAGTGTGAGAGAGGGGAGCATTCTATAATCTTCTGATTAAATTTCAGTATCTTAGTGAGCCTTGGACAGTGGGATGTAGTCTTCCCAAAGTTACTCCAGGGGCATAGCTAATCTCCCTCCCACCATCTCCCAATATCCTTCCCTGGCTGCAGCATTCCCAATATATTTCCTTGAAGATCTGACCCTATGTCCTATTTCTTTCTCTGTTAGATGAGATTGGCAGGCTAAAGGGATCAAAAGTGGAAGGAGTATACTTTCCTTAACTGAGGATAAAGTCTATTACTGTGGAGTTAAAGCCTTTGCTATGGAGAAGGCTCTGGGTATATACTGCAATAATTCCTTCCAACCACAGCAATGATGGAAGCTTCACCATGAGAACTTGATGGAGTTCCTGAAGGTGAAGCCCATGAAAGTGTGGGGACCAGAGGCTGAGGTTCCCTGGCATTTTCCACATCCATAACAGTCTATACTCAGAATTTAGCAATTCATCAAAATCATCATTGACATGTTCCTACCAGTATGTGGCTCCAGTGGCTTGGCTGCTAGGTATGAAGATGTAGGTCATTTCTCTTTTAATGTGCCTGTCTCTCTGGAATTTGCGATGTTGATTTGCCCAGTAACCACGTTTCTGATGGATCCAAAAAGTCCAGTGGGTCCATGGAAGTCACTGACTTTCAATGTCCATGTTTTTCTTGGTTTTAAAACAATAGTGATGGCTTCTAAGCTCTTTCTGTGTCAGAACTGAAATCTCAAGTCCTAGAGCATGCCCTTTGAAATCAGACAAAGGGAGTTGAGCTCTCCTATTGTCATTTATCAGCTATGTAACCCTGGGAAAATTACCTAACCTTTTAAAACCCCAATTGCTGCACTGATAAAGTTGGAATAATTATAGGAAGCCTGCATTAAATAAGACATTGCATTACATTGGGTCTAGCACATGGAAAGCACCCAATAAAAGTTAGCTTCTATTATTTCCCAAGGGCCATTTTCATTTGTGCTAATGCATGATACTCTGCTGGAGGTCTTGCCCCATCTTTCTGTATCCTGTCCCCTTGTTCCATGCATGAGGCTTGATACTGCATGAGCAGTTCCAGTGTTGATAAATTTAGAAGCTGTGGGTTCAATAGCAGCACATCCCCACACTTCATTTTAATCACTGGCTTTTATCTAATAAAAGATTCCCGACTATCAATGTTTTCTCCATGGGGACCAGTTGACTTTGGGCTTATATGTGATTAGAATATGTTGTTAAGAGTGGGAAGAAGAGAAATTCAAATATTGCTTCTGTAATTTTTTGGCTGTATCATCTTAGGCATGTTACTTACCCTCTCTGTGCAACAGTTTTCTTATCCATACAATAGAGGGGAATAATAGCTACCTCATGAAATGGCTGCGTGGATCAAAAAAGAAAACATATGTAGTATTTAGAACAGTGCTTGCCACAGAGTAAGCACTCAATAAGCATTAAAAATGACTATCATTGAACATATATTTCCAAAAAAAAACTGAAAAGGGGCTGGGTTTGGTGGCTCATGCCTGTAATCCCAGCACTTTGGGAGGCTGAGGTGGGCAGATTACTTGAGGTCAGGAGTTAAAGACCAGCTTGGCCAATATGGGGGAAACACATGTCTACTAAAAATATAAAAATTAGCCGGGCCTGGTGTCAGGTATCTGTAATCCCAGCTACTTGGGAGACTGAGGCAGGAAAATCGCTTGAACCCAGGAGACAGACGTTGCAGTGAGCCAAGATCATGCCACTGCTCTGCAGCCTGGGCAACAGAGTGAGACTCCATCTCAAATCCCCCTCTCTTAACAGCCCTAGCCCACTACGTCATTATGCTATTAGATGTATAAGTTATTCCCTCTCTATTACAAAATTTTATCCAATATAAAGGTAAAAATCAATAACTAAAAAGCCTATCTCCAGGGCTCTGGGGTATAAAGTGACAGAACAATACAGGCGAAACTAGTTCAGCTAATTATCTGCCCCTCGATCTAATGCAACTCTTATTCTGAAACAAAAATCCTGTATGGCTTTAGAGTAGACGCCAATGAAGACAGGAACATGAGATAGGAAATGTGGTTCTAATTACATGGCTTCCAGTAAGAAAAACTTAATATAAAAAGGAGCAAAACAATGTCAAAGCCATATGGTCATTAACCATCCTGAACAGGCAACAGAAAATTAAGTAACTAATCCCTAATCAAAATCTACAAGTAAGATTTCTATTCCATGTACACTCTCTAATCATTGTATTTGAAAGCTATCTGGGGAAGGGTTCTGGCTTCTAGATGTGGGGAACAGTGAAAGACCATGATCGGCGGGGAACTCACTAAAAGAACTTGACCACCATGCTGAATGTTTTCCAAAATGCCATGAGCACAATTTCTCTTCCAATAAAAGACGTAATTTATCAATTGCTAAGATTGATTTCCTCAGTAAAGCTCATTTAAGGATGGGCTTTGAAATTGTACACATTGCATTTCTTTTTAAAATCAAGGTTGTTTACTGAAAGACCTAAAAGTTTGAATATCATTGAGTGATCTAAAGTCTACTCCCAGTGGAATGCTAGAGTTCAAGAGACTTCATATAAACAACAATCCTGTTAGAAATATTTAAGCTCAATAAAAGTATTTTCTGAAATCTACAAAGCACAATAAGTAGAGAAATGTGAATGCTTAAAAATAGCAGACCAAGTCTCTGACTGCTTAGTAGTATTTCTTATCTTCTATCTCCAAGATTTTGCTTATTTATATAGACCTGAAATTGAAAGCTGTTATTCTCAGACAGGTCTATATGGTTTAATGTTTCCATAATCTCATATTGATGGACTTTAGGCAAATGTATCAGTCATATTAGAGACAACCTTGAAACAAAAGTAGAACATGTTAGTAGTCTCTGAAAGGAAATGCAATTAAAATGATAAAAAGCTAATAAAAATTACATTATTATCCATAAAATGGAAAAAGCATATTCTGATGAGATTTGTGCATAAACCTTATCCTAAATAAAATAAAGTCCAATATTTGAGCTTCCAGCTTTAATTTGTTTCTCTGTAGTCTGAGCTATACACACTATCATTATCAGATAATGTCTATGCAGCTGAATGCTATTAGTACCCTCCATTTTGACTAGACTATTATATTACAAAGCATGAGATTGGACAATTTTACCTCTATTCCTTTTATTGATTCTGACTAGTAAGTAGGCAATCAATGGTGATTACAAGATGCAAGGCATTCCAGAGTAGAAAGAAAATTAAATTTGGCTCATCACTTCTCTTAACTATACAAATATAATATCTCAAGACGAACAGCAGGCAGACTTTAATATAAATAAATATACCGTTTAAGGTCCCAAACCAGCAACAAAATTTATGAGACCACTTCAAAATGATGATGCATTTAAAAGGAGATTATATTTTCAAAGGAACTGCTCTATTTAAATTGTTAGCAATATAAGCACATGGTGACACTAATTAGTAAGTGAAAGAACACAAGGCATATTTGTTAAAAGGGAGAAACCATGGAAGGCACAAGACCCAGAGCTTCTGGTTTCCATGGAAGAAGGGAAAGGTATATAGAGAAGAATTGGTTTAAGCAGTCATTTTGTGGTTTCTTTAGCGGTGGGGTATAACCAATACTTTGTTGGAATATTTCACCTATAAAAACTCCACTGTGCATTAAGTGTCCTTTACATGTTGTTATTCTGGATCTGTACTTGCCTTCATTTGAAAAGATACTATTATAGTAGAAAGGATCTGATCTTGAAATGTTTTAGTAAGTAGAAAATAAAGAAGGTTACACATTGTGTCCCTTCATTCTATTCACCTTGACTTAAGACAATAAGGACCAAATGAGGCTAACCTTAGAATTTGATCTGTTAAATATCCACATAGTACCAAGCTGCTATTCAGAGTTTCTGAATCAAGAGGCCTTCATTATTCTTTCCGTGTATAGGAAGACCATCCTAAGTATAAAATACTCACAGATATATGGAAAAAGCCTGGTAAGTTTCCAGACTGATTTCACTTGAGACTTTCTAAATGGAGGGGTCAATCCATGGACTAAATCTATTTCTTCTATTGTAGCCATATGTTAATTTCATTTCATTCTCGTTGGCAACAATTTGCCTTCCTTCCATGGCCTGGCAGTATCCAAGATGCTAAAGTAGACAGAGGCCACCGAGGACCAGCTTACAGATACTGGGAACTGGCCCTCCTTCAATCTGCACACCTCACTGGCCTGAACTTGATGGTTATCATCCAGGAGTTCATCTGTTTGGTTATCTTCCCTTCTGTGAGAGGCAATGTAATTTAACAAGTGGTGAAGTTCTCAGAATTGTAATTAATTTGGCAATGTATGATAATCTAACCTACTCATATCATAAGGAGCAAATGACTAGCCATCTGAGATGAATTAGCCCCAAAATACCACAAATAGTCCTAGAAAAAGTATACAATCTGTTGAGAAGACACATGGAATTGTATTTAGCATAAATCTCTTATCTGAATTAACCACCATTTACCGCAGTAAATGGCATTCAGGAGTTGAAGTCAGGCTGCTTAGCTCCACAGCCTGCTCACCTGACCTCTGTAACTCAAGACAGTGCAGAGGCTACATCCAGTACTGAGAAGCGATCCAGTACTGAGTGGGTGCAGTGGTGGGCACCTCTGCTTGTTTATGCCAGCAATTGAGCTTATTAATTAGAACTGATTTTTATGATGATCATCATGGCCATCATGGCATTGTATTGATCTTTTATTGTACAGGTAGTTTACATGAATCATCTCTGCGTAAAATCTGCAAGGCAGGGATATTTATGTTTGTTCTACAGGCAAGGAAACAGAGACTCTCAGTCAAGTACTTCATCATACATTTGGTTATTATCAGAAACTGGCTCCAAACCCATCTTTACCTAATTCCAAAGTCCAAGCTCTCTCCCATTCTATCACAATACTTCCTTTATTCATTGTAATTCAATATATGGATAACACATTAGAAGCTACTCATTCTAGGAAGTACTTCACGTGGTACAAAGAAAAAAATTCACTCATCTTTGAAATTCGTTAGTACTGCATCTTATTGCTGTATTATCTACCAAGGCCAACTAGTGGGTCAAATGTCAACTACTCTACATTTCTAGGCTCTCAGCATTAAATATGTGTTCAAAGTTTTGGCAGACCTAAGAATAACTTGTTTTTCTGTTATAGCTTAAGAAGCACATTCCTAAATAATGCATGTTTGAAAATCACAAGGTAAATTTTGTTATTAATATTCCCATCTTAAATATAGAAAACCATACCTAAGGTCAAGAATCAAAAGGAAAACAAGGTGAAGAAAACAAGGTTTAGATAATTTGTTTGGCTGCTATGTAAAGAAACAGTATTCAAATCCTATTCTATTGACTCAGTCTTTCCAGAGTCCTAAAAATGCTTCTTTGGGTCCAGCTTCCAGCTGCACTGTACCCACTCTTAGCCTCTTTATTCCCATAGAGCTTTCTTATCTTCTTATCTGTTCTTATCTGGAACAAATCCTGCAGAAACTGCAGACTTTCTAGAGATCTGTCTGATACAGACTGCCCATCAGTGGACTGACTGGAACCTGCAGGAAAGGGCATAAGGGCTGTCTTTTCCCCCACCCGCATACAGGTGGGGACCTTACATCACTGTTACACCGAGGGATGTCCAGAAGTAAAAATTTCTTGTGATATCACTATTTCTTTAGCTTTCATAATTATTATAAGTGATTATAAAACTAGTGTAACAAACAGCCACAATAATCCAGCAAATGATAAGAAACTACACATTTTTGAGTAGGTCCCAATATTATCATTTATATATTTAATACTTAGTTTCCTCAATTTATCTTCCATACTTTGCCTCAGTGAAGAATTCTAGAACCAGTCTTTGCCATCTTTACAAATAAGCCAAAATCCCAGAAACCACAGAACAGTGTTTCTAAAAAAATAAATTCAGTTTTCAGGGTCATTAGCATATTCCCATGAGATTACAAAGCAGAGCAACTCTGCTCAGGAAATACATTTCCTTCCTCCAAGAGAGGAACCACTGCATTTTTTTCCAGCTGTCTCTCAGAGGATCATCGCTATTTCTAACAGAATTCACAGTAAATGCAGAAATACTAGGCACTATGACTTAAGTGAAGGAATCACTTGAGACTCTAAAAAGAATATTTTTAAATAAAAAAAAAAAGTGCCCAAAAGTTTTTGCAAACTGTCATGGCACAGCAATCTTTAGAAGTGAGAGAAGGGAAGATAAGATATTACAGGAATCAGCTTCCCAACTCCCCACAGAGCAGCCCAACACACTGGTACCTCCATCTCTAAGCATTTTTCCAATTGCTTCTCTTTTCAGAGCAGAACCCTTTCCATAAATTCTCATTTAAAAACAAATGAAAAAACTTTGAAATATATTAAACACATCACAAATTCTGTAGTATAAATAAGCTGCTCTGGAAAGACAGGATTAAGAGCCTGAGAGGGCAGCAAAGGAATATTCTCATTCCAGCTTTTGCACTTGATCTTAGCCAAAAGGCCTAGAAGCAATCATTCCAGCTTTAGTATTGCTTGCCGTCTTTTATTTTTAGAGATGGCATACTTGATGAGAAAATGACATCAAGTGTATACAGATGAGGCTGAGAAGGCCAATGCTGGATCAACCGAGGGACATGTACATATTGAGCAAAGATTGATTGCCCTTCAATCAGTTATTAAGTGGGGCTGCCATCCGAAGAGCCCTTCTTCATTTATGACATTTCCACTTTCCTAGACTTGCAGCCAGCCCTTTGCTCAATATGAGCAGTTCCAATCAGTCTAGTAACTTGCTAGGTTACGCATGCAGCTACACATCTTTGAAAGGCATCTAGCATGAAGCCAGTCCAAGGCTATGTTTCATGCATCCTCAAGCCATCTTTATCAGTTTCCTGCTGGTGAGGAGATTCTTACTTCACTGAGAAGTTATTCTGATGACATTAACCATGATTAGTTCAATAGAAATGCACTGCGGGGAGCAATGCTGCCAGCCCTGGAAGGCTGACCACAGCACATGGCTTGTCTTGCCATTTATGTTCACTTACCTGGTTCATACGTGACGCCAGCTGAGACTCCCCACTGGCTGATGGGGATGGTTTTGGTGACTCAGGTCTTTCTTACAGCCTCATCATAATTAGGAAACACTATTATTGTATGAATCTGAATCCATATCAGTGGCATATTCAACTTCCCTGAACCTCATTTTCCTTATTTATAAAACTGGAATAATAACAGGACCTGCACAATGAATTTATTGTAAAGTTATTGTAAACTATCTCACCCAGAGGGTGGCATGTAGTAGTCATACAGTCAATATTAATTATTATTATCATTGCAGTTGTTTTTCAGCTACTTGGAAATGTGCTGACTTCAAGACTCTGGAATAAACTTTAACACGGAAATGATTGCCATACTTTAACAGGAGTGAGCATTTGACTTTTCTGTAAACATGCAAGTAGTTTACTATAACCTAAATTGGAATCTTTGCTGATGTGTTGAATGAAAAACTATTACATATACACACTTCATAGTTCACAAAATAACAGTTGAGTCTGACCTCATGGATGTAAAATGTCCTGGCATGTAACAAGCAAACACTGAATAGTGTATTAATACTAAGAAAGAGCAGGAAAGTGAGAGAGTAGATGAATACCTAAGTTCAAATATTACTGGCATAAGGGATAATGCTATTTTTGTCTTAGAAGCATTATTTCAACTTTGCCTTTAGAAAAGAATCCTTGTGACTCAAATCTCAACGAGGAAAAAATAATTAAATGTTTTAAAGTTGATGCAAGAATAGCAGATGTGGATTACCTGATACTTACGTAGTACTCGAATAAGAACAAAAGAAGAATAGATAATTTATTATCTAGAAGTCATACAAATAGGTATTCTTGAACAAACTGCTAAAGTGAAAGTTTTCATTAGTGAACAATTCTTTAATTCTGGTTTCAGGTAACTGAAGAACTAATTAGTATCATCGAAAGATTACTTGGGAGGTTTCATATAAAACATCATTTCACAATGACGTTCTGTTGAAATTTCAGTGAAAAAGTATCTTTGAATGAGATTTAACAAGAATTCAAGTACATCTAAGAAGTCAAGTATATAACCAAATTGTAATGGAAGGTTTCAGGGCTGAAAAAATATAACTCCATGTGTCTGTCTATCTGTGTGTGTGTGTGTGTGTGTGTGTGTGTGTATGTGTGTGTGTGAGAGAGAGAGACAGAGAAAGAGCGAGAGAGACAGATTGAGAATATGAATCCTTGTTTCCAGCTTGAGCCAAAAGGAAATTCAGCTAGGATTCAAACATCAGACATATCTTAGCCCATTTGGATGCCTGCGAACCTAGTACCAACAGAATTGATTTGCTCAAGGGACCGACCGAGGAGCCAGCTAGTCAAACCTAAGGAAGGAATAATAAAGGCACACAAATGTAACGAAGGTTAGTGCCACAGAGTTGGAAAGGAGGGCATTCGTGAATAAACCCAAGTGCTTACTACTCACAGCATCCTCCAGCTCAAGGTTGAGTCCTAGGGAGAGGAGCTGCAAGTATAAAGTGAAAGAGGAAAAGATAAAAATCTCTGCACTATATCCTGGGTGCCAGAGCCAGTTAGATTTGAGAACTCATACAATATTAACAGTGGCCAACATTTGCTGAGCCCTCACTGTGGACTAGGTACAACCCTGTGAGGTAAGTACTCTTATTGTTAACCCCACTTTACGGATGAGGAAACGTAGGCAAACAGAGATTAAATAATTGCCCATAGTCACATTGCCACCAGACAGAAGAGCTGAAACTCAGACCGCAGGACGAGGGAGAATGATTCTCCACCCCTACTCCGATCCACTACGGTTTATAGAGTAAAGCACTCAAATGGGAGAGCTGGGTATTCCCCCATTACTGAAGCATACAGAAGTAGATGTGGGTTCAGGAATTCCAGAGAACACAGCAAGCCCTTGGTGCTGCTCAGTTGCTGGACCAAGCAGTATCCTTAAGATTCCAAATGCTGTTTTGGAGGCCCCAAAACAACATATTTTGGAGACTGAGCCAGTTACTTCACACAAGCCTGCACAGCACCATCATTTCAGGAAGTCAGAACATGCAAGGAAGAAACCAGCTGACAGTCTTTGGTATCTGGTGAGACTCTGTACATGAGCAACTCTCTGTGTAATAACTGAGGGAATCCTTCTGTAGGGATGGGGTCACACAATAATGAAAGTATAGACAGTCAAAGAGATATTGTTTGTTAATGGTATTCCACCACTGAATTGCACCCCTGGGCTGATGTGGCCTGGGGAAACCACTGTAGGTGCTAAGGAAAGTAAGGTTAGTAGAAACATAGTTGGTTAGGAAACTCCCATATGCATGCCTGCTGGGTGCTGAGCTCCTTGTCTGCATGTGATTGCCCTGGAGGCATATGAACCTACATGTGTTTTATTCCTAGTAAAACTGTTGTCGCATTAATAACAAAATTCTTCTCTTACACAATGAGAGAGGGAAAAAAGGAACATGAACATGGCATTTATCTCAGATGTAACATTTTACTTCCTGACTGTGTTAATGGTTGCATCTGAATAGCAGGGAGGAAGAAAAAAACCTAAAACAGTGCATTGCATTTAGCGTTTAACATCTGGGATCAATTCAGTCAAATTAAGACTCACAAGAGTACACCGGGACATCATGGGGGTTCTGTTGTTGTTCCACAATATAGTCATAACAATATTACATTTGTTTTTGCTACACAATTGACACTAGCTTAAAAGTGCCTTTAAAGACAACAGGCCAGGGTTTAAGTCCTGCCTTCTCTCACAAGCTATATAACTTTGGGCAAGATACTTAATCTTTTTGAGTCTTATTTTATTTGTCTATAAATACAGATGAGATTTGCCTATCTCATAGCATTAATGTGAGGTTTGCAAAAGAGATTACTTGGCAGGTGCTTGGAACAGTACTGGGCACATAGAACCTGTGCCTCCATAGCCCTTCCCCCTGTACTTCCTTAGGCTGTGTGATTGTCCCCAGTGGCTATCTGAGCAATTCATATGTTAATTGCCCGGAAAGGGTTCTATGAAAAAAGAATCTCTGGGTTATTCATTTCTATATCAATACAGTAACAGGCTTGAAAAACAAATTCTTGATTTTATCTGGACACACATGAGAACTTCCTAGGGATAAAACGTTGTTGTCTGCCTGAATACATATTGACGCCACATTCGCACATAGAAAAATATAACTAACATGTACTGATTATTTATCTCATGCCATGCTCTCTGCTAACAGGTGTTCAGCATCTATATTAGTTTCCACAGAGGGAGGAGGATATGGTTTATAGAGGTTATGTATCTTGCTCAGGAGCTCACAGATAGTAAAGTGATTCATCAGGCACTCAAACACAGATCTGTCTAAATCCAAAGCAATGTCTGAACCCCCAATCCATGTTGTCTGAACTATACACAAAACTTGCACAGACCTATTTACATATTTTCACACAAAATCTAGCATTGAAGATAAGCAAGATTTTTTTTTTTGAATTAACACTTTATTTTCCCTTGTCCCATAAACAGGTGCTTCTCAACTGCCTTGACCTAGGAGATGGATATAATGTCTTGGATTCTGATGTCTGCTAATCCCAAAACTGCCCCCAGAGAGCACCTATCCAAAATCATGTTCTTATCCAAAGTCCTTAACTGTGAAAGGAAAATTGCTAATTCTTCTAATTTCATTCCTATATAAATCTTATGTTCTGGCTATGTGGCAAATTAATGTCTTTCCTTGGAACACACTTGTTTTATGTTCCTGGAGATACTCTCTGGGTATACGGACAAGTAACAGTAACAGGAGAAGTAGTAACCACTAATATTTAGTAAGCATTTACTATTAACATATGCTAGGTACTATACAATTAATAAACATGCATTATCTTATTTACTACTCACTATAACCTTATAAAGGAAGTGACTTTTATACAACAGTTGAGAAACTGAGCCTTAGAGATTTAGAGCTAATTATTTGCAGAGGGGGGTCTCAGACCAGATTCTGTCTGACACCAATATCCATATTTCTAATAGCTACAGATTCAGCCTCAGTTGGGAATCAGAATGCTATTTAATTTCTCATTATTCCTGCATAATTAAATGAATGCACTGCAACCCTGCAGCTTCTGTTATACTACCAGGCGACATTTCAGAAGACATTACAGACAGGAATCCAGTAGGGAGTACTTAAAACTGCAGCATTCCAGGCAGGTAAATGGAATCGAATCCCATTTAGTAAACGCTCTAGGGACCAACAAATGTCTGACCACAGAAGAAGCTACTCAAATAGCTTCTTCTCAGATGACTGTGCTCCATGATCCTCTTGATGAGTTCCCTGAGTGGGGAAGGTTTAGAGAGGGTGAAACAGTCTGAATATCCAGGAAAACTGAAACTCATTACATCAAAGACGATATCATAAATCACCCAGCCTTAGAAATCAGTGACCAATGCCCTCGAGTGTCCAGATAAGCACCAATTTTCCTGAAAATGTGTTTCTTAGATCTCTATGGGCAAACATTTTCGGGCAGTTCATTTCAAGGAAAGAAAACTTTACAACGTGAGCTTTGATTTAGGGTTTTACATCCTCAATCAGATCTTCAGGTAAGGTTAGGTTCTAAGTCATACTGGAGCACCTTAGTAATGAATACATATGTGCTTTTCCTTGCATGATACCAATAAATTGGCAATGATCCATTCATCCTCTCTTGCATGGTGTTTTTGTTTTGGTGACCCTTGACATCTTTCTACAAAACAGGTGTCTGATGTTAGCTTAAGTTATTTAGCCTTTAGGAATGAGAAGAAGTTAACTGGTCCATTAGGGGATCAAATCTGTGACTTCGTGCTCTAATTAAAATATCTTAAAACAATTGAACTAGCATTTTGAAAATTCCCATGTAAAGGACAGTACTTTTAGCTCTTGTATTGTCATTAATATTTTCATCAGTTGTCTCTTAAATTCTTCATAAAATGTCTCCCTTCTCCATTCTAAGGATAACCCTTCAATCTGACACAATTCCAGATTGGTTCTTCCAGGATTTCATCCTCACCCGACAACACCTCTACCTTCTCTAAAGAGCAAGCAAAAATGTTTTCTGACCTTAAAAGAAAAGGCCTTTCTCTCCGTCCTGTAATCCCTAGAGATACCTTTTTTCTTTCAGCTCCACTCAGAAAATTCAAGACTGTTTATTTTTTGTGATGAAACCAATACTTTAACTGTAGAAAAATTAATAAATACCATTGATGAAAAGGAGAAAATAAAAACTGCCCATAATATAACTACTTAGATATAACAAAACATAGTGTCATTCTGATTTATACTATATTTTACTTAAAAACATGTCATTAATGTTTTTCTGTGTCATTAAATATTCTATTAGTCAGGAACACCCATTGCCCTCTTCCTAACCTCCTCCTGCCCTAGTATTCTGTCCAAGAACACAATTCTCTCATCTGTGGCTTCTGCATGTCAAACTCA
This sequence comes from Pan paniscus, assembly GCF_029289425.2. Lineage (NCBI taxonomy): Eukaryota > Metazoa > Chordata > Mammalia > Primates > Hominidae > Pan > Pan paniscus. The sequence continues at coordinate 119,931,262 of NC_073249.2, forward strand.
CTAACCTTCTTTCATTTCTCACTCGCTCCTTCCTTTACTGACTTGTCATACCACATGGGATACCATGTTTTCTTCCAGAAACTCTTTACTTCCTTTCCTTATATAACCTTCACACACATGCGCACACCACACACACACAAACCCCTGCGTGTTCTCGCCTCCTTTTCACCCTACAAAAGGTAGATACCATTCTCATTTGATAAGGGTAGAAACTGAAACTCATAATAGTTTGTTCAAAGTCACAGTGAAATCATCTAAGCTATTTGTCAAAATGCATATTCCACCACAGACCTACCTTATTGATCAGAATCTATAGAGATAAAACCCAGAAGCATGCCCCTTAAAACCCTCCTCAGGTTATTCCAAAGCACACTAAAGTTAGAGAAGCATTGGCTCAAAAAAGTCCCCCTTCTTAAAATGAAATTCATGCCTTTCTCCCATCTATAATTTCTTTCCCCAGCTCCAGGACCAAATGTTGGTTGAGCTTGCTACTAAACATATAACTCAGTATGCTCCCTAAATGAGTTCTGAATTGATGATGTTGTCTCACCCACCACTTCTGCTCCAAAAAAAAAAAAAAAAAAAAAAAAAAAAGCAGCACTGGTCTTCCCTTTCTCTAGGCTCAGGCCTGAGTTAAAGACTGCCCACTCCCTTGTCTCCTCCTATAATTAGGTAAATTGCTAAGTTCTATTGGCTCTTACCTCTAAAACATTTTTCACATCTACATCTTCATCATTTCCACGGGCATTGTTTCAATCATCCAACAATATTTGGCACACCTAGTATGCTCCCAGTAGTGTACTGCTGTGGAGCACTCCAAGGGGTCCAACTGTGACTACTAGCAGCAAAATTTTAATAAGTACTTATGATGTCTTAATTATATTCCAGGCACTCTGCTAAACTTTGCCTATGCTACCACATTTCATTCCTCACACCAACCCTAAAATTAGTCTCTGTTATTATTTCCATTGTACAGATAAGACATGAATGTTAGCTACATCAAGTAACTCATCCAAAGTCATTCTAGTACTGAATTGCAGAATCGGGATATAGAACTAGGTTTATACATATCTCTCAATCCCCACTTTTAGCCAATAAGTTATATAGTCTTCACCCTTTTAGAACTTTCAGTCTGCAGTAGTTAGGCAGCAAGTACAGAGAGACAGATAACATGTGGGAAGTACAGGGTGCTATGGGAGTCCCCAGAAGAGAAGCTATCCAGATTTGCCGGCTAGAGTGAGTCAGAGAAAGCCTTCTACAAGAAATGATGTATCCACCGAGATGGAAGATGAGCAGGAGTTGGCCAAGTGGTGAAGAGAAGGAGATTCAAAGCAGACACAACAACATGTATGAAGGTTTGAGACACAAGAGGGTTTGATCAGCAAGTTGAAGGAACTAAAATAAATTAAGCAGAGTTAGACATTAGTTGTGATGGAGGTAGGGGAAAAGGAGGGAAGGAAAGGTTGGAAATGAGGCTGGATAGCTTAGCAGGACCCTGGACAAACAGAAGTGTCTCTGCCTCTAGGAGCTTCACTTCAAGTTTTCAAGGACACATATATTCCCAACTCAACTTTCCAAAGGATGGCACTGACAATTGTACTCCTTTGGTCAAAAATGTCCCACTCTCTTTTTTACTGAACAGAGCTCACATCCCTTAGTATGCACTGGTTCAAGCACATACCAGGTGCCAGCCACAGCCCAAGTACTGTGCTGAGTGTTAAAACACACAGGCTTTGCCTTCCACCTCCAGCTCTCATGTACCCTATGTTCTAACCAAAGAAATTATACACTGTACATTCCTACTGCTCTTTCTTTGCTTTGAATGTTCCCTCTACCTAGAAAGCCTTTCCTGACATTTTGGTAGGAAATGTCAGGAAAGATTGACTTCAGGCTCTGAGTCAGGCTCAGATGTCAACTTTATCATAGAGCCACCCTGAATCCTTGCAGATGGAGGTAGTCTACCTTGCTTGGAATCTTCCAACACTTAACCTGTCTTTGTTAGGCCATGATCTGCTTTGCCTTGCCGGTGTTTGCTTGTTTCTTTTTAAACAAATGTTTCCTTGCCTGTAGGAGTGTGGTCTCCTTGTGGGCTGAAGCCCAAGGGCAATTTGCTGTGTACCATCACACCCTGCAAAGCCTTATCATAAAAGCTAATAAGTATATTGAGATATTCTCATTAGGATGGACTGTATGAAATTGCCTTTTTCATAGTAAAAAAAAAGGTGAATATTGGCAATTTCATGTTGTTTAACCTAAAAATAGGCCAAGTACCCAGCTAAGTAATTTACATGGTATAACTCAATTAATCCACACAATAGCCCTATAATGTAGGTACTAAATTACCTTTATTTTACATACAAAGTTTGCCAGGCTTAGAGGAGATAAATGATTTGCTCAAGGTTACATTGATAATAATATCCATTGATAATAAGTGGAAAAGTTTAATTAAGTAAAAAAAAAATGATTGGAATGAAACACATCAAAATGGTAACATAAATTGCCTCTTAGTGGTGGGATAAGGGAAATACATGTCATTTTTACTCATTTTCTGTATTTTTCCCTTTTCCACAGGAAGGGTATAGTGCCTGATTGTGAATAAGACTGTTAATAAAATAACTAGGAAATGCATAGAGTCTTAATGATAAAGATCCATTAGGCATTTATCTTATGTCAAACACTGTTCTAATTCCTTTAAATCAGTTAATGTTCACAACAATCCTATGAGACACAGTCCTGACAAATAAGGAAACTGAGGCTGACAGAGGTTAAAAACTTTGCCCCATTCACACAACTACTAAGTAGTGGAGTTAGGATTTGGCAGGTAGTCAGACTTCAGAGATCATTCTCTTAACCTCTATGCCATGCATATGTGCAAAAGCTGATACCGTATGTAGAGGATATATTTAAAATGGTGAAAGAGGTAGGAAAATGGTGGATAGAAGGCAAGACTAACTTGCAGCTCCCACTTGAACAGACAGAGAAGCATGTGGCAACCCACATCATGAACTTGTGCTCCAAGAACTACCACAAGAACATACCAGGAAAGCTGAGAGAATCCACAGACCCTTTGAAGGTGGTGGATTGCCACTGCAGGCTCCATGGGAGAGCCAAGGAACTGTGCCTGGGGCAAATTCTCAGCTCTGACCACCAGCTGCCTGGAAATAAACTCAGTGCTGTTGGCGGGGGGTGAGGAGGGCTGCATGGGATCTGGGTTAGGCCTGTGGCTGCTGGCCTTCCTCCTCTTCCCTGGCAACCTGTGTGACACAGTAGAGGCATCCATAATCCCCCTGGGAACATAACTCCATTGGCCTGGAAACCACACTCCTTGGGCAGCAAGCCTTGCCCATGGAGAGTCAGAAATCAGATATGCCTAACACCTGATGGTCTGTCTCTACTCACCCTGGTAGCCAAAGACAAAGGACATAGCCTCTTGGGAGCTCTATGGCCCCACCCACTGCCTGATCCTCCCTATACTACTGCAACTAATGTGCTCTTAAAAGTGCCACCTCCTGGTTGGAGGCTAACCAACACAAAACCAGTGCACTTAACAAAAATGCAACCAAGGACCCTTACAGAGTCCACTTCACTCCCCTGCTACCTCCACCAAGTAGGTGCTGGTATCCATGGCTGAGAGACCTGAAGATAGATCACATCACGGGACCTTTGCAGATATTCCCTGGTACCAGCCCAGAGCTGGGTAGCTCCACTGGGTGGCTAAATCACTACAGTTAGTTCAGCTCTCAGGAAGCCCCATCCCTAGGGGAAAGGGGAGAGCACCACATTAACAGAGCATCCCATGAGACAGAAGAATCTCAACAGCAGCCCTTAAGTCCTATATCTTCCCTTTGACATCTACCCAAGTGAGAAGGACCAAAAACAATTCCGGTAACATGACAAAACAAGATTCTTTAACACCCACAAAAGATCACACTAGTTTACCAGTAATGGATCCAAATCATGATGAAATCTCTGAATTGCCAGAAAAAGAATTCAGAATGTTGACTATTAAGCCAATTGAAGAGGCACCAGAGAAGGATGAAGTCCAACTCAAAGAAATCAAAAACATAGTACAGGATACTAATAGAAACATCTCCAGTGAGATAGAGAGGATAAATAAAAAACAATCACAACTTCTGGAAATAAAGGACACACTTAGAGAATTGCAAAATGCCCTGAAAAGTCTCAGCAATAGAATTGAACAAGTAGAGGAAGAAACTTCAGAGCTCAAAGACAAGGCTTTTCAATTAACCTGATCTATTAAAGACAAAAAAAAAAAAAAAAATTTAAAAACAATGAACAAAAACTCCAAGAAGTTTGGGATTATGTTAAACGACCAAGCCTAGGAATAATTGGTGTTCCTGAGGAAGAAGATAAGTCTAAAAGTCAGAGTTTTTCCAAAAACATATTTGGAGCTATAATCGAGGAAAATTTCTCTGGCCTTCCTAGAGACCTAGACATCCAAGTACAAGAAGCTCAAAGAACACCTGGGAAATTCATTGCAAAAAGATCATCACCTAGGCACACAGTCATCAGGTTATCTAAAGTCACAACAAAGGAAAGAATCTGATTAACAGCAGATTTCTCAGCAGAAACCCTACAAGCTAGAAGGGACTGGGGTCCTATATTCAGCCTCCTTAAACAAAACAACTATCAGCCAAGAATTTTGTATTCAGCAAAACTAAGCCTCATAAATGAAGGAAAGATAGTCTTTTACAGACAAACAAATGCTGAGAGAATTTGCCACTACCAAGCCAGCACCATGAGAACTTCTAAAAGGAGCTCTAAATCTTGAAATGAATGTGTGAAATACACCAAAATAGAATCTCCTTAAAGCATAAATATCACAGGACCTATAAAACAACCATGCAATGAAAAATAAACCAAGGTTTTCAGGCAACAAATAGCATGATGAATAGAATAGTACCTCACATCTCAACACTAACGTTGAATGTAAATGGACTAAATGCTCCATTTAAAAGATACAGAATGGCAGAATGATAAGAACTCACCAAACAAGTATCTGCTGTCTTCAAGAGACTCACCTGACACATAAAGACTCTTGTAAATTTAAGGTAAAAGAATGGAAAAAGATATTCCATGCAAATGGACACCAAAATCCACCAGGAGTAGCTATTCTTATATCAAACAAAACAAATTTTAAAGCAACAGTAGTTAAAAAAGACAAACAGGAACATTACATAATGATAAAAGAACTAGTCCAACAGGAAAATATCACAGTCCTAAATAAATATGCACCTAACAGTGGGGCTCCCGAATTTATAAAACAATTACTACAAGACCTAAAAAATGAGACAGACAGCAACACAATAATAGTGTGGGACTTCAGTGCTCCACTGACAGCACTAGACAGGTCAAGTCAGAAAGTCAACAACAAAACAATTGAATTAAACTATACCCTAGAACAAATGGGCCTAACAGATATTTACAAAACATTCTACCCAACAACTGGAGAATACACATTCCATTTATCAGCCATGGAACATTGTCCAAGATAGACCAAATGATAAGCCACAAAACAAATCTCAACAAGTTTTAGAAAATTGAAATTATAGCAAGTACTCTCTCAGACCACAGTGGAATAAAATTGGAAATCAACTCCAAAGGAACCCTCAAAACCATGAAATAAATGGAAATTAAATAACCCGCTCCTGAATGATTGTTAGGTCAACAATGGAATCAAGATAGAAACTAAAAGATTCTTTGAAATGTGTAGTAGTGATATAACCTATCAAAACCTCTGGGATATAGCAAGGTCAGTGCTAAGAGGAAAGTTCATAGCATTAAATGCCTACATCAAAAAGCTGAAAGAGCACAAATAAACAATCTAAGGTCCCACCTCAAGGAGCTGGAGAAACAAGAACAAACCAAACCGAAACCCAGCAAAAGAAAATAAATACCAAGAACAGAGCAGAACTAAATGAAATTGAAACAAATAAACAAACAAAAAATCCAAAAGATAAATGAAACAAAAAGCTGGTTCTTTGAAAAGATAAATAAAATTAATAGACCATTAGCGAGATTAACCAAGAAAAGAAGAGAGAAGATTCAAATAAGCTCAATTAGAAGTGAAATGGAAGATATTACAACCAATACCACAGAAATACAGAAGGTCATTCAAGGCTACTGTGAACACAGTTACATGCATAAACTAGAAAACCTAGAGGAGATGGATAAATTCCTGGAAATACACAACCCTCCTAGATTAAACCAGGAAGAAATAGAAACCCTGGACAGACCAATAACAAGCAGCAGATTAAAATAGTAATTAAAAAGTTACCAACAAAAAAAGTCTGGGACCAGACAGATTTACTGCTGAATTCTATTGGACTTTCAAAGAAAAACTGGTACCAATCCTATTGGCACTATTCCAAAAGATAGAGAAAGAGGGAATCCGCTGGGTGTGGTGGCTCACGCCTGTAATCCCAGCACTTTGGGTGGCCGAGGAGGGTGGATCATGAGGTCAAGAGATCAAGACCATCCTGGCCAACATGGTGAAACCCCATCTCTACTAAAAATACAAAAATTAAGCTGGTCGTGGTGGTACATGCCTGTAGTCCCAGCTACTTGGGAGGCTGAGGCAGGAGAATTGCTTGAACCCAGGAGGTAGAGGTTGCAGTGAGCCGAGATCATGCCACTACATTCCAGCTGGGCGACAGAGGAAGACTCCCAAAAAAAAAAAAAGAGGGAATCCTCCTTAAATCATTCTATGAAGTCAGTATCACCCGAATACCAAAACGAGGAAATGACATAACCAAATAAGAAAACCACAGACCAATATCCCTGATGAACCTAAATGTAAAAATCCTTAACAAAATACTAGCTAACCAAATCCAAAAGCATATTGAAAAGATAATCCATCATGATCAAGTGGGTCTCATTCCAGAGATGCAAGGATGGTTTAACATCTGCAGGTCAATAAATGTGGTATATCAGATAAACAGAATTAAAAACAAAAATCACATGATCATCTCAATAGACTCAGAAAAAGCATTTGACAAAATCCAGCATCCACTTATGATTAAAACCCTTAGCAAAACTGGCATACAAGGGACATACCTTAAGGTAATAAAAGCCATCTATGACAAACCTATAGCCAACAGTATCTTGAATGGGGAAAAGTTGAAAACATCCCCCCTGAGAACTGGAACAAGACAAGGATGCCCACTTTCACCACTTCTATTCAACATAGTACTGGAAGTCCTAGCCAGAGCAACTGGACAAGAGAAAGAAATAAGGGGCATCCAAATGGGTAAAGAGGAAGTCAAACTGTCTCTGTTTGCTGATGACATGATTGTATACCTTGAAAACCCCAAAGACTCATCCAAAAGGCTTCCAGAACTGGGAAATGAATTCAGCAAAGTCTTAGTATAAATATTTAACGTACACAAATCAGTAGCCGTGCTATACACCAACAGCAACCAAGCTGAGAATCAAATCAAGAACTCAATCCCTTTTACAATAGCTGCAAGACAATAAAATTAAATTATTAGGAATATACTTAACCAAGGAGGTAAAAAGACCTCTACAAAAAAAAAAAAAAAACCTACAAAACCCTGCTGAAAGAAATCATAGATGACACAAGCAAATAGAAACATATCCCATGCTTATCGATGGGTAGAATCAATATTGTGAAAACGACCACACTGCCAAAAGCAATCCTAAAATTCCATGCAATTCTCATCAAAATATCACCATCATTCTTCGCAGAACTAGAAAAAAAATCTCAAAATTCATATGGAACAACAACAACAACAACAAAAGCCTGCATGGCCAAAGCGAGACTAAGCAAAAAGAACAAATCGGGAGGCATTATATTACCTGACTTCAAACTATGCTATAAGGCCATAGTCATCAAAACAGCATGGTACTGGTATAAAAACAGGCACATAGATCAATGTAACAGAATAGAGAACCCAAAAAATAAAGACAAACACTTACAGTCAACTGATCTTTGACAAGACAAACAAAAACAAAGTGGGGGAAGGACACCCTATTCAACAAAAGGTGCTGAGATAATTGGCAAGCCACATGTAGAAAAATGAAACTGGATCCTCATCTCTCACCTTATATAAAAATCAACTCAAGATGGATCAAATACTTAAATAAATCTAAGACCTGAAACCATACAAATTCTAGAAGATAACTTTGGAAAAACACTTCTCAACATTGGCTCAGGCAATGACTTCATGACCAAGAATCTAAAAGTTAATGCACCAAAACAAAGATATATAGATGATAATTAGTTAAACTAAAAAGCTTCTGCACAGCAAAATAAATAATCATCAGAGTAAACAGACAACCCACAGAGTGGGAGAAAATCTTCACAATTTATACATCAGACAAAGGACTAATATCCAGAATCTACAAGGAACTCAAACAAAAAATCAAGAAAAAACAAACAATCCCATCAAAAAGTGGGCTAAGGACAAAATAGACAATTCTCAAAAGAATATATACAAATGGCCAAAAAAAATATGAAACAATGCTCAACATCACTAATGATGAGAGAAATGTAAATCAAACCACAATGTGATACCACCTCACTCCTGCAAGAATGGCCATAATCAGAAAATTAAAAAAAAAAAAAAATGATGGCATGGATGTGGTGAAAAGGAAACACTTTTACGCTGCTGGTGGGAATGTAAACTAGTACAACCACTATGACAAACAGTGTGAAGATTCCTTAAAGAACTAAAAACAGATCTACCATTTCATCCAGCAAATGGATCAAGGTAGATATCCTGGGTATCCACCCAGAGGAAAAGAAGTCATTATACGAAAAAGATACTTGCACGTGCATATTTATAGCGGCATAATTTGCATCTGCAAAAATATGCAACCAGCCCAAATGCCCATCAATCAATGAGTGGATAAAGAAAATGTGGCTTATATACATACCATGGAATACTACTCAGCCATAAAAAGGAATGAAACAATGACATTTGCAGCAACCGGATGGAATTGGAGACCATTATTCTAAGTGAAGCAACTCAGGAATGGAAAATCAAATATCGTATCTTCTCACTCGTAAGTGAGAGCTAAGCTATGAGGACACAAAGGCATAAGAATGATACAATGGACTTTGGGGACTCGGGGGAAAGTATGGGAAGGGGTGAGGGATAAAAGATTACACATTGGGTACAGGTTCACTGCTCAGATGATGGGTGCACCAAATCTCACAAATCACCACTAAAGAACTTATTCATGTAACCAAACATCACCTGTTTACCAAAAATCTTGAAATAAAAAATAAATACATTAAAAATTTAAAAAGCAACGATCATAAAAGATTGATAAATTTTGCTTCATTAAAATTAAGAACATATTTATTAAAACTATCAATGGGAGAGTGAAAAGAAAAACTAAAAATTAGGAGAAGATATTTTCATACATATGTCTGATGAAGGATTGTATCCAAAATATATTTTAAAACCTACAAACCAATAAAAATGCAAAAAGCAATAAAATATAACGGCAAAAGGCACAAATATATATTAATCTAAATCAAGGTTAAGAATGCATGCAAAAATGTGAATGAATTTGGTGCCTTAATTCTCCCTTGCTACGTCTGGAAAATAATCGCAGGCGGACTCTTTTTAACATGTTGCACTTTCAAAGGCAGATTTATTTGTTTATTAGCTTCTTCAAAGAATAATGATTAGGAAAGAACAAAGACATATAGCCATACTGATACACACATAATGGTTCAGAATCTTGAATACAAAAGTATTTCTGACTCTGCCCCAGGAATATGTCAGCTAGCCCTGATTAAGTCCCAAGTATCACTGAGGAACTAATCACAGCTAGTTTAATAACTGCTTGGGATAAACCAATCAGAGAGGGCAATGGGAGGGGGAATGGGTTGGGGAGCTTAGTAGGTACCTAGAAAATAATCTGTTTTGGGAAATGCATTTCCCAACTAAGGCTTGTGGAGCAGCCTTCCACGCATGCTCCACCCCTCTTGTCTACTCCCATCTGTAATGCTGGACACAGAAGCGGAGAGAGCGTGGCAGGAGCGTTAGTGCCAATGGTTAGCCAGGTCTTAATAATATGTCCTTTAACACGATGTCTTGTGACAGTCTCTTTAGACAGGCTGTTGTGCTTTTCATAGCTTCCAGATGTTAAAGCTGTGATGCAAAAAATTGAAACAAGTGTAATGGGCTTGATTGTGCAAAATCAGATCAATTCAAATTAGTTTATGGGCCCACTAAACATTAACAGTCAATGAGTTTACAAGAGATTAAAACTGAAAACAGCACTAACTACGGTATTTCATGACAAAATGAGAAATTTAACAGCTAAAATGAAAATATTTCATTTCACTTTTATCTAGTAGCAATTTTCAAATCACCTCAGGATATGTTCGACTATAAATCTTAGCATTCACCACCACTCTTTTAAAAGTAGAATGCCAAGGGAATTGGCAGCATTGCCCTGGGATGTTCCCAGTGAGAATTACTTGCTAACAGGTTTCTGAATGGTCACCTTTCTCCCCACATAACTCATATCAAGTGAGTTAATACATGCAAAAGGCTGGATATATACTGAGCACAAAGTTGGAGCTCAATACGCGATAGTTTCCTTCCCTTTCTCCTACACTGAGTAAGACACCCCTTCCTGGTATCTATAGGAAAAACTGGAGGCAGACAAGTATATTTTGGATTGAAATAATACACAGTTGAAGTTTTCTTCAGTAAGTTCTTGGGAGGGCAGATTGTTCGGGTTATGTCCAGAAGCTCCAATGAATAATTCACTACTCAAAGCTCAATGATGTCAAAATTCTTTTAAGAAAACAAGAAGTGTCTATAAACTTTTCATATGTTCAGTGACACTGAATTAACAAGGAGAAAAATGGCTTGACATTACTGTTCATATAACAAAATTAAATGGGCACAGATTTTGGAGCCAAAAGGACCTGGATTTGAGTCCTACTTTCAAAACTTACTAGCTATGTTGCCTTGGATAAGACCTGTAATCTTTCTGGGAGTCATTTCAAATGGGTTATTGCTATCTTTGCAGTGCTGTTATGAGGATTCAAGATCAGATATGTAAAGTACTGGTACAGTCTCTGGCAAAGAGTGAGCACTCATTAAATGATGTAATATTGCAATGGATATTCAAGCATACTCATTACTATTACATTTTCATTTGATAAAAATAGCAATATCATAGATTTAAAGATTTTTAACAAAAGTGTGGGCGATGCTACTACAACAGAGAGCAAATGGGGCTACTTGCTCTATAGTTCTGACCAACTCCCCTACATCTTCTAGTTCTCATATAATGCTTTCCTCCAAGAAAAAAATAATATCTAGTTCTGATTTTCTCCTTAGAGATTTATGAGTATTAAATGTTTTAATACATCTATAAAGAGATTTAAGCTCTTTTTGGAAATAAAGCTGAAGAAGCCATTGATCAGAGTTTGACATGTGAATAACTTCACTGCTGGGCTGCATTTTTCCAAATACATTTCTCCCCATAAACTGATAAGAAATTCAGTATTTCATTTTCTGAATATTGCCCAAATGAACTGTGGAAGTCCGGCAGAAGTGCTTGATTGTACTTTCATTAGACTTCCTTTCCTTTAGGCCATACAGGTGCAATGAAAGAATAAAGAAAATTAATTAAATTTATGGGCATGTTTATACCCTCCAGGTGTCATAAAATGTACTGGCTCAGACATTTTTCAAGTAATTAAGCAGACATCTCTGTGTTTCCTAATGAGTTGCTGCCCTTCCCTTTTTAATCTGGTGAGAGATCTCATCACCTGCTTTCTGTCAGCTGATGGGCTTATTCCCTGGATGAGCTCAACCTTGTCCTCATGCTGCAATGTGCTAATGGGACTTCATGGATACAAATATGAAATCCTCTTCCCTGCAAAAATATTTCCAAGGGTCAAGTAATCATTGTACTAGGTGTGGTGGCTTAGGGATATTAATTTAAATCTGCCTCTTATAGGTATTATTGGAAATGCTGCTCTATATTATTTGAAAAATATTATGACTGAAATATGCACAAATATTCAAATATATATTATATATTACATATGTATGAAGATAAGAGTAAATAATTCATTTCAGTCTGGGGCTTAGCTTCACAGATGAGACAAACTTTGAACTGCATCTTATAGGATGTATGAATGGAATTTTGCGACAAAGTAGAGGTGGAGAAAGATTCCAGGAGACGTGAAGAACATGTATAACTGACTTACATGATGCTTCTACAATTCACCCAACACTGTTCCAGACACCAAAGACCCTTAAGAAGCACTAGGTTTAGAAAGCAAACCAACACATATGAAATAATTAGAGTTCTAAATTACAGAGAATAAGTATGACTGATTGTATTACATAGGAGTTGAGTAGAGTGCACGTTCAGAGACGACATATAAGGGCCCCAGGACAGAGTAGAGTATGGAGAAGGAAGGCATCTCAATAGAATGGAGAACTAGCCAAGCTAAGACAATTGCTAAGAAAGACATGGAAAACAGGATTCTGTACAGGAATGTCTTATAAACTCGGCATCTGCAGGAACATGGAAGGAACTGCTCTGTCTAGAGCAGAGAGTGTGGCATGGAAAGCATCTGTAAATAAGATTAAAGAGGCACAGGGAGGCCAAATGAAAATGGAAGGTTTAGAATCTAGGGTAAGAGATTAGAATTTGAATCTTTGTGTAGATTCCTTGGCAGTGACACATAATCAATTTTTTTAATCACCTGAAGTAATCTTAAAGATCAACTAATCTAAACTTATCCTCCCTCAACAATCTTTTCACAGATGAAGAAATACACTGAAAAGAGTATTTTATTAAAATTCATCTGGCGGTGACTTGGATAGCTTGAGGATAGCCTGAGCTGCCAGGCACAATGGGCAAATGACTCATCTTCCCTCCAGACCTTCTCTGCCTCTGATGTCCCCCATCTCAGTGGAACGGTTCCTTCATCCTCGAGTGGCCCAAGGTCTGCCCTGGCAGTTTCATCTCTTTATTCTCCTTTAAAGCCACCATTTTACTCTGTTCTCCGGACCACTGCCTTAATTCAAGTCTTTATCATTGTTGACTGGAGTAACAGAGGAGTTGTTTAAATTTTCTCCTTGCTTTGTTTTTGTTCCATTCCAAGTCATTCTCCAAATGAACTTGAGTAAAAAAGTTTGGGGTACCAAAGCTATCTTCCTAAAATTCATTATTTTATTATTGTGTTCAGGGTAAAACCCCAAACTCCTCTGCTTGGTCTCCGGTGGAAATGATTCTCCAATATCCTTGAGCAGCGTCCTCTCCCCCTCTGTTAATGTCCTCACTGTTCACGTTTCCATCTCATTGCAGCCTTTGCTCAAAGTGCATCCCCTTTCTGTGATGCTCCTCTCCTTCTTCAGCACTCAACTCTGGCATCACCTCCTTTAGAGAACATTTAAATTGCATCTCTTTTAGTTGCAATCCTGAACTGAAATCTTGAACCATCAAATTTAAACAAAATCTGGAGCAACTTAAACAGAAAAAAAAAAAATAAAGAAGTCTATATTGACAGAAAGAACGGTGATGGACCTGACTTCAGGCACGGCCTGATCTAGGGACACCTGTTGCCAGGTCTCTTTGTGGATCCTGCCTCCCTTCCCCACTCCCACAATATAATAACTTAATTTCTTCCTTGTACAAACAGGCTTTTTGCAAACACAGTTGCAGGCAACTGCCACTATATGAAAGAGGATAGAGAATTCTTAGGAAAAATCTAGGGGAATATCTTCAATTGGCCCAAGTAAGGTCATATGTCTATCCCTGGACCTATTAACGTGGGAGGGAGGATGAGGCGCAATTATTGTCTCAATCAAGGTCATATGTCAGGGACTGATTACTGAGAGAAGGTGATGAATAACTGAGAGCTGAGCCAAGGATAAACAGTAGCCAATGCAAGAAGACTTCTCTTACCTTACCTGTTAAGGCTGTCATCTCCCATAGGTGCTCCTTTCACCCCTTTTTCATACGACTGTCTTAAGTCGCCACTATCTCATCATCTGTTTCCTTTTCTGCCTTCCTTAAGAGTATATTTTGAGGCATCTTCATCATGACTACCGCTCTTGGCACATAGTGGTGTCTGGAAAAACATTACTTGAATAGACCAAAAAAAGTCAAATCTGTGACTGATCAAAAGAGATCCACATAGTGTAATTACCACATTGTGGTAATCAAAGCAATAGGTAAGGAGGTTTCAGATGAGGGCAGGACAGAGTAGAAAAGCAAGGACTCAAATGCTATGTGGGTATTTGCAGTTAAACGAGGTAAGGAAATAGAAAATGCAGCTCAGAAAAAAAGGCAAGCAGAAGGTTTGAAAAAGTATCAAAGGAATCTGGAATCTCAGAAACCACATAAAGAAGCTCATGAACACAAAATACAAAACTTGAGCCGTATTTGTTTGGATAATGGATAACTAAGGATGTTTTCTAACTAGCTGTATTTACCAACGAGACAAGTAATCTCACAAATAAATGCTGTGGCATGTGGTCAGGGCTTTGAGGGCAGTAGTGGTGGTGAAGTCCCAGAAAAAAGGCATATGGAAGCTGTGAGCATGGTTGAAGGTAGACATTTCAGTCAGCTGAACTGGAAGGTAAGCCCCCACAAAAGACCACTCTCCTGAGAAACTGAGACACCCTCTGGGAGGGACTCCAGCTAAGGGAAGGGAGAGTAGGGGATACATGCCTAACCCAAGGACAATGCCTTGGTCACTGGAAGTGGGAGATGATTCTAAGTGCAGTGTGGTGCTGGTCACTTGCATATTTCTCCCTGCCAGGCCTCTGGGGACAGGGACAACAGATGGAAAACGAAAGAGTTCCTTCATTAGAAACTCAGTGAGACATGGGGCGTAGGTGTGTTGCTTGGGGACATATTTGATAAAGAAAAAGATTAACAGAGAAGCAAGCAAAGAAGTATTCCCTCCATTTCTTTTCTTTCTTTCTTCTTTCTTTCTTTCTTTCTTTCTTTTTTTTTTTTTTTTTTTTTTGAGATGATGTTTGGCTCTTGTTGCCCAGGCTGGAGTGCAGTGGTGTGATCATGGCTCACTGCAACCTCCACCTTCCAGGTTCAAGTGATTCTCCTGCCTCAGTCTCCTGAGTAGCTGGGATTACAGGCCTGCGCCACCACACCCAGCTAATTTTGTATTTTTAGTAGAGACGGGGGTTTCTCCATGTTGGTCAGGCTGGTCTCGAACTCCCAGCCTCTGGTGATCAGCCCGTCTTGGCCTCTCAAAGTGCTGGGATTACAGGCATGAGCCACCATACCCACCCTCCCTCCATTTCTGCATGAATCAGATATGAACTTAATGTGCTGGTGTCTCAGGGGAACACACATGCCTTCGACGCCTTGAGCACTTCAGCATCAGCTCTGTTTCCACGATCATGATGAAGAGGAGGGGGACAGGGACAATGGTTCCCTGTAGAAAACATTCTTCTGTGAGTACGAGTCCCTGGTAGCGAGTCACTGGAACCAGAGACAGGGTGGAAGGAGAAGAAAGTTCAGCTGCCATGCTGTGGCTGCTAGGACATGTTTAAGTCCATGGCATGTGGAAACCTTCCCACGGAATTTTAACTATCATTGAGGGAAAGTGCATTAGGCCAGAAATCCTAAAATAGTTTACAGGCACAAGTTCCATGAAACACGAGCTACGAAAGTATCTCTTATCACTTCACAGAGCACAGAGTGAAGAAATGGGCACGTGAATCATCATAACTGTTGAGATACACATGTCACCTCATCTTCAATAGGTGAAAAGTTTTGAATCATTTTGAATATGATGAAAACAAGAAAACAACAGCCACCCTTTATACCTTAGGTACTAAACATAATGTAGTTTCTCCATGGAAGGGTTCATTTTTCTCTTTACTTTCTGTAGCAGAAGTTGATTAGAAGAGAAAAGCAGAATGAAGATACCTTTAAAAAAGCAAATAAGTACACAATGGGATCTCTCACTAAGCACCATGGAGAAACTGGCTTTGTGCCATCACCTTCACAGCTACAGTATTTTTCCTTTGGGAAGTGGCTGTCCACAGTCTGAAAGTCATTTTTTCAGTGTGTGTACCTACTGCATAAAGTATCTGATTCCACAGAGGAGCTTTTCACAGTTATGGGAGGAAAATAGGGAAGTGTTTGAGGCAAAATGAAATCTCTAGGTGTCATAGTTAGTGCCAGGAAGAGTGTCTCCTCAGGGTGGAGGTCGCAGCTCTGCTATTATAGAGGATAACAAAGCTGTGTCAGACTGGGAAGAGAATTTCTTTAATAAAACCCACAGTGACACTTGAGACTGTCTAGGATAGCTGAGAAATTAGGAACCAAGTAATTGGATGTTTTCATCTCCGAAACACACTTCACACCACTTTTGAAAAAAGTATCAGTGAAAAATCTTATTTTTTTCCTTTTAGAAAATTACTAGGCAGAAATCTCACAAGATGAAATTTCAAAGTAGCTTCCATGTTCATATGCTTAAAGTACTATACATCAGCTTCTTCCCATCCAATTGCACCAGCAAGATGGCGGAATATACATCGAGGTCTTATATTAAAGGCGGGCTCGTTCAAAACCAGCACTTAATCTAGGCCGGCCGATGGTCTAAATGCTCCATGAGTAAAAGAATTGTCTCTGATTCACTCATAAGCCCTCCACCAACACAGCTTCACACAAAACCCAATATATACTAGGCACTGAATAAATATTTACTTAAGATCTTTTAAATTTGTAAAATCTAAAACTTACGTATTTGATTTTTCAGGAATAATCCTTGTGGTGGCTCCTAAGTGCAGCTTGGGATATAAAAGTGGACCCTATATGTTTTATATGTTCATTCAGTTAAGCAGACATCTCCGTAACACTGGGTGAAATGCACATGAGAAGAACATCATGGCAGATTTTGAGAGATGCAAAGGTAATGATAAGAACCCTGCCTAGAAAGACCTCCCAGTCTAGCTAGAAAGATAGACTTGACTAAAAGTCCATCATAATGGATAGCATGCTCAAATGGCCAGTACACGTAAAAAGATGCTCAACATTATTACCCATAGGGAAAATAAAATTAAAACCACAGTGAAACACCACTATACACTTTAGAAACAGCAAAAGAGAAAAAGACACAAAATATCAAATGTTCATGAGGATATGGGGCACCCAGAAATTTCATACATTCTGGGTAGTGTTGATGGGATAGTGCAATGAGGGAGTGAAGGAGGACAGGGACAGCCATGCAGAAAATTACTTTTTTTTCAGTGTCTACGAAAGCTGAAAGTATGCATACATTATGACCCAGCAATTAGACTTCTTCAAGGTATACACCTAATAGAAACACACATATATATTCATCAAAAATATGTACTAGAAAGTTTCAGCAGCCCTGGAAACTATGAAAATCTTCATACACTTTAGAATGGACAGATAAATTGTCACAGTGAGCAATGAGAATGAACTATATGCAATAATGCATATTAATTTTAAAACCTAACATTAAACCCAACAAGTCAGATACGAAAGAGCACATACTGTACAATTCCACGTATAAGTTCAAAAACAAGCCAAACTAGCATATGCTATAAGAAGTAAAAATAGTAGTTGTCTTTTGGGAGTGGGGGCAATTAGTAAAGTTGAAAGGGCAGTTGAAGAGGGCATGAGAGGTGTTCCTGGGAGTGTGGTAATGTTCTGATTCTTTACCTGGGTGCCAGTTGTACTGGTGACTTTCAGTTTGTGAAAATTCATTGTTCTGTATACTTAGGATGTGGCACATTTCTGCGTGTATGTTAGACGGATTATATAGTTTTTTTTTTTTTTTAAGTCTGCTTTATACACTGAAAAAGAATTGTAAAGAAAATATTTAGGATTTGTGGTAGAGGGGGAATTGTGATTTCACACTTTGAGGTTCTGCATCCTGGTCCAAACTTTTAACAATAATATATACTTATAAAAACTATGAAAATTTAAAATAAAAAAGCCATAACTAATTTCTGGCTTGAGCTCGGACAGGCAAGTTACTTGGAAGTCATCACTGTCATCCTTACAAGGAAATGCCGGATAAGTTGAAAATCACTGACTTTTCTTGGACCCATCAGAGAACTGAGGCTATATAGCAAACCATCACCCTGAAATTTGGGGAGACAGGCATATCCAAGAGACACAGCCTAGATCTACATACCTGGAACAGAAGTCTCTGAAGCTATAAACTCTGAAGCCATAGACTCATAGAAACATTTAAAATGGATTATTGAATTTTTGGAGGTTGAAACTTCGAAGTAGCTTGAATTTGGAGGTTGAGTGTGAATTTTTGGAGGTTGAGTGTGAATTAAATGAGAGTGAGACACTTCTGGGGTCAAAGTCCTAGTGGAGCTCCACATTTTCATGCGCTTTACTTCCAGGTTCTCACTCTAAAGACTTCCTGAGGCTCTGGCAGAAGGAAGGGATGATAGTGGAGGTGCTTCATGTAAGTGAGGAACTGGACCAAGATGCTTTTGGCTCAGTGACTCCAATCTGCAGTAACTCCCGTATCACCTGCTCTCAACAGGCGCTCTAAGCCTTAGTTCTGGACTGAGGAATGGGGAAATTTAGTGAAGCATCCCAAAACCAGTAGTCAAGAAGGGTATGTACAGAGATTGCAGGGGTGTGGGTAGGAGGCAGGGAAACAGTCAGATTCAAGATAAAACCCCATTTCTGTTGTCTATTGCTAAGTAACAAAACACCCTAAAACTTTAATGGCTTAAAACAATTGCCATTTCATTCTATCTTATAATTTTGTGGATCAGGAATTTCAACAGGTTTCAGCTGAGTGATTCTTCTGCTTCACCTGGTATCAATTATTATCCTTGATTGTATTCAGATGGTGACTGGGGTGATATGAAGGGTCAGAGACAGATTCACTCACATGCCTGGTTCCCTGGCAGAGATGGCTGGAAGGTTGGGATCAGCTGGGCCCCACTCCCTCTCCGTGAAGTCTCAGGGTCTTTCCATGTGGTCATTCACATGGTAGTGAAACTTCTCAAGTCTCAGTTTAAGGCTCTAAAGTGACTGATACGAGAGATAAGAAGTATCCAGAAACTGATGCAGTGTCAGTTCCACCATTGTCTGTTCTTAAAAAATAGTTAGAAATTCCATCAAATTAAAGAAAAGACAGAGATTCACAGTTGTGACTCAACGGAAATAGCATCAACTAATCTGCTATATCAAACCAAAACTCCAAAACAGTAATGAAAATTTAATGCTAAAAGTTGTAATCAAAGAAATCAACAAGTGGGAAATAAATGTATTCCAGAGGGGGAAAAACAAAACAAAACAAAACAGAAACATCCTGGTAACAACTTCAGTATAAAAACCTTAAGGATTTTCAAAAAGATACAGAGAAGCAATAATATGGAAAAAAAATAGAACCGTATACTATGAAATACAAATAGCTAAGAAGAGTAAGTAGATTAGAAATCTTGAATATTACAAATAAAGGTTTAATTTTTTTTAAATAAAGTTAGTGGAATAAACTTTAAACTAGTAAGAGTCAATGATAAGAATTGGTGAACTGAAATGTAGTATTGATAAATTCACCTAAAATGCAATGCAAAAAGATAAAGATATTTTAAAATACATAAAAAAGCAATTAAGAGACATAAAATGCCAGTTAAGACTCTCAAGTATACTTAAAAAAATTCAAAGTATAGAATAAAGGGAATAGATAAAAAATTCCAAGTCTGAATAAAAATAGATATTCTTAGATTAAAAGTATAAAACAAAGGTCAAGTTGAAAAACCAAACATAAAACAATATTTCAGCAGAATTTAGTGAAACTGAACGAAGAATAGCTATATATATGTATATATATATACACACACACACACACAGTAACTATATGTATGAATAACTCTATAAGAATAACTATACATATAACTATATATTCATATATATAAACTTCCCAGAAAGAATAACTGCTTATCTACAAAAAATAAAATTGACAAAATTGGCAATAAATTTTCATTAGCAGCAATATGACTAGGAAACAATAGAAAATATCTTCTGAAAATGGAAAGAAAACTGTCAATCTGGAATTCTATCTCAAGGTATACTATCATTTTACACTGAAGAAATAGCAAAAAAAAAGACATTTTCAGACAAAGAGTAAGAGAAATTACTACTCACAGACCCTTGATGAAAAAACTATTAAGGAATGTGCATCAGTAAGAAAAATAGTAAATACAAAGGGGTCAAAAGATGAAAAAAAAATGAATGATTGAAAGAATTAAAGAACATTCTTGCTACATTTAATTACCTGAAAAACAAAGAAACATTATGTTTTTAAAAGTAGAATTAAAATTCTAGACAACAATAAGAAGAAAAACAGAAGGATGGAGGGTCAGTGTGTGTACATATAGCTAAGATCTTTTCATTTAAAAAGTGTGGATATATTAAATAATTTTAAATTTTGGTAAAAATTTTTATCATTAAAATGTAATAGATCTCCATATAGATTCATCTCAAAGACATTTTTCTAGGTAAAAGAACACCATCTCAAAATATTACATACTCTATGATTACATTTAGATGAAAAAGGGAAAACTTTTGAGACAGAAAACAGATCAGTGATTGCCAAATTTTAGGGGTAGTAGGAGGTCTGACTACGCAGGTCAGCAGGAGAAAATAGTGCATTTGGAATTGTTTAGAATTCTGATTGTGGTGATAGTTACAAGAATCTGTACATGCATTGCAACTCATAGAATTGTACACCAAATGGATGAATGCTACTGTAAGTAAATTTAAAAATAAATAAACAAAAATAATTGTAACCAATAAAATAATGGACTAAAATTTATAGTTTCAATCCGGTAGAAAGGGAAAAAAGAGTAGAAAAGTTCTTCTACAGTGAGTCAGGAAATTATAAAAAGCAAACAAAGAAATAAAATAAATAAGGTCTTAGAAAACAAGGTAAAATAGTAGTAGTAGAACTGGCAATGGTGGTAGTAATAGCATTCACTGTGCATTCACTATGCACCATTTAAAGCATTTTATGTACATTAACTGATTGATTCTTTACAATTAGGTAGATACTATTATAACCAACATTTTCCAGATGACAAAAGTAAGATATATATAAGTTAAGCAAATAGTCCAAATCACAAAGTTAGTAAAGGTTGAAACTGAGATTTGAAAATAGGAAAAAGTACAAGTCAGCCAAGAATAACAATAAATATAAATGGATTAAATTCTATCAGATTGGATTTTTTTTGAAGTCCAGTTATGAGACATGTCTAAAGCAGAATTACATGGAAAGGCAAAACAATAAAAAGGTTTTTTAAAAACTCTTCTAGTAAAATACTAAAGAAAATATAAAACAAAAAATAAAGCTACAGCAATATTAATATAAGACAAAATAAAATTTAAAGCCAAAAGAACTATTAGGGATAAAGAGGAACATTATATAATTAGAATAATCCAGTAAAACTATAGAACAGAGGAGAGAGTAATTAATTCTCTTACAAATGTGAAGGATCATTTCATGGAGTAAGTAACATTTGAGTTCTTCCTTAAAGAATGAACTGAATATCAGGATAGTTGTAAATAAAGGGAATGTTAAGGAAATGGGAACAGGCATTATTTAATGTGCCTGAAGAAATATCTGTGTGTGAATAAGTACAATTGCATTTTAACAGGTTACATGTTATCTGTCTGCTGAATTGCCTGCCTGGGGTAGAAAGTACAGCCTGGAAGACCAGTTAAGAGGTTTGATACATTCTAGGCAAATTGACATGTGAAATATGTGCCTGATTTTCTTTCTCCTCCCAACCTAATCATCTACAATATGTGATCAAGAATACAGAATGGAGAGTGTGGAGCAAAGGAAAAAAAAGGGTACAAGAGATAACATCTTTGGCAATCTTTTCTCTCCTTTGTCACAGAAGTGACCACCCACTCCCCAAACACAGGAATTCATAAGACAAAAGGGAAATGAAGAAGAAATCCTTGTAACACAATGAGGGAAAATTATATGAGGATTACAAGTGAGAACTGAAGGGCTATTTAACAAGTTGGCACAAGAGTAGAGCGAGATTCAGACTGGAAGATTGAGGACAATTTAAAATGTGGTCAGGAGACAAATTCAGGGACTTTAGGAAGATGATTCTGGGAACAAATACACAAAAGGAAGGCAAAGTTCCCTGTTCTCCATGCCTAAAAGTGATAGTTGCCCAGGAAGTAAAGTTTACTCCATCATTATCTGTGAGAATTAGGGAATAGTTTAATACTATACATTTAGAGGATAATGTTAAAAAAATAAAGGTACAAGTTTTTGAGGATAATATAGATATGGCTTGAAGAATATTTGAATTATTTCCTTCAGTTTTAATTTTAAAAAAAATTGAAAAAATTTACAGTACCCAAAATTGCGTTGTGTTGCTTAGAATGCTAGGGCAAACAGAAACAAACACAGTAAATGTTCAGTATAAGAAGTAAACACAACTCAAGGGAGGGATATCAATAACAAAAATAATGCTGGTCAGAGAAAAGAACTGAGTCATAGCTTTCCTAAGAAAAATATACTTACTGAGTTTTTTATCTATGCAATGCTAACACACAATAAGCATTTGGTAAATATTTGTTGAATGAATGAATAAAAAGTCACTATGGAGAGTAATAGGAGGGGCTCAGGGAGGAAACTGATTTTTGAAATAGAAAATCAAGCCCTCTTTTACATAAAGCAGTTATGTGAAAATGAGAGAACTATATGATCAAAGGGCAACCAGTGACCCTAATTTTTTTCATTTTAAAAAGGCTTTGAAATATTCCTCATGAAAGAGTATTAAAAGGACGGTGAAACAACAACAACAAAAATCTCCAAAGGGTTGGCCAAGAAGGGAGAATGATTTGGTTAATCCTTTCCCCTGGACACATGTTCCCCTAATGTTCCCCTGCAGCCTGATGGGAATCTTCATGAAAATATTATGAAAGACTCAAAAAGAAACCCAACACACTGTGATCAAGAGAACACAGACTGTTTAAGTTCAACCACAGACCATATGATTAGTTGATATGCTACCAAGTATCACTAATACGTTATTTTGTTATTAACAAGAAATGTTATATAACAAGAAACATGTTATTTTGAAATGGAGGGTGCCAGGATTATCTTTGTCACTCTTGTACTTACCTAACAAAGAGTGAATGACCAAAAGAATGTTTATGAATGACTAAATGAATGAATGTTAATATTAATAGCTAACCACAGAGCCCACCCTAATGTATCAGTCAGAGATTATGGTGAAAGAAAGGAATGGTTACAAAAGCAGTATCCAAGAATCTGGCATTGTCACTAGAGTACATATCCGGCTAAAGAAGGAACAAATCATAGTACTTGTCATGTCTAGTACTTCTAACAAATTGAGAGAAAACCCCATGATTCCATGAAGATCAAAAACTGGTGCTGAAAGATTCTAGATAAAAGCATCACTGCTTCATAGAAACTAAACAAACAAATCCTGGTCCAGAAGGTTACTGATTGATAAAAAGGATTATCACAAAGACATTGAGTAAGCCAAGAGGATTTGTATTTTTTTAAGGGTGACAATGGATTTCTTAGGGATATTCCATTATGGCTTCCACTGAAATAGTCACTTTACTTTAAGAGGACCAGAGTCGGGTCTCTGAATTAATTATGGTAATTTTGAAGTATCTACGCGAGAGGAGGACTGTGTGTATGAATAAGTAAGTGTCACTTAGTAACATTTTCTGATGAATAAATCAGTTTAAAATTGGAAATCTGTGTCCTCTGGTAATTTCTTCTAAGCCTTCTTTCCTGTGAAATCGCTTTTCAGAATTAACACATCTAGAAGACATTCATTAAACATTTGTTGAATGGATGAATTTTGATGTGACATTGAGATAATACTTAGTATTACTATAAAGTAGTATCCAGTACATATTTTAAATAAACAAATGTTTTGCAATGATTATAGGACTGCAATACAATTTAATATTCGTGTAGAAGTTACAAAGATATAGATCTACAGTGAGCTAAGGTTGTGCTTCACATATTCAGAAGTCTCACTATAGCTTTTTTTTTATGGCCTAAATACAACATATGTAATGTGTGCCAAATTCCGGAATTAGGAATAGAAAAAAAAAGAAGTAATAAAATTGGTGAAGAGATCTGGCTACATGAGAATACATAAAAGAATTAAGAAAACTGGGGAGATAACTGAAGGTAATAAAATCATAAAATGATATATAGAATATATGGTATTATTAAGAAGACCTTGGCCTACTAAAAGAAGGGTGCACTTTTAAAATCTTGAGTTTATTTTAGCACCATATCAAGAAATTTCAACTTTTCAAAGTGAGAAATAATTTCTGTAACTCATTGTTGACTAGAAAATTTCAAAAAAAAAATAGCAATTTCAGAAGAAACTAAATAATAAATTGCTGCACAGGAGATTCATGGGAAGCATAAAATATTTCGGTGTCTCATTCCTAATATCTTTAAGTCAAAATCAGTTGTCCCCAGAATATAGCCCATTGCTCCATTAATAGAGACAGAATACAGGACTAAACACGCCATGAGCCAAGTTTGCAGGGGATTTGGAAAGCCTGCGTGTGATATCAAGTCAAACAATTTTAGAGCCAAACGCCCTATGAAACCACACAGTGCAATGTTCTCATTTTACATAATGAGAAAACTGAGACCCAAAGAGATTAAGTATCTTGCCTGAGGTCACACAACTAACAAAAGGCAGAAACTTGCTAGAATCTAGACTCCCTGAGTCCCCAGTTCTAAGTTCTTCCTCTTACATGTTTACTCTCCCCAAAACACAAAAATACGAAGGGGAACAAAAGAAGCAGACACACAAGTACTGAACTTTTGGACAAATATTATTTCTCCCCACTAAAGATGGGCATTAAAATCTTTGATTTCCTGTGATGTAATTTTATTTTGTCTTTGTATAAGCAGACTAGAGTTTGGAGATAAGGATACAGTTTTTACTGTTCTGGAAAATTTCAAGCATATACAAAAGTCGACAGCATAGTATAATGAAACTGTCATGTACTCACTATCCACCTTCAGTAATTATCTCAATAGTAATCTTGTTTGATCCATTCCCTACTTAATCCTGTCTCCTTCCACAATATAATTTTGAAGTCAAGCCAAGAGCACATCCATGAGTATATCAGTATGTGTCTCTAAATGTAACTACAACACCATTATCACACCTAAAGAATGAAACATTATTCTTTTCCATCACCGTTAAAGTCACTCTTTAAATTTCCAATTGTCCCGTTGGTGTCATATTATTTAGAATTTGTTCTGAAGCAAGAACATTTTAAATTTTACTGAAATATTGAAAATGCAGAATATCTAAATAAGCTGTAGTGACGAAAGTTACACTAGAATCTACCTTTGACATTGCACCTCAAAGAATAGGAAAAAAATGTGCATTATCATAAGGGCCTGGGAATAGGATCATTATTTTTGTATAATCACATTAAGTGACCCAATTTAATGCATAGAAAATTATGTGAATAGAGATGAGCTTATGATTTAAAATAACAGTGGCCAGGTGGATGGCAATGTTTACACACCATGGTGCACCAGATTATCAATTATATCCATACATCCAAATGATCCTGGGCAAGGTGCCACACAGAGAAAGAAAAATGGATCCTACTCTGTCACTACATGAATGTGTATTCTAATGTCATGGCAGGGATTAGATAGGGAGCACCATAGGGGAAACACTGTAGGGAAAACCAGTGGAGCCTGAAGACAGAGGGCCAAAATCTCATCCAAGCCAGAATGTAGTCCTGCACAAATCTGTTGAACTCTCTGAGTGTCGCCTTATCAGCATAAAAAGAGTAGCCAAGATGGCATCTGAAGACCCTTTCATATCTAACACTCAATAAGTCTAAATATTGTCAACCCATTCTTATATAATATGCAGAACTTCAAAGATATCATTTCATTATGAAACTAAATGTTGAAAAATTGCTTCATCTGCCACACAGTTTCTAAAGAACAAAATTCCAAAGTATTGACGATTGCCATTTCTCATTAGATTGTATCTAATGAGAAGGCTCGGTGACAATGTAATTGGCTGTTGTAGAGGGCAGCATTTGGGAGTGGCAGTAAGCCAGCAGAGACCTACCTAGTTTCAGCACAGCTGACCCTTGTAACTAAGGCTGCAGAACTAATCAGACCGCATTTCCTGTGTCAAAAGCCTAAGGGTATCATACAGACATATACAGCGCCCCCTGTAGGTTGGTCAGATTAAGCAACTAAAAGTACTGCATGCTCAGTTAAAATGTTTCAGATAAACAATAAACAGGTTTACACTAAACTTTTATACGCTAAAACTTGTATAACAACCATATTCATTGTTTACAATGAATTCAAACTTAACTGGTTGTCATGTATTTTATTTGGTAACCCTAACCCCAATATGCATGCACGTGCACACACACACACACCCGCCCCAGAATGACAAGGTTTTCCATATGCTCTTAGTCTGACACTATTATAGAAAAATATGACATTAGAGCTGATATTTGGGAGAATGCACATACAGTCCTGAAAGACACAGATCATCCATAATTAGAATAAAATATTTTTATCTTTATTTTATCTAAAATTTAAAATGCATATTGATACTGGCAGGTAGAACTTTTCTTTTCTACCCAACATACTTAGTTTATTAATAAAACTCATAACAGTTTTTCCATAGAGAAACTAGTTTCCCTTTGACAAACAGTTCTTGCCTGGGTGTTATGTTGTCATCATTTACTGTACTCCTCGCAGGAAGTTGAAGCAGAGAAAGGTTGTGTTATTTTTTCAAAGGCACACATCTATCAAAGAGCAGAATTAAACAGAAGACAGGACCCAAGGACTCTGAGTCCATCCCACTACTTCCCACCATCTACTTTCCTCAACTTCCATGGGATAAGATGTTTAAAAATCAGCATGTTAACAGTTACAACTTACTGAGTGTTAATTATATGCCAGGCACTGTGCCAAGTAGTTTATATACATTATATTATTTATTCCATATAGTAAGGTGAGATGTTAATTATAACCCATTTTATACATGGAAGGGGTTTTGTGGGGAGGGAGCTGAGGCTCAGAGAGCCTAGGTAAATTGCCCACAGATCAAGAGCTGGTAATCAAAAGAGGTATGTTTAAACATAAGTCCATCTGCCCCCACTCCCACCAAAGCCAAATTTCTTAAGAGGTAGTGACTGCTACATAGGAGATCCTTTATATGGATTATTTTACTTAATCTTTGAAACAATTGGAGAGGTAGTAAGTCATTAAACCAAAGTTATCAAGTGCCTACTACTATGTGCCAGGCCCTGGGTTCTAAGTGCTGGGAGTACAACAAAAGCAAATAGTACAAAAATTCCCATCCTCCATGAGGCTTACATTCTAGGAGGGGAGATCAATGAGGGTAAATAAAAGACACAGTGTTTAGAGACTGGTAAATGCTAAGGAGAAAATAAAGCAAAGGAGCACATGAGGTGTGGGCACAGGGTGAGAAAGAGGGTCACTGGCCATTTTAGAAAGCGTGTCTAGGAAAGGATTTACCAAGAAGAAAATATTTGAGTCAGAATTGATATAAACAAGGGAGCAAGTCATATGGATATCCAGAATGCATTCTAGGCAAAGGAATCAGCAAGTGCAAGGGCCTGAACATACCTGAAATATTTGGAATATTTAAGAACAAGGA
Source organism: Pan paniscus (assembly GCF_029289425.2). Lineage (NCBI taxonomy): Eukaryota > Metazoa > Chordata > Mammalia > Primates > Hominidae > Pan > Pan paniscus. The sequence continues at coordinate 119,958,987 of NC_073249.2, forward strand.
GGACAATGTGGCTGGAAAAAGGTGGGCAAGGGAGACTGCTAAGGCACAGGTGTGTGTGTATGTGTGTGTGTGTGTGTGTCTGCCTGTGTGTGTGTTTAGGAAGTCAGAAATAGTGAAGGATAGGAATCAAATTATGTAGGGCCTTGTGGGACATAGTGAGGACTTTGGCTTTTACTCATGTGAAATGAGAACCTCTTACAGACTTTTGAGCAAAGGAATGGTGTAACTGACTCACTTTTTAATATTTATACTCTGGCTGCCAAAGTTGTAAATAGACTGAAGGGGAGGCAAAGGCAGGAGTAAGGCAACCAAACAGAAATCCATTGCAGCAATCCAGATAATGGTGATGATGACTAGGAGCAGGATGGCAGCATGCAGGTGAAAAAAATTGTACGATTCTGAATACCTTTTGAGAATAAAGTGGACATGATTTATTAATGGGGCAGATGCAGAATGTACGTGGATTTAATCTTCATTTTACAGATCAAGAAACTGAGGTTCAGAAAGCTTAAGTGAAGCTTAACATAGAAAACACAAAGGGTCGCAGTGGAATTTAAACACCAATCTGCCTCACTTGAAAATGCATGCATTTTTCATTACATTTTCATTGTTCCCTAAGCATGCAGGGAAAACAATTTAAATTTTCTTTAAATAAGCAGTGAAACTTTAACAAATTTAAATGTAAGAAGACCACAGCTTCTAGAAGGGTTATGCCTCAAAGTCTGTAAGGCAGCTATTAAAAACTTGGAAGGCCTTTTTTTCCCCTATAGAAATACTCTTACAAATGGTTATTAGTTTCCAGGTCAAACAATAAAATCTGTGTAATCCATATTCTAGTTGATCGCCATAGATACTTTTAATTAAAAATATAGTAGGAGCTAAGCATGTTGCCATATTTATAATTAACCAAGACAAAACTAATAGGAAGTATATTCTTATTTACTTTTTAATGGAGCTGTAGGATGTAAAGCAAATTGCATTGTGATAAATCAGAAGTTAATGGAAACACTGTGAAGACTTAACAGTGTCTACTAAAAATTTCTAAACACATTACAGATGGATGCTATTGGTTTACTATGCTGATCTCACTTTTAAACATTTTGCATTTTCTTTTCTTGGATACAGATGTCAGTTTGCATATGTGACCAGTAACTGGGACTGTCTCTTTCCTCTCAGATGAAAATATATGAGAGAAAGGGAGAAAGAAAGAAGAATAAATCAAAGTATTCACCTCTGTGGCTGAATTAACCGGAAAAAGTTTTAGGAGAAAAGAGGAGACTGATGTGAATTTGTGTTTCTGTAAGGACGTATTGATTTAAGATGTAATTAACTAAGGAATAATAGGAAAAAAGGCAGAAGAATGCTGTGAATGCCATAGGGAAGTGATTTAAAACCAGAGACTTCCCTGCACTGGTACCCATCTGATATAACCATCCAAAAACATTTGGTTATTGTTCCAAACAGCTTTGGAAAACCCAGAGCCCAGAACAATATAGGAACATGGTGGAGGTAGAGGGAGGACAGGCTGAGTTCTGAAGAATGCTAAGAATTGGCCAGTACAAGGAGAGTTCTAGGCAAAGGTGGAAGTGCATGCAAAGGTACAAAGACCAGAATGCACGGTCTGTTGATAATTTCAAGCAGTTTGGTACAGTTGGAAGTGATGAGAAGGAAATCATTAGATAAATGGTGAGATAAAATCCTGGGCAAGAATTCAGGGACCTGATCATAAAGGGTTAAGGAGTCTGGATTTGATTAGGATGGCAAGATGGAGACTTTGAAACATTTAAGCAGGAGAGAGACACTATAGGTCTTTTCTTTTTTACTCACTCAAAAGGAAGAAGAAAGGAAGAAAAAAAGAAGGAAGGAATTGAGGGAAGGAAGGAGAAAGGAAGGTCTGGTGGCAGTAAAGAGAATGGACCTGAGTAAGGTGAAATTTAAGGCAAATTAACAGATATTCCAGGTGAAATTATGAGGGTTTGAACTAAGATGGTGGCATTAAAAATATAAACCTTGTAGTCTTAATGCCTGAACCTTCACTTGGACCTCTTAGGCAAGACACCTAACTTCACTCAATCTACATCTGCTCACCCATAAACTGAGGACATAATTAAGTACACTTGCAAGGGCTGTTGCGTATGAAAGTGGCCAATACATAGCAAGAGTTCCACAATATTAGACACTACTCTGGCTATTACCAAAAGATTAAGGAAGGGGGTTTCTGGCCAGAGAAGTACAGAGAATACCAGAATAATGAGTTATGAGGACAAAGAGCATGAATTCAGTTCAAAGTATCTAGAGTTTCAATTTATTCTGAGATGTGGAAGTGTTCAGTTGGCAGATGAGAATCCAGGCTTGGAGAACACAAAATGACCAAAGTTGGAGAAACAGCAGCAAGTAGGCAGAACTTGAAATTATATCCGGAAGACTATGAGAAGTAAGAAGACCAGTGAGCAAAAAATATGAGAGTATTGAGAAGTGACAAGAGTGAAGAAGTTGTGGAAGGGGTTCTCAAAGAGGTAAGAAGAATACCTGGGGAGAAAATCATCCTACTGTCCAGAAGAGAAGACAATGAGAACACCTATCAAGGTACTTTTAATTTCTGAATCTAACCATTGAACAATTAGTATATGTTCAAGGGCATTTATTTCATTAGGCCATTATATTTTGATTCATAATCATTCTGTAACTGATCTCATTTTACCTATTAGTTTCTATTTACTTTGTTTATGATACACATGGAATTTAAAAGGAAAACAATTTAATTATGTTGAAAATTAGTCAATGATTCTCATTTTTCAGGAAATCTCAGTAGTCTTAACTTCCATTATTCAGAATTAGTCAAATTTTATTATATAATGTGAACCAGCTGAATTAAAATAAACATTAGAATCAAATCCCATGGCTTTGCTGATAATGTCCAAGCATGCACAAGGTACTCACACATGGAATAATAATTGTAGCAAAGACCATTTTAGTTACCCAGGAATGGCATTTGTATCCTAAAATTTTAAACTATGTACACATTTTGGAAATACAAAAAATCAAGATAGGGAAAAGATATGCCAGAAAATTAGCAAACACAAGAAAAGAGAGAGATTTCAGGCAAATACATGTGTCCCTAGGGCCCCTGTGAGTTGAAAGGGGAAAGTAGGGGTTAACCTGGCAAAGAATCTCCAGATACTGGCATTTGGGGCTAACAGTTGAGATTGTGGGGCCAAGAGGTTTTGAGAAGACTCCTGGGAGAAACCATAGTGAGACACATTAGAACTGATGTCAACCCTTGGGATAAGGCTTTTGAACAAAATCCATCTACTTATGTCTTAGGAAACATGCTGGGCAGGCTTATCCATCCAGGATGGTTGTGTAAAAAGAAGGTCGAAAGCACGAAGGAGAAGTCAGACACACAAGGGCACAGAGCAAGTAGAGTGTAAGATGGTACAAAAAATACACCAATAACAGACAAACAGAGAGCCAAATCATGAGTGAAATACCATTCACAATTGCTTCAAAGAGAATTAAAATACCTAGGAATCCAACTTACAAGGGATGTCAAGGACCTCTTCAAGGAGAACTACAAACCACTGATCAATGAAATAAAAGAGGATACAAACAAATGGAAGAACATTCCATGCTCATGGGTTGGAAGAATCAATATCGTGAAAATGGCCATACTGCCCAAGGTAATTTATTGATTCAATGCCATCCCCATCAAGCTACCAATGACTTTCTTCACAGAATTGGAGAAAACTACTTTAAAGTTCATATGGAACCAAAAAAGAGCCCGCATCGCCAAGTCAATCCCAAGCCAAAAGAACAAAGCTGGAGGCATCACGCTACCTGACTTCAAACTATACTACAAGGCTACAGTAACCAAAACAGCATGGTACTGGTACCAAAACAGAGATATAGACCAATGGAACAGAACAGAGCCCTCAGAAATAATGCCACATATCTACAACTATCTGATCTTTGACAAACCTGACAAAAACAAGCAATGGGGAAAGGAGTCCCTATTTAATAAATGGTGCTGGGAAAACTGGCTAGCCATATGTAGAAAGCTGAAACTGGATCCCTCCCTTACACCTTATACAAAAATTAATTCAAGCTGGATTAAAGACTTAAACGTTAGACCTAAAACCATAAAAATCCTAGAAGAAAACCTAGGCAATACCATTGAGGACATAGGCATGGGCAAGGACTTCATGTACAAAACACCAAAAGCAATGGCAACAAAAGACAAAATTGACAAATGGGATCTAATTAAACTAAAGAGCTTCTGCACAGCAAAAGAAATTACCATCAGAGTGAACAGGCAACCTACAAAATGGGAGAAAATTTTCGCAACCTACTCATCTGACAAAGGGCTAATATCCAGAATCTACAATGAACTCAAACAAATTTACAAGAAAAAAACAAACAACCCCATCAAAAAGTGGGCGAAGGACATGAACAGACACTTCTCAAAAGAAGACATTTATGCAGCCAAAAAACACATGAAAAAATGCTCATCATCACTGGCCATCAGAGAAATGCAAATCAAAACCACAATGACATACCATTTCACACCAGTTAGAATGGCAGTCATTAAAAAGTCAGGAAACAACAGGTGCTGGAGAGGATGTGGAGAAATAGGAACACTTTTACACTGTTGGTGGGACTGTAAACTAGTTCAACCATTGTGGAAGTCAGTGTGGCGACTCCTCAGGGATCTAGAACTAGAAATACCATTTGACCCAGCCATCCCATTACTGGGTATATACCCAAAGGATTATAAATCATGCTGCTATAAAGACACATGCACATGTATGTTTATAGCGGCACTATTCACAATAGCAAAGACTTGGAACCAACCTCAATGTCCAACAACGATAGACTGGATTAAGAAAATATGGCACATATACACCATGGAATACTATGCAGCCATAAAAAAGGATGAGTTCATGTCCTTTGTAGGGACATGGATGAAGGTGGAAACCATCATTCTCAGCAAACTATCGCAAGGACAAAAAACCAAACACCGCATGTTCTCACTCATAGGTGGGAATTGAACAATGAGAACACTTGGACACAGGAAGGGAACATCACACACCGGGGCCTGTTGTGGGGTGGGGGGAGGGTGTAGGGATAGCATTAGGAGATATACCTAATGTAAATGACGAGTTAATGGGTGCAGCACACCAACGTGGCACATGTATACATATGTAACAAACCTGCACGTTGTGCACATGTACCCTAAAACTTAAAGTATAATAATAATAAAATTAAAAAAAAAAAGATGGTACAAAAAGATGCTCAAGAACTCTTGGCTTCTTCTAAGACATCTTGCTTTTTGTTGTTGTTGTTCTGTTTTTAATTGTGGTAAAATAAACACAACATAAAACTTACCATCTTAACCACTTTCAAGTGTGCAATTCAGTGGAATTGAGTTAACATTGCTTTGCAACCATTACCACAATCCTTCTCCAAAACGTTATTTTCCCAAACTGAAACTCTGTGCCCATTAAACGATAACTCTTCATTCCTCCCTCCTCTCAGGCCCTGGAAACCACCATTCTACTTTCTGTCTCTAGGATTTTACTACTCTGGAGAGCTCACATAAGTGGAATTGTACAATATTTGCCATTTTGTGATAGGCTTATTTTACTTATAATATCTTCAAGATTCATCCATATTGTAGCATGTATCAAAATTTCATTCTTTTTTAAGGCTAATATTCTATTGTATGTATATACTACATTTTGTCTATCCATTCATCTGTCAGTGGATATTTGGGCTATTCCTACCTTTTGGCTGTTACAAATAATGCTGCTGTGAATACTAGTACACAAATACCTGATCCAGTAAGGCCCCCCCCTTTTTTTTTTTTTAACTTTTGACTTGGTAGGCCATAGCTGTTTGCTTCAATTGTCTTAGGACATTGAGGCCTTTCTGTTTTTAGATGTGTTTAGCTAGAACTATTTATCGTCCAGGGCGATATATAGGGAATTTATACACCAGATAGGATGATGGGCAACTGATGGTTTATACATTCAGCTAGGATATTTTTAAAGGTAGAGAATATTAAAACATTTTATAACCTACCTATATGAACCTAGTGCTATGCTCAAATTCTAGAGAAAGAAATTGAGTCAATGATATTGGCAAACTATGAAAGATACTTGTGTAGCAAACAGTACTTTGACAGGGCTTGCAATTTTGACACCCCTCCCCCGCCTTTTTTTTTTCAAGACCACTGGTTGTTTATTTTCCTTTAAAAAAAACTAAGAGTTACTTACAATTTTGTCCCAAAACTTCATTTTCTTTTCTAAATTCACCCAAACTTTTTTTTTTTTTTTTTTTGAGACAAGGTCTGTCTCTGTCACCCAGGTTTTAGTGCAGTGGCCTGATCTCGGTTCACTGCAACCTCTGCCTCCTGGGTTCAAGAGATTCTTGTGCCTCAGCCTTTGGAGTAGGTGGAACTACAGGCGTGCACTACCACTCCCAGCTAATTTTTGTATTTTTGGTAGAGAAGGAGTTTCGCCACATGGCCAGGCTAGTCTTGAACTCCTGGCCTCAAGGGATACACCCACCTCGGTCTCCCAAAGTGCTGGGATTACAGGTGAGAGCCACGGTGCTAGGCCTATATTCACCCAAACTCTTACAGTCCCCTAAAATATGACTGTACACCAACACCCATTCTTTCAAATATTGAATAGGAAGCCCCTCAAATCAGATGGAATTAATACTCTGAAAAATTCCATTGATTTGTATGCCATTATCCAATTTGAGATTACCAGGAAGGACCATTTTAAATTTAAATAAATGCTGCCTTAGACGGAATAACTTACTCTTGATCCCTACATTTGTAATCAATAGGGAACTCTTTGGCTGCATCTGATTTTTCACAGTTTTCAGCTAAGTCAGGAATCCTAATGCAAAATTCTGCCCTGTTATGTGGATTTGTGAACTGTCTAGAGGGTTCTGGGTCCATTAACCAATGGATAGATTACCAAGAGACCCAAATATAATGTTTTTGTCTCCAACAGAGACATTCTTGCTCTAATATTATTCATATGATTTCAAGCAAAGTGCTGGCTGTTTTCTTCAGGCTCATACCTGGAAATTAATAAAGAGATAGAGCAAGGCATTTCTCTTGGCATTAATTCAAAATTCTAAAGCAAAATTAATTACATGTGCACTTTAAAAAATCTGGATTCTGGAGCTTTCAGTGAGAGCATTTCAGAATTTATTCATTCAAAATCCCAGAGCGAATGTGCATAATAGGGGGTATATTACTTATGCAGAGTGTGAAGAGCTGTAGCATCTGGGGCCAAGGTATAGACCTGTCAGTTAAATGACAGACACATTACACCCTGGCCATGACTGAGACAAGACATCCAAGCATCACCCCTTGTCTTACTGCCTTGGTGCTGCAGCCAGGCAACATATGTCAGGAATCTCATACCCAATGTGATAAATACAGTCCCACCAAGTTCTACAAATTCATTCAGATCTATTGTCGCTTCACATCAATCAGGACTATGGAACTGTTGATTTAAAAAAAAAATCAATTGATACTTTTGTAATTAAAAACTGTCAAATAAGATGTTATCAGCAACGCTGAGTGGCACATAGTTGTCAAAAAAAATGCCTATGCCATTCCCGATTACACACAGAGGTAAGTAACTGGACTAATTATAAATCAGTCCTTTGTATGATCATGCAGCATAAAACATCTAACAAACATTCTCAAGGAAATGTTTCCTCCTAGCCAAAGCTGTAACTGAGAATTTTTAAGCCTAATGTAAAATACTAATGGCTTTTTCCCCTTTTCTCTTTTCACTCCTTCCTGCTCCAATCTCTGCCATCCTCTCCCTTTAAAGGGTAAAACAAAGTCATTCTGCCCTTGCTTCTGCATCATATGTGTCCTTGCCGACACCTGAGGCAGTGAAAAAAGATGAAGAAATGACAGTATCTGGTCTCAGTGTTTCTCACCACATTGTTGTAGCGATATTTAGTATCTCAGATACAGAGTTAACTCTTCGTTGTCCTTTTGCAGCTCTGATAACAGCTGTGCTCTGAACCCTCACACCAATGTATGTGATCTGTTTGGAGCTGAAACCACAAGGGTTTATGCATAAAGGGCAACCCCCTACCCTGCTAGGAAACCAATTACTGTGGGTGAGCTACTCTGCTCTTTGCAACATTCATTCATTTATTCATTAATTCAGTGATATGCTAGAGCTTAACTTTCAGAGATCTTGTAAGCCAATTGTTAAACTGTTTGCAACTTGAAATTGGTTGGTGGTAAGAGTATGGAAATTTTAAAAAGCTATAAATCATCCCTGACCTTATACCCAAAGCTAGCTGTTAGATCAACACATTACTAAATTTATTTATCAATTACTTATTGAGTACCTACTATGTGCCAAGTTCTGCATTGGGTGCTAGGGTATAACAATGAAAAATAACAATAAAAATTTTCAATACTAGTGGTAAAGATAGGCAATAAACAAATAAATACACTCTTTTAAAAAAATACAGAGAGTAATAGGCAAAACGAAGAAAAGAAACAGATGCTATAACTGAGAATAAAATGAGGGGCAAGCCTCTCTCTAGAGGCAACAGAGACTGGTAGTTTAGAGGGCAGCCTTTGGAGCCAGAAAGCCCAGTGTGTAATTCTAAACTCTGTACTTCATCATACACAGTATACTGCATATGTGTGCAATAGTATGATTTGGGAACATTATTTTACATCCCTAAACCTCAGTTTCCTTATCTGTAAAATAAGGATAATAATAAAACCTCTTTCATAAGATGTTACAAGGATCGCAAGAGATAATCCAGGTAGAATGTCTAGTTCTGGGGCATGTCCTATATTTTGAGCTAACTCAAAAATATGTTAACTTAATTATTATTATCATTATTGTCTAAAGAGATAACATTTAAGATGAAACTTAGAGTGTGCAAAATGTGAGCTTCATAAAGACCTGAATAAAGAGATTTCCAGGCAGAGGAAAACACAAGCGCCAAGTCTTTAATGTACAAACAGTTCTTGGTCCAGGAACAATTTGAAGGCTTGGGTGGCCGGAGAGTTAGTACTTTACTTTAATGCCTTACTTTTAATGACAAAACTGCAGTTACTTTTGCACCAACCTAATAGTACATAGGGAAGAAGAAGCTGACATAGAATAGAGTTGAAGAGACAGGCTCGGAGGGATCATGCAGGGCCAGTTAGGCCTCTGAGACACATCTGGATTTTACACTAAGTGTAATCAGAAGTCTCTAAAGGAGTTAAACAGAGAAGTGACATAAGTCCATTCATAGTTTTAGTATCTCTTTTATTGCCACTTGGTGCTGAGTGGTTTAGAAGAGGCAAGAGTAGACACAGAAAGATCAAATAAGAGTCTAATACCATAATTCAGATGAGAGATAACGGTGTTTTGCATGACTGGGTGGCAAAGGAGTTAAGTGAACAGATTTGGGATATATTTTGAAGGTAAAGTCCATATGAAATCATGTCTTGTGGAGCAACACAGATGGAACTGGAGGCCATTATCCTAAGTGAAATAACTAAAAAACAGAAGGTCAAACACCACATGTTCTCACTGATAAGTGGAAGCTAAATAATGCACATGCAGAGTGGAATAATAGATATTGGAGACTCTGAAGAGTGGGAGGGTGGGCGTGAGGGCGAGGGATGCAAAATTACCTAGTGGGTACAATGTACAATATTTGGGTGCTGGTTGCACTAAAAGCCCAAGCTTCACCACTATGGAATATAATTATGTAACAAAACTGCACTTTTACCCCTTAAACGTATACAAATTTTTAAAAAAACAGAAGTTGGTCACAGACTGGATAAGGATGTGGTAGACTGCATTTTTCAAAAATGAACATAATGCCACTTCACAGGCCGCATATTGCTCCACAATGTGATCCTAGCTGTCCCCCATCTGGAAGTCTCCTCCCTTTAAACCTCAGTATGATTGTGGCTGTTTTAACCAATTGAAGCACAGCACAAACGATGCTATGTAACTTTCAAGGCTAAAGAGACAATGTGATTTCCACCTTGTTCTGACTTCAATAGTGTCCCACAAAAATTCATAGCCACTCAAACCTCAGAAAGTGACCTTCTTTAGAAATACGGTTTTTGCAAATGCAATTAGGTAAGATGAGGACATATCGGATTAGGACGGACCCTAATTCCAATATGGTTTGTGTCCTTATAAGAAGAAGAAAGGGCACACAGACACAGACACACACAGAGCGAAGAAGGCCGTGTAAAGATAAGGAAGGCAGAGATTGGACTGATGCAGCTGCAAGCCAAGGAAGGCCAGGGGTCGCCAGCAACCACCAGAAGCTATAGGAATCTGTAACAAAGGATTCTTCCCCAGAGCCTTCACAGGGAGTGCAGTCCTGCCAACACTTTGATTTCAGACGTCTGGCCTCTGAAACTGTGAGAAGATATATGCATGCTTTTAAGCCATCCAATTTGTGGCATTTTGTCACAGCAGTCCCAGGAAATTAAAATACACCTTGTCTGCTACGACTCACCTTGAAGCTCAAAGCTGCTATGTAACAAATTGACTACTCTGAGTTCACCATACAGTGAGGAAGCCCAGGCCATGTGAGAAGCCACATGAAGGTGCTCCAGTGAGTAGCCTCAGTGAGGTTCCAACTGACAGCCAGCATCAACTGCCAGACACGTGAGGAGACACCTCAACTCAAGATGATCCCAATCCCAGATGTCAACTTGTCCCCAGCTGTTGAGTTCTCCCAGTGGAAACTCTAGAAATTGTGGAGCAGAGACAAGCCATCCTTATTTTACCCTGTCTGAATACCTGATCTACAGAAATCTTTAAGTATAATAAATGAATATTTTCTGCCACTAAATTTTGGAGTGGTTTTGGAAAGATTTAAGATGGTTCCTTATAAACTTTTCACACATACACAAAGCCTTCAGGATTTAAGAACCTGCCTTTTTAAAACAACAGGCACTCATGAATCTTAAGGGTGATGGTCCATGGCAGCTTCACTGGAAGCCCATGGTAGAAAAAGGCTTACACTAAAGAGATCTGTGGGTGTGTCTTTTGTCGAATGTAGTGGATATATAAATTGATACACAGGAAGCCATAAAGTTTTTTTAAAGGAACTCCATCAGCTTGAACTAAAATGAGAGATACACCATAAAATGAAGGGGGTGAGGTCTCTGGGCCCATGAACTACTTTCGGCAGGAAGCAGGGTGAGAAAACTACTCAGTGGCAACAACGGGCCATTTACTATGGAAAAGGAAGAATAACTCAGAAAGTTGTGTCAGATGCTGGGAAGGTGGATCTGGCAACAATTGACTTTTGAACTGCTGTTGGACAGTGACTGCTGTGTGTCTCCCATTTCTCCCTTTTTTGGACAGGAATGCATGCCTGACCCCCAGTGCATGGTGGTATGTGGGAAGAAGACAATTGGAATCTTTTGTTGACAGCTCTTCAGAAATTAAGAGGAGCCATGCTAGGAGAACTGCATCCAAAGAGCCTCATCAGTACCAGGCATGACTTGGATGACAACATCCTAGACTTCAAAGTCATGAGGTGAGATTTTGGGAATGTTGGGGGAAGGACTGGGTGTATTTTACATGTAGAAAGGTTGTGAACAGTTGTGGACAGTAGATAGATCGATTGTACTGACTGAAGATGGCTACTACAGCATCTTTTATCTCACATGCTCTTCTCTGCTTTATGCCACTAAGTTTTGGGATAGTTTGTCACACAGCAATAGTAATCAGATTGTGGCAGGAAAAGGGAGGGGGATCACATAGGACTACTAGTTTTTGGCTTAGGCAACTGGTTGAAAGGTGATCCCATTTGCTAAGATAATCAGTTTTGGGGGAAGGGGGCTAAGGAGTGCAGGAGAGGAAATCACAGTTGTCTTTTGTCCAGGTTATTTTTGAAATGTGTATGAGACATTCAAATGCAATCTCCTTAGCTCATTCGGGATTCTGAAACCTCAGTATGACTTCCATAGTAGAATTAGCTTAGCAGTGACATTTCTATGAAGCATGGCACTATAAGCCCATTGTGACATTAATAAAAACAAAAGCTCGATGTCCTCCAAGTGGCATAATCATCCAAAACTAATACAACCAAATATAAGCTGCCCCTCATTTTTAATACTAGTGCTTGTTACTTTGAAAGGGGACCATTTGGCCCTCATTAAATAAGAGAAATACAACTTTATTACTTGATAATGTTTGAATACTTGAAGTAGAAAAAATATATTTAAATAATCACCCTTGCAACAAAAACACAATTTGAGGTTGATCTAACTGATCACTTCCCGAAAATCAAATCCTGGACTGGATTCTAGTTTTAGTCTAAATGCAAATGAGGGCTATTTCAAAACTGGTGTTCCTTATGGGGATGCCAAAGACCTTAAACAGATCAGTGTGCCAGATACAGCCATAAAGAAGAGAAGTAGCTGTTTTGCATTCCAGCATTAATCACAGGAACCAGACAAGAATAAACAGCAGTTAAGGTAGGGGGTGCCCCATGAACAAGGATAATGAATGTTTGTGATGACCTCTTCCAGCACGGAATTAAATGCTCTGGGAGACATGAAAAAGTAGAGCAAAAGAATCGGTTCAGTCTTCTGTTACCTGTGTTGATGAAACAATGTGCAATTTGTACAAAACCTCTACTCAAAACAAATCATCCCAGCCTGCTAGATCCCATGTTTCTGGTTACAATGTGACCTTAATATCACTGGAATTCTCCTTCATTTTTGGATGTTGTGATTGATCCATGACACTAGGTTTGTTGCAACCTTCAACAGAATGCTATCATTTATTCAAGGGGCAACTGAATCACAGCGAATCAGCGGACAGAGGAATGGTCTCTGACTCCTCTGTCCTTGTCTCTCATGAAGGATAAAGAAGGTTGCCATCCATGCTATGCCCTGCTTTCCCTTTGTGAATGCATCAGTGGTCCCAATTGAATGTACGATTGTAGATCGGGTCTCCTGTGCAGCTCAAATCTCAAAATCCCAGAGAATCACTAGATGACATTTAATAAAGCCTACAGAGTCTGTGCCAAGGAAATGGTGAGTGATTGGAAGTTTACTAGGACCATGGGGAATTGAGTACAGGCAGGGAATGAAGGATATTTTATCATTTTTTTCTTGTATCTATCTAACACAGGAACTCTAGGTGCCAGCACAGAGCTCAACACATAGTCAGACATCAATGACTTTTTAATAATGATGAGCTGATGTTTACAATAAAGTATAATCTTAATTGACAAAGCAATTAATAAAACAAAATGCAAAGCAAAATTTCTTCCCTTGGCTTTGACCATCAAGGGGGGAAGAATTTATTACTGGCAGTATCATTAAACATGTGGCATGTTTCTGTTGCTAGGAAATCTCTCTAAAATGAGATTTGGGGAGACTCAAATGCTGTACTTGTGCCTATACTTTTTTTAACTGCTTCCTCCTCCTTCCCATTCCTAATGTTAGATATGGATCATAAATGTCTTCTCTTGCATTTCAATAAAATATATTTATGCATTCAAATCTTTTATCAAATGTTAAAGCTTCAAATACTTTAAAGACAAAAGGGAAAATGCACATTGGTTTGGGGGTTTAGGAGTGTTTAGAGTTTTCTGGGTTTTCTTTTAAAGAGAAATTGCAAATGGTACAGGAGAGGAATCAACCCTAATTCCCCTAATAATTATTATTAATATAAAAAAACAGGGGAATATTGAGAGTACTCTGGCATTTTTTTTCACCTAAAGGAGGCAACCAGAATGAGATGCAAATCAGTGCTCTTATCTAATGAATAATGCAAATGAGCGTTCTGCATATAGTAAGTCAGTCTGCAGGAATTCTCTCAGCCTTACCTCACATTTCTTGTGGATTTAAGCACCTTGTGTCACAAGAAATTAGAGAAAGGAATTGCCAAGTAATGAGAGAGCCTTGGAGCCCCAAGTCAGTGCAGACAGCAAGGACATTAAGAAGCGCAGTACAGCAAGGGAGGGAGCTGACATCTCATTAAAATGAAAATGTTGTTATTTTCCTTCACCGAGTTAATGGAGTTGTATGACACTGTAATCCGCGATTATTTGTGTGGCTATTACTTAAAAGAATCCTCAGCCACAGTTTTTTGAAAGGATTCTGGAAAATTTTTAAAAGCCACCTTCCTCACAAACCCTACTGAAAGAAAAAAATGTTATCAAGGATTGTTTCACACTCTCTTTCATACAAGTTAACCAACACTTAAGACTTCTCAGTAGCATAACAAAAGCCACTTAAAATTGCACTTTACATAACTTTCTAGCCACTTAAAAGGTACTCAATTCCTCTAATAACAATTGAAAACAAACCCTCATTTATGCAATACATAACTGATAGATGCGAACCAAGGGTGTGCTCACAGTTACTTTTCAGCCATGGGTTATTTCGCTGAAATGTATTTTTTATTTAGAACTCACTGTCATTGTCTCTAGTTTTCTAAGAAAGCAGCTCTGAATACAAAATTCTTTTCCTTGCATAACAAAATATCACGTCTTATTTTTGTTGTTGAATCCCTTTTTCTGCTAGTCCCAGATTTAAATCAATCTTGGAGTGCTCAGCTAATCTTGTGCAAGTGTGACTGACTCTATTTTTCACCAAAATATTTAGAAAAGAGTTCGGCATAAGTGGCCACTTGCAGGAGGGGAATCTGCAGCACAGTCCTTGGCCATTTGTTTCTGGCTTTCCTTAGGGGATCTCTAAATACAGAGGTGGACCAAAATCAAGCAACAAAGGTTAAATCTTTTTGATGAAGAGAAATATGTTGTAAATTCCCTGCTATAAGAAATATTATCTAGGAGATACTGAAGATACTGTTATCTAGGCGATACTAACCACACATTATCCTAATTAGGACAATGGACACATATATCCATTATTAATCTAGGCAATTATTATGTTTTAGTTTTGTGGTTTCCTCCTAAGCTTTAATTTTGGAGAAAATTTTGGATAACGAAGCCTGCCAAAAATTATAAGCCTCTGAGTTAAGGAGCAATGTTACAAAATAAAGGCAATATATTCAGAATAGGGATTTTGTGACATTTATTTAAAAACCTAGAGAACATTTTTATTTACTTCTCAGGGCCATGTTCTATAGCACTATTTTTTACACTATAAAATTATCAGTATGTCATAAACCAGTTTAGCAAATCTTGATCATAGTTTTAAAATCTGAAATAGAAAACATAAAATTGCTTTGTACACAGTAAGGCACTTTTGTGAAACTTTTATTTCACTTAAATGCATATTTATGTTTATATGTGCTTACTGAGTCTTGATGTAAAATGCATTATCATTAATTTTAGATTTAAAAAGTTTGAAAGACTGTACTTTAGGGCCCTTCATCAAATCATCCAAGGTTCATATTGACACTGAGAAGGAGCACAAATAAGCCAGACAAACATTATGCTTACTAAGTAAAAGGATTGACTAAGACTTCCATACGTATCTAAAATATAAGCTCTGAGAAATTCACAATTTTATAGGAACACAAATACATTTTTATTTCCTAATGGGCTTTGCAAAAAGAAGCACAGATTTTATTACAATTCCTATATTGTTGCCAGGGGTGGAAATCAATCCAGGTTCCTATCTTCAGACAGAAAAATCTAAGACACTCTCTGGTATGTAGGAAGCAAGGGTTTCAATAGGGCCTTGAGTTAATTGGGCAAATTTAAGGCTCCTGTGTGTACACTGGAGTTTTAAAGTGGAGCTTTTGCAATCTTGCATATTGGACAACCATTTCCTGACATGCAACTTACTAATGTAAAACTGGACTTACTCCCTCACAATGCTTCTAGTCAGAAACTCTTGAAAGGAAAGCCAAAAGAAATAAGCAGAAAAGCTCACCCTAAGGGAAATGGAGATAACTCAGGAAACAGAAAAGAATATTAAAGTAATTCCATTAATATTTCGGAGAGTGGAGGGTGAGGAGGAGGGAGAGGATCAGGAAAAATAACTAATAGTGCTAGTTTTAATACTTGGGTGATGAAATAATCTAGTCAACAAACCCCTATGACACAAGTTTACCTGTGTAACAAACCTGCACATGTACCCTTGAACTTCAAATAAAGGTTAAAAACAAAAACAAATCTACTCGGAGAAGTTCAAGAATGTTTTATATTCATATAACAAAAATAAAATATTTTGAGAGAAAACAGTAAAAATAATTTGTATTGTCAATTTTTAAAAAAATATATTGAAATAAATGCCTGGAAAAATGTCATAGAGCAAAAAGACAAAACAATGACACAGGTGTCTTAAAAAATAAAAACATAAGAGATACAGATAAAAACAACTGAGATGCTTCGGTTTCTAGGATGAATGAATGAAGAACAGGAAGAAGAGTTATTTAAAAGATAATAAAATATTTCCCACAAGAAAGGTTTAAGTCTTTTGGATTGGGTAGATCCACCAAGTTCCAGCATAATAATAAATGAATAAAAGAACCAGCTGGACACTCATTATTAATTTTCAGGATAAAAAGAAAGTCCTCAACTCTTTCGAGAGTGTGGTACATTGTCTTATTGTTCCTAGTTATTCACTGTCCCCCTCTAAAGGGCCCATCTTTCAGGGCCCCTCCCTGGGTCTTCTCTTTGTGGGGAGGGCAGGGCTAAAAAAGGAGGAGGCTTGGAGAGAATGTTTCCTATTACATTAATGTCAAGCTTGGACATATTGAAATATGAGTGGAAATAACATATGCTATGTCCAAGCAGCTACATTGATCTACCACAGCTCCTTTCTCTAGCCAAGAGGTGAGCATTCCCAGATGGGGCTAATTCTTCAGTCTAGATCATGTGGGACCAAGCTAAAGTTAATCTGAAGCTAACATGTTGCAAGCCACTAAGATTTTTATGTTGTGTGTCACCATGGCTTAACTTAGTGAAACTTAATGCAAGAGAACAATATGTCACCTAGAAAAGAAAAACAGTATGTCTTTTCAGCAGCATTGGGTCTAACTGTGCCTTCTGAATTGTGGACAAAAATATTTTTAACTTAGAATTCTGTGCCAACCTATCAATTAAGGTGAGAGTAAAATAGAAAAATTTTTCATCAAGCAAGTACCCATGCAAAGTTGACTGCCCATACACTTTTTCTTTATAAGTTAATTGAACCTATGTCCTAACAAAATGAAGATAAAACAAAAACTAGAAAGACATGGGAAACTATGGGTCCTACCTAGGACAACAATGAAAAAAAAACCCAGGTGGTGGGTTGGGATCCAGAAAAGACTGACCTCATAAACATGTGGCTATAATGAAGGAAAATAGGCAAATAGTGCAAGAAACGGGGCAAATGAAAACTCACAAGAAAGATAGGAGTTACTTGTAAAATATGGCATCATTTTTCACAGCTGATAAGAATTGAAGAAAAAAAGAATTTATCTGACACTGATACTAATCATTATACTCCATGTGATGCAAGGATCATGACTTTGGACCTATGCAAAATAAAATAAAATTATAGATCTAAACTTGATGTAATATTGAAAAATGTCTGCAGAGTCATGATAATGTAAATTTGGTTTAATGACTTTCAACTTAAAGAGTTAACCTAAGAATAAAGGACATAAGACTTAGTTGCATTTGCAAGGCAGAATAAAAATCTTAACACTGTGAATAGTAGTGTAAATAAAAATACAGCTGACAGCAGGTAGGATATGGAAGAGGTGAAGAAAAGGTAAAAGCAGTCAAGTTCTCAACTTACTATAATGGGAGGGTTGAGAGATACAATCAATTGGGTCTCTAGTCCCTCCTAGCTCCAGAAAGTACAACAATGTGGTCCTGAAAGTTGATTGACCAATAATAGATTATGTTTACAAGATCAACATACATGAATACAATCACCTAAATATCATAAAATGGAAAAAAGGGAAGAAAAAAGGCAATTTATATAACTGATGTAAAACTTCATCTTGAAAACAGAGAGACAATGTTGCCTAAAGTTGATAAATCAAACAAAAGTATAGACATATCTAGAGTTATGGAGAAAAACGCAAGAAGTAAATCAGCAACAGTTCTTTAAAAGTTGCTTCTTAAGGCCGGGAGCGGTGGTTCACGCCTGTAATCCCAGCACTTTGGGAGGCTGAGGCGGGCGGATCACCAGGTCAGGAGTTTGAGACCAGGCTGGCCAACATGCTGAAACCCCATCTGTACTAAAACTACAAAAATTAGCCGGGCGTGGTGGTGGGTGCCTGTAATTCCAGCTACTCAAGAGGCTGAGGCAAGAGAATTGCTTGAACCCAGGAGGCGGAGGTTGCAGTGAGCTGAGATCGTGCCACTGCACTCTAGCCTGGGTGACAGAGCAAGACTCTGTCTCAGGAAAAAAAAAAAAAAAGTTGCTTCTTAGACATGAGAGTGGGGAGAAGGAGACCAGGTGACTTGCTTTTCATAGCTCTTCTGTACTCTCTCATTTGTTAACATGAGCATGTAGTATTTTGCTAAAAATGAAACTTAAATAAAACAGGGTAAGGGCAGTTAGGGCCTCGAATATTATGGTAAAAGTCATTGGAAGTTCAGTGGCACAAGAGAGACATGTGATTCTCAGTAAAATAATGCATTAGAATCATTAGAATAGCAGCTATCATGAAGGAAGTTGAGACTGAAGAAGATTTAGGAAGTTGACTTGGACCAGTGGTTCTCAACTGGGGCAATTTTGCTCCTCAGAGGATATTTGGCAATATCTGAAGATATGATGGTTTGCCACAACTGGATGTGTGTGCTACTGGCATCTAGTGCCAGTAAGCTGCTATACAGGATAGCCACCTATAACAGGAAATTATCCAGTCTCAAATGTCAATTATGCCAAGTGTGAGACACCTTGCTTTAGACTACATATATTTGTTTATATGAGAGATAAAAAGACACCAAACTAAGCAAATAACATAAAGGAATGAGTGAAATAATGAAAGATGAGGAGAAACTGGTAGTATTGGGGGCAACCTGGATGGGTAAATGAAAATCAAAAACCTTTGAAAATACAGATTGTAAAAAATTACATTCCGTTTATCCATGTTAGTCAATTCCTAACATAATATAGCATTGCAGTCAACCTGAACATTTTCAAAACACTCCAATTCATGTAAGTACCACAGCACCCTTAAGCCTCACTGTAAGTGTATATGCAGTTCATCCTGTCAGATAATTCACTTAACAGTGATGTTAAGATTCATACTTTGTCAAACAGATGGGCAAAGGCAACCCTTGAATTCCTTACTTGAGGATGAATGCAACTGAGTTATTTATAAAGATTAATTCAGCAAACTTATTCCTCCAAAGCATCTTGTGTTCAGATACTTAAGAGTAAAGGTATGCTCTTCATGTCTATGAAAATGCATATTTTTATTTTAATTTCAGAAATACACAATGTACATAATTTTCCAAACCTCCCTTATCAAATAAGTTACTGATTGCAGTTGAAAGAAAAGAAAGATACTCATAGGAAATGGGAAAACATTTAACTCTCCCTAAATCAATCTCTCCTACCATGTTGTTATTCTATAGACCTAATTTATTGGCAACAAAACTTTATTTTATAATCAAAAGCTGCAGTTTTTCTACCCAATAGTAGAAATTTTACTCAACTACCCATACGTTCCCTGAAGGTAGGAAACTTGTCTTACTCAATTGCCTTCTCCTCAAAATACCCAGGTGAAAACAGTGGGCCCCAATAAGTAGCTATTGATGTGTATTGAATTGCTGAATTAAACTTCACACAACCCCCAGCAAGAATCTGTACTTGTCAACACTAAAATTACTTATGATCCTATGCAGAGACATAATCAACTGACAAAGTTATGAATCTTTACCAAACTGGCCTTAAAACTATTAGTTGTTCTCACCATGCATATGTTAAATGAATCTGGAATTTTTATGCCAAGTTGAAATATGGTGTCCTAGAGAATTTCCATAAATTATCTCATTCAAGTAAATTTACTCTGTGCCCTCTAACACCCACACTATTATTAGAGACTGGCCTTTTGTTTCAAATTACATAATAGCATAATAGCTTTTCATATAAGACATCTGTCTTGTAACTTGCCTTTCTTAGAAAAAAAAAAAAAACACACACACAGAAAGCAATGGGAAAAACAATACCTCAGTGACATTAATTATACCAGAATGTTTGCCAGTGCTTTGAAAGGAGGACTATGAACATTGATTGCCGTTGAAATGAGAGCTGAAGGATATATTATAGTCCTGAAAACCCCACTTAATGTTCTCATGGCTCTAAGAAATCTAGTAATATCCTGATGGCTACCTAGGGAAACAAACAATTTCTCCTATGAAGTTGCCCTAGGCAGTAACCTGCTGTGTGCTGGTGCCAGGATCCTTTTGCAGGCTGTTGAATTCTAAAATGCCTCTTGCTTTCTGACGCAAAGTTTGATCAGGATATAACATACCAGTAGATAAAGATCCTTCAAGTCCCAAATCAAATTGCAGAGAACCCTCACATTCTGATTGCACTATTGTTAAACTTTATTCATCTCAATAAGCTGATTTTTCTTGAGTTTGGAATTCTTAAGAAGCATCATAGAAGAGCCACTGTGCTAGGTTTCAAAAGGCAAATACAATTTGGTTGTGAAAATCGTAAAGCACTAACTGAATTTAAAACTATTATAATTGCTGCTTAATGCTTGATAATATTTCACCATTAAGGCATTCAAGAATCATACAGTGATCAAATCAATAAATAAAATACTTACATTACAAAAACCATGGTAAGTCAGCATTTAAAAATTCATTCATTCATTCATTCATTCATCCATTCATTCATTCAACCAGTCATTATTAGTGAAGTATCTGTTATATATCAGGGATGGTACTAAGTTCTGGGAATATGGCTGAATTATCCTTGCCCTTGAATTTATAAGATAAATTTTCAACTCTCAGCTTGCACTAAAATTAGGTAGACAACTAAAAAAAAAAAATCTCTAAATTTCATCTCCAAAAGTAGTTCTCAAATATTGGCATTTCTTAAAAACACCCTAGGAGGTTCTAATGTGGAGCTGGGAATGAGATCCTTGCTCTAAGAGTTGAACTACACAACAAATGGGAAATCATTATGCACTGTGTTAATTGCTGTCATAGGCATAGACCCCATGTTATGGGAGCACTTTGGAAGTCTTGGTGGGCAGCAGGTAGAGGAATGAACAGGGAGAGTTTTACCAATAAAAGTAACCTAATGGCTTCTACAGAAGAACAAAAGAACTTTCAAAAAGGATCAGGGCAGAAGGAGGGAGACAAGAAAATAAAGAATTAAGTAGGCAAAAACACACGCACATTTTAGCACAATAAACTAAAGGGCAAACATTCAGCCAAAGTGCTGCATTCCACAGTGGAAGGAGTAAGGGATTCAGCTCAAACATCAACAATATGCTCCTGAGCAAGTAACTGTGCTTTTTATTTTTGTCTTCATTTTTAAATTGGGGGCAATAGATACCTTATAGGATTGTTATAAAGAACAGAAATAAAATATGGCATAAAGCAAACATTCCATGAACACTCATCATTAAGTAAATCTAGAGGATTCTAACCCAGATACTATTTAAATTAAACAATAATTTAGTGATTCGATTAAGGTGATAATTTCCATTTGTTTAGAAGACTGAAACCTCAAGATTAAATAAGAACAATCCTGTTTTATCTTTCTGTTGTGGAATATGTGATCTAGTGCACATTACTTTTTATGCCACATTAATCCTAAACAGGACTCAACTTTCCTCTCTCAAAGGAAGTGTTGACTAGTGTAACACTTTCATTAATCAAGACCAGAAAATTCTGATGGAATTCGGATTCCATATGGAAAAGGAAATGCTAAAAATCAAATCTACCTTCCAGGACAAAACAAACTCTCAGTGTGACTCTGAAGTATTTTCTTCATGAAATCATTTCATTCTTTAGAATTGCTTATCTACCTTAAAATAGCAGGCAAAAAAAAGAAAGAAAGAAAAGAAAAAAGAAAAAAAAAAGAAAGAAAGAAAAGAAAAAAGAAAAAAAAAAAGAGCTACAATTTTTCTCACTGTATTTCATTGTTCTAAATAAGAACTTATTAAACACCTCACACTCCTTTCACCAGATTGGTATCATCTTCCTTAAGAACCAGAGAGCTGTAAAACCTTCACTTCTAAGGCATTGAGTGTGCTGGGCATTATTGAAGGATTCCGGGTTTGGCATATAGTTTTTCAGGCAAAGCGAAGTGTTGTGGATCATACTTTGTTGTCAAAGAAATTTAGGCCCAATCCTTTACTTCTTCCCCGCCTCAAGCAAACAATAAGCCAGGTTATTCAATTTGTCTATTACTGAAGGAGAGAAACACCAATTCTCTTCCACCAGGGCTTTGAAATGGTTATTTCTAAAGAATCACCAGTCTTTCTGTATCCTAGACTAAGGTTTAGAAATTTTAAAAAAGCATAAAGGAAAAAAGGAACAAAATATAAAATGAAAAACTGCTAGAATAGTGAATTGTGAGGTTTTAAGATGCGTTGAACAGCAACACAACAAAATCCTGGCTGGGTATATATCTCAATAAATCCTTGAAACACTACTACATGATTCTTTGACAAATATCATATAATGGCCTGGAAGTGAAGTATAATTTCAGTTCCTACTACAGAGCCATTATGATGTTCTCGTGGACCAGTTAATTCATTACTGAGCTCTCCTGAACCAATCTCATACTAATCTGGAAACAGAAAAGTCATCTCTTCTGAATGAGGTGATTTCTCTAGAAAGGCAGCTGTTCTCAAGAGTCAAGTTCACAGCACATAGATTGCAGAAGGACATTGCCAAATTATCTACTTTAGAGTCTGCCAAGAAAAATTACTTTCTTCTATCACAAAATTCTACCAAGTACCTATTGCTTGAAAAATGCCAGTTTTTAAATATTTCTTCTGGTATAACATAGCAAATTTCTATTTATGAGAGTCCCTAGTGACTCGTGGGACAAGGAGTCTATAATTTAAGGCAAACCCTTAATCAGGTTGATTCCATAAAAATTCCATTTCCTTTTAAGACAACTTTTAAAAGCATAGTCAGTATTCGCCACAGCCCAAGAATGTCTTAACCAAACCACTGGCCTCTTTTCTTTTATAGTGACAGTATAAAGACAATTTTAAGTCTTGGACTCTGCAACTTAACTTCACACATTATGGGATGCAGGGTAAACATAAGGAGTCAGAAACCAGACTGCCAAGATTTTTGCTAATTGTGTGACTTTGGACAGATTTTGTAATTTTTCTGTGTCCTACCTTCCGCATTTGAAAAGTGGGGTCAATTATAGTACCTAATCATTGAGATGGTTATGAATGAACACATATAAAATTCTTACAATAGTGCCTGATACGCAGTTGATGTTTGACAGAAGTTAGCTGTTAATAATTTATGCTAAGGTCCCCAAGAATTCCCTTGGCAGAGTATAGGTTTTGAAACTGGGATGAATCTCAGCTCAGTCCTTCATTAGCTTTGTCGTGATAGACAACACTCTTTGAGCTCTCTGAGTCTCAGTGTTCTCAAGTGTTTCGAGGATAATAATACCTACGTCATACAACTGTTTGAGGATTAAACAAGCAAGGGGCAAAATGCTTGGCATACGTAGTCAGGTGGTTATCTGAATAGCATGTAGCAACTGAAGTGAATAAATAGCATATATACTAGATTGTCAAACTGGCAAAAGAATAAAAAACAGACTAAAAGTAAGTTAATATTTCATTCTAAAAACTCCTAGATTTCTCACTTGCCATCTCAAAAAAAATAAAAAATAAAAATAAAAAATAAAAAACCAAGGAAAACCAAAAAAAGGGGGAAAAATCCAGGCTGTTGGTAAAAGTATCCTATGTTCCAATGTGAATGTGAGACTAGGAAATCGCTGGTAACTCTGGTCAGCTTTCAGCAAACATATTGACTTAGATAAAGTGAACAGTTGTCACTGCAGAATCTCCAGAAATACTGCAGGTTTTCAGAGGGTGGATGGCAGTTATGTCTGTGAGGGGCAGAGAAATGGATTTTAGAGCGATAAATGCAGCCGGTGTGCAGTGACTAATACTGAGGACGACTGCAGTACAGAGAGCCCCATGGAGGTTCCACACACAGGGCAGTCTGGAAGCTTCTAAGTCTCCTGCTGGCACACACAATGGCAGACCACTGGCTGCTGAGGAGACCGAAAAAGAACCCAGTGTCTTTGAGTCATCCAGACTCCTTGAGAGAGAAAAACTTGAATCTCAAGTCATAAAAGTCCTTCCAGTGCTGTCTGCCAATGGCTGTGAGGAGACAGAGAAAGGCCAGGAGGAAGAGAAAAAGCTGTTTGCTGAAGGACGGAAGGAATCTAAGTGCAAAACTCAGAGCTAGTATAGAATGGACATGGAAAATGAGCAAGGGTTATCATTATAAATATATATATACACACACACATACAATGAGAAAAAATGAAAACTTTTTTGGGGGTGAAAAATTGTGATGTGTTGAAACTCAACTCAAAAAATATAAGGTGGAAAAGGAAAAATATTTACTGAGCATTTTTATACATCAATAACTTAGCCATTAATATTTTTAAATATTAAAAAGGGCACAGAGTATGGTATTGCTTTGAAATATAGAAAATGTCATGCTAAAAACTGTATCTGGTTTTGACCTGACAAAATAAGATGAGTCAATCTGATTTTACCACATACTAAAGGCTAGATTTCAGCACAATAAAATTTTGTCTTATTAAAATGTGGATTGGGACACTAAATATTTGTACGATGCTATAAGTATTGATGGTCCCATTATTAAGATATGAAGAATGCATTCTTTACTAGAATCTACTATTCTGATTAAAGAGTTCCAAAGAAAGAAAAGAGAATTGCAAGCTTGAATATATTCTTTAATGACTGCCCATATTTGATTATGGAGTCAGCAATGGTAACTTAATAAATTATAATGTGTTTTTGGAACTTAGCTTATAATAGCTACTTTTATTCCATTTTTTATTCTTTTTTTTCCCCCTCAAGAAAAATCACATTCAATACAATAGCTACTATTAAAACAAAACATATAAATACCAAATAATCTATCCAATTAATCCACTTCCAATGGGTTTAGATTATCAGCAGCAATAATTATGTTCCATTTATATCTGGTTATTAATCCTAATGATGTTAAATCTGCCATTTAAATAATTATTTTCTTTTACCAGTATCATCAGTGACAAAAATTTTTTGCTTGTAATTAATACATTTGTCATTTTTTTTAAGACTGCTAATCAATTTTGAACAGACTTCCCTTAACCTAGTATATCATCCACAGGATGATCATAAAGATAAATAAAATAATAGATGGGTACTAAAATTTGCTACTCATTTGAATTTTCATACATGACATTGATGTGGCCCAAGAAAAAAAGAAATAACTTATTTATCTTCCTTAGGCTCAAACTCCCTTTCATTTTTACTTCCTTTAGGTCTAAGTTATTTTTACGTAAGAAGCCTTAATCAATAATCCACTTTAAAAATAATTTTCTTAGTATTCCTAAAAAGTAGAGGTGATGGTCTTTTTGATGCATCAACTGGTCTAGGCCACAGTCACCAGTTACTCTGCCAAACATTAATCCAGGTGTCTCCGTGAAGATATTTTATAGATGTGATTTAAGTCCATAATCAGTTGATTTTCAGTAAGGGAGATTATCCTAGATAATCTGAGTGGGCCTGATTCAATCAATTGAAATGTTTTAGAAGCAGAGTTGAGTCTTCCCTAAAGAAGAGAAAATTCCAGCTGTGGACAGCAGCTTTAGTCTGTGCACAAGAGTTCCAGACTCCCCTTTCTTACAGCCTGCCATAAAGATTTTTCAGTTGCCTAGGCAGCCTCCACAATAGCATAAACCAATTCTTTGCGAGGCATCTCTTAATGTACATCTCCTACTAGCTCTGCTTCTCTGGTTACAGTGAAGATTCGATGTCTTAATGAATGACTAACCCTGACTGATATAGTAGGCTAGTGCAAGGCGTCCTGGGGGTTGTGTCAGAGAATAGACAGAGTAAAAACTACTTGCTTTAAATATACACCTTACCATTTTAAATTTCATTATTGGATAGCCACTCACTTATTTGTAGGATTTTATAAAAATTCAGTATTTCCAGAAGGGGTAACAGCATAAACTATTCCTATGAAGGCCTTCACCATTAGAGGTTCCCTACTCCTGCTTGAGGTGCTTCTTGGCACTTCATATGAACATATGAAGGAGAGCTCTAAGGACCAGCAAATGAGAAATTACTAAGTGGATCTAATGTACACTACTTAGGCGATGGCTACATTACAAGTCTAGACTTCACCACTATGCAGAAAATCTGTGTAACAAAACTGCACTTGTATACCCTAAATCTTTAATAATAATGAAAGACCAGCAGAAGAGTAAGCATCAAATGGAAGCGTTGCTACTGTGTAGCTTGGCCAAGGGCCAGTCCTCTCAGAACTAGTAATTCTCCAAATTTCCTTGAATTTCTAATGAATTACAAGTTTGACTTCTCCCAGGTGGCCAAGACTGTAAATTATAGGAATGTATACCCAAAGGATTTCATTATCAGAATGGAACCTACCAAGATGCTCTAAAATATTAATACTCTTGCCATTCTTTGTAAAATCTATAAATTCAGGAAAAAAGAATTTGATTCAAAGACTATGGAGTCAAATAATGCATTTACAGATTAAACTGTTTGCAATGGTTAGTTTTATTTTAACTATACATTAAATATGGGTACAGATTGAATAGAAAAAGAAGGCTAGCCTACATATGGAAGCCTTAGTAATGGCTTCAGCAAATTTCAGTCTGTCAAAAACATGATGTATATTTGAAATTGGTGACCAATTTGATCAATTTTTCAAAATGTCATCAGCTCAACAAATATATCCAATTATTTTGAGATGTTTCTGCAGATTTTGTTTTGCTATGTTGGTTCTATGAATCAGCCCTTTATGGTTAAGAGACTAATGGGCCTGTCCTGAGTTTGGAGGATTGAGCCAAATAGGAGTGAAATCACAGATATTGCTATAGATATAATACAATGTGCTTATTCCTATGTTTATCCAGGATGCAATTTAAAATATGATTATTTTAAGCTAGATTTACTATTGGGTTTATTTTGTTGTCCTTGGTAAATGTCACCTCAAAGTAGTTCCACTTCTATTTTCCTCAAGGGAGCAGAGATGCTCATGAACAGTTGTAGACAGGGGCATAGTGTCAAGTTAAAGCAGATATGGAAAAGTTTCTACTGACAGAGAGAAATATTTTAAACTGTCCAGAATATTAAAAACAAATAAGATTTATATATCAGAAAAATACTCTTCTAGATGTAGTGTCTTACTTCATCGATTAATAACTAATTGTAGACATAATTTTACAGCTTCTTGAAATTATTTTTATTACAATCTAGTTGCTAAGGTCATTTTTTGACAGGATTCTAAAGTGAAAATGAGGACTTTACCAGTGATTTCCTGTGCTGATGATGTACTTCCTTAAAAAAGAAAAAGAGAAAGAAGGAAGGAAGGAAATAAGGGGGATGCGGGGAGGGAGGGCAGTAGAGCAACACTTATTGTCTTGTTCATTTCAGGCTAGACTTCATGAATAATCTTGTTTCAAAGTAAAGCTCCCTTTAGTTATACTGTGAAATTACAGGGTGTTTTTCCTTCAGAGATCTCAAAGTTCTCTTCTGGTATCAATTTGTCAATAGCCCAATGCCTTCCATCCTGTAGTGCCCAGAGGAGTCTGTTCTAGCATTATTTCTGCAGAGCCTTTCATAAGCCTTATGACAACCCAAGGTAAGAAGCATCAATTATGACTGTAAAGTTTTGTTTTGTTTTCCAAATGCTTACTTAACTAACAAACAATATACACATGAAAAAAAAGAATGGCTTTACAAAAACTGGAAAACTTAAGGGCAATATATTTACATCTTTCTAAAATCTACTCACGCTTTCATTCAAATATTATATTAATACATGTTAGGCATTTAAGACAGTGCCTGATGAAATATACTCAATAAAAATTAATTATTATCACCTTAATGATATCCAGCAATCTCACAACTATTTTTTATTAGTTACTGTGACTTATGGCAAGTCATTTAACCTCTTCACCTCAGTTTCCTCATTTTTTAAATGAGGCTTTTACCTACATATTAGAATTAACATGACTAAAGATACATAAAACCATATTTAAGTTTTTATACAAATATAAAAATACATATTATTTTTATATTTGTACTAATAATTATACAAGTTATTAGTATAATAAATACGGGTCTTGAACTTTAGGCACTTTCGAAATTTTAACACTGATAATAATAAATCATATAGAATATATATTATCCCCACTACTAATAAACTGTGGAAAAGGTAATGCCGATGTTCTGTCATTACAGATAGATTCTTCTAAAATAAAGTTCTTCTCGGTGAACATGCATAAATTCGTGCCACTCTAAGGATAACTGTAGACAGTCTCATGGAGTTATGAAGATCTGTTCTGTAACACTGAAGAGCAAATCAAATAAAATAGAACTTAAGCAATTTTATAAATCTTTCTTACTGGAAAACAGTGATAAAACCAACAGTCCAATATACCACTGAAATTGTCATATAGTCATGAATCAGTATTTGAGAATTGGAGGGAAAACTGAGGTTTGGGCTGGGATTACAGAATGTCCTCTGAATGTCAGAGATTATGACCTAGAGCAGGTTAAGTTGCTTGTATCTGAACTCTGTGTCATTGTGATCCTTCTGACTGTACCCATCTCTAAATAAAAGCACTTAAACCCATGGTACTTAGTGACAGTACCAGTGACTTTGATATTTACCCATCTACTGTTATGTAGATATTGTATATCTCAATTATGTAAGTCTCATATCTCTAGAACGTTTTTGATAGGCAAAGGCCTGGGTCAATCCAAGGGTCTGGTATATTATTAAGAGTGACTTTTTCTTGTACTTTTGGTTTCACAGTTAATTGCTTCAGATAATCTTCATAAAAAAAAAATTAAAAACTCCCTGAAACCCAGAAAGTTTAAATAAGTGACTTGTCCAAAATTACTTGATTAGGCTTTTGTAAATATATTTTGAATTGGATCTTTATATTATCTGTTAAGTACTTATGATTTGTGATCACTGAGCTTGCAAATAAATACAAAATAAGAATTATGGTAACTTACTTTTGTATACCACTTTCCTCCTATTTTATCTAGTACTGTGAATTTTATAAAGTACCTTCACCTACATTATTGCATTTAAAGATTGCTTATAGAGAGAAGAAGCCAAGTATAAGAAACGATGGTAGTTTAGCATGTATTGGGAAACACAAGGAGAGCTGAGCAGGATTTACATTAATTCACAGACAGCACAATGGTAACATTTGTTACTGTTGAGATAAATCTACAAAAGAAACTTATTTTAAAAGGAAAGTGAAATACAAGACTTTGCAGTTTCCTTAAGCTAGAATGTCCTTCTATTTCTTCTTCCAGCTTAGAGTAGTCTACTTTTTTCTCAAAGCTTAGCTCAAAGGCCTTCTGGTTTTATGAAGCTATCATTGATCCCTCTGAGTTTGCAATGAACTGCTTCTTTCTGTGTTCCCATTGCTATTTACATGTAGTGCTGGCATAATATTTGTTTCTTCTTTGTAAATAATTATTTACTTTATAAAGCTTCTTGAAGGCAGAGGCCAGTCTGTCATTGTTATCTCCCATTATGCCCAGCCCAGGGCTCTACAGAGCAAGGAATTTCATAAATACATGCAGCACTAAACTAACTGTTTAGAGAACACTTAGGGAACACAACGTAGGGACTTCACAGTGGAGAGAAACCACTAAATACTCCCACAAAACAGCCCCAAGTATCACCTTCTGCCAGATTCTTCATGAGGTTACTTTGATATAATAAATAATGGCAAAGTCACTGGAAATAAGAAAAATGTGGCAGAAAAGATTATTGACGGACAATAATTAAAATGAAAGAGTGAAAGTGGAGAGCAGAAATTTAGGAAAGCAGACAGGGTAGAAGGATTCTTCATTCCATGCTTAGATATTAAGGGCTCACTATGTATCAGGCACTATACTTAATTGCCAGGGATACAATAGAGAACACAGGTTCATTTCTGTCTGCAAGGAGCTTACAATCTGATGTGGGGGGCAGACTAGTAACTAATAATTACAAAATGAAATGGTGAGTGCATTGTTAAGGAGAATTACCTACTACAAGAGGGCAGTTGCATTGCTAAGAAAACTTGCTCTTTAATTAACTTAAAAACACAGTTTCAGTGACAAAAAGGAGTTACGGATTTTTCGTCTTATAACAGCAAAGCTATTTTAATGTAGGAATTTTAATAATAAAGTTGCATGTCTTAAACGCTGTTAGATATAGTGAATTCCAAGTTTCTCTTCAAAGAATCAGTATGTCAGTATGTTCAGCTCTCTTATTCTTTGATTCTCCATTTTAAAGTTTAACTTCCTGGTTCTCTTCGCCCCTTGCCTCTAGTTTCAGTAAACAGCTTTCCTGCTAGTTCTAATCAGTAGTTCACATCTGTTTCCTTGGTCACCTGCTTTGACCTGAGTCACCCCTGGTCACTTGCTCCATCCTGAGTCACTCCTGGTCACCTTCTCTGACCTGAATCATCCTGAGTCACCTGTTCTGTAACCGCCCTTCCCGCCAAACTACTCACCCCACTCTGGCTCCTGTCCCTGCTCTCTCTAAAATAGCCAATCGGAATTAGCTTAGACTGTGCGGTCCCACCCTAGCCAACAGGGGAACCACACAGCGTCAGGAATAAGAACCCCTTCCCCTCCCTTGTCTAGGTATGCTCTCGCCATTATTCAGTCGCAAGTTGCACCCTTCTATAGAAGTAAAAATTGCCTTGCTGAGAAAATTAAATTTATGTTTGAGTGCTATTTCTTTGTGGCACTGAGGAACAAGCGTTTTGTTTCTAACAGCTGTAAAAATGTAGATGCAAAACCAAAACCATTACTGCACAAATCTAGCATTTGACAACGTTCATATTTTCCTCAAGAACAATGGTCTTTACTTTCCTGACATCACCAGCATTAAGATTACATACTCTCATAGGAGCTTAAATTTCTTCTTTGAAGTGTTTATCACAGTAGTAGTTACTGGTGTACTTATTTAAGTATTTCTCTCTGCTTTCGCTATGAGCTCCAAGAGGTTAGGGAATAAGTCTGTTTTGCACATTTTTGTACCTCTAGCTCAGTACCTTGCACATAACAGGTACTCAGTAAGTTAAATTACTAACACTTGTTACTTTTATCACCCAATGGTCACATCAACAAAGTTTCTGTATGGATTACAACAGCTTTTTCACCCTTCATGGTTCTCTTTCCAGAATGTAGTATGAGTCCTGCACAAAATCAAGTTATAATTGTGAGGCCTGCATGGTGCTTGGGACCAGCAGGCACTGTTGGCCAGGCTGTGACCAGCACAAGGAAGTCCAATGAAGCTAGAGGTGGAGGCTGAGATCCAGCCTCCTCTCCCTTCCTCAAGCCACAGTACAAAGCTACATGTATTGGAAGGAAATAGCACCTCTTTTTAATTCACAGTCACCTTGATAATGCAACTTGTTGCTGTCTCTAATTGAACACGCTGTGAAGTAAAAAATGCAACTGGAGTGAGTAGAAATTATGGAGCTAAGGTTCCATCTAATAATGTTTTGTTTTGTTGAGTAGCAGTGTGACGGAAATCCATTGGATGCTTTTGAGGAAGGGGATAATATGGATAATATGGCAGCCAAAATAATTGATTTAGAACCTAGCATTCCCATTTCCCATGCAGCAGGAATTCCTCTCACTTGCTATGCCTTTATGAGAGCCAACATATTGAGCCTATTCCAATATGTCATTAATAAAAAGAGCTTTAATTTATTTGCACAATTGTTTATTTTGTTAGCTTTCTTTGTTTTCAGAAATAGTTATTACATCGTTCGTAGACATTTCTAAAGCAGTTGTTAAAACACCGAGCCAATATAATCTCAGTGCAAATGTCATTGTATCCATGAGTGATTATTTTAATTCTGTGTTATTTAGAATACATTTCGTTTAATTTAAAATCACAGTTGTGAAATTATTTTGATTTTAAATACCTTACTTGGAGCCTGAACCTCACAAGCAGTTAGCTACTAGCTGCCATTAGTAACATCCAGGAAAGCCAGACACATTTCAGAAAGGGAAACTAATAGGAAAACCTTCAGAAGATTCATTCAAAGCAGAAAATAAGCATCAGAAGGACTTGTACATTTTAGCAACATAAATGATAATCACAATGATAAAGATAATTAATATTTATTGAGTATTTACTATATGCCAGGCCCTGTGCTAAGTACATAATCTTATTATTTTTCAAAACAAAGAAGTAAAATAACTTGACTGACATACATCTTGAACCTTCAGACCTGTTTAAATCCAAATAAAATATCCATAAAGGTATGCACTTCCCCATGTTAGACATGGCACTTCAGAACACCTGACTCTAAATGTCTAAAAACCCAAAAAGCTTCTGATCCCAGAAACTTCCTTTCAAGAAGGGACAATTGACTCTTTATTATGAAGTCATAAAGAAATGTAAAGACTTATCATTGCTACTCTTAAAAGATCCCCCAATTCCCCCTGAACAAACAAGAAGATGTACAAAATGTGTACTGATCTAC
Organism: Pan paniscus; assembly: GCF_029289425.2. NCBI lineage: Eukaryota > Metazoa > Chordata > Mammalia > Primates > Hominidae > Pan > Pan paniscus. The sequence continues at coordinate 119,991,697 of NC_073249.2, forward strand.
CTCCCTTGTCAGTCTAAATGTAAACTTCCTGGCTGTGGTTTTAATTGGAAATAGAACCCTTCCTTGCTGTCCAAATTTATTACAGTTACACATCACCCTCAGGTTTTCATCTAGGAGACAAGTTATTCCAGTGATGGATGATGCAATATTTATATATCATCTTGCAAAGTAAGCAAAAAGACTTCCAGTTTTAAAGCATTATAAGGCTATTGTTATAGTCTAGTAATGAAGACGGTAAATTTGGGAAAAAATTTATATATGGCTAAGTATTAAAAATTTTAAAAGAGGGACTTTTATACAAATTGTATAGGTCAGAGTATATCTTTCAATTTGGGTGGCCAGATGTAAGGTGCCACTCTTAAAATTTGTTGCCCCCTGTGTAAAGTTCTAGTCAAAGAAATTTGCTCATAATTTAGCTCAATGTTTATTTATCCAAATTTCATGCTTCTTTCTGTTATTTTGCCATTCTAAATATTTATTGGTGATGCTTATACAACTTCCAAGTGATTTATTATTAAATAATTAAAACAAAAATGAGACATTAAGAGGCATAGTACATAGAGTTTTACGAAAAATTCTAAGTTAATTGTGGTTACCATGATACATCATAAAATCTATTCCTGACAGCTAAGAAAATAAGAGAAACATGATTTCTTAATATAGTAATTACATAATAAGAGGAAGCATATCAATAAACACGACAAAACTTATTAAGGAGAATACTTAAAATCTGTTGATAGGAGTTCAAAGTAGTGCATCCCCATTTGACGAAAATGTTCATACTCTACAGTCCAACAGATTGTCTTTGGGGTGCATTCCTTGGGAAAAACAAAATAAAACTTGCTCATACACACCAAGAGTTTGGTGCAAGGATATTTCTTGTAGAGTGGCTTGTAATTGCAAAAACTAAAAATAAGAAAAGAAACTTCCTAAATTTCCATTAATGAGTTATGTATTTATACAATGAAATATATACATATGCATACATATGTACATATATATAGTATTAACATGATCATATAGATCAAATGGATAATTTACAAATATAACATTGAATGACAAAGCAAGTTACAGAATAGTTTTTTTTTTTCCAGGATGGTAACATTAAAAAAATCCAAAATCAAAAGTATGTGTTATTTTTGAACACATAATCCATGTATAAAAGCATAAAAGCATGGACTAGAAGGAAATACAGCAATGCAAGATACTGATTTCTTCTTAGGGAAATAGGGACAAAGATTATTTCAACTCTGTCAGTGATATCTTTTTTTTTTTTAAATTCTAACAAAAACAATATAACATTATCATTGTTAATCATAAGTCGTGGAGGTTTTTTTGGTGTTTTTTCTTTTTTTCTTTTTTTTTTTGAGACACAGTTTCCCTCTGTCACCCAGGCTGGCGTGCAGTGGCACGATCTCAACTCATGCAACCACTGCATCTTGGGTTCAAGTGATTCTCGTACCTCAGCCTCCCAAGTGGCTGGAATTACAGGTGCACACCATTACACCTGGCCAATTTTTGTATTTTTAGTAGAGATGGGGTTTTGCCATGTTGGTCTCAAACTCCTGACCTCAAGTGATCCTCCTGCCTCAGCCTCCCAAAGTGCTGGGATTACAGGCATGAGCCACCACACCCGGCCTATAAGTTGTGGTTGCACGTGTATTTATTATACTGCTTATGTACCTTAAAATATTTTTAATTGAAAAATAAAGCTAAAGGTTAAGGACCTTTAAGAGATAAGGGCCTCCAGCACAGCCAATACCCCGAAGACCTTGTGTATATCAGAGCAATAATCTTTGATATGAAGGTTATGTTCAAACAAATATATCTCTGTTTAACGGTTCATTCATTCATTTAACAAATGTTTATGGGGCTCTACTATGGGCACTACGAAACACAGTTCCTACCCTTTGGAGCTTGTATTCTGGAGGGGAAAAGAGATATAAATAAATGAGCAAATATATAACCTATGAGATATCAGTTATAGTCTGATAGTCAGAAAGTGGCCTGTAAGGAGTAAAACCATTGTCATCTCTTCTGATTGGTCAGTGTTTGTGCTGTCCGAGTTTGTAAATATTTTTACTATAATCCCCATAAAAAATTCAGAGGATGCATTTCAATAGGGTGGTCAGGTAGGCCCCTTTGAGGTTTTTTAAGTGGAGACCTGAATAAAAGTTAGGAAAAAACTATAGGAAGATATTGAGAATGCAGATCCAAGCAAAGAAGCAGGAATAAACAGTGTTACAAGGAACAGCAAGAGGGTGCAGCTGGAGAGGACTGAGCAAGGTGGGAGCAATGACAGTGGAGGTTAGAGAGGCATGCAGGAGCCAGATTAGATAGGAAGTTCCAGGCAGTAGTAAGGGTTAGCATATGATGTTGAATGGACACAAAGTTACAAGAAAAAATGAACAAGGAAAGGGTCAGACTGGCTGAGATTTTTTAAATTATACACACACATACATTATTATGTTACATACGTCTCTATTTTATAATAGCTTATATTATGTAGTATATAAATGATGTTGATAGTTGGACAAAAGTAGGAAGCAGGGAGACCAGTTAGGAGATACTGCAGGAGTCTAGCCTAGAGACACAGCTGGTTGAAACCTGGCTGTTGGCAGTGGAGAAGGTAAAAAGTGGTTGGATTTGCAATATATCTTGACAATTTTGCTAACAGCACTTGCTAATATATGTTGTGAGGGATATAAAGGAGTTAAGGAGGATTCTTAGATTTTTCATCTTCAGCAGCTAGATGAATATAAGTTTCCATTTACAGATATGGGAAATACTAGAGGCAGAATAGATTTAGGAAGAAGAAATCAAGAGTTCTATAATAAACACATTAAGTTTAAACTGCCTACTAGACATCCAAGTAGAGACAGCATGTAGGCAGTTGGCTATATGATAACAGTTGTTATTGATACTGTAAAAAACCAAAAACAAAACAAAAGCATCACACTAACTACTTTTCTCAACACCTCACCCACAAGAATATGATTTTGTTAACTAGCCAACAGTTGCTGACTTATTATTCTGTTTTTTACATGATGAATACAATATGTACTCCGCTCTCTATGATTTCTAACAGCTTATTTCCATTTATATGAACACGTTAATGGAAAAGAAAGCAAGAATGGAAACAAACACTGTTGATCAGTTCTCTTATCCCTGAATGAAGACACTCATCATGTAATATGTATTTTCAACCTTCCATACACTCTGTTTACACAATCCAATTTTCTGAGGTTATTTCAGATGAAAGGCTTTTTAAATAACAAAATCATAGTATTGTAGCTCACAGCCCAAATCAAAAATTTGATTTTTTAAAAAAGGTTTTCACTATGGTCTTATTCCATATGCTGCAAATAAAATTAGGGGAGGAATAGAATAGTTTAAGAGTGGAACGTAGGTGTCAGAGTGGGTTTATATCCTGTTTGCACTACTTATTTAGAATAATTATTTAACCTCAGGCTCCAATTACTCTGGTGAGTAAGGATAAGACAGGACTGAGGATTATAAGAACCAACACAGTCCAAGCTTTCAATACAGTGCATGACACCATGTAAGTTCTTCATAAATATCAGCTACAAGTATTATTTGTAAAAATATAGCACAAAGTTCAATTCAACAAGCATGTAACTACTCCTATATGCATCACACCATGCTCGGCACTATAAAAGCACTGTCTCCCGTGATGGCTAAATAGAACATGATTCTGAGCCAGATAGTAGCCACATTGATGAGTATGCTCCCTAACACCTCATATAAGATTAGTCTTTCTAAACTTTGAAATAAAAACCCATATGGAGTGGCCCAGGCATCAACAACCAACCTCAGATTAGCATATTGGCCACCAACTCATTTTCTCTATGTCATGCACACATCTTCTTCTGTAAGTTATGCAGACCACACACATTGGATTCTGTTCTCTCTTGAGAGAGCATGCAGACGGTCCACAACATGAATGACCTCAGTCTACTCTGACCCACAGAGGAATCCAAAAATTTTGAATGTCATTTTAAAAAAAATTGAGGCCCTTTGGTATAACCTTCATATGACCTACAAATCTCAGCTCTCCATATCTGGCAGACAATTTATAGTTTTACACATCCCACATTCATGTCTTCTGGCACCTATGCACACTCTAAAATATCTTTCTTTGAAATATAGAATTCTTTTTCTAGAACAGTCTTTTAACTTCTCGGCAGGCTTCATATTCCTTACACTTGTCTAATCTTTTCTACCAGTTTATAATTTTTTCCTTCATACGAATCACTATAGAGGAACCATGACAACATTGCTGAAACACAAGACAAGTTTCCAGACCACGCTTAGAAATTGTTTGGAAGTGTACTTGATTTCTTCATTTTACAATTTCCAAGAAGGAAAGGGAGCAACAGGAAAGCAACAAAATGTCACATATGACGGTGAAAAATCACTGTGCAGATATGGCCTCATGATAATGTCGGCAGCTGGACTTCTCAATGGACATCAACTCTCTGAAACAAAAGGGCTATTTCTTTGTACTGGAGCAACACTTAGTTCAATTCTTCATTTAATATGTTAGAAGTCAGCTTCAAAGCAGATCAAAGAGAAACCAATTCTGTTTTTTCCTCAGCTCACATCTTTAATTTTCATGGAATAGATACTATATGAATCTATCTATTCCTAGCAAGGTGAAAAGAAATTTACAAGCTGCCGATCTCAGTAAGTTTTTTCCAATATTATGCTTATGAAACAAATTTCATCATTTTCCCCTTTTGTAAGAAAAGAAACTCTGAAATTTTTAAATGGCACACAAAAAACCAGCCTGCCAATTAGACTGGTGAATTAAAACCAGAGCAGATTCCATACCAGCAGTTTTATACAAGGAATTATGTTTTAGGATTCAACTTTTTTCAAAGGGACTGATTCTAAGTGGAAAGGATGCTTTGCCTGAGAGTAAATGACAACTTAGCTAAGTTCTTATAATAGGAACAAAAGACAGAAGCAGGCACTCAGATGAATCTTTCCCAGCCCTAAGATTATGTCTCTACCACCAAAATCCAGTGCAGAAACACATAACATTTCCACAAAATGAGGAGTGTGGAAAAGTCTCTGAAATGATATCTGTTCTATGGCAAAAAGATATTCATATTTTGAATGGATTATGCTGACAGAAAATGGAGTTTTTGTAAAAGGTCCAAATATTACATATATATAAATAAGTATTAATTTTTGGCTTTAGTAAAAAGTTAGAATCCAAGAGGCAAAAAGTACAAAGGAGTTAAAACTCTTACAGTTAGAAATAAAGAAATTTAAATAGCCAAGAAACATATTAAAAATCAACCCTCTCAATAAATGCATCTTTAAAAAAAATGAAATGCCATTTTTACCTTCAAATATGTCTCTATATCAATCTCAAATTTAAAACATTATAACCTTAGGAAAACAGATGGTGGGAATAAGATAATTTTGTCATTACTCTTTTGGTTAAACTCCATATCCTCATTTATTTGCTAAGGCCTTTTAGTGGAAGAAAATGTGAGAATATAATGTGCAGTATTGATGAGGATCTAATGACTAGCATATTTGCATAACATGCTGGTAGAAGTACAAATTGTTAACTATCTTTCTCTATCTTTCTGGTGGACAATTTGACAACACCAATCAAGAACCTTAGAGTGTAAAATCCAAAAAACTGAAATGCCTAGGAATAGAAGGCTGGCTGAAGAGATATTCATATGGTAGAATACTACACAACAGTTTATCTCAAAAACTACATGTTCAATTTAAAAAAGGACATTATGCAATGTTTGGTACAGTATTTTTCCACTTATTCAAGTTTCAAAAACAATGCTACATATAATTTGTGGATCATAATCAGTATATACTTTCCACTTAGTTGTTAAATAAGAGAAAAGAATATAATGGAAGAAAAAATATCAGAGGCCATAACACATAGAAAGTGTAAGCTCTGTTTTGTGAAGCTTTTGTTTTGGCCGTGTGTGGGGATAAGTGTGTGTTTACTGTGTTCCAACATAAAATCTATTTCTCACTGTGGATCGATTTAATGCAAATTTTAAAGCCACAGGTATAGTTTACAAGGTGTAATTTACTCATCTTCAGCTTATTGCTTCCAAAGAGATGGCCTGACTTCGCTTAATACCATGTGGTCAAGGCTACCTTCCTTCTTCCTCCAGAAGCACAGACAAAAGAGAGCAATGACCAGAGAGTGGGACCTGCCTAAGTTGCCTGACACCTCTTTCCCCATGACTGACACGGAGTATACATTCAATGGCAGTTCTGTCCCTGGACCACACAGGAATGTAGCCCTCAATTTTTAGCCTCAATTAAATACAATACAATGAGCTCAACATCCTAAAAACATACACAACATTGAAATCATTTTGCCATATCATTCTTTAAACAAATTTACTATTATGTTTTCCATGTTTATTTTTCTCATTATATATCCTTCAGAAATATTACTTTAATAGCTATACATATTCTATTATGTGGCTATACAATATTTTATTTAATTGCCTTCCACTTGGATATCTTGATGATATTTTCATTCTTTTTTCCGTTGGTTATAATGTTGTGTTGAACATATATCAGGATAGCCTTTTTTATCTAAACAGATTCTTATTTCCTCACATACCAAACCTCCTATATTTAATTAGAAATAGAAAAAAATTCTCATATATAGTCTACAGAAAGAGAGAGAGATTTCAGTATCTGAGTTCAGAGTAGATTTTGCCTCTACAATTTCTTTTCTGAGAGCAGCATAAGCTGCCCAAGTACAGTAGCTAAATTTTGCTAGTTGTCTCTTAATTTACAGAGGAAAACATTAGATTTATGATAAATGTGCTCGAGAAATAGAAAACATTACGGTAATCAAATACAGTCACGTGTCACTTTACGACAGGGATACATTTTGAGAAATGTGTCATTAGGTGATCTTGTTGTTATGTGAACATCATAGAGTGTACTTACACACACATCTAGATGGTATACCCTGCTACACATACCTAGGCTGTATGGTATAGTCTATTGCTCCTAGGCTACAAGCCTGTATACCATGTCACTATACTGAATACTATAGGAAACTATAACATGATGTTAAGTATTTGCGAACCTAAATCTATCTAAACATAGAAAAAGTACGTAAAAATACAGCATTTTAATCTCATGAGACCTCTGTAGTATAAATAGTCCCTCATTTACCAAAACATCATTATGTAGTGCATGACTTTAAAATATTCAAATCAATTAATTAGCTAGAACCATGTTATCATTTATTTGCTGCCTTGGAGTATGTTAAATGCTATAAGGAATAAAAAACAATATAATATATAGTCTTTAGTGAATTCCTACTATGCATTAGCAAGTGTGGTGGCTCTCTCACATATCATCCCACTTAAAGAGTAGTGACCCACTTAAAGAGTCAGAATACAGTAAACATGAAACGAATGTGTATGTGGGTATATAAATCAATAAGATCTAATGAGGTGCTAAATGGTGGAGTACAGTTGAGTACACAGGCAGTGCTGGCTACTATATATGTCTATCTAGATATAGAGATCTATACATATTAGATAGAGAGATAGAGAGATAGATAGAGATAGAGAGAGAGAGAGATTTAACATGAGTTAAAAAGTCAAGAGAATGATATGACCTGAAATTAACTTGAGCTAGACATTGAAAGATAGGTGGCATCAGAGTAAGTGGAGAAGAGCACGGACTATGCCAAACAGAAGAAATGTCTTCTGCTTGTCCTCCTAGAGACAAGAGATGACATGAGGCTTCATGGTGATAACACTAGTCCTCAAAATCAGACGATCAAGAAACCATCCTAAAGCCTATGTTAAACACAAAACAAAACAAAACAAAAATCAAAGAAAAGCAGAGCAAGCCTTCCAAAATTCTGGAGAATATTCTCATTATAGTTCAAAACAGTCCAGAGAGACTGATGCTTTAGGACAATGCTTCTCACACTTTACAAGTGATGATCCTCTAGATTAAAAGCAGACAAGGTTATCTCCTGGGGGACTGAAGGAGGTAACTTCAGTATTCCACTGCAAAGCATTCATTATTTTGAGGTCTCATGTTTCACCTTTAAAAATGTTGCATCTCTGCATTCGGTTAAATGTTTCCCCTAATCTTAATGTGAAATTGGAGTTCCAGGTAGATAAGCCATATTTGTTTTACTCAACATACTCTGGTATCTCTTAAATTAATAACTATATATGCATATTTGAAATATATATACATATATATATTCCAACCTGATACATATATATATCAGGTTCTTTATTATTTTGTTCCTCTTCCATCCTGGCTATATCTGCCAGATAGAAGAAGTCGTCTACCATTAACCAGGACACCAGGCAGTCATTAAAACACTGTGCCACCATCTGCTCCACCCAGTTTTTTTTTTTTTTTTTTTTTTTTTTTTTTTTTTTTTTTTTTTGAGACAGGGTCTTGCTCTGTTGCCTAGGCTGTTGTGCAGTGGCATGATCTTGGCTCACTGCTGCCTTGACCTCCTGGGCTCAACAGATCCTCCCACCTCAGCCTCCCAAGTAGCTGGGACTACAGGCGCATGTCACCATGTCTGGCTAATTTTTATAGAGATGGGGTTTCTTTCTGTTGCCCAGGCTGGTCTTGAACTCCTAGGCTCAAGAGATCCACCCATTTCAGCCTCTCAAAGTGCTGGGATTACAGGTGTCAGCCACTGTACTTGGCCAACCCAGCCTTATTTTCTCTCCCTTTCTGGCACTGTTTAATATTTTCTCTCCTTTTCTGGCATTTGGCTACCAGATAGTATTTTCCAAGTGGCCCTTTGACATGTTGCAAAATAATATTTCACCTTTAAATTCTGAGTGCTGGTCTTATTTCTCTATTCTTCTACCCTCTGTATACACACTACTTTGTATTAATTTTGCTCAGGACTCTACTTCTGTTGGCCGCAATGACCATATATTATTCTACATTAGTTATCTCCACCACCACTAAGTTTTGCATGTGCTGAATGCTCTGTTCACTTCACTCTGCAAACAATGGTTTGCAGTAATGTTTGTGAGGCATTAGCTCAACAAAGAGCACTTACGCACACTATCTGGGACAATAAATGACATGAGGTGGTTTTAGGTTTTGTTACATTTGCCATAATCTTCATCAGCTCCTTCCTAAGACCTCTCCAACAAGCCATGCATGCTATGCCAAGGCAGTTTCAACTCAAATCCAGTTGTCCCCTTCCAATCAGATTGCCAGCCACAGTCCCCTGGAGATGCTATAGAGTCCTGATGAGAAGTAGTGGACGATAGGCTGTATGCACCCAAATTCAAAAAACAGGTAGAGTAATTTAGACATGATGCAATAGATAGTAAGGAGCTATTGTAGGCTCCTCAAAAAGGAAATACTTGATATAGTGGTATATGAGATCAGACGAGATCGGGCGCGTTCAGGGTGGTATGGCCGTAGACTATATAGTGGTATATGAGAAAGACTGATTTCCTTGGAACTTAATTCATTCCAAACATGAGTTAAACTTTTCTAAGAAATAAGTCTAAATAATGAACTAATAACAAGGAAGTGTTAATAATGAAAGAACTGAAGGATTTTAAAAATTCCATTTTGGCATAATTAAGGGATAAATCAGTTCAAATGAAAGGTGTCACTGTTACTAAAACTTCATTCATTTACTGAATTATGTTTGATGTGAACAGAGTGTATTTTTAAGATTATTTGATTATTATATAAATCAATGTCATTTCCAGTTTTTGGAAAATTGATAGTAATTCCATGTCATGGAAAATGTAACTGAGTTTATCAAGTTCATTTCTCAAGGGTCACCTGATAGCCACCAGATGGCAACCTGAGCCAAAGGTAAATCAGAACTTGAAATTATAGATAGCCCTGAGACTATGAGTTACCAGTCACTCATCTCTCAGCGTTCCTTTGAAACCACAAAACACAAAGTCTTTGTACCACTTCTGTAAATTCCATTTGAACATAATGAAATATGCTCTATCCACAATGCTTACAATAATTAACGTTTTTTTCATAATAGAAGTCTATCTAGAAATAGCACAATATGGAATGATCATTAATAGATCTGTTAAGGTACTTGAATAAATGCCTATCGAGAGCACAGGCACACATTAGTAAATTTCCTAAGTAAAATCCATTTTCATTTCACATTCTGACATTTTATTTAGAAAAATTATACCTTTTCTTTTAATTATTTCAGTAAACATAATGAGGTTATTGCTAACTATACCTCAGAGTACTTTATTTTCTCCAATTTTTTAGTAATATGAGTCTACTTGTAATTAAAGGCATGCTGCATTAATGATGCTGAACGTCTCCAAGGGAAACATTTAATGTCCACCTCATAATATTATGCCAAAATTACATGCACAGAAGACTTTTTAATAATCTTTGTTTCCTAATTTAGTTTTGATTGGCTCTGAAATCCATAGCAGCACTCAAGGGCTTCCATTTCTACAGTGATCAGCACTTCTGAGCCATAAATTGTATAAACACACATGAGTTCTTCCGTCTGTAGGCTCCTTTTCAAAGCGTCTGTTTAACTTATCCAGAAAATTAGCTGCAGGCTAGAGATAATTGCAGATAATTTTGCCATTTTTAAGCCACTGGTGTGTGCGGGAAGATATGACAGCTAAGTTTGTCTAAACACAAAGAAAAAGTCATAGCTTTGTGTTGTCACTTCAGCTTTACACACAGGTTCAGATCATCCTCTCTGCTCTTTATGCAAATTGAAACAAATTGTAGTCACTAGATGATCTGTGTTTCCTGACAAAGCTCTGCCACCTGAAGCTTTCAATGTGGCTGAAAAGATAGGATCTATTCAAATGTGTTTTCCCAGCCTAAAAAAAGGGTTAACCCCCACCTTCCCTTCAGATTCTTCCCCATTGACAAAAACAGAGATTTTCTTTAGCCATCATCAACTCAAAAGGAATATATCAAATTAAAAAGAAAATATACGGTTTTCAATATATGCAATTTATATATATGTATGTGTATATACATGTATATATGTATGTATATATGTATGTATATATGTATGTATATATGTATATATGTATGTGTATATATATGTATGTGTGTGTATATATATATATGTGTGTGCATATATATATATATTCCTCTTCCTTATCCACTATGATTAATAGAAATGGCAGTGTGTTCCTGAAAAACTAATGTTTATAAGTACTGGTACAATTAATATAGAACAATTTTAAAGTACTTCACACTGAAGATTTATTAAGTATGCCATCCAGGTTAATAAGCAGAGATCTATTGTTAAATGGAATCCATATGCTCCTTCTTTTCCTGAAATTTTACTCTATATTAAAATAAATGCAACATTCATGGATAGTCACTGGCATATAATGATGAAGTCAATGAAAAAAGCAGCAACACAGACTCTTAATGCAATGTCAATGAACTTCAACTTTATATTAAAGAAATTGGCCCTGGGAATTATAGGCATTTCTCTCAGCACATGTTCCCTCGATGCTCAGAACAGCTATAGCCACAGCTAATAGGAGTGTCACTAGCTGAACAAGTGATTACTGAAACAATTTTGCAGCAAACATTTACATATAGGGGCTAAGCAGTGGCTGTACTCATGTGGCAGCTCCCCTGATGTAATAGGCCATAATGACTCTGAGGGAGCAGGTATGGATGCAAGTGTCAAGGAGGGGAGAACGCATAAGTCATAACACAAATGACTTTATGAATCCCCATTACACCCTGGGCTAAGGAGTACCTAAACAGGTTTGATATGACAGCATCCTGAGACAGTTTCCCAACCTTCTGTCAGGAATCCTTATGCTAAAGAGTTTTATGGAACATCCAAAACTGCAGAGTGGAAGTGTTGCTATATTAGGCCATTACCATTGACGTGGTATATAATATGCATACAAATAGTCACAAGGTATATATTTAAAGGATAGATTATTAAATTTGTTATGCCTATCATATGTATATTAAGGAATACAAATTAAGCATTGATAGGTAACATTTCACAAATCTTACATTCTCCCTTGGAAAACCATTCTGTCCAATGACAAGTTTACATCCACCAGGGCTTCCAAATATCTGCATCACACTAAGATGCAGCCTTTTAAAGACTGTCCTACGGAGTTTCATGTGAACATACATAGTATCCACATTACTGCACTTGAGAAAGCTCAGGGATATCATTTTAATTCTTTTTTCCCATTTGGTCTCTAACATCACTTAGCCAATGGACTGAGAGGAATGGACTTGTTTAAATACCTTAGACCATGTCCCTTTGAAAGGCAGGCATGGGAAGATCCGTAACATGCCCTTTGCACTCATGATGGGAGGAAGAGGCATGCTGAAGACACCAAGTAAACCCTTCAACATGACAGACAGGAGCAGTGCTGAGCAAGCATTCTCTGGCCAGAGACTGAGATCAGGGAAGCTGCACCCACAAATCACACCTTGAAAACATCACACAGGGCCTATGAGAGGGAAAACAGCACCCTGAGAAAGGAAATTTGCTATTTTACTTAGATCTGTAAATTATTAAACAATTCCAGAAGGGACATGTTGTTACAAGTGTCATGTAAACCAATATACAGAGCTAGAGTGTTCTTAACAATATGCAGACTTGGCCTGGAACTCATCCTCTGCTATAAGGAGTAGAAGACTATACAACCTATCACCCAAACAGCAATTTCAATCCAGATTTGTAATGAGCTCTTATAGTTGACCTTTTATGAGAAATTATTAAAGACCTCACATAAAGCCACCACAAATGTCTCTGCTCCTTTACAGATTTATTATGATTTTGCTA